>NC_047034.1:84789357-85423107 GCF_011762595.2 Tursiops truncatus
GCACGAACCTGTGTCCCCTGCATCGGCAGGCGGACTCTCAACCACTGCGCCACCAGGGAAGCCCTATCACTTTCTTTTAAATGGATCTCTTTTAAATTAATGTAATAGGTTGACTGCAATTCACTTCCTTTTTATGAAAGGGAAAGAGAATTAGAAAAATAGAAGGGAGAAGTAGAAGCTGCACTTCCCTTTCCTGTTCCTCAGGGCAACTAACAAGAGAACAAAAAGGGTTCAGTACCAGGAATAAAGTTGACTCATACTCTTAGGCTTTCTCTCCTTTTAGAACACATTGAAGACTTGGAATGGGGTAACATTCATTCTCATAGGGAAACAGATGAAGTCGCCAAGGAAGAGAGGGTAAGGAGGGAACAGGGAAAATGAGGTGAAGGAACAGGAGGCAGTGGTTGCTGCACTGCTTTTGACAATCTCTTCATCTCAGAAGAAAAGGCTGTCCCAGGGAAATTATATTCCAGGCAGAGTGATGAGGACGAATAGAAATCATATATATTCTGGCCCAACATGCTAGGGGAAGAAAATAAGTCTTGTGACAACATAAATAAATATATCTTTGTGGCCTTGTACCAGCTCAAGGTCCGCAGGTCTAGAAAACTGAAAAACAAAATCAACAAGAGTATAGGCCCTAATATACAGAATTGGTAGTAAAGAGAGGAGGTGGACATTTCCCAAGGCAGGAATCTCAATGAGTGCCATTGAGTAACCTTAGGTCAAGAGATGAGAACCAAACATCCGGGAGACGGCCCAAGGTACATGGAAGACTTATATAGGACAAGGACATCATACCTCTTCCACAAGTGCACCTCAAAATAGTAACATGAAGGAAAACAGGGCATGGGGAGCTCTGACACTGGGATCTGGCTTTCTAGATAAAGGGGTAAAAATGATGTCTTATCCTCCAGTAAATTCATTTTTTTCTGTATCGTCTGTCAGTTGTCTTTACACTATTTAAGTATTGATGTTTGTTTTTATATCAACTATAAACTACTTGAGGGCAGTGATCATACATTTGTACCTTTGATGGTAACTAGCTCAGTGCCTGTTCTCATTAGATCACTAAGAGGCGTTGTTTGATTTAATTTTATAGGAGAATTGGACTTCAAGGGTCAACAGCTGCAAGGGCCAACAATCCATAGGTCTGGCCAAGAATTTCCATGAGGCAAGGCAACATTTGGCAATTACGAGGGCATTCCAGTGAAGTGAAGAGGAGTGTCAGGTTTTGCAATAGTTCTGCAAATAAGATAGATTTTCTGGAGTGGCTGGTTTCTCGGAAAATTATGTGCTGAATGGCAAAAAGTAATCTAGGTTCTCACCTTTTTAGAGATCATATATAAACTGCACCAGATTCAAATAGGAAAGGGTGACATGAATAAGTTTTTTTAGATCTATATAGCATTATGCTAGGTACTGCACATGTAGAACATTTTATTTTATTTATTTATTTTTGATTGCGTTGGGTCTTTGTTGCTGCACGTGGGCTTTCTCTAGTGCGAGAACGAGCGGGGGCTACTCTTCGTTGTGGTGCGTGGGCTTCTCATTGCGGTGGCTTTTCTTGTTGCGGAGCACGGGCTCTAGGTGCGCGGGCTTCAGTAGTTGTGGCTCACAGGCTCTAGAGCGCAGGCTCCGTAGTTGTGTTGCACGGGCTTAGCTGCTCCGCGGCAATGTGGGATCTTCCCCGACCAGGGCTCGAACCCGTGTCCCCTGCATTGGCAGGCGGATTCTCAACCACTGTGCCACCAGGGAAGCCCTGCAGAACATTTTAAAAAGTAAGATGCTATTACTACCCTCAAGCTTAAAATCTTAATGTAGAGTCAATGTAAATATAAACGAATCAGAGAGCAATATGAGTGTTACACTGAGTTATAAATTAAACATTACAGCACTGCTGTTGGAGGTGTCCTAAGATGGTGGCCTTGATGTGGGTCTTCAAGACCCCCCAATTTTTGTGGATCTTTGCCCCTTTGAGGCTTTAAAAGTTATCCTGTGGACATTTGAAATATAATAAAGTTTATTGCTTTAGACCCCACCCCACTCCACCTCACTCCCGCTTATTTGTATTTCAAGATAGCATTTCATGTACCTGGTGTAACAATGTGCTTAGCTCTTAACTTTGTAATGCTCTAGACTTTGAGCTTGAATCTATAACCCTAACTTGTCATTTCAGCTTCACTCAATTCAAGGACTCAAATTCTTCCTGCTAGAAGAACATGAGGAGACTAGGTCACTAGTTCAATGATTCAGTCTCAAAGGTAATCGAGCTTTAAGGGGATTCCTGTCTTATACTTCTATTCCCCAGAACTAGATTTCTTGCTGGTAACTTCTCCTCCCATGAATAGAGTTACAGCCCCCCAAACTATATTCTTGTCACTGGGGGCTCTGTTTTCTATAGTTTTTTGGATGCCAACTTTATGCACATCTGAATTGGTTCACATTGTCTAATGCTCACTTAGATTAACACCCTGAATCTTGGATCCATTTTGGACTTTTACCATAAGTAAAAACTTTCTGCATCGTCCTCGGGGGCTAGTTTTGGCATCAGAGTCACAGAGAAGGCAGTACACTGGTAGCCCAAGGGTCTCTTATTTCAATTGTTTCTGGCTACAAGGCAAGAAGAGCAAGTAAGAGGCTGCAGTTCTGTGACAGGCTCACAGTCATCAACTGTTTGTGATCCAAACAGTAGCACAGATGATTTCTGCTTTAAGGCATGAGACAAGGAAAGAGGTATTTTAGGAAGAAAACTTAATACAGAATTAAGTGGATTAGATAGCAAGATGATCAAGATACTACCTGCCTCAGCATTTACATCAGATCAAACGAGATAATGCAAGCAAAGTACCCAGCACAGTTCCTGGCCCTCAACAAACATTAGTTCTTTGTCCTCTGCATATAAATTTTACAGTTAAAGTGCTTTTGCATACATTAAATCCCCTCCTAAAACCTTCAGAATTAGGTATTTCCCCAAAGAATAGTGACTTGACCCCTGGAGCAGCTCATCTGAAAAACCACAGGGCTGAGAGTCAGACTCAGGTCTTCAGACACTAAAGCCAGTTCTCTTTCCTCTTAACCCCAGACCCTTCTTAATGCATTGCCCTAGATTTGTGAAGGCTTGGACTGGAGTGCTAACAATGGGATGGAGTTCAGAGAATGATGTGAGCTCCTGGGTAGCTGAGCTTCTTGGGGGCTTATTATTATATATCCTTATTTGTTAAAAAAAAAACACAATACTTTATCTCTTCCAAGATACATCTATTTTCACATTTTAACATCTCTGAAATTGAGACAATTGGTCTTTTTCAGTTTTTTCACTGCTCAGCAGTTTCAATGTAGTTGCTATCGTCTGCTCATCCACAAACTTGGTCGTTATTCCTGATGGTGTGACTGGATAACTGAAACCCGTGGACGTTTTAGTCAAAAAACCATTTAAGCACCATTAACACAAGAAATACAAATCCTAGTTGTTGCCTGAACACCTTCCCTTGACAACTTCCAGTAAGATCAAGAAAGCACCAGCATTGGGCTTCCCTGGTGGCGCAGTGGTTGAGAGTCTGCCTGCCAATGCAGGGGACACGGGTTCGAGCCCCGGTCTGGGAGGATCCCACATGCCGCGGAGCAACTGGGCCCGTGAGCCACAGCTACTGAGCCTGCGCGTCTGGAGCCTGTGCTCCGCAACAAGAGAGGCCACGATAGTGAGAGGCCCGCGCACCGCGATGAAGAGTGGCCCCCACTTGCCGCAACTAGAGAAAGCCCTCGCGCAGAAACGAAGACCCAACACAGGAAAAACAAATACATAAATAAATAAAATTAAAAAAAAAAAAAAAAAGCACCAGCATCAAAACATGTAGAATGGATGTCAGAAGCTTGGAAGAAAGTCTCAGAAAAAAAATGGTGGAGCCCTGCTTAAAAGGGATGCTGCATCGCCAGTGCTCTTGATGGCACAGAGGGTGATATTGTATTGAAAATACAGACATCAGTGGCTCAGAGTTGAAAAGTGATTCAGCAGACTCTGGGGCTCCCCTGGTGGCGCAGTGGTTAAGAATCCGCCTGCCAGTGCAGGGGACACGGGTTCGAGCCCTGGTCTGGGAAGATCCCACATGCCGTGGAGCAACTAAGCCCATGCGCCACAACTGCTGAGCCCGTGCGCTAGAGCCCGTGAGCCACAACTACTGAGCCCACGTGCTGCAACTACTGAAGCCCAAGTACCTGGAGCCCGTGCTCTGCAACAAGAGAAGCCACCACAATGAGAAACCCACGCACCACAACGAAGAGTAGCCCCTGCTCGCCACAACTAGAGAAACCCTGTGCGTATCAATGAAGACCCAACGCAGCCAAAAATAAAATTAATAAGTAAATATATTTATACATTTAAAAAAAAAACTTAAAAAAAAGCCTCCCTTTTGTCAAGGAAAGTGGTTGACAGGGCTGTAACAACAATAAATCACTGTTACAGCCTAGTACTGTGTACTAGCACATAAAAGGTGTTAAATAAATAATAGAAGTTGTATCACTCAAGGTAGTTAATTGAGCAGTCAAACCCTGAATTCTTAATGACTTAACCAACAAAATTCAGCAGTCAAACCCTGAATTCTTAATGACTTAACCAACAAAAATATGTATCTCACACGTCCTAGGTTGGCAGGCAGTGAAGGTTTGCAGGCAGTGAAGGTTGTGTTGTTCTACTCCACACCTTCACTCAAGTAACCAAGATGACTCAGGATCTACCATCTTGCAGCTGTACACTTGGAACATGTAAATTCCGAGGTCACCCTGAGGGGGAAAAAGGGTTAGGGGAGGCACATCAGCTTATAACTTCCTCAGCCTGAAAGTGATACAAGATTTCCTTCAGGCCCTTAGCCAGAAGTAATCACTTGACCCCAACCTAATTGAAGGAAGGCTGGGAAAAGCAGAGGAGCAAAGGAATGTTTGGTGACTACTGTTTATACTACAATAGTCCTATCATTATTTCCTTGAGGACAAGAATGTTCTACCGATATTCCCAAATATCTAGAATAGTGTCTGGCTTATAGTGTTCACTAATAACTATTGAATTAATAAATCAGTGAGTTAATAAATGGCACATTAAGCTGGTTTTCCTTGTTTCAACTACGAATCTACCCTGAAAAGTTTCTAGATAGAATTAGATACTCAAGTTCAGGTTAATATTTCAGAAACACCTAGAGTGAACGAGAAGGCATTTGGGTAAGAATGTATTTGAAGTTGGCAAACTCTTTCTCAAAGTAATTAGATCACATGAAATCTTTTCTACGGGAGCTTAATGATTCTTTAAATTTACGAAAATATTAGGAAACACAGTACTCAACTCTAAAGCCAGTTTGGATTCTAAGTTTTACTTAAAAATGAACACGACTGCAATCTTCCTAAAAATGATTGCTTAGGGAGTTGGAAATAATTTGCCATGATGATAAGAATTCAGATTGTGATACAAAAAGGCAAACAGTAGTCAGGTATGGGGAATTGAGCAATAAGTAGCAGTCGTTTGGGCTCTAATGCAACACCTGTTATTAATATCACCTGCGTGATCAGGAATGCACAGAGTTCAACACCAATTTTCACAAAGGAATCTCAAAGTAATTATAAGATGTAATTCATCATTCATTCAACAAATGTTTATTAAAGCACCAAATGTGTGCAAAGCACAATGCTTCGTGGATATTCAGGTGCAAAAGACAGATGTGATTCCTATCCTAATGGAACTTAAAATCTAATAGGGAAGATAGACACTGAACAACTATTATCATAAGCATGACACAGGTTGCAAAAAGGGAAGTACCAGATGCTATGGAGTGATGAACTGGGGGAATTCTTGGTTTTAAGAAGTGAGAAAGTAGGATTAGGAAAACTCTCCTCAAGAAATTAAGATTTCAACTTAAACCCAAAGGATAAAGAGGATTTGGCATTGGACAAGTGAGGGAAGGAGAATTCCAGATGGAGGGAATACCTTGTCTACACAACCCCACTATGAAGTCACTCAGGTTACATGCTTTATCGTATAGCTGGAGAAGTGGTAGAAGAACAAAGTGATTTAAACAATGTTCAGAGAACATTGTTTAACAACTTAATTAGGACCATAGGCCATATTCCTTACCTTTCAGTGCAGAGTACACAATTGTCTCTTTCCTGACTCAAAACAGTAGCTGAGCCACTCTTTTTTTTTTTTTTAATTATTTATTTATTTATTTTTGGCTGCATTGGGTCTTTGTTGCTGCACATGGGCTTTTCTCTAGTTGCAGCAAGCGGGGGCTACTCTTCATTGCAGTGCTCAGGCTTCTCATTGTGATGGCTTCTCTTGTTGCGGAGCATGGGCTCTAGGCGCACGGGCTTCAGTAGTTGTGGCTTGCAGGCTCTAGAACACAGGCTCAGTAGTTGTGGTGCACGGGCTTAGTTGCTCTGCGGCATGTGGGATCTCCCCTGATGAGGGCTCGAACCCGTGTGCCCTGCATTGGCAGGCGGATTCTTAACCACTGCGCCACCAGGGAAGCCCGAGCCAGTCATTCTTATAACCCACCAGGCACATCAACCAGCCATGAGCTAGACTGATTTAATAGATATAAATTTATAGCCTGTTTCACAGTGTGCAGGATGAGAACTAAAGAGCCCTAAATGGCTTTCATGCAGGAAGAGGGTAGAGTGTAGTGGCCGAGAGGGAAGCTTCATAGGTGAGAGCCAAGTGCTAAAAGCAGCTGCTCGTGACATTTCCGTCAGCAGTCCTCCCTCCTTCATTGTGTATGAGGTACACATCAGATGTTCTGGTTTATGATTTCAGCTTCAGAGGACATACCCTTTGAGATCTAAGCTCATGTGTCTCTCCCTGGCATGGTTCCTGTTCATTAACTGAACACTAAGCCCATCTGAGACTGATAACTAAATGCTGAGAATACTGGAACCCCTTTCTCCTACCTTCAAGGAGGTCTGGGATCTTGTGGAGTGGTTAAGTCTTAGGCCCAGGTGCCTAGTTGCTGTACTTGCTAGAAGGGGACAAAGCACAAGCTACCAAAAAGATTCTGTCCAGATGCCAGAACCATGTCAGACACAAGGTCACATACAGCTGCTGTCTTCTGTTTGTATCAACCAAAGGACAGTGTATTCTGTTTCCTTTGGAAGACACAGTAGAGACTAACTCATGGAGGTCCCAGGTAGGCCCCACTATATCTGTTAGGTAGACCATACCTATGGAGGGCAAGTCTTTGCCTTTTCATATTGTGTACACCTCTCCAGGTAAATAAAGTAGAAAAATATCTATTATTTACAGGGGAGATGACAGAGGAAAGCCCTTACAGGCTTTTGCATCTTTGATTCAAGAGCGCAGATTTGACTGAGATGTCAGCAAATGAAATGATGTTTGCATACCACCTAAGAATCTCCAAAAATTTAAAAGTTCCTGATATTCTGATAATTTAAAAATATATTAATTTAGAGATTTCCATTAAGTATTGGTGTTGAAAACTGTTACTTGCTTCCAAAAATGCTGGATCAGATAATCACTCGGATTACTTCCCCAAATTATCTCATGCGACTATGAAAACCATTGTAAAGTAAACGCCAAAGGGTTTTCTTTATAAAGAACAAAAATTACATAATGATGACAATAATCTGTTCTGATCTAAATGACAGCAGTCTCTGAGCACCAAGGCTGCTTGCTTTATCGTTAGGAAGCCACATTTAAATGAGTTTTGTGTCAGAAATCTTTTCATAACCGGATATTAGACCCAATTTGAGGTGACTTGAAAGATGGATTTGCTTTGAAAGGAGGGTGTTAAAGTGAGTAGTGAGGTGATATCAGGGCTTCTTAGTCCACGATATTACCTCTTATAATCAGTCTGTGGCCTTGAGGAAGGTAGCTGGGTGAAAAGGGAGGATGTGAGAGATATTTAAATCAGCATCATGAAGTTGTATTTATAGGTGCTGTTTCAAATGGGCTACTCTGAAGATAACTACAGTGTATGGGTATTTTTTTGGGTGGGAGAGGCAAGTGCCAATTCAAAAACAGGAAGAAAAGCTATGTTACTATGTTATTTAAGATATAGTAAAATCCTAAAATTTTTCCATTTCTTTTCTCAGACTTAAAAGAACACAGTTGCCAACTATTACATTATACAATAAGTAGAAAGGAAGAAAGATGAGATAAAGATTCTAGGAATTAGAAAATCCAATTATTGTTTGGATTCTAAACACTATCTCTGTGCCCTTGGGTAAGTTTAGACTATATTTTTTCATCTATAAAATAAAGGGAGTTGGATTAATTATTTCTAACTCATCCCCCAGTTTGAATAGTCTATGGTTTCATCTGACAGGCAGACTCTCCCCCTTTGTCATCCTTGTTGTGGTATATGGAATGCTCAGTCTTTTCCAGTTTAAAAAAAAAAAAAAAATCACTTACCACAGGTGCTTAAAACAAAATAGCTCACTTATATAAAGTGTATTCCTTTTTTTTTCAGGTAGTCATGGCACAACTTAAAAATTATAAAAAAATATCCAAATAAAGCTATAAAGAAAATAAATACCACCCTATAATCCCACCACTGAGTAACATTCTTAACATTTTGAGCTATAATCTTCTAATGTTACTTTTGTGCTCATACTTTACTTAAAAAATAAAATCCTGATGGATTTGTACTTAGTGTTTTGAAACCTTCATTCTTTAATAATACCTCATAAATATTCCCCATATTTTTCTAAAGCATGATTGTTTTTCACGGCTACATTTGTAATCCAACATTTAGAAAAACCAGTTTTTTAGAAAAATATTTCTTTATTTTGGCTGTGCCAGGTCTTAGTTGTGGCACGCGGGCTCCTAGCTGTGGCGTGCGAGATCTAGTTCCTTGACCAGGCATCGAACCCAGGGCTCCTGCATTGGGAGCATGGAGCCTTAACCACTGGACCACCAGAGAAGTCCCGAGAAAAACCACAGTTTAACTCACCTATTATCGTTAAACATCTAGGTTATGTATAGTCTTTATTATAAATAACACTGCACTGAAAAAACCTGTACAAGAATATATGATTATTTCCTAAGGATAAATTCTCATAACTAGAATTACTCCTACTAGCCATGTATGAGAGTGCTGGTTTCCAGATACTCTTGAGAGTTATAAAACTGGTTTTATAATTTAAATACATCTTTGCCAATATGTCTTGTGAAAAACTCTTACATAATTAATTTACTTTTTAATACAGCAGGTTTTTATTAGTTATCTGTTTCATACATATTAGTGTATATATGTCAATCCCAATCTCCCAGTTCATCTCACCCCCACCCCCGCTTTCCCCCCTTGGTCTGGACTTGATAATTCAGAGAAATCCCTGTCGATATCCATATCTGATTATTATTGAATACTATTCTGTATTTTGCTTTGGTCATTTGCATTTCTTTCTTTGGTTAAATGTCTATTCCCATTCTTTTGCCCATTTCCCCACTTGCTCACCACTTTTCTTTTTGAGATATCCTCAAATGCTTCACTTTTTCCAATGGGGTAGAGTTTAGAAGGTGCCCTGCAGATTCAGGGAGATTCAGGTTTTTAAATTTTATTCATTTTTTATTAAAGTATAGTTGATTTACAATGTTGTGTTAGTTTCAGGTATACAGCAAAGTGATTCAGTTATATACACAAGTAAGTCCCCTACATATGAATGAGTTCCGTTCTGAGAGCACACGTATAAGTCCAATTTGTTCATAAGTCCAACAAAGTTAACCTAGGTACCCAACTAACACAATCAGCTATATAGTACTGTACTGCAATAGGTTTACATTACTTTTAGCACAAATAATACATAAAAAACAAACAAAAAATAAAGAAAACGTTTTTAATCTTACAGTACAGTATCTTGAAAAGTACAGTAGTACCAGCTACATCACTGCTGCTTTGAAGCTTGCTTCCAAACATCCTGGGCTTGAAATAAAGATACTGTACTCCTGTACTCTATATGGTACTGTACAGTAAAGTACACAAAAGCACAACCACTTGTAGAGGATGAACATGTGACAATGTACGCCAGACACATGAACCAACTTATGTGATTGGACATGGGAACGTATGTTCGCATCTTTGAAAGTTCACAACTTGAAGGTTCGTACGTATGGGACTTACTGTATGTACAGTTTTTCAGATTCTTTCCCATTATAGGTTATTACAAGATGCTGAATACAGTTTACTAAGCTATACAGCATCTTTCATTGCGGTGCACAGGCTCTTTGTTGCGGTGCGCAAGCTTCTCTCTAGTTGTGGTGCACAGGCTTAGTTGCCCTGTGACATGTGGGATCTTAGTTCCCCGACCAGGGATCGAATCCATGTCCCCTGCATTGGAAGGCAGATTCTTAACTACTGGACCACAAGGGAAGTCCCAATAATGAAATATTTTTAATTTTATTTATGTTTTTGTTTTTGGCTTGTTGGGTCTTCGTTGCTGCTCATGGGCTTTCTCTAGTTGTGGCGAGCGGGGACTACTCTTTGTTGTGGTGCGCAGGCTCTCCTTGTGGTGGCTTCTCTTGTTGCGGAGCATGGACTCTGGGCGCATGGGCTTCAGTAGCTGTGGCTCGCAGACTCAGTAGTTGTGGCGCACGGGTTTAGTGGCTCCACGGCATGTGGGATCTTCCTGGACCAGGGATCAAACCTGTGTCCCCTGGATTGGCAGGCAGATTCTTATCCACTGCGCCACCAGGGAAGTCCCTGAAATACTTTTAGAAAGATATTAAGACTTCATTAATTTTTTGCATTGAACATTAATAAATCTTAAACATCAGTAAGCCAATACTGGATAAACTGGAGGAAAACACATGGCAGGTATTCAAGTTTTAAATGTACAACTTCCTAGACTGTATCAAAATTATGATGGCAGAAAAATTTACGTTCAGATATTTGACAATTTGACTCATCAGATTATGTGGGTGGATTGGCTAGGTAAA
Source organism: Tursiops truncatus (assembly GCF_011762595.2). NCBI lineage: Eukaryota > Metazoa > Chordata > Mammalia > Artiodactyla > Delphinidae > Tursiops > Tursiops truncatus. The sequence continues at coordinate 84,800,291 of NC_047034.1, forward strand.
TAAAAAGGCAAAAACCTTGGAAGTGGCTACCTTCGTTAGAACGTTCTAAAAAACAAAACAAAAAGCTTTCAGTGATCCTGACAGATGCGGTGCTCTTTAGACCCCTTAGGAAAAACACTAAGCTGGAAACAATGGAAACCCACAGAACCCCCTTGCTGGAGTCTGACTTACTAGCTGAGCAGGTTATTGTTGATAGCTGATCATTCAAAAGAACAACTTGTAACATCATGTACAGAATCACAAAGCACATCTTCACATAGCTTATTGCCCCTTTACCTTTTTCTGAGCCTATACAGATTCTTTTCTGAGCATGTATTTATTATTATACTCTTTCCTCTTTTTTTATTTTTGTTTTTTGTGTTTTTTGGTTGTTTCATGTGTATAACTATATTTACAATTTATTTTTTAGAAAAGGTAGAAGTTTATGATAAGTTTTTGATTCTGTAACAAACACTGTCCTATTGACTTAAGGAAATCATTTCACGGTCTTTTCTGGAGCCATCTTTTTACTAAAACTTTAATATTGAAATGTGCTGGTCATGATATTGAAATTAATCTAATGTACCCAAAGGGCAATAAATCTTATCCATTAGAAACTGTTAAGTGAAAAAAGGAGAGGTACAGAATAGTATATACAGTATGCTACCATTATATATATATAAAAAAATCTATGTATATACTTATATATACATAGAATATCTCTAGAAGCATATAAAAGTAACATATTAATAAAAATACTACTGGTAATATTAGTTGACTGTGGGGAGGTGAGGTGAATGGCTGAGGAACTGGGATGTAAGATTTCTTTTTCACTGTATATTCCTTTGTATTATTAAAATTTTGTCCCATGTACAGGAATTAACAAATTTTTACAAATAAGTTAATTATAAAAATCTTACTACACATAGTAACTATTCAATAAACATGGAATGAATGAGTGAATGGATGAATTAAGTACAATGAATGAATGTCTTAAACATGCACTTGGATTACTAAAGCCTTGTGGAATCCGTAAGTATAGCAGTGGTATTGCTAAAATGGATGTGCTAAAACGGTAGCAAACTTTCTGTAAACACCTTCAGAAATGGCAGAAGTGTGGTCAGCCAGGAAAAGTGCTTTGGTTAATAGAACAACAACATTTTTATAATTGGTTCTAGGCTAGTGCTTTAAAAATTCCTAAGTTGGGACTTCCCTGGTGGTGCAGTAGTTAAGAATCCGCCTGCCAATGCAAAGGGACATGGGTTCGAGTCCTGGTCCAGGAAGATCCCACAAGCCAAGGAGCAACTAAGCCCATGTACTACAACTACTGAGCCTGCACTCTAGAGCCCACGAGCCACAACTGATGAGTCCATGTGCCACAGCTACTGAAGTCCACACGTGCTAGAGCCCGTGCTCCACAACAAGAGAAGACACTGCAATGAGGGGCCCGCGCACCACAACGAAGAGTAGCTCCCGCTCACCACAGCCAGAGGAAGTCCGTGAGCAGCAACAAAGACCCAACACAGCCATAAATAAATAAATAATTCCTAAGTAAACAGAGCCAGATTATCTTCCATCCCCTAAATCTACGGAAGAATTACTAATTGGCAAAAACACCTCTTGTTTTTGTCAGGTGTCAGGTCCCGGGACTTCCCTGGTGGTCTGGTGGGTAAGACTCAGCACTCCCAATGCAAAGGGCCTGGGTTCAATCCCAGGTCAGGGAACTAGATCCTGCATGCATGCCACAACTAAGAGTTCACATGCTGCAACTAAAGATCCCGCATGCTGCAACGAAGTTCCCGTGTGCCACAGCTAAGACTTGACACAGCCAAAATAAATAAATTTTTTTTTCTAAAAAAGGTCCAAGCTTGTCTAGTGGCAGTTTTATCAAACTTCTTCTCACTGCTAAACAGTGAAATTTCATAACTGCATGAAACTAAATGTCTTAAGAAGAGAAACAAAGTCTGAATTGGAAGAAAAAACTAGTCATTTTGTTAGATTCTAAATTGAACCAATCCATTACTCTTTATTACATTACAAGGGATAAGGAACTTTCACATATATATATATATATATATATATATATATATATATATATATATGGCATATATTTGCTGACCTGGCCAATATTTTTCTGAAAAATTATGAAAGGTAGAGCAAGCAAACTTCAGATCAACATTTTTACTGCATCTTTTACTTCAGTGAAGCTAATCAAGGATTTATACCAAGAGCAAAGTTACTTGAGGCTTTGTTTGCTGCTTCCTATGCTAAGATAAGCAAACCAAGTACCAGCTGTGTCCTCAGGTCAAGTCTCGAGGGCAAGCATGGACCTAAAAAGTGATAGTTTATTGGAGTCAAAATAATAAAGAGACGACACTGGAATTCTAGTTATTCTTGTTGGGGAGGTGAAGGCTGAATTGTGGAATTTACTGCAGCACAGATTTTTAAAGCGTTTTGCCAGAAAAATAAAAGACAATCAGATAAAAGTGGCTTTACATTAAGCAACTCTATATAAAATGCTTACAACAGTGCCTGGCACAGAGGCCGTGCTATATAAATGTTAGTTGTTATTTACCATCATTATTATGCTGACACCACTTTGAAATAATCAACCAAGTTGTACTAGCATATACGTAAGTTTATATAAAGCAATCTGTATGATACCAGAAGAAACAGTCCCTGTTTGTAAGAAGTTTATAGCGATACATTGGGAAGGAGAAAAGACAGAAAGTTAAATTATTAAAGAAAAAAATATTTAAGTTTCTTTGATGTAATGTCCTTTGCTAGTTCAGCTGGAGTCCTGCATCAAAGGTTGAGAGAAGTTCATAGCCTATTCTTTTTTTTTTTTTTTAATGTTTTTATCGGAGTATAATTGCTTTACAATGGTGTGTTAGTTTCTGCTTTATAACAAAGGGAATCAGTTATACATATACATATATCCCCATATCTCTTCCCTCTTGCGTCTGTCTCCCTCCCACCCTCCCTATCCCACCCTTCTAGCTGGTCACAAAGCACCGAGCTGATCTCCCTGTGCTATGCAACTGCTTCCCACTAGCTATCTATTTTACATTTGGCAGTGTATATATGTCCATATATACACTACCACTCTTTCACTTTGTCCCAGCTTACCCTTCCCGCTCCCCGTGTCCTCAAGTCCATTCTCTAGTAGGTCTGCGTCTTTATTCCCGTCTTGCCCCTAGGTTCTTCAGAACCATTTTTTTCTTTTTTTAGATTCCATATATATGTGTTAGCATACGGTATTTGTTTTTCTTTCTGACTTACTTCACTCTGTACGACAGACTCTAGGTCCATCCACCTCATACAAATAACTCAATTTCGTTTCTTTTTATGGCTGAGTAATATTCCATTGTAAATATGTGCCACATCTTCTTTATCCATTCATCTGTCGATGGACACTTAGGTTGCTTCCATGTCTTGCATAGCCTATTCTTTTTAAACCAGAGATCACTGATATAAACAGAAATTACACAGTAATAACTTATTGCTTTTCAACAATTTTCATGTCATAAAACTTTTTTTTTTTAAACTAGCATCTATCTGGTCTTTTTTTAAATATAAATTTATTTATTAATTTTTAAACTTTTGGCTGCGTTGGGTCTTCGTTGCTCCACACAGCCTTTCTCTAGTTGTGGCTAGTGGGGGCTACTCTTCATTGCGGTGCATGGGCTTCTCATTGTGGTGGCTTCTCTTGTTGTGGAGCATGGGCTCTAGGCACACGGGCTTCAGTAGTTATGGTGCGTGGGCTCAGTAGTTGTGGCTTGCAGGCTCTAGAGCACAGGCTCAGTAGTTGTGGCACATGGGCTTAGTTGCTCCTTGGCATGTGGGATCTTCCTGAACCAGGGCTCGAACCCATGTCCCCTGCATGGGCAGGCAGATTCTTAACCACTGTGCCACCAGGGAAGTCCCCGTGTCATAAAACTTAACTGAATGAAATTCTATATGTATTTTGAATATAAGAATAAAAATTCCCAGGGAAGTCAGGTCCTTGAGTGGGGGCCTACAGAGTAATTTTTTTTTTTTCTGGTAAGGATAGAATGCCAAGAGGAAGAGGCCAGGGGCTTCCCTGGTGGCGCAGTGGTTGAGAGTCCGCCTGCCAATGCAGGGGACACGGGTTCGTGCCCTGGTCCGGGAAGATCCCACATGCCGCGGAGCGGCTGGGCCCGTGAGCCATGGCCGCTGAGCCTGCGCGTCCGGAGCCTGTGCTCCGCAACGGGAGAGGCCACAACAGTGAGAGGCCCGCGTACCACAAAAAATACAAACAAAAAAAAAAAAAGAGGAAGAGGCCAGGAGGAAGGCTGCTAGAGACCTGGATACGTGGGAATGTCTTTAGGCTTCATCTATGTTTGCCTCCATTTCTGAACACCTTTTACCTTTTGATAACTTCAAGTCTAAAAGACAAAGGGAGGAGGGATAAAAGGAACAGTACTATAGCTGTATTGGATAATCAAGAGGTGGAAAATGTTCTTCAGTGAGCTAAAATTATCTTGCAATCTCTTTGAAAAGAAGTAAGCAAAACTCTTTTTGAAGAGGAAGTCCCAACTTCTAGTAGAGACTGTCCTAGAAAGGTTAACTTTCCAAGTTGACAGTCATACCAAATGCTAACAGAGAATTTAAATGTCCCTGCAATACACAGATAGAAAATTCTTGGGGTGTTAGGCCTTTTTAATCTACCTTAAAAACATTACCTTTCCTTCTCTCTCCCCAGCTTTCTCCCCTCATGTGAAAATAAAGGAGAAACTTAATTTGCTTTGCTGACCTGAGGAAAAGTTTTCTGTATGAAAAATGTATAAATTAGATCATAAAATGTTTATATGGCTATCTAATACTCTTAAGATCTGAATTCTATGACTTCTGCATTCTTGTTAGCTGACAACACATTAGAAGTTTGGAATGCCTGAATTTTAAAGTACAAAGACTGCATCCATTTTTGCTTGAAGTCCTTAAAATTTCAGGAGATCCACTAACAGCCTAGAAGAGCCCTTCCCTTGGATTGGCAAGCCTTATGAATATGTAATGTTTTAGAGAGAGCGAGATATGGAATTTAATTATCAAGCCAAAGCTTTTTCCAAAATAATCATGTGCCCACAGGAATGAAATAGGAAATGAAACACACTACATTTAATTTGGATTAGGAGGTGGCCTTCCTAAGCAATTTATTAAAGTGTAAACAGTAATTATGTAGAAAGAACCTGGTGAGTAAATATGATAATTATGAAACTTATTAATTCACATTAATTAGTGGGGCAGCTAAACTGGATTACAAGGAGGTTTGAATTATATAATAGAATTACTAAAACTACTCCCTTGTTAGTCTGTCTGCTTCTCTTTCATCTCCATGCTATTCTGTATACAGCTCACCTGGTACACGGAGGAAGTGCTTTCTCTGAAGAAACAGCATGTAAAGCTAAGGCTCAGGGTTGGGACTATAAAACAGCCATCTATTTCCTGCCTCTTACCTTCCTCATCCCCATCCCTCCCTATGACCTCAGAGTTTTAGATAAATGAAAATCGTCCAGCATTTAAGAGCACAAGCTATGAGACCTAGGTTTAAACCTCAGCCTTTTAGTAATTATAAGCTAAAAAATACCCACTTTATGACTAAGCATAAGAATACCTTAACATACCTATAAGTTTGGGGGAATGGGATGGGATTTTCCTAGATTCTTGGTGGAAGGTCTTTGTTAAGAAGCATGGTTGCAGCAACAAGGAACTCCTCCGGTAAGTCCTGGTGTCCATACCTCACTCATCCCATTGGATTCTGTAAGTGGGCTTGGTAATCAACATAGCCTGCATTATATATTCCCACGTTACGGTTGAAGCATATTTGGGCTGTGTTTCATGCATGATGTGGTCTCACCTGGGTTGGTAAATGCAATGACTAGCAAACCAGAGGGGATGCATATGAAGTTGGAAGGCTCCAAGATTAATTTATCTTTTCATTGGAAACAGGAGCAAAAAACCCATTATTTCATTATTATTGTTTTGGCCTGAAGCAACATGAAAGGCATACCTAATCTTCTACGTGGATGGTTGCCCTGATGTTTGTTGCCTGTTTGCAGTTTATGGCTTTGTGCTTCCTGTTGTTGCCGGCATGTAACTTCTCCAGATTCTGGTTCCTGGTGATGTGGCTATGGCAAGCATACATGAGACAAATCAATGAGGGAGTGGTGAAAAATAAGAAAACCACAGCTGCAGTAGAACGGTATATTCTGAGCTTGGTAAGAGTTACTATGCTTCTGGTTTGGGGGCACTGAAGAGACCAGGTATCTCGGAGGTAGGTATCATAGAATAAAGGATATTCTGCTACAAGATATTTCAGTTTCTTTTTTGCTACTAGATTAGAAATGATAAACAGTAAGAGGCATTATGTAGATCTAGAAGACTTAAAGAGGGCTCTCCCAAAGCAGGGTAAAATTAAAGCCCTCAGTCTGAGACCATGAGTTTGAGACACTAGGGAGAAAATAACTTGTCTTTAGGCAGTCAGTTTGGAGTCTGGGGCTGGAGGCTGTCCATTGCAAATGATGAAGCAGGCCATTTCAGTTACTGTGGCCATGGTGACCAAAATGGAACCATGGGCCTGGAATGGGAGAAAACTGTGGGTGAAATTGTAAGACAATCCACAGGGTCTCAAACTTGAATCCTGATCTGCCAAAGGTCGTAATGGAAGGAGAATCTCCTCATAGGGAGGGGACTGCCAAATCTTGTAACTAAGACCTTTGTTTGAGACTAAGCTTTTCCTTGAAGATCTTTCATAAATCACCACTGACGCCATGGGGAGGACTTGGGGGCCAGGAAGGAGCACTCCCCTTTTTGCCTGCTTCTTAAATCCTTCAGCAGAGACCAATGTGGAACAGACTAGCCTGCTGCAATATTTGTTCGCCCTACTCCCCATCTGCCTACCCGTTCCTCACTTTCTAACCCCCACGCAATTTCCTGTCGTTGTTTTCCCCTTTATACTGATTAAATATAAAGTGTTAGTAATTTAAAGAATTCTATTTTCTTTTGAATTATCCAATAATGTATTATGCAGAAATGTCGAGCAAACTTGTACCGTTAGTGCTACACGGGAAAGTGCTTCATTTGAAACACATGAACTTGGATGCCTAGATGGATAGATTAAACTTGACTGAAGTTCAAGGATAAGTAGAGTGATGCATCAATAAGCAGACTAACAAAACATGAATATTTACCTTCATTTTTGGGTCTCCAGGAAAACCTCTTTGCCTGGGTCCTACTAGGCAGCTCTGTGGCAGAGGCCATTTCCCCAGACTCAGTGAGAGCCCTCAACATTTCTTACCTCCTCTAAGTCCGAACCCTAAGAAAGTAAATCCAGAAATGCCATCTTGCCTGTTCCATGCTGCAAGTATTCCTGTGTGAGAATTCTCTTCTTCTTTGAATGATCGATGATGAGAACATTTACCTTATTTAGGGAAATCTTTACACCCTGCCCAGAGGGGTATGGCCTTATTCTATGACCACAAAAAATAAGGCTGTCAGGGTAAAAAACAATAGGCATGACATCTGAACTCATGATTTGTGCAAAAGGAAAGCGGGTGGAGAGAGGCTTCACTCTATTAATACACAGCTCAGAAGTGAGGCTGACAGCCCTGGACCTCACCTGGGCACAGGTGTCACAGGTGCTGTATGGTGCAGGGCACTGTGGCGGATTCGGGGTTCTCAGAGGTCACCACAGATTGATTTCTGTGCTTTATCAACGCCTCATCTTGTACACCAGTGCAGCAGTATCAAGGTCCAGTTAGAACACCCAGGCCTGACTCCCCAAGCAAGTGGATACATAAAGTTAGTCATTATGATCTAAGAGGCTTCCTTCGCTGCATGCACCCCTCTTCCGAGTCACACCAGGTTTGAGGTACAGCTGTTCAAGGAGTTCCAACTGCCTGCTGCTGCTGTTGGGTAAGGGCCATAAGGTCCAAGCTCTCACGCTGAAAGATCTCACAGCGTGCAATGTGGGAGCCAGGACACCCAGAACTTCCTGGAATATAGGTGATCTTAAAATTTAGCTGTTGAAAAGATATCCCAACATCTCCACCCCAACTTACCTGCCCAGAGGTTCACAACTACCCTGATTCAGATAAGCAGGGGGTAGTTCCTTTTGAACTCTCTAGTTTCAAAGGCAGCTTCCATGGCCAACAGTTTTATTTATTTATTTTTGGCTGCATTGGGTCTTCGTTGCCGCGCGCGGGCTTTCTCTAGCTGCGGCGAGCGGGGGCTACTCTTTGTTGTGATGCGTGGGCTTCTCATTGTGGTGGCTTCTCTTGTTGCGGAGCACGGGCTCTAGGCACGCGGGCTCAGTAGTTGTGGCTTGCGGGCTCTAGAGCACAGGCTCAGTAGCTGTGGCACATGGGCTTAGTTGCTCCGTGGCATGTGGGATCTTCCCGAACCAGGGCTCAAACCCGTGTCCCCTGCATTGGCAGGTAGATTCTTAAACACTGCATCACCGGGAAAGCCCTGGCCAACAGTTTTTATAATGACTGTTTAGCTTTACCAGGGGTAGAAGCAACCTAGAACATGGTCTTCCTAAGATGGCCTTCAAAGTCTATTGATTAGTCTCCTATGGTATTATCAGTTACAAATGACAATTTCTACTCATATTTATACTGAAAACTAAATAATGACTACTTCCGGTTAATTCCAGACAATGCTGATTATGTGACTTTGGGGCAGTTACTTAACATCTCTGTGTGTTACCTCTGTAACTGTATCTGTCTGTAAAATAGGGATTATATTAGTACCTAGTCCAGAGACTTTCCTGGTGGTCCAGTGGCTAAGACTCTGCACTCCCAATGCAGGCGGCCCGGGTTTGATCCCTGGTCAGGGAACCAGATCCCCCATGCCGCAACTAAAGATCCCACATGCCGCAACTAAAATATCCCACGTGCCACAACTAAGACCTGGCACAGTCAAATAAATATTTTTTTAAATAATTTTAAAAAATAGCACCTAGTCCATAGCATTTTTATGAGGAGTCAATGAGTTAATATGTGTAAAAAGCTTAGATCGATGCCTGGCATATACTAAATATTTCCTAAATCTTAGCCATCATCAATTTATCATTATTGTTATTCCCCCACCCTCAGCCCACCTGCCTAGAATACTAAAGACAGCAAGGGAGGGAGGGAGGGAGGGAAGAAGGAAGGAAGAAAGGAAGAGACAAGAGAGAGGAAAAAAAGAAGTAAGGGGCAAGCTCAGGGTTAGCCGGGGTCAAGGAAGTAGACAGGCTAGCAAATATGTAGGACCATGCCTAAAAGGAATGCTTGCTAGCAAAGGTCCTAAACAGTGATGTAGGTTACAAATAGCATAGGCCAAAACTAGCCTGTGCTGGCAGAGACAAGAAGCAGGAGACAAAAGCCATATCAGACCACTGAATGGAATAAGGGTATGGGAACTGGACTGCCATAAGGAGAGCCTTATGCAGTTTCGCTGAAAACAAACTGAATTAGAGGATAAATAGGCCAAAAAGGAATATTCTTGTTACCTGTTCCCCATATGGACTGTTCTGAACTTTTCATTTTCCACATTCCCAATTAAATTGCTATAAATGTTAAATGGGGGGAATGTTCTTAATCTATTAAGTATTATTGTGTTTTAAAAGAATCCTTTCCTGTTATTTCCTACGTCACAGAAATGATGGAGTAACTGGGGGAATGTAAATGAAGTACACAGTTGAATTCCAGAGAAAATACACGGTAATTTTATTATTCTCGTTTTCCAGATAAAGCAGTTGAGTAACTTTCTCAACTTGAATAGTAACTAGTTGTTATGAACTTTCAAATTTTGCATTTGCATGTCTCATCTCATTACTAATTTCTGAAGTTATAACTCTTACCTTGAAATCTTCAGAAGTTTTGTTCACTTACTGACAAGCTTGCAAACTGCCTATCAACCTTTAAAATAGAAAAGTGTACCTAGAAAATGTTGTGATGAAGGCAAAAGCCACTAGGGAGCACCATACCTTCTCTGATTTTGAAAGACCCCATGATGAAATGCTTTTATCTTAAAGACTGCTTGGAACTGTAAGAACCTGGAGCCTAGAGATCTGGTTCTTCTGATCATGCCACTTATTAGATGGGTGGCCTTAGAAAAGCCTTTTAGCTTCCCCAGACCTTAATTTCACTTTCTGTAAAATGTAGGGGGTTATGCTAGATGATCTTCAACCTCCTCTCAGCTCTAAATTTCTGATCTTATGCTTACTAGTTTACCTCTTCAGTGTCTCATGGATTAATCAGGAAGAAAACCTGGCAGAAAAGCAAAAATTTTACCTGTGTCATTTCATTATTTTTGCCAGCTCACCCACGCCGTTTCTACTTTTTCAGCTAAGAACCCTGGAGTTGGTTTTTTTTTATCTTTTACTTTGTTTCCTTTATTTATTTTTTGGCTGCGCAGCATGTGGGACCTTCGCTCCCCAACCAGGGATCAAACCTGCGTCCCCTGCATTGGAAGTGTGGAGTCTTAACCACTGGACAGCCAGGGAAGTCCCACCTTGGGGATGCTTCTGATCTTTGCCTCATACACTTTATGGACAAATTATACCAATATTAATTCATAAACACTTGTAGAGCACTTTCCAAGTTTCACTGCTTTTGCGAATACTATCTTATTTGACTCACAACAGCTCAGGCTGGTAGATATTACCTTCAGCTTATCTGGTAAGAAAACTGAGGCCAGAATAGGTCAGTGAATTAACTGCCTGAAGTAACAGGGATAATAAGTTATGGGAACAAGTCTGATTCCAAAGCCTATGTTCTTTTCACAACACTACAGATCCTACTAGGAGCAGATCCAGATTTTATGGGGCTTGAGGTATATATAATTTTGGTGGATAGCTTCAAGAAAAGGAATACAAAACTACAATACAACACTAAGTATGATTCTGTGACTACACTGTTAGGACCAAGTGAGGGAACTTTAGAGTTAATCTTTAGGATTCAATTTCATGGTTTCCCATGGTTATACATTTATTTAGTGCTTACTATATGCCAGACACTAAAGTAAATACTGACTTTATTATCATAACAACTCTACGGGGAAGGTAGTGCTCTTGTTTTACAGACCAGAGAATGAGGGAGGGTCAGAGAGGTAAAATGATTTGCCTAGGGACAAAGAGCTAGTTAAGTGCCAAGTATCAAAGTTGGAATTCAGATCTGATCCTGGGTCCATATCGTTAATCTACCACACTATGCTCCTCTATAAGCCTTCTTTTGAGGTTTCCTGGGAATCATCTTATTCTACTACTTACCACTACATTCCATTGTTCAGGTCCTGATAGTTCACCTCTGAACCAGTCCTAGTTTGTCTCCCTAATTCAACTCTCCTACCACCTACCCTGAATGCTGCTACTATCCTAACAGTCCTGAAGCACTGCCGTTCTAAATCCCGACCACCCGAAACACCTGAAGAGCCTGCCTTCTCTGCATTTATTATTTTCTCTGCATTTATCAAAGGTAAAAATCGATTACTGCTTATAAGCAGTACTTGGCTATAGATTCCATACTGTCTTCTAATGTGCTGAACTGTTACTGAAAGTTTTTTGTTGTGTGAAACAGAGTCAGAGTGGGAGAGAGGAAGAAAGCACACGGAAGCATTCAGAATTTTATCCTTCAATCCCCACTCCATCACAATCTAGGTTCCTCACTTGCCAAACAAAAAGCTGAAGGCCAACCTCACAGGGTTGTAGAGGGAATTAAGTAAGGAGAGGGGGAGGGGAGGAGAGGAGGGCAGGGTTAGGGCAGGCTCCAAGTACTTGTCAATGTTGGTGGATTTCTACCTGACTCACCCTCCCCCAAAATTTGTAAGGCAGGGGCCTTGATTCGTACATTCTTGGCATTTCTCAAAAGAAATTCCTCGGAGACCTCAGAAGCACTCCAGGATTATTTAATTTGATCACTTCAACAACACCATAGGGTTGTGAGGATAGTTCAGGTGAACTGCTAAGAATACAATCGGCCCTTCAGAACTGTGAGCTATAATTATATTTTGTCCCAAATCCTCAGCGTCCATAAAAAGTTGGCCTCTCTGCAGTCTCATTTCTTCATATTTCCGACACACAGACCCTCCCTTGGGACCAGTGTCGCCACCGTCAGACGTGCTCTTCTCTCCCGACTTCTGCCTTTATACCCACCATTCACCAAATGCTACAGACCAGGCTCTGTAGGAAGAAGGTTCCATAAATTCTCTCAAAACCACCAAAAGCCCTTCTGAGGTCGCTTCTACTACTGTTGCCATTTTAGGGAGCAGGAAACAGGCCCTGAGGATTTGAGTGACTTCCCCGAGGTCACAGAACTCAAGCTGCGAGCCCACAGCCCACGCTCTTAACCTCTAGCCCTCGGCCTCTTCCCGGGTCGGAGGTGCACCCGCGTCCACTCAAACCCCGCCCAGTCCCCCACTTCCAGTCACTTCCCCGCTCTTCCGCGCGCCCATCTCCCCCCCACACCTGAGTCAGGAGCCGGGGGACACGCCCCATCCGTCCTTAGCGGTTTCCCCCTTTTCTCTGGCAGAGACTGAGGGCGAGATCGACGTTGGTGTCCCAGATGCGAGTAGGTCACCCCGAGGTCCTCCGACGGCTGGCCGAAAGGGCGAGTCCCCCACAGCAGTGCGGCAACGCGGTCGGCGTTGCATAGCGGGGCGCAGCTTTCGGGTCCTGTCGGGACGCCGGTCACGTGGCGGGGAGGGGGCGCCAGCGCGCGCGAGAGAGTGAGCGGGCGCGCGCCTGAGAGCTGTGGAGGCGCGAGTTGCGGTTCGGGTGTGAGTGTAGGGGGGAGGGGGCGGTGGCCGGGAGGGCCGACTCCGCCCCCTGTGCGCATGCTCCGGCCCCGGCCAGTTATAAAGCAGCCTCGCTGGCCCGGCCCGACAAAGTGCTGGCGAGCTGCGACGTGACTACTCGGTCGCGTGGGTTCCCGGGCGAGCAGACGAGGCAGCCGGTGAAAGACGCTACCTGGACCCTGGGCCCTGCGGGACTCCAGCCGCGCCGCGGCGTCACGTTCACGCTCTGCGCCGCGAGCCGCGCATAACGGTTAGTTGGTAACTGGCGGCCGCACGTTCGGCCGGGACCCCGCGGTGCCCTTGTTTCCTCGGCTGGGTCGGAGGGAGCCTCGGGGGAGTGGAAGGCTTGGCCTCCGGGGGAGGGGGGGCGGCCGGGCGGGGGCATCTTGGCCGCAGCAGCCACGTGGCCTCGGAGCGCAGCGTTGGTGAAGGAGACCCTGAGGCGCTGGGGACAGCGCTTTTCCCAGCAGAGCTGCAGCCCCGTTGTCAGGTGCGGGCCACCGGCCTGGTCGAGGAGTGGGGTCGAGCTGCCGGTGACCTTGGGGAAGTCGCTTCTCCTCTAGTGTTATGTAGGCTGCTCCGGAGATGCTTTTGATCTGGGAAAGGATCGACGTGAGGCCGATTCACGTGGTGCCTCCAGACTGCTGGCGGCTTTCTCCCGGTACTCGGGGCGGGAGTTATTTTGGACTCGTGGCACGCCCGCCCCAACCTCCTCGGCCAGCCAATCCTTGTCCCACCTGGCGACTTGGCGGTAGTGGCCTGAGGGAGCTGCAGTCCCCGCAGCCTAGGCGTGACTGCAGTGTCTGAGAGGACTTTGAGGAGGGGACGTTGCAACTGGCAGACGCCCGGAGTGGTGCTGACGGGAACTCTTTGTCATTCAACCTGTAGCTGCAGAACGTCCGCCGCAGCGCCCTCGCTCTGGGGCTTTAAGGCGGCCCTGTCGGGAGGAATCTGAAGCATAGCGTTACACTTGGTCTGATGCACGCTTTTTGTTCCAAATGCATCCTCTTTTTCCACGTGCATTTTAACATTTCATTTATTTGTCATGACTTATTTGGTGCGACAAGCAGTTAGTTGCCAAAACTAGTTTGGGATTAATCTTAATCAAAAAAACAAACATTACTCCCCCCAAAACAAACGTTACTACTTTAGTCGAGTTTCCAGTTTGCTTATAAACTAGGCATCTACTGATAACAGTAAAATGTTGACAAGCTACTTTGTCAGAACTAGTTTTGAAATTTTTTTTTCAAAAATTATTCTGGTTTCGAAATAAAATGTGTACACTTTAGTGCCCTGATAAAACAAATGTGGGTATAGTTACTAGAGGAATGTAGTGATAGGGTGAACTCTGAATTGTGTGAGAGTTTGAAAGAGTGTAAGTAGGAATTAGCCATTAATCAGTTTTGATGTCAGCTACCAGACCAGTGAGGTGATGCAGAGAGTATGTATTTTAGTGTAGTTTTTTTAGTTAGGCACTAAATATACCTATAAATCCGAGTTTTATACCATAGGGTATAATTTTGCCTTCAAATTGCCATAGATATAATAAAGAATTTAAGAAATCTAGCCCTTAAAACAAGTATTGGGTAAGTATTAAACAAAAGTTGCACTTCAGTAATTCAGGGATTAGATAGATGCTGTTCTTTCATTGGATTGCAGTGATCCTTGTTAAAAATGCAAGTTAATGGTCTGGGGAGCATTACCTGAGATCTTTATAGCTGAATAGGTTCAAAGGTTTAGTTGTAAGCTTAACATAATAGGCTATAGCATACCTAAAGAGATTAAAAAGGAAAAAGGATCATGCCACCATAGGATGAACCAACTGATCAGTGTTTCAATAGTTTACATATTTTTAGCCTTTTAAATATTAATGCACATAACTCTGGAAAAGATGTTAATGACCAGCTAGTCAGTTTCCCTTATTTTATAGATTAGGAAGCTAAGGTTGGAGAGGGTAAGTGACTTCTCATCTTAGTTCTGAAAACTTTTTAATGGTTGGGTGGAGATGATGTGTCTTTTGACTCCCATTTAGTGAGTTCGGCGCTCCTGTTCGTTCTCTAAAATTATAAATATAGATATGAATTATCTCTTGCCAAAAAACAGTTATTTTGAATAATAACTTCCCAACTTCTTATGTCCTTCATTCCCACTATATTTTACATCCACTTCATAATATGCATGCCTATGCAGGATTTAGGTCCCTGTAAATGCCTACATGGCCAATCTCATTTTGTTAGAGGACAAGGGAGATGCGACTTGATTTATTATTGGCTGCCAGGCACTAGGATTCAGAGAGAGCTAGGATTCAGCCATGAACAAGTTCTAGCCCTGTCACTCCCAGAGTTTATGGTGTAACTAGAAAACAAATGTATAATTACCAGAACAAGTACTCTTTACAAACAAGTATTGAGTATATGATCGAGGAAGTACAGGTTCTTTTGGGAACAAATACTGTATTATGTAGGTGTGAGAAAACTCCCAATTTAGTATAGAAGCAAAGGTAGGCCTCTCCGAGGAAATGCTATTTAACCCGAGAATTGAAGGATGAATAGGAGCTAGCTAGGCCAGGGAGTGATAGTGGAAAGAGCATTACAGACATGAGTACTAAAGCTACAATCAGTACAGGGTACATTAGAAAAACGTATAGAATTTCAGCAAAGCTAAAGCATGAAGAGGGAGCAGAGAGAATGGGGAAAGATGGAAGTAGACAATATCAGATAATGAAAGGCCTTATTAGTCATCTTAAGGAAATAGGGAAGGGACTAGGTAAAAAAAACTTAAGGAAGTGCTCCTGTCTTGAAGCTAAATGAAGCAGTTTAATGGTTTTAAATGGGGCTGGGAATAGCATGATCAGATTTTGAATTTTAGGAATATCACTCTGGATACAAAGTGGAGAACAGGTTGGAGGGAGGCTGTTAGAGTTTTGTGAGACTACAGTGATGGACAAGATGGACAGTAGTGGGAAGATGGAAGAGAGAGGGGAACAGACAGGATTCAGTGATAGACCAGATGTGGGAGACTGGGGAAGCCAGAGAAGTTAAAAATATCTCCCAGGTTTCTAGCTTGAGCAAATGAGTTTATTATTTTTCTCCATTTAACCAATGTGGACATTAAGAGGTTGTGTGACTAGCCCAGGGCTGTTCAACTTGTAAGGGTTGGAAACAAGACTCAAATCCATTTTTGTCCTTTCTGTGTTTTTGCTGTTATTGATAGTGATTTTTTTCCCTTCTAAATAATTTATTATGGAAAGTTTCAAACCCAATTGAAGTTTCAAACAGCCATTACCGTTTCATCTGTACTCCTACTTACTCCCTGCTGCCCCCTACTGGATTATTGTGAAGCAAAACATAGATATGCATTTCATCTGTAAATATTTCAGTATATCTCTAGAAGATATGACTCTTAAAAAACCATAACCACAATACCATTATCCCACCTTTAAGCGTTAACATCACCAAATAACCAGGCAGTATTCAATTTTTCCTAAATTGTTTCAAAGTAAGTGGTCTGTTTGGGATCCAAATTACATTTGGTTGGTATGTCTTTTAAACTACAGGTTACCCTTTTCTCTCTTATTTTCCTCGTAAGTTATTTGTTGATGGAACCGGGTTATTTTTTCTGCAGTTTCCCTCATTCTGGATTTTATTGAATGTCCCTCTGGTATAGGTTTAACATGTTCTCCTATCCCTCGTATTTTCTGTAAATTTGTAGATAGATTGCGGTTGGATTTCTGAGAGGAGGCATGGTGTGGTGGAGAGGGCAAATATAATTCATAGGTGGTGGTGTGTATTTTTCCATCAGGAGGCATATGATGTTTGGTTGTCCCTCATTCTGCTATATTGATGGCCTCGTTCCGTTATTTCATTAGTGGTTTGCAAATGGCAATAATTTAATTGTGCCTTTAATTCTAACATTCCTTCGTAATTGATTAGCTAGAATACCTCTATAAAAGAGAGGTAGTTGGAATAGGAAGGACAAGTTAAAAGTTTGTGTGCTTTAATACAATATCATATATGATCACAACACTTTCTTTGTGGAGAAATGTATTTCAATGTAACAAGGTACATCCTCTTTAAAAAGCCAGTACATATTTTGTTAGGTTGTTTTTTAGCACTTGATGTTAATGTTTCGAATAGCTTTTAGTATTTGGGATATTTAGAATTTCTGTTCTTAAATTGGTAGGGATTCTTTTGGTCTTTGTTCTTTCTTGAAGAGCTTATCTGTTCCCATAGCTTTGGGGGAATTTCTGGTAGAATCACTCCCTAACCAAATCTAAATCTCTAGCTGTAACCAGATTACAGATTTTAAATTCCTTGAGGACAGGGATTGACTACTCCAGGTAGCCAGACTTAAAATCTGAGTCATTTTAATAGTTCTCCAGTGGGCCCCCACTCTACCAAATGCAATTAAGTGCCAGCCCCTTCTCCCCTTTGTTGTCTCGTGTCCACTCCTTCCCACCCTATTCTACTCCCCTTTTTCATTCTTATTACTGCTACCTAATTTAGGCTGCTGTCATTAGTAGATTGGTGCAGTGGCCTTTTAAGTTGTATGTTACTCATCCTTTTATTTGCCCTGACAAATTTTTCTCCATGCTTTTTTCCTCTAATTTTTTTCTTTTACCTCTCCGTCTCTCTCCTCTCCCTCTTCTCCCTCCTCTTCCTCCTCTTCCCCTTTCCCTTCTCCTTCCCCCCCACCTCTTTCTCCCTCTCTGTTTTTGGTTGTAGGATCCAGTTTATAATGGATTTATGGCAGGAAGACTAGTGTAGGTGACCTGTTTGAGCCATAGTGTCTTGCAGACAAGTGATTAAAAGAGCAATAATGATCTTATAGAAATGGTGATTTCTCTCCTGGGGCCACAGTATACACAATAGCTACATGAGTTCACATCCAGGACAGTGTGACTGGCTGCATGGGCTAAGCCATTGAAGACTGCTACTGACCTTTTATGCAGAAACAGTAGGATCCAGCTCCTTTGGTTGTCCACACTCCCCTATTGCTGATCACAACTACTCATAATGTTGAATCCGATTTGATTACAGTGATTTAGCCTTCATATAAAGGAGAAATTCCTCAAAATATACAGGCATTGTAAGCTGCATATTTGATGATTTGTTGAAAAATATTTCTTCCCTGTGATTTTGCTCTTATATAAATCTTCGGAAGACTGAAGGCCTGATGGTACAGTTCTGGTGTGTTAAACTATCTTGGATAATAATAGAGCTTAACAGAGCTTTTGTAAATTGCCTTATTGAGCTTTTGAGAACGAAAGCTAAGTTTTTACTTTATTAACTTTCTCTTCTGTTCCCCAATCAGAGGTTTTAACCTGGGATCTGCAGATTGATACTCCATGTTGGATGGAATATCTGTGAACTTGGTTGGGGAAAAAATTACATCTTTTCATTAACCTCTAAGTAAAATTTAGAATTTATTTCAGCTATGAATGCAGGCAACAAACCATAGTAGTATTGGCAGTACCTGTGACTTTGTCACCAATGGAAATCACATATTTTCGTGTCATGATACAGCGGCTGCAGCTATCTTGAAATTGTTCAAATTCATCACTACTTTGAAATTACTGTGGTGATTAGACCCACTGCTAGATCTTATCTAATTTCGTACTTTAAAAAATCACATTATTATATCCAATTTTAAATGTTTTGACAATAATACCTTTGTATACATTTAAAAACATTCTGATAAAGGCTTCATAGGTTTTATCACACCGCTAAAGGAATCTGTGGCACCAAAAAAGCTAAGAACTGCTGCTCCTAACTCCTGTACTTCTGTTCCTCTGTGAGAGTAAAGTTAGCTAGAACCTGTGATGCAACACAGCACACAACTCATGATGTCACAGTTATGTAAATTTTTTGGCCCTTGACTTTTATGTACTAAATCATAAATTTTGACCTCACAAATGAGAGGGAACAAAATGCTTGTGTATATGCTAAGGGAGAGTAAAATGATTTTCACAAATTAAGGCAGAATAATTTTCCCTTGTATTTAGGAAGTATATGTTTAAAATTACTGTTTCCAAAGGAGTTCTATTTTAAGGGCCATAACTTAAATAGGATAAAGCATATCGTCAGTGACTTGGATTTTCTTGCCCTCTTTTGGGTGCTTCAGCAAATGTGCTTAAAATTGCTTCAGATCTTGTCTTCAGCAGCTCACTATATTAGATTCAGGCCTTTATTTTGCTCAACTGGAGGAACCCCTAAAGATGTTGATGAATCTCAGGTTTGAAATACCTACTCTGTAGGTTAGAAATACACTTACTATTATTATTACACTTTTTATCTATTGTGATTGTGTAATGATGTTATTTGTATTTACTGTATTACCTAGAGAACTACTTACTTGATGTAGTAGAGGGAAGAGGAGTGGTTTAACAAATTACCTGTTTCCAGGAAAGTAAAACATTCATTTGAAACTTACGTATTTTTTATATAGATATATAAATTTATTTGTTTATTTATTTATTTATTGGCTGCGTTGGGTCTTCATTGCTGCGCGCGGGCTTTTTCTCTAGTTGGGGCGAGCGGGGGCTACTCTTCCTTGCCGAGTGGGAGCTTCTCATTGCAGTGGCTTCTCTTGTTGCAGAGCAAGGGCTCTAGGAGTGTGAGCTTGGTAGTTGTGGCTTACAGGCTCTAGAGTGCACAGGCTCAGTAGTGGCTCAGGGGCTTATTTGCTCCACGGTATGTGGGATCTTCCCGGACCAGGGCTCGAACCCGTGTCCCCTGCATTGGCAGGCGGATTCTCAAGCACTGCGCCACCAGGGAAGCCCCTGAAACTTATGTATTTCTAATAAAGGAACTGATTATTATCTTAACGAGAACACAGATTTATATAGTCAGCAATTAAAAAGGCTATTTAAGTTTAATTACAGTATATTTTGAGGTAATAATGCTGACTTCTTTTTGATATATCTTTAGTCTCTATTCTTAAAAAGCTTTGCAAGTAAACATTTGAGAATGGTGGATAATGCTTTAATGCCAGACAAACAGTACTCAGTTTTAATACTTACTCTTTTGTGGTTTGTCTGTTACTAATAAAACAAACAAGAAAACAAAACAACTTAGTTCTTTGAGATAATGAGGGTCAAAGGTAGCATAATAATGAAGTTCAGGCTCATTCAAAGGTTATTTATTAAACAATTATGTGTATAAGAAATTACTAGAAAGGGATGAAAAAATATATATTTAAAAATATGGTTTGAAACTTTTAGGAGGAGAATTAAGCTTTGAAATGAAATGTCAGCATATTACTGTGTTGCCTCTAGTCTTCAAAACTTAAAAGTTCTTCATGTGAAACTAAGTATAGTGTTAATTTTTTCTGAGTTCAACTTAGCCTTTTGCAAGAAAAGGAAAAGCTTTCTTTGTTGTTTGCCTTTTAATGAATTGTAAATCTCCCCATTAAGCTTCAGAATAGGTAGTGAAGTAGATTCTAACTGAAGTACCACCAATTATATTCAAGTATTGATTTATATTCAAAGTAACATAAGTGACACAGTTTTGATATCACATCTATTTGTAATTTTAATTCAGCCTATTATATTTCTTCTTTAGATTTTGGAAGAGGATAGGTCATATATTAATGAATTGAAATGGTAGGTCATATATTAATAAATTGAAATGGCCCACTTAGCTCTTGATTTGTTGAATATATATTTGCATTGCTGTAGAAAACAACATATACAGGTATTCCAAAATATAGCCTGGAATTCTGCCAAGGAAAACCTGCTTTTGGAGGACACAGCCTCCAACTTCCCTTTCTTCATTCACTACTGCTCACATTCTTATGTTTTATATAAATTTGAAATGGTTTTACATTTGGAAACTCTTTCCCAAGCAAGAAATAAATTAACATGTGAAAGGGAACAGGACTTGGTCTCAACATGGACAATAGCTAGTTTTTTAATCTGCTAGAATCAGGCAAAAATGAAGCATTAAAGAAGGCAAAATCTGCTGGTGTAGTAATAACTCAGAAAGTGATACTAATCAGATAAGTTCTGTGCCGAAAGTTGTATTCCATAATTTTTTTCTTTTATTTAAGCAAAACAAAACAAAATACCTTTCTGCCTGTGTTTCTTAGAGTTCCAGAAAGCTTAACATCACTGGAGGGTTTTTTCTGGTTTCATATTTTTCCACACTTCTCAAAAACTGGGAGAGTCAGATTCTTTGAATCCTAACATTTGGTCATGGGGGAGGGGTTAGTTGGTTGTTACTTTTTTTCTGGCCTCCCCGCACAGCTTGTGGGATCATAGTTCCTGACCAGGGATCGAACCCCGGCCCACTGCAGTGAAAGCATGGGGTCCTAGCCAATGGACTGTCAGGGAATTCCCTAGCTTGTTGTTGTTGTTGTTGAAACAATAGCCTCTGTCCTTAATTCATGATCTGAAAGCACACACCTAAGCTAATTAGGGAAATAGTTACTTACAAAGGAAGAAACAAATATGCAACTTATTATCTTAGAGTTTTCAGAATCCTACCCAAGAAGCCTTGAGTTAAAATGTCATGGAGGGGATTAATTCCATGTGGCAAGGTATATTCAGAAAAAGAATAGTGATATTGGGGGCTGGAACAGAATCTTAGCATTAGATAAATTTATAATTATGGTATTGTCAGTTAATGAAAAAATAATTTCATTTTTGCAAATTACTAAATGCTTGTGTCACATCAGTATGTGGATTTGGAAGAAAATTGTACTGTTTTTGCTTTTGTTAGTTTCTGAATTGATCTTTAACACTAAGGTATCCTAAAGCATTGGTGCCTCTTGTAAGTATACATTTTAGTTGTGTCTGATGTAATAAAGAATTGGTTCTACTAACTTCTCTTAAAGCTTTGATAAAGCAACTATACTCCAATTTTTAAAAAAAAGCTTTGAAATATCCATAGAAGTTACTTTTTTTTAATGAGCAAACAACTTTGTTCGTTTGTTTGTTTGTCTATTTAGGCCACACAGCACGGCTTGTGGGATCTTAGTTCCCCGACCAGGGATTGAACCCAGGCCACAACAGTGAAAGCACCTAGTCCTAACCACTGGACCACCAGGGAATTCCCCCATAGAAGTTATTTTCTAATCTTTGGACATCTTCATTTGCCTCCTTATCCCCATATGTAAGCCCCAGTGTTAAAGAGCACTTAAACTAACTTGATCTCATGGTTTTTGTTTTAGTTAATTATGCTGCTATTTCCTAAAATCTATTACAGATGTACAGTACTTTAGCTTCTCTGTTGTGTGACTTTGAGGGTAGCCTAAGTGCCTAACCACGCACATTGAGGTGGGATAGTGCCCTGGAAGTTAGGGATTTGCAGTGAAAAGTAAAAATGAATTTATAACTTCTTTGACTAGGTGTCCACCTTTTACCCAAGGATTTTAATTAATGCTCAGCCCTAAATAATCCACAGACTTGTTATATTGGAGTATTAGCTGCTTTTTTTTTTTTTTGCGGTATGCTGGCCTCTCACTGTTGTGGCCTCTCCCATTACGGAGCACAGGCCCCGGACGCGCAGGCCCAGCGGCCATGGCTGACGGGCCCAGCCGCTCTGCGGCATGTGGGATCTTCCCGGACTGGGGCACGAACCCGTGTCCCCTGCATCAGCAGGCGGACTCTCAACCACTGCGCCACCAGGGAAGCCCTATTAGTTGCTTTTTAATGTAGAAAAAAATGTAATGTTATTGTCTGTATTAAAATAAACCTTACCATTGTTGACATACACTGTTCTCAGAGTTCTGAATATTGGTATGATTCTTAGTTTAAAGTGTTTTTGCCACAAAATACAATGAAAGAGGAAAAATAGGCTCTTTTTATTTTTTACAATATGAATCAAAAGCCTTTGAATTTTGCAGATATTCCATATCTAAAAATCTGTCCTAAATTTCTAGTTCACCGCAGTAGCTTTTTTTTGTTTTTTTTTTTGATGTGGACCATTTTTAAAGTCTTTATTGAATTTGTTACAATATTGCTTCCGTTTTATGTTTTGTTTTCTGACCGTGAGGCATGTGGGATTTTAGCTCGCTGACCAGGGATTGAATCCACACACCCCCACATTGGAAGGCAAGATCTTAACCACTGAACTGCCCAGGAAGTCCCACCATGGTAGTTTTTATAGAAGAAAAAAAAGTAGGGCTTCCCTGGTGGCGCAGTGGTTGAGCGTCTGCCTGCCGATGCAGGGGACACGGGTTCCTGCGCCTGTCCGGGAAGGTCCCACATGCCGCGGAGTGGCTGGGCCCGTGAGCCATGGCCGCTGAACCTGAGCGTCCGGAGCCTGTGCTCTGCAACGGGAGAGGCCACAACAGTGAGAGGCCCGCGTACCGCAAAATAATAATAATAACCCATATATGCAACAATAGGTGATTTTTTTTTTCTTTTTGTTTCTTTTTTTTTTTTTACTCCAAGTTTACATTTCTTTAAGTTCTTCGTATGCCATTTGATCAGAATCATGCATTTCAAAACTGCCGAGTGTTTGCCTAACCAGTTAGAGTAGTTATATTTCTCCTTTGGAAACTGCACACCTCAGATTGGGACTCGAACCCGATCGTACCTCTCAGCTGGGACTTGAACCCACAAGCTCTGGCTCAGGAGGGTACTCAAATCCACAGTCTCTCAACTGAAACCACGCACCTGGTCCCAGGACTTGATGAAGCTGAGGATTTTTATGTTTCAGTGCAGAAGGAATTAAGCGAGAGGCAAAGCGATAGGCAAGAAGTAGATTTATTAAATATAGAATGCTTGGAAGGACACAAGCAGGCAGGCAAGAGGCTCTGCTCCAGAACTAAGTAGGAAAGCAGATTTATTTAAGGAGATACACACTCCATAGACAGTGTGGGCCATCTCAGAAGGTGAGAAGCCCTGGGAGACACACATTCCATAGACAGAATGTGGTCCATCTCAAAAGGCAAGAGCAGCCCTGGGAGATACGCACTCTACAACACATTCCACAGAGCGTGGGCCATCTCAGAAGGTGAGAGCAGCCCTGGGTTATGGGGTTGTTAGTTTTTATGGACTGGGTAATGTCATAGGTTAACCAGTGGGAGGATTGATTATTCCAATTATTTGGGTGGGAAGGGGCAGGGATTTCCAGGAATTGGGCCACTGCCCATTTTTTAGCCTTTTATGGTCGGCCTTGGAACTGTCCTGGTGCCTGTGGGTGTGTCATGTAGCATGTGCTAATGTATTACAGTGAGCGTATAATGATGCTCCAGGCCCACTGGAAGTTGAATCTTCTGCCATCTTGGGCCTAATCAGTTTTTGTCGTGAATGGCTATGACATTCTTTTAAAAGTTGTGCCCTGGGAATTCCCTGGTGGTCCAGTGGTTAGGACTCGGGGCTTTCACTGCCAGTACCCAGGTTTGATCCTTGGTCAGGAAACAGATCTTACAGCAAAAAAAAAAAAGGTTGTGCCCTGCCACCTTCCCTCCTGTCTCATTTTCATTAGTACCTTCTGCTTGTTTGTGGGTTTTTTTTTAAATTTGTTTTCTTCGTTTTATTCAATTTCAAAATGGAAAAGAAGGCAAAAGAAGGAATTTTCCTAGACCTTGAATCATGTGATTTACCTTGGGGCAAATGGTTCTGAAAGCCATGAAGCTGGACTAAGACCAGTTATAAAGAGCAGTAAATTAGCTACTTCAGCACCAATAGCTTCAGTAAATCAGCCTTTCTGGATTTGAATGTGTCCATGTGAGGTTTTTTTTAATTTATTTATTTTTGGCTGCATTGGGTCTTCATTGCTGTGCTCGGGCTTTCTCTAGTTGTGGCGACCGGGGACTACTCTTCGTTGTGGTGCGCAGGCTTCTCATTGCGGGTGGCTTCTCTGTTACAGAGCATGGGCTCTAGGTGCGCGGGCTTCAGTAATTTTGGCTCACGGGCTCAGTAGTTGTGGCACGTGAGCTCTAGAGCGCAGGCTCAGTAGTTGTGGCGCACGGGTTTAGTTGCTCTGGGGCATGTGGGATATTCCCGGAACAAGGCTCGAACCTGTGTCCCCTGCATTGGCAGGTGGATGCCTAACCACTGCGCCACCAGGGAATTTCCTCCATGTGAATTTGAAACCTAAAACTGGTCTACACTTAGTAACAAATTCTTTTCAGATAATTGATTTTAGATGCTTTCTGCTTCTTTTAAGTTCACATACTGGCCATTGTCATTTTAGGAAATGACAGTGGCTTTGTTTTAAATGTTGATGGATAAAAGTATAGAGAACATAATGAATACTATTTCCAACTATTCTGGAGTAGGGGCAGAGCATGTGGGGTAGGGAACTCAACTTTGGTTTTCCAGATGTTTACTTGCACAATTCCTGATACTTATGAGAAAAGGAGAGAAATCAGAAAATCTAGAAGGTGGTTCTTGTTACCACCATCATTGTTAAGAAAAGTTAGGGTTATTTATTGTTTCCCATTGTTCTTTATCACTTTTTTTTTTTTTGACAGGCACTGTACCTCTTTTAATTCTTTTTTTAAAAAATACCTTTATTGGAGTATAATTGCTTTACAGTGTTGTGTTAGTTTCTGCTGTACAACAAAGTGAATTAGCTATATGTATACAATATATCCCCATATCCCCTCCCTCTTGAGCCTCCCTCCCACCCTCCCTGTCCCAGCCCTCTAGGTCACAAAGCACCAAGCTGATCTCCCTGTGCTATGCAGCAGCTTCCCACTAGCTATCTGTTTTACATTTGGTAGTGACAAAGGAGGCAAGAATATACAATGGAGAAAAGATAGCCTCTTCAACAAGTGGTGCTGGGAAAACTGGACAGCTACATGTAAAAGAATGAAATTAGAACACTCCCTAACACCATACACAGAAATAAACTCAAAATGGATTAAAGACATAAATGTAAGGCCAGACACTATAATACTCTTAGAGGAAAACATAGGCACAACACTATGACATAAATCACCACAAGATCCTTTTTGACCCACCTCCTAGAGTAATGGAAATAAAATAAACAAATGGGAACTAATGAAACTTAAAAGCTTTTGCACAGCAAAGGAAACCATAAACAAGACCAAAAGACAACCCTCAGAATGTGAGAAAATATTTGCAAACAAAGCAACTGACAAAGGATTAATCTCCAAAATATACAAGCAGCTCATGCAGCCCAATATCAAAAAACCAAACAACCCAATCCAAAAATTGGCGGAAGACCTAAACAGACATTTCTCCAAAGTAGACATACAGATTGCCAACAAACACATGAAAAGATGCTCAACATCACTAATCATTAGAGAAATGCAAATCAAAACTACAATGAGGTATCATCTCACACTGGTCAGAATGGCCATCATCAAAAAATCTAGAAACAATAAATGCTGGAGAGGGTGTGGAGAAAAGGGAACCCTCCTGCACTGTTGGTGGGAATGCAAATTGATACAGCCACTATGGAGAACAGTATGGAGCTTCCTTAAAAAACTAGGGCTTCCCTGGTGGCACAGTGGTTGGGAGTCCGCCTGCTGATGCAGGGAACGTGGGTTCATGCCCCGGCCCGGGAGGATCCCGTGTGCCGCGGAGCGGCTGGGCCCCGTGGGCAATGGCTGCTGGGCCTGCGCATCTGGAGCCTGTGCTCCATGGCGGGAGAGGCCACAGCAGTGAGAGGCCCGCGTACCGCAAAAAATAAATTAATTAATTTAAAAAAATAACTAAAAGTAGAATCACCATATGACCCAGTAACCCCACTACTGGGCACATACCCTGAGAAAACCGTAATTCAAAAAGATACATGTACCACAGTGTTCATTGCAGCACTATTTACAATAGGCAGGACATGGAAGCAACCTAAGTGTCCATTGACAGATGAATGGATAAAGATGTGGCACATATATACAATGGAATATTACTCAGCCATAAAAAGGAACGAAATTGACTTATTTGTAATGAGGTGGATGGACTTAGAGTCTGTTATACAGAGTGAAGTAAGTCAGAAAGAGAAAAAACCATATGCTAACGCACATATATGGAATCTAAAAAAACGGTACTGATGAACCTAGTGGCAGGACAGGAATAAAGACGCAGAGAGAGAACGGATTTGAGGACACAGGGTGGGAAGGGGAAGCTGGGACTAAGACAGTAGCGTTGACGTATATACCCTATCACTTTTTAAAAAAATCTTCCTGTCGCTTTCAGGCAAATACTAGAGAGTCATAAAATAATGGCTAAGCTAATAGGAAAGCTACTGTGCACATCGTAAGGTTTAAAATATTAAACTTTAATCTCTTTTAGCCTCTGGACTTGAGTATTCCTTCTCAGTGGGGCTCTGAATACTGTGCCAGGGGGCCTGCTCACATAATTTACTTTCTGAATGAACCCTTTTGTTTATAGCTGAGATTTGGTCAGTTTAAAAGAAAATAGTGTGTTTAGATAATGACATTACACACTTTCTGTTAGGTACCATCAGAATTTTTAAGTTAGGAAGGACAGCCGTTTGTTGGATGGTGGCAGAACTGTATCGAATCCACGTCTGGTTTTTTGAAGTGTTCTTTTGAAATTTGGATAATCTTGTTTCTTATACTTTTTATTTCCTAATGAATCTTTTTAAAGCTTCTTCAAGTTTTAAATCTTAAGTTTTATACTATGGAATAAGGTATTATTATCTTGATGAGACAAGTCTTAGAGACTAAAAATTGTAGCTGCTGTAACTAACTGGGACAAATCATAGCTGGCAGCGAAGCTCAAAGTTTAATCACGTCCAGCACGTATTAGCCATTGGAGTCAGAGCTTGGTGTGTTAAGCAGCTCTACCGTCTGTGTGTGGGTGTCTCTCTCCGTGTGTGCAAACATTCTGAGGCAAAGTAATCTTTTTAGTGGTTCTTTGCTTGAAAAATTTCAAGTGCTTTTCTCTTTTTTCATAATTAGATGAAGGAAAAACTCAAAATTAATGCCCGGAGCCGTTCTGTTTAACATAATTTTAGCATCCAGACTGTTTCCTTCAGCAGAACTGAGCTGTTAAATAGCTTTTATTTATATTCATTCCAGTAGAAATTTAAGGAAGCTTCAACATGTAAATATTTTTGTCCCACCTGAATCATAGGTAAGTGAAATGCCCTAGGACGAGGTCTTTACTCTTTCAACTGGGTTATATTTTTAATGGAATTGTTCTCCAGATTCTCAGATTCAGATACCCTTAACTAAACATCATCTCTCCTGAGAATAGAGGCCTGAGGTCTTCTGCTTCTCCTTTTCTAATTTGCTTTATCCAAAAGCCCTTAGATCCACTACACAAGGAAAGTATAGCTCTCATTTATCCCAGTTCTTACTGTGGTTCACTGCCACAGGCTGTAAAAATCTCTGGGGCCCCCAAAGGAGGGAACATTCCAGAATACATAGTCCCAGAGAGAAACAGTCTCGTGACAGGGGTTAAGCAGAAATATTGGAAAAGGCAGGACCTTATTCCATCTGGACAACCCACATTCAGTTGGAGTCTCAGAGGAGTGGAAAGAGGGAATGGTGAAGAATCAATATTTGAATATATGGTGGCTGAGAGTTTTTCAAAATTGATGGGAATTCTGTTTTGTCGGTGTGATTATCTGTTAGTTTTATAATCTGTGTTTTCTCAATAGTGTTTTTTTAAGATTTTTCTCTGGCTTGTTAGATTTCCTTAAACTGTAGTTCATATTATTCATCAAGTCTGAAATATACTTAGCCATTAACTCTTGAAAATTGTCTCTTCCCTACTTTCTCTGTTCTCTTCTTCCAAAGTCCCATTAGATGTTTGCCAGATCCTCCCATTCTAAACTCCGTGTTTCTAAACCTTTCTCCTAGCTTCAGAATAAAGGTCTCCCTGAATTTTATTTTCTTCAAACCCATCCTCCAGTTCATTGTGTTTCTTCCCAGCTATGTTCAGTCTTCTGGTTAACGTATTAATTTTGTTGAATATACTTTTCATTTCTAGAAGTTCTGTTTCAAATTAACTAGTCTTTTTATAGTATTTTGTGTGTGTGTTTTCATTTAATGCCTTGTTTCATGCTTTTAATCATTTTAAGTATCCATATCCAATGTCTATAGTTCTGGCTGCGTTGGATTGGTTTTACTTCACTCATGATTAATTGATTCTTGGTGTGTTTTGAAAATTTAGATTGTCAGCTTATACTTGGCAGAGCTTTGTCTGTGGGAAATCTTTGCTAGCAAACTCAAACATATATATCTCTGGAAGAACAATGGAGGTTTCCCACAGATGTTCCCGTGCCAAGCATAAGCTCACACAGGCCTGTAGTTGTGAATTCTCAGAAGAGAGTCTTCTCTCCTCTTCTTTGTCCTCTTCCTTTTCCTATTCTTTCTTTTAACCATCCAGATAGGCAAGACAGAGGAATTTGCCTGCCATCTTCTTTTCCTTCTGTATTATCTCCCTGTGCCACCAGAGTTTATCCTCCTTGACACTGTCCTTGATTATATTTTTTGTTTTGATCAGCTGTATTGAGGTATGATTCACATACAATAAAATGTGCCAATTTAAGATATACAATTCGATGAATAATTACTGCCATAACCGTAATAATAGAGCATTTCCATGACCAAAATCAAGTTCTCTTGAAACCCCTTTGCAGTCAGCCTCCTCTCCCCAACCTCCAATCTGTTTTCTAGTACTATAATTTTGCCTTTCCTAGAACTTAATGTAGGCTCATGTCTAGCTTTTTTTCACTTAACATAATGCATTTGTGATTTATCCATGTTCTTGCATGTGTTGGTAGTTGGTTCCTTTTTATTGCTGAGTAATGTTCCATTGTATGGCTATACCATGATTTGTTTATCCATTCATTTGTTTATGGACATTCGGGTTTTCAGTTTGGGCCATTATGAATAAAGCTACTAGAGAATATATACGTCTTTGTGAAGATCTATATTTTCATTTCTCTTGGATAATACCTAGAAATGACCGGGTCACATGTTAAATGTATATTTAACTTCATAAGGAGCTGCCAAAATGTTTTCCAACTTGGCTGTATCATTTTGATTTACCACCAGCAATACAGGAGTTCCGTTTGCTTCATGTCCTTACCAAGTGTTGGTATTATCAGTCTGAAATTTGGTCATTCTAATAGAGATATATTAGTATCTCTATTAGGATTTTAATTTATATTTCACAAACGAATAACAATTTTTAGCATTTTTTCATGTACTTCTTAGGTAAAGTATCTTTTCAAATCTTTTGCACATTTTTTAATTGTGTTGTTTGTCTTTTTGCTATTAAGCCATAAAAGTTCTTTTTATATTCTGGACATGTCTTTTCTTGGATATATGATTTGTATATACCTTCTCCCAATCTGTAGCTTGAAATTCAATCTATAAACTTTTTGTGTGTGTGTGTGTGGCTGTGTTGGGTCTTTGCTGCACGCAGGCTTTCTCTAGTTGCGGCGAGCGGGGGCTACTCTTCATTGCAGTGCATGGGCTTCTCATTGCGGTGGCTTCTCTTGTTGCAGAGCACGGGCTCTAGGCACGTGGGCTTCAGTAGTTGTGGCGCACACGCTCTAGAGCACAGGCTCAGTAGTTGTGGCACACAGGCTTAGTCGCTCTGCAGCATGCGGGATCTTCCAGGACCAGGGCTCGAGCCCGTGTTCCCTACATTGGCAGGTAGATTCTTAACCACTGCGCCACCAGGGAAACCCCAATTTAGAAACTTTTTAATTAACATGGTGCCATGTGCCTTCAGAAATCTTTGCCTAAATTTTGATTTTTTCAAATCATAGGGGTGGGTTATCTATTTAGTTGTTTAATTTCTCAGTAATATTTTGTAGTTTTCAGTGTACACATCTTACACATCAGATTTATCCCTGTTCAGTTTCTTGGTCCTGTTGTAAATGTTTTGTTCAGTGTTTTTTTTTAATTTCAAATTCTGATTGTTCTTTGCTGGCTTATAGAGTTGATTTCTATTATTGGTCTTGTGTCCTGAGATCTAGTTCATTTTTAGTTCTAGTACCTTTTTTTGTATATTCTTTAGAATTACCTACATAGACAATTATGTCTTCTGTGAATGAAGACAGCTTTACTTCTTCCTTTCTAGTCTTTATGCCTTTTATTTCTTTTTCTTGCCTGCACAGACTGACTAGATTTTAGTACAATGTTGAGTAGAAGTGATGAAACCTATATCCTTGCCTTTAGGGAAACTTCCCTTTGGGACTGTCTTCTTCCCACCCCTACAATGTCCAGTGTCTTAAATCATATATGAAGTGTTCAGATGGATTGGAAGGAACAGTATTTAGGAGATGACTCCTACACTATGAAATTAGGATTTGTGTTTTAGACTAAAGAATGCTGTAGCCAAGAGTCAGTTTGTCATCTGTGACCTGTATTTATTTATTGTATAATACAGTCTGAGTGGAGATAATTTGAAATGGACATGCTAACATACTGTTGTAGGATGAGTTATAGTATAGGGTGGAAGTTGGCTTTGAATAAATTAAAGGAGACCTTCATGAGAAAATAGGTAAGGCTACTATCAAACAAACATTCCCATCTTCTCCCTGTTCATAATCTAACAGGAAGTTTCATTTTCTAACCTTGCTATTCATTAGTACTAGGTGGCTTCAAGAAAACGGGATAACCTTTGATTTGAAACTACCATCTTTTGACATTATAGTTCAACTTGTGAGTTCAACTGTATTGATTAGTTGTGTTGTTTAGGAGTTTAACCAAGGAAGTTAGATAAAAGGAAACTTTTCTGAAATAATTTTCCAGGTCATTAAATGAAATTCTTATGTATTCAGAATGATCTTCTATTTTGTAAATTGCTACATATCTAGTGAGTCAGGCACCTCCTTCCTATTACTTTTAAGTCAGCATATTAGTAAGAGAAAGTCAGTATTGTAGAATACATGGGAAAAGGGAAAAACTTATAAAGCCTGTATTAAAACCTGAAACTTTTGTAGGGTATGTGTTATGTGAATTTTGCAAGAGATAGTCAAATAAGACATTTATTTACTTATTTAGTTATTAGTAATTTGAGGAATTATATTAACTGCTAAGACAAGAAGGCTTATTTGAAATACAAAGGCTACATTTATTAAAAAGGATTTGTTTCAGTTATGGTTTCTTAAATGGTGAGCTGTTTTCCTTTAAGCTACTAAAAAATGTGGACAATATCATGTCTCTGAAGTCTCTTTTTCTGATAACGTCCTTAGAAGATAATGTATATTGGCCAAGTAACGTTGAAAAATAGTTCAGTTACTTGAGGGGTGCTTTGTTGTTGGGAATGCTAGGTGGGAGTGTTTTATTGCTGACATTTTATTTAAATTTTGTATCGTTTAGATATTTGGATTTGAACTGCATTTTGGGATTTATCTACACTTAAAATGCCACCGGTAGTTGGAGGTCCAGTTGGATACACCCCCCCAGATGGAGGCTGGGGATGGGCAGTGGTAGTTGGAGCTTTCATTTCCATCGGCTTCTCCTATGCGTTTCCCAAATCTATTACTGTGTTCTTCAAAGAAATTGAAGGTATATTCAATGCCACCACCAGTGAAGTGTCATGGATATCTTCCATCATGTTGGCTGTCATGTATGGTGGAGGTAAGTACCCACTAAGGCCTGCTGTTTTAATTTTCATTAAGCAACCAGGTGCTCTGTTTTAGGTAACTTAAAAAAAAATGTTTTATTCGGTGAGGTGTTTTGAAATGGTATTTCTCAGAGCTTTATGTTTAGAGTCACATTTTTTATTCTTGTTAACAATGACAACTCTTGCTTTGTTTGTTGCACTATAGTATTCCAAAACAGAAATAAGAAATTGTGAGGATTTGTTCCAATTCCGTATCATTGAACTTAAAAAAGCTCTCAGAGGGGAAAAAAAATTTTTTAAACTCTCAGAAAAATGACATGTGCACAACTTATTTTTCTTATTGCTCTCTGCTAGACTCTTGCGGTATAAGTGTAAATAAAGATTTTAAAAAATTGATGTTGGGAGAATTAAAGTAAATCGGGCTAACCTGAATAGCACAGTTCAAAGTCTCAGGTAAAATCTTTTCATAGTGTTAGAATTAAAGAACTGGATAAAATCCTCCTTGTTTTGTTCCTTGTGATGTAATTAGTCCTAAAGCATTTCAGCTTCATCTTAAACTTAAGTTTTATCATTTTTTCCCTCTCTGTGTTCTTTGACATGTTGTGAAGGAAATGTGGAGAGTACGTTGCTTACCTTAATATCATTTAAAATACTGTGGGTTTGTTTGTTTGTTTGTTTGCCTTGGAACATCAAAACACAATTTAACATGTAAAAGTCAAAACCTCCCATAATAATAAAATATGTAGTTGCTTAGTTAGCAGAGATTCAAAAGTTAAGTGCAGGTGCTCAGTGTACCTTTAAGCTGATTACAAACAAGAGGTTCACATGCTGCAATTCTAAGAGCAAGAGCTTGAGAGCCGCTGGCATTTTGCATCAGAAGTAAGTGATGTCAGTTGTGCTAATTGCACATGACACTTTCTTTTGGGAAAACAGTTCCTTCTTTGTCCTCACCCAGAGATAACTAGCACATTTCTCTGAATTTGTGTTATAATAGGCCTACAAACTGTACCCCTCTCTATTTTTAATGATAGCTAATTGGGGCCATTCTTCCTGAAATAACTCTGAAAGATAAATTGCGTATCAAGAGCCTTGTGGCATAATTTTTACTAAATGGGTTATTTTGTTTTGTTTGGCTCTTAGGTGGTATGACCCCATAAGAATTATATTTAAAACTGCCTTAATTCTTTAACTTGTACATTTCGGCCACACCCTCAACAATAATATGTTTTGAGTTGTGAGTGGTTTAGGGTTAAGTTTTCCTTCCTCCCTGCCTCCCTCCCTCCCTCCATGTGCTTTGGTTCACAGATATATACTGATACTTGTTAAAGTATATTTTTAAAGGAGAAGATCTTAGTTACTTACTCTTGGTTTTTGTTTGAGGTTTTCCTTTTTTTTTTTTTTTTTTTTTTTTTGCGGTACGCGGGCCTCTCACTGTTGTGGCCTCTCCCGTTGCGGAGCACAGTCTCCAGACGCGCAGGCTCGGCGGCCATGGCTCACGGACCTTAGCTGCTCCGTGGCATGTGGGATCTTCCCGGACTGAACCCTTGTCCCCTGCATCGGCAGGTGGACTCTCAACCAAAGAAAAGTAGGAGGGGGGCGGAGGAATTGGGAGATTGGGATTGACATATATACACTATTGAAACTATGTATAAAATAGATAACTAATGAGAACCTACTGTATGGCATAGGGAACTCACTCTACTCGGTGCTCTGTGATGACCTAAATGGGAAGGAAATCCAAAAAAGAGGGGATATATGTATACGTAGAGCTGATTCATTTTGCTGTACAGTACTGTAAAGCAACTATACTCCAATAAAAATTAATTTTAAAAAATGAAAGTATAAATTCACATATTTTCAGTTCCACAGTAATGTCATCGTAACATTCCTAGTTTAGAACTTAAAATCCTGTAGACTTTACAGCATTAACTTCTACTTCACAGAGTCAACAGTGTGGCAGTATTTTTTTATCTTTGTAATTCTGACTATACAAAAATCTGTTTAATGCCTAATTTATATGGACATATTTCATGAATATTCTTTCAGTATTTAATTCTTTCATCACACACAAGCTGTAAATTCAAATTATTTCTAAAGCAGCTGTGGCCTAATATTTTCATGAAGTGACTTAGAAGTTCAATGAGAACTTGTTTATACACATCCTTGGTTGAGCCTGAAGTCTCTCCCGCAGTCATTTCTTGACCAGCCCCTTAGAGAGAATTGGTCCTCAAATACTAGGATATCAAAAGCTTTCATTCCTTCTTGCATGTTTATTATATGTATGTATACATATATACATACCACAGTTTGAATATACATACCATAATTTGAAATTGGGTTCCTTGGGGCCAGAGCCTGTCCTTTTAATCATAGTGTACCATACTGCAACTCTGAATATAGTAGCACTAGAATATGAGTAATGCAGAATTTTTCATAGTGTTTATAGAAATAAAATATGTCAACATATGATCAGTAGTATATTCTGAATATGTGCATTCTGTGTCTTTTTAAAAATAGACTTACTACAGAATAAAGTCAGAATTTACTGTGCTAATAGAAGAGAAACTTGATTTGTATGTCTTCTGCTTTATAACTTTGGAACTGTAGTTCCAAAAATACATATGTAATGGGGAGAAAATGGGCTGGATTCAAAACTTGGTTCTCACTAGCTGCAAGTTCAAATATTAGTTCTTCTTGTGTCCCCTTCCCTACTGATGCATTGCAGTGACCCTTTCTTATTTGCAGTCATCTGCCTTAACAAGGCAGACATGTTATGGTGTCATGTAAACAAAGTTGTCATCTCCAAAGTCCAGAGCCATGAAGTAGGGACATAAGTATTATAAATAAATGAAATTCAGAGAATGTCAAATGTCATTCGTTTGTAATCAGCAAATATTGTTAGTCTAAGAGTTGTGTTACAGCTCTTAAAACATTGTTTGCTTTAGATAAGACTCATAATTAAGACTTAAAATTTTGGAAAAGGGGAATTACAGTTTATACCTATTTGTAGCAACTAAGGAGAGGCCATTTGATTTTTTTGTATTTGAAAACTGATACATGAAACGCATAAAATCTTTTTATTTGTGATCCTTTTAACACTACACTTTTGTTTGGTTTCTTCTCTCATGTTAAAGAAAAACTGATTTTTTGGTATGCATCTCTTTAGCTGAGGAGATTTAATCTGGTTTATGTTGTTAAATCTGAGAATGTTTTGACCATTATCTGACAATCTTCTACAAACATTTTTTCATAGTTTTGCTGTCACAAAACAGCAGTATAGGCACAGAACCCGGTTAACCCTAGAAGACATTCCATTCAATTCAATACCTGAGATATCTAGGTGTAAATGGGAACAGTTTTGTTTTGTTTTGTTTTAAATTTAGATGTCCTAATTGCAAAACTACTGAACTTGCAGAAAAAAATTGTGTATTTTGCCTTTGTTTCTTCTTCTTTTTAAAAAATATGACACAAACTACACTTATGATGATGTGTAAAGAACACTCTTAAAATCTCTCATCAGTCTGCCTATCCCAAAAATTAACATAGAGCAAACTTACTAAATATCTGTTGATCATATCCTAGATAAATCAAGAAGCCGATGAACGTCTGTTACCAAGGCTTTCAGCCTATTATGCCTTATAAGAGAAAGATTAAGGAAAGACTAGAGTCTTTTATATTTTAGTAAAATTCCATCCAAGATTTCAAGATAGAGAAGATACACAATTAATGATTCTTCTAGCATCTTTATTTTCCAGCACACATACCTATGATTATGAAATAATTATAGATAACAATATTCTTACCATTGCCTTTTGTTGTATCTGCTTATTTGGAAGGACTTGTCGTTTAGTGCCATCAATGCCTTGTGTACCACTAAATTTTTGATTATCTCTTAGGTCCTATCAGCAGTATCCTGGTGAATAAATATGGCAGTCGTCCAATCATGATTGCTGGCGGCTGCTTGTCAGGCTGTGGCTTGATCGCAGCTTCCTTCTGTAACACTGTGCAGGAACTTTACTTGTGTGTCGGAGTCATTGGAGGTGAGTTGATTCATTTTCAAGCATTAATATATCGCTGGCTATTTGGTATTCACCTGCATTGGTCTTTCAGATCTTGAGTGAAAGTCCCTCCTTATAGAAATTATCATTTTGACAACCTGTTAATTTAAGAGCAATAGAAAATCAAGTTTTAAAAAGAAATTGCTGTCATACAGTAGGTGTACATTGTTGAATAAATGAATTGAAAGAAATGATTGTATCCCTTGTCCTAAGAATAGTCAGTGATTTGTAGATAAAATGTGTCCAGCAGTCGTTGCAAGGGCGGTCATTGGTTACTATCTCTGTCTCGCTCTCTTTTTTAAAAAAAAAAATTTATTTATTTATTTGTTTGTTTGTTTGTTTATGGCTGTGTTAGGTCTTTATTGCTGCCCGTAGCCTTTCTGTAGTTGTGGCGAGCGGCGGCTAGTCTTTGTTGTGGTGCGCGGGCTTCTCATTGTGGTGGCTTCTCTTGTTGCAGAGCGCGGGCTACTCTTCATTGCGGAGCGCGGGTTTCTCATTGTGGTGGCTTCTCTTGTTGCAGAGCACGGGCTCTAGGTGCACGGGCTTCAGTAGTTGTAGCTCGCGGGCTCTAGAGCACAGGCTCAGTAGTTGTGGCGCATGGGCTTAGTTGCTCCGTGGCATGTGGGATCTTCCCAGACCAGGAAGGGCTCGAACCCACGTTCCCTCTGTTGGCAGGTGGATTCTTAACCCCTGTGCCACCAGGGAAGTCCTTTCCCCCTTATTTTAATAGCCAAATTAAGATAATGAACTGCTGATGAGTATGATAAAGATTATGTATAACTTCACAGTCCAGAGACTTTGACTACTAACATTTTTATGTATATATATCCTTCCCAACTTTTTTCTATACACAAACATAACTTTTTTCAGAACAAAAAGGGATACGGTTACATAAAGTATTTTGTAACCAGTTTTTGTCATTTAAGAGCATATCATGAACAACAACCATATGTATGTCGGGCACTGTCTACATGCTGTGGGCATAGGGCAACAAGTCCAGCAAAGTCATGCTGTTTCATGGGAAGAGGCAGACACTGCTACTCAGAAATAAATAAGAAAAATCAGGGAGTGATAAATTCTATACAAAGACCTTGCTGAAGAGATGACCTTAATAGAGTAACAGCAGGGAACTAGCATTGTGAAAATCTAGGGGAACATAGACCCTAAATCAGCAGCGTGCTTGTTAGCACAGGTGAGAATGGTCTGGTATGAGATCTGGGAGGTAAGGTCAGGGTAAAGGTTATGGACAGAAAGCCAATAGCAGGTTTGCAATAGGGGAGTGACCTAGTCTGGTTTACTGCTTTAAGTCTCTGAATAGCTTAGACATAAATGGTAAGTAGGGAGCAAGCAGGGGCCAGGGAAGAGCATCTCCAAGTTATTTGAATATTTACTTATACTAGCAACATTTATTGAGTAATTCTTGTTGCAGTAATTTAAAATATTACTTTTATCGTACATTAAATGTTTATATATATTTTAGGTATATTCCTGGACTTTCTGTCCACTTTCTTCAGTGTTTACCTATTCCTGAGTCAGAGTCACACTATTCTATTGATTGTAGCTCCCCCCCCCCCCCGTACGCGGGCCTCTCATTGTTGTGGCCTCTCCCGTTGCGGAGCACAGGCTCCGGACGCGCAGGCTCAGTGGCCAGACGCTCCGCGGCATGTGGGATCTTCCCGGGCCGGGGCACGAACCCGTGTCCCCTGCATTGGCAGGTGGACTCGCAACCACTGCGCCACCAGGGAAGCCCGATTGTAGCTTTTTAAAGTCCATTTTAAATATCAGTTCTGTTTAGTCCCATCCTGCATCACCCAAAATTTTCTGGTTGACTCCCATGTGTTCTCTAGTATGTTTTAGAATCATTTAACCTCATCTCCAAAATGAAATGCACTGATATTGTCATTGGAATCACGTCAAGTTAGCACTTACATTTGGGGAGTATTGACATCTTGGCAATGTTGTGTTTAATTATACAAAAACTTTGTATGTTGGTTTTAATTCTCTGGCCCTTCAGGAAAGTTATACAATTTAGCCATTATAAATTGCACACTAAAGTTTTTGGTGCTGTTGTAAAAGGAATAATTTTGTATTGCATAGTCTATTTTAAAAACTGTTTTTAAAACTCTATTTGATAACAGTCTCCTTAATTACATTCTTTGCTTATAATGATCCTTCACATGACTTGCCAGATTTGACAGTTAATCACCTTCAAATAATATAAATAACAATTATAAAAATAACTACTAACATTTATTGAGTGCTTACTACATGCCAGGCAGTAAGTTCTTTAGTCACAGCAGTGCTGTGCGCCTGTTTTACATACCATGAAACAGTCACAGGAGGGCAACGTGTCTGACATTACACAGCCAATAAGTGATGATGATGAGATTTGAACCTACATAGTCTGGTTTTATTTATTTATTTATTTTTTCACCACACAGTTGATCCCCTTACTCATTTTGCCCTCTGCCCCTTTTCCTCTGGTGACCACTACTCTGTTCTCTATATCTACGTAATTGTTTGGTTTGGTTTGTTAATTTATTTTGTTTTTGTTTGTTGGTTTTGTATTCCACATATGAATGAAATCATTGTGGTATTTGTCGTTCTTCATCTGACTTATTTTACTTGGCATAATGCCCTCAAGTTCCATCCACGTTGTCAGAAATAGCAACATTTCATCTTTTATGGCTGAGTAGTATTTCATTATGTGTGTGTGTGTGAGGGGGTTATGTGTGTGTGTGTGTGTGTGTGTATATATATATATATATATATATATATATATATATATATATATACACACATACATCAACGATCTTTATCCATTCGATCGTTGATGGGCACTTACGTTGTTTCCATATCTTGGCTATTGTAAATAATGCTGTGATGAACATGGGTGGGTGCCGTTATCTTTTCAATTTAAGTGTTCTTTTGTATTCTTTGGGTAAATACACAGAAGCGGGATACCTGGATCATACGGTTGTTCAAGTCTTAATTTTTTTAGGAATCTCCATACTGTGTTCCACAGTGGCTGTACCAGTTTATTCCCACCAGCAGTGTATGAGTGTTCCCTTTTCTCCACATCCTCGCCAACAGTTGTCATTTCTTCTTTTTGGTAATAGCCATTCTGACAGGTATGAGGTGATCTCATTGTGGTTTTGATTTGCATTTCCCTAATAATTAGTGATATTGAATATCTTTTCATGTGCCTGTTGGCCATCTGTGTGTCTTCTTTGGAAAAATGTCTGTTCAACTGCTCTGCCTTTTTTTTTTTTGTTTTGGCTACTCCTCACAGCATGTGGCATCTTAGATCCCTAACCAGGGATCGAACCCATGCCTCCTGCAGTGGAAGCTTTGAGTCTTAACCACTGGACTGACAGGGAAGTCCCAACTCTGCCCATTTTATAATTGGGTTTTTTTGTTGTTGTTGAATTGTATGAGTTCTTTATATATTTTGGACATTACCCCTTATCAGATACAGCATTTGCAAATGACTTCTCCCATTCAGTAGGTTCTCTTTTCATTTTATTGATCCACTTCCTTTGCTATGCAGAAGCAATTTGATGTAATCCCATTTGTTTATTTTTGCTT
Source organism: Tursiops truncatus (assembly GCF_011762595.2). Taxonomy (NCBI): domain Eukaryota; kingdom Metazoa; phylum Chordata; class Mammalia; order Artiodactyla; family Delphinidae; genus Tursiops; species Tursiops truncatus. The sequence goes on from NC_047034.1 coordinate 84,840,197, forward strand.
TGGTTTTCTTTGCCTGAGGAGGAGACATATCTAGAAATATATTGCTAAGACCATACTGCCTGCATTTTCTTCTAGGAATTTTATGGTTTCAGATCTTATATTCAAGTCTTTAATCCATTTTGAATAAATTTTTGTGTTTGGTGTGAGATAGTGGTCTAGGTTTTTTGTTTTTTGTTTTTTTTTTTGGCATTGGCTGTCTGGTTTTCCCAACACCATTTACTGAGGAGACTATCCTTTCTTACTATATGTTCTTTGTTCCTCTGCTGTAAATTAATTGTGCATGTATGCATGGGTTTATTTCTGGGCTCTCAATTCTGTTCCATAGATCTATGTATCTATTTCTCTGCCATTACAATGCTGTTTTGATTATTATGGCTTTGTAGTATAGTTTGGAAGCAGGGTGTGTGCTACCTCCAGCTTTGTTCATTTTTCTCAGGATTGCTTTGGCTATTCGGGGTCTTTTGTGGTTCCATATAAATTTTAGAAATTTTTGTTCTATTTCTGTGAATAATGTCCTTGGGATTTTGATAGGGATTACGTTGAATTTGTAGATTGCTTTAGGTAATAAGGACATTTTGACAATGTTGATCCTTCCAATCCATGAGCACGAGATATCTTTCCATTGATTTGTGTCTTCAATTTCTTTGAACAGTGTTTTATAGTTTTCAGGGTGCAAGTCTTTAACCTCCTTGGTTAAATTTATTCCTAGATATTTTATTCTTTTTCTTAGGATTATAAATGGGGTTGTTAATTTCTGATAGCTCATTGTTAGCATATAGAAATGCAACAGATTTTGACTTATACTGCTTTTGTATGCTGCAATTTTATTGTATTTGTTTATTATTTCTAATAATTTCTTGGTGGAGTCTTCAGGGTTTTCTATACATAAAATCATGACAGTCTACAAACAGTGACAGTTTTACTTCCTTTCCAATTTGGATGCCTTTTCTTTCTTTTTCTTGCCGGATTACTCTGGCTAGTCCACATAGCCTGGCTTTAGAGCTCACACTTTAAACCGCTATACAATATTGTGTTGTACTTTCCATTACTTATATCTTTTTTTTTAAGTTTATTTTTCATTTTATTGTTTATTGAGGTATAGTTGGTTTACAGTATTAAGTTTCAGGTGTATAGCACAGTGATTCACAATTTGTAAAGGTTATATTCCATTTATAGTTATTATAAAATATTGGCTATATTCTCTGTGTGGTACAGTAGATCCTTGTAGCTTATTTTATATATAATACTTTGTACCTCCTAATTCCCTACCACAATCTTACCCCTCACCCCCTTCCCTCTCTCCACTGTTAACCACCAATTTGTTCTCTATGAGTCTGTTTCTTTTCTATTATATTTGCTAGTTTGTTTTATTTTTTAGATTCCACATATAATTGGTAACATACAGTATTTGCATTACTCTCTCTCTAACTTATCTTATTTCACTTAGCATAATACCCTCCAAGTCCATCCATGTTGTTCCAAATGGCAAATTTTTATTCCTTTTTTATGGCTGAGTAGTATTCCATTGGGGGGAATTATTTATATATATATATATATATATATAATCTCCCCACATCTTCTTTATTCATTCTTCTGTTGGTAGACACTTAGGTTGCTTCCATATCTTGGCAACTGTAAATAATGCTGTCATGAACATTGGGTCTTTTGTAGTTCCATGTAAATTTTAGAATTTTTTGTTCTATTTCTGTGAAAAATGTCCTTGGGATTTTGATAGGGATTGCACTGAACATGTAGGTTGCTTTAGGTAATAAGGACATTTTGACAATGTTAATTCTTCTAATCCATGAGCACAGAATATCTTTCCATTTATTTATATCTTTTTGAATTATATACCTCTTAATTTCTTTGTCTGGTTAAGTAATGCCAAATATGTTTCTGACATTTATTGGAGTATGTGATTCTTTTTTCACCCCCTCTCCCCAGGTCTTGGGCTTGCCTTCAACTTGAATCCAGCTTTAACCATGATTGGCAAATATTTCTACAAGAGGCGACCGTTGGCAAATGGACTGGCCATGGCAGGCAGCCCTGTGTTCCTTTCTACCCTGGCCCCCCTTAATCAGGCTTTCTTTGGTATCTATGGCTGGAGAGGAAGCTTCCTAATTCTTGGGGGCTTATTATTAAACTGCTGTGTGGCTGGAGCTCTGATGAGACCAATAGGGCCCAAGCCAACCACTGTAGAGAGATATATGTCTAAAGAATCTCTTCCGGAAGCTGGAAAATCTGACGCAAAAAAGGGGGCAAGTGATGCAAATACAGATCTCATTGGAGGAAATCCGAAAGAAGAGAAAAGATCAGTCTTCCAAACACTTAATAAATTCCTGGACTTATCCCTGTTCAAGCACAGAGGCTTTTTGCTCTACCTGTCTGGAAATGTGCTCATGTTTTTTGGACTGTTTACACCTTTGGTCTTTCTTAGTAATTATGGCAAGAGTCAGCATTACTCTAGTGAGAAGTCTGCCTTCCTTCTTTCCATTCTGGCTTTTGTTGACATGGTAGCCAGACCTTCTATGGGACTTGTAGCCAACACAAAGTGGATAAGACCTCGAGTTCAGTATTTTTTTGCTGCTTCTATTATTGCAAATGGAGTGTGTCATCTGGCAGCACCTTTGTCCTCTAGCTACATAGGATTCTGTGTCTATGCGGGATTCTTCGGATTCGCATTTGGGTGGCTCAGCTCAGTATTGTTTGAAACGCTGATGGACCTGGTTGGACCCCAGAGGTTCTCCAGTGCTGTGGGATTGGTGACCATTGTGGAATGCTGTCCTGTCCTGCTGGGGCCACCACTTTTAGGTATAGTATGTCTCCCTGTTTGTATCGTTCTAATAACATAAAACAGAAGATTAGGAAGGTGATAGAAGGCAGAAATCAGTGAGCTGCTTGACAGTCTTTCTTCGCTTCTGTACCCTCAGTGCTGGCACAATGCTTGGTACAGCGTAATTGCTCAAATAATAGAACTGAATTAAAGTGAATCATCAAGCTGAAAGAGGAATAAAAAACTATTACACACTTAAGTATGTATAATAATTTTTCCTGATAAAAAAACTAACCTGTTTATTGTAGAAAAATGTATGTATAACCACCTTTAAAATACTGTTGGTGATTTCTTTTTAATTGTGGAATTTATTCAGCAGTAATATTTAAAATAATAACAGTAGGTACCAGGTGAGGGCTCACAGTATACCAGGGACTGTCCTAATCTTTTTCTGTATTTTGTCATATATTACAAGTGTGTGGTGTCAGACTATTATTGTTCCTGCTTTATAAATAAAGAAATAGAGGCTTCTAAAAGTGAAATAACTTGTCCAAGATCACACAGCTAGTAAGTGACAATAAAATCCGGTGTATTATTCTCTTAAGAATGCTAAATGGTTTACATTTTAAAATTATTATTGCTACAGAATGCAACTATAATTTGGACTTCTGGATGTGAGTCATGCTTTTGAGATTATGCACCATAAAGTAAGGAAGGATACATAACAGAAGATCCACTACTGACCTGTCCACCCTCTCTCCTCCCTATATATACCCAAGGAGATTCCAAATCCTGTCTGTTTTTGCTTCCTAAATCTCTTTCTAATCTGCCCGTTTTCTCTCCATCACAACTACCACTCTTATCCAAATCTCCTTTCTTCTGTCAGTAGGCTTCTAACTTTACCCATATCCAGTCTAGCTGTTCTTCGTCTCTTAGAACACTCCAGTTGCTTCCCACGTTCTTAGGGTGAAGATCAGATTCCCTGCTGTGGCCTACTAGGTCCTGTGTGGCCTGGCCCACCTGTGTCTCCAGCCTCATATCCCACCACTCAGTTTGCTCTCTGCTTCTCCTCTCACACCCTGTGCTTCCTCCTATCACCTGCCTTTGCACTGGCTGTTCTCTGCCCTGAGCCTTTTCCCATCTCCCTTCTCCTTGATAACTCCTATCCTATACGTCTTGGCTAAGGTTACACTTTAAGAAAAGGCTTCCTGACCCTAATTGCTGGTCTAAAACCCCTATTTTCTGCCTTCAGACGCTCCTTGTAGCACTTGTCACAGTCTGTGTAGTTATTGGATTAACACTTCTCTTCTCCACTGAGCTGTGGATGTTACCTCCTTTGCTCACGCTTAAGTCAGGGGCCTAGCAGACCCAGGGCCGTGTGTATATTTAGAGAATAAGTATTGCTGAGTGCATGATGCCCTATGTTGGAAAACCGTATGGAATTATATTTGAATTGGTTATTATGTCCTTTATATGTGTAGGGTTTTCCATAGTTTAATAAATACTATTTTGAGATGCTAATAAATTTTACTGTAACAAGGAATTCATGGCCGAGAAAAGTTTGGAAACGCCAAAGTAAATAAGTTTCTTTACTATCAGGTCTAATAAAGCCTTTAATAGAAAAGACTATGTGTCATTTCCAAATTTACTTGACTTTGCAAACACTAGGGAGTAACCTGTAGCACAGAAGTTATGGTGCAGGCCTCAGAGTCAGACTTGCTGGGTTGAATCAGCCAACCTGTTTCATTTACAAGCTTTGTGACCTTGGACGAGTTACTTAAGTTTTCTGTACTTCAGTTTTTCTGTTATACAGTGGGGATGATGGTAGAACCTTCCTGTTGTGAGGATTAAGCACTTAGAATGGTGGAAGGGTGTTGCTGTTAGTTAATGTTTTAGCAGAGGATGAGTGTTCATAGGAACGCCCTTTGGGAAATGCTGATGTCAGAGAAAGTACATTGGCCTGGGAGACTAGAATTAGCTCTATGGCCTTGGGCAAGACTACTAAACCTCTTTTGAGCAACAAATTTTTCCATTGAATATTGAGAGGATTGACTCTAGGTGGTCTATAGGATTTCCCCAATTCAAATTTGCCAAGATTTAATTATTTTCAAGTTCCTAAAGTTAACAGACTGCGCAGGGCCATCCAAAATCAGTGTGGCATTATAAGTAAAAGATCAGATAATTATGAGCAGTTTCTTTTTAGATAATTAGTCATTTATGGGCTCTTTGAATGGATTCTTAAGCTTTATTTGGGAAAGGGCGTAACTGTCTACCCACATAATTTTTTTTTTTTTCTTTTTGACATCTTTAGGTCGTCTCAATGACATATATGGAGACTACAAATACACATACTGGGCATGTGGTATAATCCTTATTGTCGCAGGCATCTATCTTTTCATCGGCATGGGCATCAATTACCGACTTCTTGCAAAAGAACAGAAAGCTGAGCAGCAGCAGAAAAAGGAAAGTAAAGAGGAGGAGACCAGTATAGATGTTGCTGAGAAGCCAAAAGAAGTTACCGATGCAGCAGAATCTCTGGATCCTAAAGGCATAGAAGGAGGCCCCAAGGAGGAGGAGAGTCCAGTTTGAACCTGTGGGGCTGGTGGGTAAATGGAGCAGCTCATGACCCCAAATGTTCTATTGGCCTGTGATCTACCAGTGGTGCTCAATGCAAATACTGGACATTTCTGTGGGAATCATACCAGGGGTTCATTGATGGAATTTTTGTTTCACTCCTTACCAGTAGCCTGGGCTAAAAATGTCATAGCCTTTGGGAAGGAAGTGGTTGAAAAAGAATGAGAGAAGGAAGTTGGTTTGTGTTTTTGTTTGTTTAAATCTTTGCTTTTAACAGCGTCATGATAATGTGCTGTGATAGTGTGATAATAATATGTGCCTTAAGTTTTAGTCTTTAGGGAGCCTTAACTTTTAAAACCATTCTGCTTAATTCATCCATTTTAAGTGTTCTGTTACAAGGAAAAATAACTAGTTTGAGGCAAATCTAAAATTTAATCTTGCTTCATTGTTATTTGTAATAATAGTGTCAGACATTGTCACTAGAAGATTTGAAAGTTGGGGTTTTTATAAAATCCTGACTAAAATATTTTCCTAGCATCAATAATTGCTTGGCATATGTGCCTGCTAGATATATATTTAGGAAATTTAAGGCATAAAACTTTGCAAACATCTTGGCTGTTCTAGATGCACTGTACTCATCAGTACACCTCCTCCAGTTATCTTTTCTTGGTTTGCTTATTAGAAGCCAAGTGCTTGAGAGTTGACTTCATTAAATTACTATTTTTGCTCCCCTTTCCAAAGATAAATTTTGAGTGGTCATAGATCACCGCCCCTTTTGAGATCACATAGTATTTCCCCCCCCACACTGGAAAAATTAGTATTAAAATACACAAAACTGTGTATTTGTGCCTCCTCAGTAAATTAAACATATAGACAGGCATTTCAAACAGCAGCTGAATTCAGCTTAGGTTTTTCCAAAACTTCAGTTAAACTGTGAGGCTTGGAATCTTTTGTTGTTGTTTTTCCTGGAATTTTCCCCCTTTGATTCATAGTGGTTCCATTTATAGCCACATCTAGCTTAGCACTGTGTGTGAGATAGTCTTCGTGTGTTCAGTTTTTTGGGTTTTTTAAAAAAAATTTGCTAATTAAAGAGACCCATAGAGATTTGGCCCACACAAACCAATAAGGATAAGATTGGGAGAGAAGTTGCTATGTTTGCTTTAATAAGTAACTCCTTTTCTTTTTCTTATAAGGCCTTAAAGAAAATTAATGTTTTGCTTAGAATTATTAGACACATTCTTAGTCTTTACATAAACCTAAAGATTTTGTGACCCTTTTCACTTATCTGAAAAGTAGAGAAATGGGTTTAGTATAAGGATAGGAAGGAGGATGGACCAGAATGAAAACTGTAAATATTTTTTCACCTAATATCTTTTAAATGGTGGCAGGAGGATAATGATAGACAGTCAATAAATTATATTCAATGCATTTTTAAATGTCATTGTAATTGACAGTGTGAAAGTATAGCTATAAAACCTTAAGAGGCTGGCTTTTTAAAATAAACTTTTTTTTTTTAAGAAACATTTCTTCTTCCATGTGCTTATTTTCTTGAGGAAAATATTTTGTGTCTTCATTTTTATTATCAAGATTCAATTTGGGGCTTCCCTGGTGGTGCAGTGGTTGAGAGTCCGCTTGCCAATGCAGGGGACGCGGGTTCATGACCCGGTCCGGGAAGATCCCACATGCCGTGGAGCGGCTGGGCCCGTGAGCCGTGGCCGCTGAGCCTGCGCTCCGCAACGGGAGAGGCCACAACAGTGAGAGGCCCGCCTACCGCAAAAAAAAAAAAAAAAAAAAAATTCAATTTGGCCCTTCCTAATGTAAATTATTCAGCTTATGTGTGTTGGGATTTGTGTATATGGCTTATTTTGATTTTTCTCCTTACCTCTTCTTTAAGGCAACCAGGAGGGGAATTTTTTGAAACGACCTCTCTGAAAGCATTTTGAAACCAGAGCAGTTAATCTTAAGGATACAATGAAAGCTCCCCTTCTGTGCCCAAGTATCATGACAGATGGAGGAGAAATTTTAGTGGAGAAGCCTACTGTGATTGTCGGCAGGCTTGGCTCCAGTTTGGACTCTGCCATTTTGCATGGACTTAACCTCTGTGTACCTGTTTCCCCTTCTATAAAAATGAGGATCACCCTTGAGTAAAGTAATACAAGTAAAAAATGTGAGGTGGGGGGAGTAAACCTGGTGTATGAGATGATTTTTCCCCATCCCAGTTGTTAAGCTACATCCACACATAAGACCCTACTTAGTCTTTTTCCATTAGTTGAATCTTGTTAGTGAAGTGAGGGGGTTTTGGTGCAGACTGACCATGTATTAGAAGGAAGTGTTCTGAAGTTGCTGTATTCTGAAGCAAAGTTTAAAAACTGGCTCAAAGCTGGACTTAAACAAACCTTTTATTACCCAGTCCAACTCTGACTTTTTCCCACTGAAGATGCAAGCTTAAGGGATTTATTCAAGATCAAGTTTGGTAACAGAGCCAACACTAAAACCCGATATAGGCCTACTCTGCCATCTATTCCTTGTTAACAATCAACTAATCCTCTCTGTGTTGCAGTGTTGTGTTCAACACTGGATGATGCATCTGGGCTTTCTGACTGGGCAGTCCGTTGTCCCTTGCTCCATGTGAGGATTGACTAGACTTAATTTTATTTCAGTTGACACAGCTTCAGTGGCTGCTTTGGGAGAATAGAGTCCCTGCCTATCTTTGCGTGGTTCCACACTCTGTAAGTCACAGAGAACATACAGCTCTCTAAGTAGTTGTGCCCAAAGAGGCTTGGGACTGTTCAAGAGTATACTCTGAAATAGCCTCCCAATTCAAATCTGGAAAATTATTTAAGAAACTGATAGGTTGGACAGTTGTAGATGATCATGATAACAAGACTATATTATCACGTTATAGTCCTCTGTTGAGAACTGAAATTATCAACTATTCAAAATAAATAATTTCTACAAAAAATATTCAGGAAAGGATGATGCTAAAACAAATTATGGAAAATTCAGGGAGGTATTTTTATCCCCGATTTAATCACATTGATGAATAATCCTCTTATTCTTGGGTTGTGTGAATTTAGTAGTTTGTGCCATAGATGATATATGTCAATATTAATCCTGTATTTTAAAAAGGAAAAAAATTGTTAAAAGCCATTTAGTATATGAGCCAATGTTTTATTATATTGAATTTCAGATTGATAAATTGGGTATTGGTTTATATGAAAAACCTCAGTGTCTGGGTTTTACACCTTCCCTAGCAAATGGTTCACAGTGTAATAAACTTAATTATCAGGCGTGTGCCCCCTGCCCCCTCCCCGCTCCGTATGGTTGGAAAGAGGAGGAAAGGTTAACAGTAAATTTCCACCTTTGCAACAACATGGCTTGTTTTAATCAGCTCAGGCACTTGAAGAAAGAGGTTAGTGATAGACTTCTGTCACTGTGAAAACTTGATAAGGAAGTGATGGCCTAAGCTTGCCTGGCTTGCCCAAATGTGAGAAATTAAGCCAAACCTCCTTAGATGCTTCTAATCTGAAGCATCTAAGGAGGTTTCAAGTACATCGTTCCTGAAACGTGTTCTAGCTTTGTATCCTTTCCCCCATTTAGTCGGGGCCATAGTGACAATCATTCAGTTGAGAGTGATTGGCAGAGTATCTTTCTCCTCAGCTGAACAGCACTGATTTACTTACTTTTTGCTGACTTTTACCTTGACTTGCTAGAGGAGACTGGAATAGCTACAGCCTACCGGTTGCTTAACGATATAGACTGCTAGGGTTAAGCATCAGATGTTTTCTTTTGTAAGGTATTAATAATTAGTACCATCCCCCACTAGGGTTGTCATGAAGGTTAGTTGATATGTGACAGCTTGTGTTAAGTAAGGGCTTAATAAGGGTAGGCACCTGACTATTAAAAAAAAATCAAAGAAAAGTGGTACCTGGGAAAAAATTGAGCTCCTCTAATTTCCAAGGTGGGTGGAGCCTTACATGCAGAGGATAGCTCTAAGGGAGTGACTCTTAAAGATAAGACTATTAGCTAAATGATCAAAAACTGTCCTGTTGGATCAGATCCTCCGTTTAGTCTTACAAATGTAATGGTCTTTGTTTGGAAATGAATGGAAACTAACACCTCATGAGGTTGTTGCGTATATGTCCCGGCTCTTTAAGTAAGGTGGATTTGAATCCCAAAGCCCTTGCTCTTTGTACACTGCCTCCACAAGGAAGACACCTGATTAGTAACTGATAATCTTTTCCCCTCAATATTTGTGATGATTCTTAAAGAGCAGAAATGTAACTAGTAACCAATCATGATTAAAGTCCTTTGTCCCTAGCAATGTTCTTAAAGGTAAACTGAAAGATTGATGAGATTTTTATTTTTCTCTACTATATCAATAACATGACTTAAATTATAAATTACCATCAGTTGGTGGCTCAATAAATTGGTACAACAATATTGGCAAAGCAATTTCATAATATGTGTCAAATACCATGAGTTCACATCTTTTCCCTAAGCATTCCAGACTTGGAATTTATATAAGAAAATTGTTCCTTTGAAATTATCAATTTCTTGTATCAATAACTATTTAAACAGATGGTTATGAAGTCCTTATGATATATTCACAGCACAATGTTAAATGAAAAAAGCAGAACACAAACTACCATGGTGTGTGTGTGTGTGCATAATACATTATACATGTGCACAGGGGATAAAGGACATAAACAAATACTAATTTCGTGAGCCTCGTAAATTTAGAGGTAACTTTTTTCTATATTTTTTCCACATTCTAAAGTTTCTTGATGTCATGGTTACTTTTATACTAAAAGAAAATATTTAATGGAGCACATAATACTGGTTTACAGAGAGGAAAAAACAGTACCTTTGATCTAGAAGAGTTCTGGCAAGAGACACATGACTCCTAAGAAAATGCAGCTGATAATTATTACAAACAGGTTTTATTTTTCTGCTTCAAGAATTGCATCTGGTGAAAGGAAGGTGAATGAGATGGAAGTCAAGAGCACAGTGGTCTCCAGCCGTGATTTCGCTGGTGCTGGACCAAAGCTGTAGAGTGTAGAGTCCACGGGCTGCCTGTGTCAACCACCAGTGTCTCCTTCCTGAGACGGTGCTCTTGGGGACAGCATTCCTGCGGTTCCCCTTGCAGTCATCATTCAGCTGCAAGTGGATGTTTAACTCAGGAAGCCAGAGCGTTCCGCACTTACCCACGTTACAGTGTTAACGGTTGTCGAACATTATCTTACTGAGATCAGCATCAGAAAACAATACTATGATGTCACAAAAAGTAGAATTTGCTTGCCCGAGCAGCTATTTTAGTTTATTTACTAACAGGTATTTACTGGACCCTTACTAGGTCCCCAAGCATTGCTCTAGGCTTTGAGAATCCAGTCATGAACAAAATGTCTTTCTATGCATCTTACCTTCTAGTAGGGGAAAGCAGACAGTGAACAGTAAGTTATAAGGAAAGCAGCAATATTCAGAAAAGAGCAGTGGACATAAGATCAGCCGTCATTAATTCACCTAAATAGTGTTTTTTGGAGCAGCATCTATGTGCCTATTTCCTAGATAGAAGGGATAACAGTGATCAGAATGCAGTTCCTGGCACCCCCAGCTCCTAGTCTAGTGGGGGAGACTGCATAGTAAGGGCTGTGATGGGCCAGCACACGGAGAAGTCTCTAATCCAATCTCAGGAGGGCCTAAAAAGGACAAAAAGTATATACTCTAGCAAGTTAATTTCTCTGAGCCTCTTCGGTAAGTGAAACATAATGAAATTATTGTGCGGATTGTGAATGTACACTGCATACAGTTGAGTGCATAGCAGTATTGAGCTCATAGTAGTTTTAAAATTAAATAGTGTCAGTTGTCATCAACCAGAACAATAAAGAACATGCGGTAATATTTGTATAGCTCATCAGAGTGTACAAAGGCCTTTCAAGTACGTTCTCATTCACGCACAATCCTAGGGACATGGGTATAAATGAAAAACACTGACCCTTTAGCTGGCACCACCCCTCCCCCACCCCTGCTGTCAGAAGGGTGCAAAGCAAGACTGCAGACAGCTCAGCTGCTAGAGCTAAATGTTGTACTGGGTGGAAGTTTGGAAACACGAGAATGAAAGAGGTTGAATCCTGGATAACCTTGAAGGGTGAATAGAGACCAAACCAATCACTTGGATCCTGCACCAAAATAAGTCAAATGGTCCTGTCTCCAATGAATTCGCAATCTGATTTACAATCCTTTTCCTTGGCTTTGGAATTCATAATGTGATTTCTTCAGTTGTGGGATTTCCTTTCCTAATATGCTTTACTGATTCCAGAATTAAAAGTTTGCATTTCCTGAGCTTACTCTGGCCAGGTCCCAAGAGGAAGTGGCCAGCAGCCATTAAGAAGCCAGGAGGGGAACTGGGCTGGGATTAAAAATCACCTGGTGTGCTGACAATCTGTATGTCTGTAATTATTAAGAGAAGGTTTATAATAATTCTTGTCATTGTGTTTTATCTTTATTTTCCTAACTCATTTTTTTTCCCTTGAGGCTAAAAGAAAAGTGCCTGGGTACTTTTGTGTCAGGCCCTATTTACATATGCTTTTCAGAATGGGAAGAACCCTTTTCCTTTTAAATCCTAAGTGCTATCTTGTTTCTCAAATGCTAAGAATGAGCATAAACAGGCCTGCAGTAGATGGAGTTCTGAGCTTTGGAGGGCTGTAAACTACCTGTGTCCCAGCCTCTCCCCATTCCCACCTCCACGTACCTCATCGGTTGCCCGAATGTATAGATTGAACTGCTGTACATACTGTTTCTCCTTGCAATGCTTTTTCTTTTTCCCTGCCATAGACTTGGTTTTTAACATCCTCCCTGTCTTTTCTCACCACCTCCAATGCAGCCTCAACACTGCTTCTAAAATGATTTTTCTAAAACGGCCAGATTTTCAGCTGCTTTTATAACTTCAAATAAAGGCAATAAAGATAAAAATAATAAAACTCATCTAATCACTCACTCTGCTTTAAATCCTGTAGTTTGAGGATAAAGTCCCAACTTCTTAGCCTGACCCATAGGGCCCTTCTTGATGAGCTCCCACATACCTCTGCAGTCTTCTTCTGCCAATACTCACTCCACACCCCGCTCTCCAGCCCAGGTGAGTTTCTTTTTCTTCTTAATAAATTTATTTTATTTATTTATTTTTGGCTGTGTTCGGTCTTTGTTGCTGCGCGTGGGCTTTCTCTGGTTGCGGCAAGCAGGAGCTACTCTTTGTTGTGGTGCACGGGCTTCTCATTGCAGTGACTTCTCGTTGCAGAGCACGGGCTCTAGGTGTGCAGGCTTCAGTAGTTGTAGCATGCAGGCTCAGCAGTTGTGGCGCATGGGCTTAGTTGCTCCGCAGCACGTGGGATCCTCCCGGACCAGGGCTCGAACCCGTGCCCCCCAAATTGGCGGGTGGATTCTCAACCACTGCACCACCAGGGAAGCCCCAGGTGAATTTCTTAGTTCCTTAAGTGCAGGACCTTATTTCAGACTTCCCTGCCTTCCTACATGCTGACTTCTGCCAGGAAACCCCTCCCTCCTTTCTCCTCTGCACCAGCTCCTATCCACCGTTTGAAACTTGCTTCATGTCTCCTTTTACCAGGAGGACTTCTCTGATTCCCCAATTTGTTTTTTTTTTCCCACTGATCTGTTTTGTTCTTTTAATTGAATGAATGATTCTTTAAATTCTATAGTGCTTTACAGTTTTCAAAAGTTTCACACACATGATCTCATATAATCCCATAGCAACCCTTTTTCTTCCTCCTACACCTATATTGCCCCTCTCCCCACTGGTAGCCACTAGGTTGTTCTCTATATCTCTGAGTCTGCTTCTTTTTGTTTTATTCACCAGTTTGTTGTAATTTTTACATTCCACATACAAGTGATAACATATAGTATGTCTTTGTCTGACATTTCACTTAGTATAATGCCCTCCAATTCCATCCGTGTTGCTGCAAATAGCAAAATTTCATTCTTTTTAACGGCTGAGTAGTGTTCCATTGCATATATATACACCCACTTCTTTCCTCATTCATCTGTTGATGGACACTTTGGTTGCTTCCATATTTTATTTATTTATTGGCCACACCACACAGCATGGGGGATCTTAGTTCCCTGACCAGGGATCAAACCCAAGTCCCCTGCAGTGGAAGCACAGAGTCTCAACCACTGGACTGCCAGGGAAGTCCCCATATCTTGACAATTGTAAATAATGCTGCTATGAACATTGAGGTGCACGTATCTTTTCAAATTAGTGTTGTTTTTTGTTTTGTTTTTTGGATATTTACCTAGGAGTGGAATTTCTGGGTCATATGGTAGTTCTATTTTTAGTTTTTTGAGAAATCTCCATACTGTTTTCCACAGTGGCTGCCCCAATTTATTTCTGAGTGCCTTTATGGCGACAGTGCAGTTAGAATATGAATCTCAGTGTCAAATCCCAGGTCTCTGGGTACAAAGTCCAGATAGACCACTTATTAACTCTGGGTCCTTAAGCAAGTTACTTAACCTCTAGGCCTCAGTTCCTATATCTGTAAAATGGGACTAATAAATAGAACTTACCTTGTAGGGTTGCTGTGAGGATTAAATATGACAACTATAAAATCTTTAGCATACTTCCTGACACAGAATAAATGCTCAGTACATATTATCACTACCTCTGTCATAGTTTTTACCACTGAAACATAATTTGCAAAACGGTAAAATCATGACTCTCATACAGAAATAAAATTAACATGTTTATATAACTCATTAATTAAGGAAAGAACCAGTATAGACAACTAATGAGAACATACTGTATAGCACAGGGAACTCTACTTAATGCACTGTGGTGACCTAAATGGGAGGGAAATCCAAAAAGGAGGGGATGTAGGTATGTGTGTGGCTGATTCATTTTGCTGTACAGTAGAAACTAAGACAACATTGGAAAGCAACTATACTCCAATAAAAATTAAAATTAAATAAAATAAAATGTAAAAAGACACAAATATCTATATTTAAAATTTTCTATTTCTTACTCATTTACTAAAATAAGTAATTGAATTGGAAAAAAAAAAAAAGAAAGAACCAGTAAGATTTTACAACTTTAAAATGAGAATTGGACTTATGGAGACTTATTCTCTACTGGACAAAACTCATTTGCATTGCCACGAACAGGAACAATTTGCATCACACATCAGGCAGGAAACATCTGCGCCATCATCAGCTCTGTACAAGTTAACTTCCATCACAGCAAAGTTATAAAACAGCCCAGCGAAAGATAATCAAATGTGCAGTTAGTTCCCTAGAGAATCAGACAGCTTGGAATCCTAGACAACTCGGAGCACTCCACTGAATGAACACGCAGTGATCCTTTGCCCATTTAAAGTCTGTCAAGCATCACAGTACACTGTACACATTAGCTTGCTTTTCTAAACCCCTACCAGACTGAGCTTCTTGAGAGGAGAGGGGACAACATGCAAAGTTGTTGAGCCCTTTTGATTTGAGAGACTTGGGGAAGCTTCTGCAGGAGGTGCCATCTGAGCTGGGTGGAGAAAGGGAAGGCTACATTTCTCCCAGAGAAGAGCATCCAGAGAGAGCTGTGTGGAGGCATGGCAGAGGGGACCAGCAAGCATGTGTTAAACACAGACCATGTGCCAGGCCCTGGCTTAGGCTAGGAAGACAGCAAAGTGAATGAGGGCCAGTCTCTGTTTGCAAGAAGCTCTGTCCAGTGGGGGCAATAAAAGAAAATCAGTGCTTACAATACAGTGTGATAAGGACCCTAAAATCCAGAAGGTGAACTTCAGGAACTCGACTGAATTAGCAGCAGTGTTTCCCAAGCCCAGGTCTGATAAAGGAACAAACACAGGAGATCCCTGTGAACCTATGGGCAGCCTCGGAGAAATGAATGAAAATGTGTCTGCGTTCTATACCCTTTGTCAGACTCCCTCCCCTCCCTTCCTACCTTTTGGCTGAACTTCTGCCGGCAGACCTGTGGTGGTGGAGAATTAATGTCCCAGGTACCTCAGATGTCTAGGAATGTTAAGTCCTCATTACAGGGCCGGGCAACCCTGCACGTCTCACAGGCAACTAGCGCAACTTAGAGTCATTGACAAGAAAATGGTTTGCACCTGTGCAAAGGCAGGATGTTGAAAGGCACTAATCAACAAGGAAACTTAGAAGACATGTTTTCCCTTGGAACGTCTCTGTGAGGCCAGGAGGATCTGTTGATGCTTGTTATGTGATAGCACTCACTGAGTCTGTTTAAGAAAGAAAGAACGGATACATGAGTGAAGACACCAGAGGAAGATCTGTCCAGGGAGAGGGGCTGGCCCACTGGCTGCCTTGCTCCCTGCCTTCAGATGTAGTCAGCCAAAGACTGGTGTCCTCTAAATACCTGAAGCATCAACCAACTCCTTTGATTTACTTTTCTCCTCACTGGACAACCTTTTGGCCTCCCCTATACTTTTAGCTGTCTAATAGGAGAGAGCATGCTGGCAGGAACATTCAGTCTGAGTGTCCACCATGTTCTCCCTCTGAATTCTGGTACATACATGAGCCTCAAATGTCTGTCAGACTCTCAGGCTCCATTCAACCCTGGGGGACTGACAAGATCAAACCACTACAAGTTCACCGAGGTGGTGCCGCCCAAGACGGCCTCCGGGCCTGGTGACGCCTCCACCTCACCATCCCCCTAATCTGATTTTGCACTGGTCACTTAAGTGTTTCTCCAGACACTGCTGATGGGCTCCAACCCTGGGAACTGACTGACGTGGTGCCCAGACGGCGTGGCTCTCAGCAGCCTCCCTGCCCCACACATCCCACAGCCCCAGCCTCGGGGTCAGTTCCCAGGAACCTGAGCCACTTGTGCTTCTCAGGAAGGAACAGACACCTTGGGGACCTGCTCAGGACCTGCCATGGGTGTCAGCCCAGCCCACCGCCTAAATGCTCATCGGGCCTCCTCCCGCAGCCAGCAACACCAACACATATTCACCAGGCAAGATGGTGCAGTGGGCTTGGGGCTCAGAAAGACCTGGGTTTGGAGACTGGCCCTACCACCCACTGGCTGTGTGGCTCTGGGAAGATCACTTTGCTTCTCTGTGCCTCGGTTTCCCCATCTGTAAAATAAGGATAACAACAGTCGTATCAGCCAGAGTTTAGCACAGGAAACAGGAAGCACTCAAGGTATTTTGAGCAGAGAGTGACTTGATATGGGGGGGTTAGGTGCTAATGGGATGGTTGGATGGCTGGATGGGGGAGGGGAGGAGGTAAGGCTGAGTCTCCAGAGGATCTGCTCCCTCGTCCTCGGCAGGAGAGGAAGGTGAGCATCTGG
Source organism: Tursiops truncatus (assembly GCF_011762595.2). Classification (NCBI taxonomy): domain Eukaryota; kingdom Metazoa; phylum Chordata; class Mammalia; order Artiodactyla; family Delphinidae; genus Tursiops; species Tursiops truncatus. Next base: position 84,856,870 of record NC_047034.1, read on the forward strand.
ACGTTATCACTGGCAACCTGAGTTCAAGATACACTGTCGTGGCTGTGACCCAGGGAGCAGGCAGGGCCTCTACTGCTGCTGCCGGGGGTGGGGACCACACACTGGACACCGCTGCAGGAAAAGACGCACATCTGTATGACCCTGTTTGCCAGAAGGGAATAGCCAAAGCGGTAGGAAGGTGGCCTCTAGCTCCCTTCCACCTTCCAAATCCCACATGAGGGATCTCAGCGTTGGATCACAATGTGCGCCCACCACTCCCGAAGGAGTAGGTCTGCGAGATGATGAGGCTTTAGCTTTCCACCTCTAAAGGACAGGAAACAGGTGGGAATGGACCCTGTGTGCTATTCAGCCCTGTGAGGATTAACCACATTTATGCCTGAAGGCACCCTCCCGGGGCCTGGCACGCAGCGTGTGCTGAATGAAGGTGGGCTCTGGCGAAGTTACAGTGGTCACAGCTACACGCCTGCCAAGTGTCAGCACTGGGCCAGGCCCTGGAGATAAAGCAGTGAACCAGGCAGGGCCACACCCTGAAGAAGGGAGGAGACTCACTCCTCCTCCGGGGGGAGCAAAAACTGGGATCACAAAGGTCAATGCAAAAGTAAAGGCCTGGGGGGCACCGGAAGCTGGGAGAGCAGAGAGGGGCACCCAGGCCAGCACTGACAGGGTGCGGAGGGAAGGGGGTAAGTGACAGCTTCCCAGTCGTAGCGGAGTCTAATATGGGGCTTGAAGGAGAACTAGAAATTAATCAGACTAAGCAGGAGGAAACAAGGTGTGTGTGTGTGTGTGTGTGTGTGTGTGTGTGTGTGTGTGTGACAATGCTAATCTCCACCTTGAAGAAGCATTACATACACAAAACCCTGGAAGATAAAGGGTGCTTGGCATTCTCCACGAGTGGACAGTTCAGTCTGACCCGTGCCCAGCGTGGCAGTGGGGGTAGTGGGTAAGAAGGGAAACTGGAGAGGAGAGCAGGCGCATGGGGCTTTACATGTCATTTTTTGAAGAATGTGAGCTTTATCCTGTAGGCAATGGGGACTCATAGCCGTGTTTAAGCAGGGACAGGGATCACCGTTCTGGTCTCAATATCGCTTGGATGCGGTTTGTGCAATAGGTTGGAAGCGAGGATTCCGGGTATGATACGGCAGTGGTCTGGGCTAGAAATACGGTTGCTGAGAGGAGGGCAAGGGAAACAGCAGAGCAGATTCAAGCGAGTTTAGGAAGAGGCAGAGTGAACTGAGCAGGGTGGGAGTGGGAGCAGGGAGAAACCTAGGGTGGCTGCCAGGTTTCAACATCAGGCACACCCAGAAGGGTGCGGCCCCTATCAACTCCTGGCACTTGATCCTGGGTGGTGCCCACCTACAGGCTCCTGCCTCTGGACTGAATTCACATAAAGTCCCTTCGCTCCCCAAAATCTTGTCTGCATGTAATTCAATTCCAGCAACATTTATTAAGCAGCTATTATGTGCCATGAACCAGGGAGGCTTCTCCCTGCCTCACCTAAGGGAGTTTTAACGGGTTGCCTGAGAGGCTCCAGAGCAAGGAGAAGGGAAAAGCTGTACACACATAGTTTAAGTTCAGGCCCTTTCTCTTCCCCCAGTGCTGGAGGCAGTTGACCCCTGAGCTCTCACCCCCATGATACGAAAGTTACAAGGGACATCAGCACAGCCTTATACTGAGCTCCTGGGCCCCAGCTTCTATCAGGGTAGGCCATAGAGACAGGCACCACCCCTGGTCTCTTTCTGCTCTGAAAGTTCTGTATGACTTCTGCTGTGAGAGCCCTGATGAAAGGAGAGGCTCACCAACCAACAAAGTCTTTGGAATCAAGGCATTTTCCCAGTGGCTCCCATCAACAGAGAGACATTAACCCATTCCTGTCTGGGTAACATAATAACTTCTTAGTGATTCACTATCACAGTACAGTAGTACAGGCAAATTATAGGATTGCTTTGTCAGAGCCTGGAAGAGAGGCCTGGAGCCATCTTACACGGGTCTGGGCATTGGAAAATAATGATAGTGTTACCAAACCACACTTGGGTCTGCTTGCTCATGGCACAGCAAAGACAACTTACTGACACCAGGTCGTGGTGAAGGCACGTACAGCATCTACTGCAGGGCCCAGCAAGGAGTACAGGTGGCTTGTGCTCAAAGGACCCAAACTCCCAGATGGCTCTCAAGGAAGGGTTTTTGTTTTTTTAATAAATGTATTGATTTATTTATTTTTGGCTGTGTTGGGTCTTTGTTGCTGCAGGCGGGCTTTCTCTAGCTGCGGCGAGCAGGGGCTATTCTTCATTGTGGTGCGCAGGCTTCTCATTGCAGTGGCTTCTCTTTTTTGGAGCACGGGCTCTAAGCACATGGGCTTCAGCAGTTGCAGTGTATGGGCTCAGTAGTTGTGGCTCATGGGCTCTAGAGCACAGGCTCAGTAGTTGCAGTGCACAGCCTTAGTCACTCTATGGCATGTGGGATCTTCCGGGACCAGGCTCGAACCTGTGTCCCCTGCATTGGCATGTGGATTCTTAACCACTGTGCCACAAGGGAAGTCCCCAGGGAAGGGTTTTGGGGTGTTTTTTTTGTTTTTTTTTTTTGCGGTACGCGGGCCTCTCACTGTTGTGGCCCCTCCCGTTGTGAAGCACAGGCTCCGGACGCACAGGCTCAGCAGCCATGGCTCACGGGCCTAGCCACTCCGCAGCATGTGGGATCTTCCCGGACCAGGTCACGAACCCGTGTCCCCTGCATCGGCAGGCGGACTCTCAACCACTGCGCCACCGGGGAAGCCCCCAGGGAAGGGATTTTTAAAGGCAACATTTGGGGTGAGGGCTGCAGGGGGCATGACTTTCTTCTGATTGGTTGGTGGTGAGGTAACAGGGTGATATTTCAGGAATCTTAATCACCAACCTTCTGGTTCCAGCCAGTCTGGGATGTACCTGCTTGTGCTCAGCTTGCCCTCCACCTGGATAAGGGTCTTACTTCCTGCACAACAATTCAAAGATACCTGTCAAAAAAAAAAGATACCTGTCAAATGGTTATGTATATCCTTAGGACTCTGTTTTATCACTGAACTATTGTTTCTTGGCTGCTTTCCCTTTATTTCTGCATTTCCTCACTTCCCTAATTAGTAACTGCTTGAATCTGCTCTTTGGAACTCAGGCCTAGGAGACTAAAGCCTTTTCCTACAAACGAAAAACGGGGAAATGGAAAGGCTTTTTGTACCTGGGAGATCTCTGCAGGGTCCTGCTAGGTTTCAATGCCCCTTTTTCTTTGATAATCCTCAATCCTGTGGGGAACAGATATGCAACAAAAAAGGCAATAAAATTTTGCACAGAGAGGTTAATCATAAACTCAGCAGAGGTTTTAGGTGAAGTCGGTTTCAACAGTAACAGCATTTACTATTGACTGAGCATTCTACATTCCTAATTTCTAAATCTTCATAATTTTGCAAGGTAATTATCGTTCCCATGTTTTGCAGATGATGAAACTGAAGTTAAGTAATTTGCTCATTTACGTTCACATGGCTACCAGGTGGCGGAACTGGAAATTTAACCAACCCAGGACTGGTGCTGATGCCTTCTTCTTAAAGACTACATGGTCATTAAGCCTTGCTCCCCGGACCCCCGCTCCCCACCAGGTCCTGCTACTCCCCAGAGGGGTCCCATCCCAGAAGGAAGTTGTTCTCTCACATCTTCCTCGTGGTTGTTTGGCTAGACCTAGGAATGCAGCTCCTGGAAAGATGGGGTGTACAGAGCCAAGGCCAGGCCACTGGGGAGAAGGCTGGACAAGGACAGAGTGATCAGCCAGAGCGCTCTGAGGCTTGCTCTTGTTCTCCCTCCCCCGCAGGGCATGTCCTGGGCACTGCAATGTCCTGCTCTCATCCCCAGGACGCCTGTGGCTTGCTATTCCTCCTCTTCCCCTGAGAAGCTGCAGGACTTTCTCTTCCCCCTGCTCTGGGACACTGTACAGGGCCTCAGCCTACTGGCCAGAGGCTCCCACCCTGGGTTTGATTTCTACCAACCCTAATGCTCTCAAATTCTGGGCTGAGACGCCAGACCAGGATATAGCCCGCAAAGCGCATTCACGTGCGATCGCCGACCAGAGACTGGTAGGAAGGGGAGAAGCCTCTAGGTCCTCGAAGCTGTCCCAGCTGTAGGAGAGGAAAAGTAACTCTCCCCTACCCTTCTGAGTCTCAACTGAGACCTCTGTAAACAGAAGACAGATTAAAAAGAAGAAAACAGAAGTTTATTCTCATATACTTGTACACCAGGGACATACCTACGGAAGAGGGGTTAACTCTCCCAGGTGGCCTAAATCAGAGGTTTAAATACCACCTTCAGCCAAAAACAGAAGAAACAAAGGTGAGTGTGGGGAGGAAGTCAGTTCTGAAGGGTTACCAGGAGAAGCAGAGTAAACAAGGGTAGGGTTTGTTATGCAGATTTAAGTTACTGCCTTCTTCAGGGATTTTTAAGATTCTCTGGGATCCAAAGTCAACTTCTCCACCCAGTGAGGGAGATACCCTTACAAACGGAGATTTTCTTTATAAATGTAAATTTCTCTTTCAAAAAAGTAATTTCTACTCTGTTTTTCAGAACTCCTCCTTTGTCTGTAGTTTCTCAAAATAATCAGCTCAGAATAATCCTTCTGCTCTAGAGGCGTATTTTGAGGTGGCATATTCTCCCACCCTTCATACCCTCCTCAAACCTGGGCTCCCTGCCACTGCTTTTAGGAGAAAAAAAAAATGTTCTGGTCTAAAGTGAGATCAGCGGTGTTTTTCAGGTCACAGACCTCTGCTGGGCTATGCCCTTGGGCACCAGTTAGCAACACCAGGTCCCTGAGCAGCAGCCCCTAGCAGGATCCAGGGCCTGGCAGCCGCTGTGGCATCCTAGACTTTGCTGGGTGCCGAACCACCACTGGAAGGCTTGGGGCGGGGGGCGCGTTGCCTGCAGGCCCCAGAGGAAGCCCCCGATATACAGTCCTGCTGGGCCAGACTGAGGGCGGTGCCCTCCACCGCCGGCAGCCAGGCTCATCCCTCCTCTTTCAGACCTGCGGCTCCTCTGAGGCGGAAGTTCTGAGTCCTCACGGGCTGGATCTTGCTGCAGGCTCTCCTTGTTAGTACCAGCCCCAGGCCGGGGGGAAGCAGCAACTGCCCCTCTCTTCGCCCTGCTCCCACTCTCCACTATATTCCTGGAGAAACACACACACACACACACACACCCGCTAACCTATAGAGTCACTCCCGACACAGCACAGGCACACCACCCACGCCTCAATAAATAACAAATACCCACCCCAGCCCCGCAGGCAGCCCTGATGGACCTTCGCGTGGATTCCTCAGGGCCTGAAAGCCGGCTCTGTTTCCAGTTGAACCTCACACTGACCTTCTTCAAGGCTTGACCACACGGTAAACCTGAACACAGGAGGCTCTCCCCTCCACCCCATCCTCCCCAAAAGGCCTCTCCCCGGCTTCCCTCCTTTCCTGCCGCCCACCCCGTTCCCCTGCCGCCGCCTGGATGTGGCGGTGTGGGGCGCCCTCGTGTGGTCGAGGGCGGCACTGCATCCCCGCCGCCAGGATCCCAGGCTGCCCTCCTCCTCCTCCTCCTCCTGCACCCGTGCTGCCCTCCTGCCGGAGCCCCGGGCCCCGCTGTCCCACGGACGTCATAGCTGTGCCACCGCCCACGCCCACTACTCCAACTGGCCCGCCTCCAAGCTACATTCCCTCCTTCTTTTACCTCTGAATGCTTTCTCACTTATATTTTAAAATTCAATGTTCTGTGCATTTTAAAAAGGCATATTTAACAAAATATTATCTGTAAAACATAATATGGTTAACACCCATGAGCCTGCCACCCGACAATAGAGCTGAAACATCAGTAATAACTTGCATCTTCCTTTGTGTTGCTCTTCACCCCGCTCCCTCCTGTCTCCCCCAACAAGAAGCAAACTGTCCTAAAGTTCATGTTTTCTCGTCTTTTTTTCCCCCAACTTTTCTTACTGTGGTAAAATACACATAAAACTTACCAGGTTAGCCATTTTAAAGTGTACAGTTCGGTGGTATTAAATACATTCATAATGTTGTACAACCATCATCACCACCAGTCTCCACAACTCTTTCATCTTGTAAAACTGAAACTCTGTACCCCTTAACAATAACTCTCCATTCCACACTTCCCCTAGCCCCAGGCAACTGCCATTCTACTTTTTGTCTTAAATTACTACGTATCTTACATAAGCAGAATCATGCAGTTTTTATCCTTTTGGGACCGGCTTATTTCACTTAGCGTAATGCCCACGAGGTTCATCCATGTTGTAGCATGTGTCAGGATTTACTTCCTTTTTAAGGTTGAATAACATTCCATTGTGTGTATACACCACATTTGCTTAGCCATTCGTCCATCAATGGACACTTGGGTTGCTGCAGCGTTTTAGGCTACTGTGAATAATGCTGCTATCAACATGGGTGTACAAGTATCTCTTTGAGACCCTGTTACCAATTCTTTTGGGTATGTACCAAGAAGTGGAATTGCTGGATCATATGATCGTTCTATTTTTAAGTTTTTGAAGCACCGCTGTACTGTTTTCCACAGTGGCCGTACCATTTTACAATCTTACAAATAGTGCACAAAGATTCCAATTTTTCTCCTTGCCAACACTTGTTTTCTGTTTTTTTTTTTTTTTTTTTTTTTTTGTGGTACGCGGGCCTCTCACTGTTGTGGCCTCTCCTGTTGCGGAGCACAGGCTCCGGACACGCAGGCTCAGCGGCCATGGCTCACGGGCCCAGCCGCTCCGCGGCATGTGGGATCTTCCCGGACCGAGGCACGAACCCGTGTCCCCTGCATCGGCAGGCGGACTCTCAACCACTGCGCCACCAGGGAAGCCCCCCCCTCCTTTTTTTTTTTTGATAATAGCCCTCCTAATTGATGTGAGGTGGTATTTCATTGCAGTTTTGATTTACATTTCCCCAGTGATTCGTGATTTTGAGCATCTTTTCATGTGCTTATTGAATATTTGTATATCTTCTTTAGAAAAATGTCTACTCAAGTCCTTTGCCCACTTTTTATTCAGGTTGTTTTTTTGTTGTTGATGTTGAGTTTCAGTTTTCTATATATTCTGGATAGTAATCCCTTTGCAAATATGATTTGCAAGTATTTTCTCCCATTCTGTGGGTTGCCTTTTTCTCTATTGATAGTCTTTTGGTGCACACAATTTTTAAATTTTCTTGAAGTCCAGTTTGTCTAGTTTTTCTTTTGTTACCTGTGCCTTTGGTGTCATATGCAAGAAATTATTGCCAAATCCAACATTGTGAAGATTTTGTCCTACGTCTTCTTCGACATGATTCATTGTTTTAGTTCTTGCATTTAGGTCCTTGATCCATTTTCAGCTGGCATCCTGTTAGGTTCTGCTAATAGGGGGTGCTGAAGAGAAATTGGAGGGTGGAAGAGGGGAGAAGGGACTACCTTCTTTTTATCTCTGTATATCCCTGGTTCCTTCCAGTGATTCTCTAGTGGTGGCACTTAGCCCCAGGCTCCAGCCCTTTCTTCAGTCCCCCAAAACCTCTTGCTTCCTCTCAGAGGCAGTGGTGGGTTTTGTCCCGTCCTCAGAGGTCAGAGCCCAGATTCCTTAAAGCCCCTCCTCCAAGCTTCTGGGAGGTCTGTAAAACCCTCCCTTCCTTTTTGTTTCTCCACCCTGGAGTGGGTAGCTCCTTCCTGACTTTTTATTCAGGGATTAGCTCAGCACTCCCTCTGTCTTCTTTCAGCCCTCCAGTGCCTCTGCTAACAACATCCTGTATTAAATCCTTTCTGATTGAAAGTATGGCTTCTGGGTTTCCCTGGTGGTACAGTGGTTAAGAATCTGCCCGCCAATGCAGGGGACACGGGTTTGATCCCTGGTCCGGGAAGATCCCACATGCCATGGAGCAACGAAGCCCATGCGCCACAACTACTGAGCCTGCGCTCTAGAGCCTGCGAGCCACAGCTAAGCCCACATGTCACAACTACTGAAGCCCGCACGCCTAGAGCCCGTGCTCTGCAACAAGAGAAGCCCGCACACGGCAATGAAGAGTAGCCCCCGCTTGCCACAACTAGAGAAATGCCATGTGCAGCAACGAGGACACAACGCAGCCAAAAATAAATAAATAAAATAAATAAAAATTAAAAAAAAAAAAAGAGAGAAAGTGTGGCTTCTGCTTTCCAGACTGGATCTCAACTGATACAGTGTGAATATGCCATAACTTATTTACCCATTCTCCTTTTGATAGATGCTGAGACTGTTTCTACTCCTTTGCCATTTGAACAATGATACCAAGCATTGAATACGTTTTGTGCATGTGTCCTGGTATACAGTTCTAAAATTTCTCTATGTATGTGTAAGAAATAAGATACTAGGTATTAGGGTACACAAATGTTCCATTTAGCAAGAGACTGTCAACTTGTTTCCAGTTTATATTCTTACCTGCATTGTATACAATATCCTGTTCATTCACATCTCCGAATTCCACATATGCCTCCCTGAGGCATGTGTGTGGAGGGGCCCAGGGCCTGGGAGGTGAAAGAGGCTTAGGGCACAGAGCTAGGCAGTGGGAAAACCCACATGTCCGTGGATCCCAGCCCAGCCAGATAAATTTTTGTGTCCCTGGGGAAGCATGAGGCCAGCCTCACCTGAGGAAGGCTTACTGGTGCTCTGAATGGAGATACCTACAGTTGCACTGAGGTCTTGTGTTGGTCAAAAGCACATCATATGTTCTCCCTATATGTAAGATGGGGCAACAGGCACTGTTCAACTGGTAACAACTTCATGAGAACCCTTGACAAGGAATCCTGCTGCATTTAACAGATACTCACTAAACATTAGTTTCCTTTTTTCTTGTTCCTCTCCTGCACTGAAGCCACTTCTCAGAGAAAGTGGAAAAAAATTAAAACAACAAACTCCCAAACAAATCACAATTCTGATCTCCATCATTATTAACAGACCATTCACTAATTGCTCACCCACAAAAAAAAGGAAATAGGATTTTAAGTTTTACTTAAGGCCTGTGCATGGTGAGAATTGGAATGAGCTGGTTTCTCCTGGAACTTTTGGATGATAATAGAAGATAGAGTATCTGACTCAGGATTCCCCTCCCTTACTCACCCCTTCTACAGGCCTCTCAGAGGAGGGCAGAGAAGAAGGGGTAGAGGAAACAGACCAATCCCACGAGGACTCTGGCAGGCCCAGCTGTCTTGGGGATTGAGCCCTGAGCAGGAACTCCAGTCCTGGGGACCCGGCTGAGCTGGACCATAACCTGCATGTCTTGGCCTTCCTACGGGTCAGATGGAGACTCAAGCTTCCGCAGCCCTGAGAGATGGACTTGCAAGTGAGCACACGGAGGTCCAGGGGAGCCACTCCGGGAGAGCAGAGGACAGAGCTGAGAACTGAGCTCAGGACTCCTCTCCTGGTCTCAGCCCCATAGGGCACAGGGATCCCCAGAGGCTTCACCGGCTTCCCTGGGGCAGCAAGGGAAACAAGAGATGGACGATGATGAGGCATCTGGGAGAGCAGGACATGCCTCACACAGCGTGGGCTCTGTCCTCTTCTGGGAGGGGGTCAGCAGGCTGTGCTGGGAGTGAGAGGAGGCTCGGCTCAGATCGCCAGCTGTGACCAAGCAAATAGGAGGCTGTATTTGCTGGGAAGAAACTCCTTCGTGGAGAAAGAGAGAAGGGTGCAGATTTAAGCTGCACCAGGAGAGATTCAGGCCAGACTTCTGAAAGAACATCCTGGCTGAGGGGGGTGAGAATGGAAGGGCACGGAGGTGTCTCCCACCTTGGCAGTGCAGTGCCATCTCCAGCTCCCAGGACAAGAAATGGGGAAGCCAATTCCCTAATTAGGACCCAGTCAGAGCCAATGACATGGAGCCACAGCTGAGGGGGAAAATCAATCAGGGCAGAGACGAGCTTCCTCCGAGACCTTCCTGGCTTTGGGCAGAGGAGAGTGTGGCAGGGATGAAAGAGAAATGTCATTTCCCAAGCTGAAGCCCAGGCCTATTTAAAGGCTTAACATTTTAAAAGGTCTGGCGTTGGGATGAAGGCAAAGGAGGCCTAAATAATCTAGAAGCAAGTGAAAAGTGGCTGATTCTGATGGATTTGTGCCTTGTCTGTTTCAAAGCAGCACCCTCGGCCTCCTGGGAGAAAGAGGGAGTAAGCACAAAGCCAGCCTTTCCTGCAACGCAATGGGCTTTGCTTCTCAAGGCATTTGTATTAGCTATCTACTGCTGCAGAGCAAAGATCCTAAAGCTTAGCAGCTTAAAACGACAAGCGTTTACATCTCGCATAGTGTCCGAGGGTCGGGAATTTGGGAGCCAAGTCTCTGCGTTGTTGTGGCTCAGAGTCTCTCGTGAAGTTTCAAAGTTCTTTTGGGACTACAGTCGCCTGAGGCTTGATTGGGATTAAAGAATCTGCTTCTAAGACTGACACAGTTACATAATGAGGCAAAGATGGCCCCTCACAGCCAACTGGGACCGTTGGCTCAAAAGCATGCTGGTGCAAACTCAAATGTTTAGACACCCAGGGACTTCCCTGGCGGTCCAGTGGTTAGGAATCTGCCTTCCAAGGCAGGGGACGCGGGATCGATCCCTGGTCAGGGAACTGAGATCCCACAGGCCAGGTGGAGCGGGGGGGCGGGGGGCAACTAAGTCCACGTGCTGCAATTACTGAGCCCATGTGCTCTGGAGCCCACATGCTGCAACTACTGAGCCCGTGTGCCACAACTAGAGAGAAGCCTGCATGCCGCGACAAAGAGCCCGCAAGCCGCGGTGGAGGATCCCACATGCCGCAACAAAGATCCTGCGTGCCACAGCTGGGACCCAACACAGCCAAATAAATAAATAAAATAAAAATATTAACTATTTATTTGACACACCCAGTTGTTTTAAATACACCTTTAGCCATTTGGACCCTGCCTGTTTTGCATTCCCCAGGATACCGCGTGCCAAATCTGCTAGCCATTAGCACAATAAACTCTGGTGCCACTGAACAGACCAAGCCACCACTGCCCCTTGGAGCTCTCTCACCTCAAGACTCCCCATCATGTTGCTGGACAACATCATCTAGGTATGAAGGACCCTCTCCATCTGCCTCTCCTTGCCCTCCTCCTCTTCTGGGTGGTGGGCCCAAGCGATCGCCTGCGGATGGTCTCACGCTGTAAAGGGCTTCCCCTGCGTGCACGCCTGTGAAAGCCCAAATAAAGCTCCCTGTTTGCTATCGCCAACCTCCTGGTCATCTTTTTCCTTGAAAGAAGCCCTGAAATCTCTCAAACTCACTACAGGTGGCTCTTGGCTGGAGGGCTCCATTCCTCACAAGGGCCTCTCCACGGGGCTGTCTGAGTATTCTCAAGACAGGGCGGCTGGCTTTCCGCCAGAGAAGTCTGAGAGAGAGAGTGTAGCCAAGTGGAAGCCACCATGCTGTTTCATGACCTTAGTCACACACAAAACACACACTTACTTCTGCTTTATTCTGTTAGAAGTGAGTCACTTCTAACAAAATCCAGCCCATATGCGAGCAAGGGGAATGAGGCTCCACCTCTTTTTTTTTTTTTTTGAGGCTCCACCTCTTGAAGAGAGGAGTATCAAAGAATATGAAAGTACATTGTAAAAATCACCAGAGCTCTTTCTCAAGTATCCTCCCTCACCTCGCTTCCCCTTCCCCAGGGCCCTGTGAGGTAAGCAGGGCAGGTCATGAGACCGAGGGAAGACAAGTGACCTGACTGTGCTCACACGCCTAGTATGTGGGGCTGGAACCCAGGACCCAGTGAGCCTCCTCTCCCCACGCCCCAACCCCCGACACAAGAACCCCTCACCTCTCACTTTTTACACCATTTTCTCTCTTCTACCTTCCGGTCCTCGTGACAACCCTGTGATGCACGTCAGGGATTACTAAACATACAACAGTCAAAAGAACCTGGGGGTTTCCCTGGTGGCGCAGTGGTTGAGAGTCCGCCTGCCGATGCAGGGGACGCGCGTTCGTGCCCCGGTCCGGGAAGATCCCACATGCCGCGGAGCGGCTGGGCCCGTGAGCCATGGCCGCTGGGCCTGCGCGTCCAGAACCTGTGCTCCGCAATGGGAGAGGGAGCCACAACAGTGAGAGGCCCGCGAACCGCAAAAAAAAAAAAAAAAAAAAAAGAACCTGGGTTTTGGTCATGGCTTTGGCACAAACAAGCTGTGGGATCTTAGGAAAGTCCCATCTCCTCTCTGGACCTCCTTATCCTTCTCTGTAAGATGTTAAAGGATTAATGTGCGACGACTTCCTCAGATATAAAATGCACCTGTGCCAAAAACTTAACTCATTAATTAATGAGGAAACGCTGGGATATTACGACCAAGTCTAAAAAATCTCAAAGAACCACAGGTTTATAGCCAGATAAGGAATGTGGAAATGAATTAATGAACAGTTGCAAACTGGAAGAACTGGCAACATTGGTCAATAGCCATAGGAATCAGTTGCATCATTTGTGAAATGGCCACAGGTTGCATTTCTTAGGAAGGAATTAATTGCCCTACTATGAGTATTTAGACTTTTACCTCTACAAGGTGTAGAATAGCCCAGTCAAAGACAAGCCAGGCAACAGATGAACCAGTTTGCAAGGCAGAAATAGACACAGATGTAGAGAACAAACGTATGGACACCAAGGAGGGAAAGCGGGGGCGGTGGTGGTGGGATGAACTGGGAGATTGGGATTGACATGTATATACTAATATGTGTAACATAGATAACTAATAAGAACCAGCTGTATAAAAAAATAAATAAATTAAAAAAAGACAAACCAGGCAGAGATTACCTGGATCTATGAGCCATCCAGGTCAGGACTCCCACTTAATTTCAAAGTCTTACTGTTTTTCCTTACATGGATAAAAGTGTGGGCATTAATCCCTGATGCATTCCCTGGTTGTAAGCCTCATTAGCAGATAAGAAAAGGAAGGCTCAGCCTGTGGGTGTTGTCCCTTCCAGTTGTCCCCTCAAGGGTCTGCCTCCTGCTTTTCCCCTTCCCCCAGGAGCACAATGACAAAGCCCCTCTGTCTTCTCTGGACACCAAGGACTCCTTTTGAGAAAACTTGAGTTTTCTGTCTCCTTCTCTTGTCTTGACCCAGAAGCAGGGCTCTTACCCATACTGACTGAAGTAGTTAATAAATAGCACATGAGTCAAAACCAACATAATTATCAAAGGTACTTGTGTTAATAAGTGCCTTTCGATCCATACAGGGAGCTAACACACTCAAAATTAAAAAGGAAGAAAAACCATTACCTGGAAATGCCTGGGCTCCTACCTGAGCTGAGCCCTGTGAAGTCATTATGGGTAATTATGGGCTATTAGTTGCTATCATCCTAGCAAGACAACTAGTCCCAAATGTTAAGGCCTAGGGCAGCATGTGGTCCCTCTGAGGCAGAGAAGTTAAAGGCAACTTTCTGGTTTTAGTTCCCTCCCATGCCGCTTCTTGTGAGTGACCCTACCAAACCCCTCCATTCTATTGTTCAAATTTCACCCCAACAGTTTTGTTATCCCAAATTTTCTTTTGTGACTGGGAATTCCAAGAAGCCTCAAAGAGCTTTCCTAATTCTCCACTCAACTCACTCTGAGCTGACTTCTCTGTGAAAGGAAGGTGAGGAGGCCTATAGGGCATGAGGTGGGGAGAAGAATGGGTATCTGAGTTGGGGGGGCCAGAGAGGAAAAGTGATATGCCCAAGATCATAGATCTTGGCTGTAGCTCAGCTACAGAGCAGAGAGAGCTTGCGAGAAGGTGGAGAGCGGAGAGATGCTGGGAGCTTAGGGTGAAAATCGGAGGCTTTTGCAGATCTCCTGCTAAAGGGGGCAGAGCGGTAGGGAGGGAGGGAGGTTTATGGCTCCTTCAAGACGCCAGCTCAGTAAGACACGGGGTGATTTGCCTTCACCTACCCCATATTCCAGTCAAACGCTTTGTGGAAGATTATGGCCACAGATTCTTTGCTCTTCCTCCCTCAGAGGTAGAGTCTGGTTCTGCAGTCTTTGAGTCTGGCCTGTTCTTGTGTCTTGCTTTGACCAGTAGAATGTAGTGGAATGGATACTGTATTGAAACCGCACAACACGTCTCAGGACTTAATGAAGCTCAGGTTCTTTATGTCTCGGTGCAGAAGGAATTTGGTGAGAGGCAAAGTGATAGGTAAGAAGTAGATTTATTACTATAGGATGCCTGTAAAAGATAGAAGCGGGCAGGCAAAAGGGCTCTGCCCCGAGAATTAAGTTGGCTACATTTTTATAGTCAAAGGAAAAGTGAGGAGGGGAGAAGACCACCTTCTTCCTCTTCCTTTGTAAAGATGTTACAGGAAAACGGGGCGCAATTGGATGGTCATGTCCTATGTCTCGAGCGAGTTGCTGGGATGGGCCACCTAATGAGAGTCCTTGGCTTCGCACAGGAGAGAATCAAGAGCGAGCCACAGCAAAGCGAAAGCAGGTTTACTGAGAGAGATGCACATTCCATAGGCAGAATGCGGTCCATCTCAGAAGGAGAGAGCGGCCCTGAAATATGGGGTGCGTAGTTTCATAGGCTAATGAGTGAGAGGATTATTCCAACTATTTGCAGGGGGGGGGAGGGGAAGGGCAGGGATTTCTAGGAATTGGGCCACCGCCCACTTTTTGGTCTTTTATGGTGGGCCTCGGAACTGTCATGGCACGAGCGGCTGTGTCATGTAGCATGTGCTAATGTGTTACAGTGAGCATATAATAAGGCTTAGTGACCACTGGAAGTCGAATCTTCTGCCGTCTTGGGACTAATCAGTTCTAACCAGCTTTTGTCCTATCCAGTTTTTCTCAACAGCTGTGTCATTCTTTAAGGGTTGTGCCCCGCCCCCTTCGCTCCTGTCTCAGCATGTGTTCCAGAGCCTGGGTCTCAAGACATTTGCAGCTTCTGTTTTCTTTCAGAACACAGCCTGCGGAGTGCCAAATAAGAAAGCCAGTCTAGCCTCCTGGAGGGTGAGAGGTGTGGCGACTCACTGGAACTCCCAGAATTGGTAAAGTTAAAATTTTAAGATACAGAAAGAAATCTTATCTGAACTTCACTTATCTGAGTAAAGGAGAGCCTCCTGAAAATACCAATACCCCCTCTTCCCAGGGAGTTTCCTGCAAATTCAGCTACCACTGCCTATTTCCATTAGCATCAGAAAGCCCAGTAGAACTTTCCCTACTTTCCCATTGAGGGTCATGGGGGAAGTTTTTGGATTAATAGGACTGTTCTCTTATCTTTACTGTGACGTTAGTTACATGACTTTATATGTTTGCCAAAACTTGCAGTACTATACCCACAAAAGGGTAAATTTTCCTGTGTATGAATCATAACTTAATAAAGAAAATGAAAAAATACGGTCATGTAACAGGGAAGAGCTAAATCGGACTCCACGTTGGATCTGTTTCTCTGACTTTAACCTTTGCTTTTCATTGCTTTTGTTATTATAATCATACAAAATGGCCTGCCTCAGGGAACCCTGCCCACCTCTGAATGGATGCAAGAAAAAAGAAACTAACGCATCCCCTCTCCCAGGCTGGTCATTCCGGGAGATGTTTTGCAAGACTGATGGCCCTTTTACTTGACTTCTCACTGCCTCTCACTCTCTAATTCTATAAAAGAAATTGGCATACAGACCCAGATAAGATGGTTCATCAGAGACACGTGTCTGCCATCTCGGTCTGCCGGCTTTCCCAGTGAAGTCGTATTCCTTGCCTCAGCACCTCGTCTCCAATTCACTGGCCTGTGGTGCGGCGAGCAGAGCGAGCTTGGACTCGGTAACAGTCAGATTTGAGATACATTTTGAATGTAGAGCAACAGGACCTGCTGATGGTTTGAACTATGATGGGCCATAACAGTGACTCATCCCACGACTTAAGTACAATACGTCCACAGATTTTTTGATCTGCTTTTCTTCAAAGGTGGAGCCTAATTCTTCTCCCTTTAGGTTGTGGGCTAAATCTCACAACTCACTTCCGTTGAACAGAATGTGGCAGAAATGATGGTGTGTGAGAGATTAGGACATCAAAGGAAAAGGGGGCTCCTTCTTGCTCTCTCTCTGGCATCCTTTTCTCCACAGAAGTCAGCTGCCACATCATGAGCACATTCAAGCAGCGCTCTGGAGAGGTCTTATAGCAAGGGGCAGGGGTTTCCTGCCAACAACCCGCACTGACTTGCCAGGAGAGGAGGTGACAAGATAAGGGAAGTAGGTGGAAAGTAGGGGAGTGATGAGCGGGGAGCTTTGAGGAAGGCTCTCTGTGAAATTGTGACTGTCACATTTGGAACACCCAGGTTGTCCTTCAGAAGCCTCTTTAACTCAAGGTACCCAAGGCCTCAAACTCTCTACCAAAATCTATTCTCATCTCCTTTATTCATATAAGGCTTGCTTGAGGACAGATTAAAGTACTTGCCTTCCCAGGGGTATTTGCCTTCTTATCAAGAAGTATACATCTGAGAAGTAAAATAGGAATTATTTGATAGGAGGTGGGAAGATTTCTTGAGATCCCACACTTGGCTGTTTGCCAACTGCCTAAGATCACTCTGAGTGGTAAAGCTTTTTCTCTCACCCTAGGAGGCACCTGAGAGTTGTCCTAGAGCCAAGAGGTGGCTGAGTAAAGCAAAGATTAAGGGAAGAAGGTAGCTGTCATGTTGGAGAAAGCGGATCAATTTATTAGCTCTGAGACCAGAATGGAGCAGCCCTACTGACAGTGAAGGGAACCCTTAGTGAAAGCACTTGAGTGGCCTAAACTAAACTGATGCAAGGATGGGACGAGACGCAAGAGTGAGGGGAGGTCAGAATTAGAATGAGAGGGAATTCCCTGGTCGTCCAGTGGTTGGGATTCCGGGCTTTCACTGTCTAGGGCGAAGTTTCGATCCCTGGTCCCCTGGTCGGGAAACTAAGATCCTGCAAGCTGTGTGCTGCAGCCAAAAAAAAATTAGAATGAGAAAGCATTTCGGTGTTCAGCTGGGCTTGGATTCAGGGAGTGGAGATGAGGAAGATATCTCCATCTCAGAAATCACTTTCCCCGTATCCATCTTTGGTCCAGGCAGGGGAGCATACAGGGAGGTTTAATGGACCTAACTGGCACTGCCCTTCGTTTCAAATCTAATTTAAGATTAGATTCTTATGGTACTGTCCCTGGGGTGGGCAGTGAGGGAAAATTCAGAGACCTGGGAAATAGGAGAAAAGGACGTGGGGACACAAGTGATGGGGGAGCCTAGGCTATTTAGTGGTCTGAAGATTTCCCTACCAGGGCCAGGATAACCTCGAGGCAAGGAGGCATAAATTTAAGGAGATACTCACTCTCAAGGTCATACAGATGTAGAGCTGGTCCCAGAGGGTGAGTACCTCCTTAAGTTTTGTGCCCTAGGGGCCTCATTTGCATCACCCTAGTCCCAACCCTGATTCCTTTACCAATTCTTCTTTGGCTCTAACCATGTTCTAAAAATGAACAAAAGTTAGAGAAAACCTGAAAGGTCTAATTGCTCTTGCTGGACTGCTGTTTTCATCATGTTGAGTCTCTGACACTGCTGTCTTTGGTTTGTGCTCTCAAACCCATTCATCATTGGGCTCTGTGCAGGACACAGACCACTCTCCACATTCCAGACACAGAGTCCCAGATTCACTCCTTCCTGTCAATTCACCCTTCGTACTTCCCACATTCACCACCAGCCAGTCAGGACCACAGCTCCTCAGACATGACTTACGAACGTGCTCACCATCTCTATTAGTGACAGGATATCTGAACTGAGCCTTCCCAAATCTCCAGTCATCCAGGGTTTCCTACGCAGGATGGCATGCTTGGTTATTTGAGCTCCAATCCCAGCTATGTTCATATAGATTTCCTCCACTCTATCGTCTCCTTATATGACCACAAAAGACTGGAAACATTTTGAATGCTTACAGTAAAAAACTAGGGAACACATCCTAAAATGCCCCCATGTGGCTGGCTTCCCATGACCAGATGAGCCTCTCAGCAGAGCCAGTGTCAGGCTAGGGATAGGAATAGCCAAAAGGAGGGCTCTGGCCTTTCCTCCCATCATATGTTCCTGCACCGCATAGGTCCCCACCTTCCGTGTGGGGTGGGCCATTTGGTGCTTCTCCTGGAACTCTTCAGTTTGTGCTCCACATCTAGCCTGTGCAAAAATATAATAAAACCTGAACTTACCATTGAACTGGACTAAAGCCCTAGTGACCATTTAAACTGAAAGGCATTTTTAGCTCTGAATATTTTATGACAGGTGATCAGAGTAGAACAACAGCATGATTTATTGGTGGCTGATCGCCCGTCGTGTGTATTAGTATATTTTGCAGCACAGTGTCAACTAGATGGACATTAGCATCAAGGGACAAGTCTAATGTGGCCAAGTGTATTATCCAACTGCAGAAAACTTATCCCAGGGACTCATCATGAGGGCCTGTCAATCACCATTCCGTGGGGTAGGGAGGGCCATGGTCATGTCCCAGGCACGGTCAGTCTGGGCTCAGATGCACCTTTCTCTAGCAGAAATGTTAACTTCTGACACCTGAATGGGAGCTCAACATTGTAGCTATTCATCAAGGGACTGACAAGAAGTAAATAGGCTTTTTAGCATTAGGAGGGATTTAGGTTGCCATGAGAGAAGCTCACAGTAATAAGCTGTCCTAGTCTCTCATGTTAGAATGCTGTTTTCATCCTGTTGAGTCTCTTAACACTGCTCCTTTGGGCAATGTTGTCAAACCCATTCAGTGCTTAGTGTTCTGCACAAGGAACTGAAACCCCTCTGGGTGTTCAAGGTGCTTTAAGTAGAAAGGGATTTATTACAGGACACTCAAATTGGTTGGAAAAGCTGGAGCAGTAAGATAACTCCCTGGATTCCACAGAACTGACTACCTCAAAAAGACTGTAAGCCCAACCTGGACCTTTCTGTAGTTGGTTATCATGTACATGTTAATTTACTATTAAGGAAATTAAACTATTAAACATATTGGATTGGCCAAAAACTTTGTTTGGGTCTTTCCATACATCTTACGGAAAAACCCGAATAAACTTTTTGACCAATCCAACATATTCTGAAAGTAATATAATACAAACCCTACTCTGTTCTGCATTATTTTTTTCATGAACTTCTGGCTTTTCAAGCCTATTTTGTATCAACTTGAGCTGCTGCAGCCCTAGATGAGTATGCGTATTTCACCCCAGCTTCATCAGAATTGGGCATTTTCATTAAACATTTTTCTAAGTTTTTAAGAATTGAGACATTTTTATATAAAAAATTATTCTTAGATCATCTTAGATGACACCCTGCCCAAGAAAATCCCAACAGAATGGTGGGTCCCAGGAGCACAGACCGGGGTGGGAAATGTAATTTTTTTTCATTAATTAAATGCTGTCACACTTGAAGAAATTTCTTAAAGATTAACATTTTCCTTTCCACTTGTGTGTAGTAGTCTACTCTTTTTATTTTCTGTTTGTGAGTTATCTCTTCTTATTCATTGCCTATCTACTGAGGGCCTATTATTATTATTATTTATTTATTTTTGGCTGTGTTGGGTCTTCGTCGCTGCACGTGGGCTTTCTCTGGTTGCGGCCAGCAGGGTTACTCTCTGTTGCAGTGCGCGGGCTTCTCATTGCAGTGGCTTCTCTTGTTGCAGAGCACGGGCTTTAGGCGTGCGGGCTTCAGTAGTTGCAGCATGTGGGCTCAGTAGTTGTGGCTCGCGGGCTCTAGAGCGTAGCCTCAGTAGTTGTGGCTCACAGGCTTAGTTGCTCCATGGCATGTGGGATCTTCCCGGACCAGAACTCGAACCCGTGTCCCCTGCATTGGCAGGTGGAGTCTTAACCACTGTGCCATCAGGGAAGCCCAAGGACCTATTTTAAGCATAACTTTATTTACTTATTTTTTCTATACATCTGGGCACTTAATTAGTGGCATGTTTCAAGTGTCAGTGCTGTTTGTCTATTAATAGAAAAGAGCTCGGAATTTGAATTCTAGAGGTACTTACATGGCCTTGACTAGCTCCTTTATGATGTCCAGTCTTCACAGCTGCCTAGGAGAAGCAAGGAGCCAGGTCTCTGGGGATGGCTCTGAAATTAGCCATGTCAGTGGAGTATGTAGAGCTGACACAGTCAAATAACCAGATGTGGCCAACCTCTGAGTCGTGCTGCAGTGTCCATCTTAGCGGGGCCCAGGAAGACTGGCCACAGGCACCACTGTTCAGTGATGACGATGGAACTACAAACAAATCCTATAGTTTCTCATTGCAATAGCAGGACAAAAAAATACTTGGATCCAGTCAGTCTGGGCCTTTGTGCAAAAACTAAAAGCATATGAACTTTAAACGTGTTAAAATATTAAAAATCTATTAAAGTCAAAACTGCAGAAGCTTATAAAGTAATATACAGGTGGTTATTTGAAATATTCTGTCCGAGGCTGGCTGATCACCCACCAACCCCATCACTGATTTCATCCCAGCCCCACACCGCATTCCAGGCAGCAGCTGGGCAAACAAGCTCGGAGAATGGTTCCTTCAAGATAAGCCAAATAGAGCTTAGGTTAAATGTACTTCCCATGAAATTACACAGAGACATTTTGATGGAATTCTGTACACGTCAAAACTCAATGTAATTAAATATAAAATTGATACTATAGCATGCTTAGGAAACAGTATAATTTCGATTTGTGTGCCTTTTATCGTTTCCATGCTCGTCATACCCAAATGTAGTTGACGTGAAACATTTTACAGACGAGTTGCTTGGGAGACAGAAGTACTGTTTGCTGTGAATTCAAAAAGCACTCATGGGCTTCCCTGGTGGCGCAGCGGTTAAGAATCCGCCTGCCATGGGCTTCCCTGGTGGCGCAGTGGTTGAGAGTCCGCCTGCCGATTCAGGGGACACAGGTTCGTGCCCCAGTCCAGGAGGATCCCACATGCCGCAGAGCGGCTGGGCCCGTGAGCCATGGCCGCTGAGCCTGTGCGTCCGGAGCCTGTGCTCCGCAGCGGGAGAGGCCATAACAGTGAGAGTCCCGCGTACCGCTAAATAAATAAATAATAAATGAATAAATAAATAAATGGATAGATAGATAAATAAATAAATAAAAATTCTATCTTCTACTGGACGAGTAAGGTCTAAATTAAACTTCCAGGTTGACTTCTTAGGCTTCTTGTGGCAGCACCACCTGAAGACTGGCCGGGCAACTAGAGAGAGACTGGCTGACTCATTTAAGAGAGAATTAGCCGACAGCCAATGAGAACAGGCTCTGCCATGGTCTGAATGTCTGTGAACCCCACACATTCATGTTGAAATCTTAACCCCAAAGGTGGTGGTATTAGTAGGTGGTGGCTTTGGGAGGTGCTTCAGCTGTGGTGGGGATCCTCATAAATGGTATTAGTGCCTTATAAAAGAGGATCCAGGAGATCCCTAGCCATGTGAGGACACAATGAGACATCTCTGACCCAGAAAAAAGCCCTCACCCGATCGTGCTAGCATCCTGATCTTGGACATCAAACTTCTAGTACTGTGAGAAATAAATTTCTGTTGTTTATAAGCTATCCAGTCTGTGTATTTTGTTATAGCAGCTTGAAAGAACTAAGACACGTCCCCAATGAAAGGGAGGCCCGGCCAGGGTGAATGGGAGGACAAGAAGGGGCATTTTGCAATCCACCAGGGTTTGAATGGCAGCCAATTTAAAAAATCAACATTAAAAAAGTTATTATAAAGCTATAATTAGAGGAGGCTGTGGTAAGCAATTGGTCTCCATGCTTTTGAGTCAGAACTGAATCAGATTCCTATAAAATTGAGTCAGAACACCAAGGGCCTGTCCAGGTTGCTCATGTACAAACAAAAAAAAGGTTTATAATAATTAGTTCCAGATTGAAGGAGGTGGTTGGAGAGCTAAATTTATATCACACAATGCCTGGTCATGTTTAGGTTTTCATAGAAGAGGGTGAGTTACTGAGAACTTCATTAAATAGCAATTTCAGAAAAGTTGGGAATCCATTGCTGGCAGTAACTAGGAGTCCTAGTCAAGAATCCTCTTGTTTGATAGTGAGCCTGGAAAATGAATGGTTTGCAGATAGTCTGCAAGTGAGAGCTTTGCCTTCTTGGTATAAATCATGCCCTAGGCAATGAACTTTGGTTTGACAAAAACTTTTCTTTGGAAACTTATGATATTCTAGCTAAAAAATTAAATGGATTGATACCAGTCCTAGAGCTCACTTCATCTTTAGAATGAAGCAAAATGTTAACTATGTATTGGATGAACATAAAATAACAAGGTAATCTAAGGTCTTTAAAGTCCTAGTAAGAATTCGTGAAAAGTAGGTGGGTGCTTAAGTAAACCCCTGAGGGACCTCTGTGGAGATCTTCCGTTTGGGCTTTATTAGGACACAAGAATATAGGTAAGTCTGGGTCCAAATGAACTATAACGTCATTATGAACTGAAGAATCCTCATGAATTTCAAGGATGTAGTGATCAGAAGAGTGTTTATCCTGGCAATGCCATTTGCACTATTAAGTTAGTGGATCATGTCACAAGAGACATGATCCACTAACTTATGGTTTATGGTGTCAGGTCTACTTTTTTATTATCCCGAACAGAAAAAATCTGTATCCATTAAAAAATAACTCCCCATTCCTTCCTCCTTCCAGCCCCTGGTAACCTCTATTCTATTCTCTCTGCCTATGAATTTGCCTATACTGGATACCTCATATAGGTGGAACCCAAGGGACATGCTCTGGCAAGACAGGGTGACACATAAACTACCTTCTAATGCTCATGGACTAGTGATTACCTGCAAGACTAGTGTAACCTAGTGTTAAGAGCACATATTGTTATCAGATGTCCTGGATTTGAATCCTAGCTCCACTACTTCTTTTTCTCTTTTTAAATTTTTATATTGCAGTAAAATGCACATAACATTAAATTTACCATCTTAGTCATTTTTAAGTGTACAGTTCAATAGTGTTAAGTACATTCACATTGTGCAACCAATCTGCGAGACTCTTTTCACCTTGCAAAACTGAAACTCTATACCTATTAAACAACAACTTCCTACTCCCTCCTCTCCCCAGTCCCTGGCAGCCACCATTCTACTTTTCGTCTTTCTAAATTTGACTGCTCTAGGTATCTCATATAGGTGGAATCATACATAATTTTTCCTTTTGTGACTGGCTTATTTCACTTAGCAAAATGCTTTCAAAGTTCACCCATGTTGTGGCATGTATCAGAATTTCATTATTTTTTAAGGCTGAATAATATTCCATTGTATGTATATATCACATTTTGCTTATTCATCTGTTGATGAACATTTGGGTTGTTTCCACCTTTTGGGTATTGTAAATAATGCTGCTATGAACATGAGTATACAAATATCTGAGTCCCTGCTTTCAGTTATTTTGTGTATATAACCAGCAGTGGAATTGCTGGATCACATGTTTCAAATGCCAAACTATTTTTAATTCCCACCAGCAATGCACCAGGTTCCAATCCTTCTACATCCTTGTCACAGCTTGTTCTTTTCTTTCTCTCTTTCTTTTTTTTTTGTTTGATATAGACATCCTAATGGATGGGCCATGTGAAATGGTATCTCACTGTGGTTTTGATTTGCATTTTCTCAAGTGGCTAGTGCCATAGTGACACTGAGCATCTTTTCATGAGCTTATTGGCCATTTATATATCTTCTTTGGAGAACTGTGAAGTCTTTTGCTCATTTTTGTCTTGTTTTGTTTTCTTTGCTTTGTTTTTGGCCACATGTGTGGCTTGTGGGACCTTAGTTCCCTGACCAGGGATTGAACCGGGGCCCACTGCAGTGGAAGTGCAGAGTCCTAACCACTGGACCTCCAGGGAATTCCCTTTTGCTCATTTTTTTTTAACACTTTTATTAGAGTATAATTGCTTTACCTTTTGCTCATTTTTGAATTGGGTTGTTTGTTTTTTGTTGTTGAGTTGTAGGAGTACTTTATAGTAATCCTTTTTCACATATATGATTTTTGAATATCTTTTCCAATTCCATGGGAGAGAATTCCTACTCACTTTTGCCTTCTCTAAACTCTATCTGCAAGTTGAAGTCTTCAGATAGCTGCCCCCTTTTGGGGACTGTCTCTGTTGTTATCAAGTAGTTCTGTTTGTGCCTGTCCTGACTTTTCAGCTGGCATATAGACTATGGTTTTGATCTCCACTTGCCCCCTCCCCACCCGCTCCCCACCCCATCACCATAACAGCACTTAGCATGGTTCTGGGATAGGTGGTATCCAGAGACACAGCCTCTTATAACTAGGAGGGATCCTACACACATCTTTTTTTTTTTTTATACATTTATTTATTTTTATTTTTGGTTGTGTTGGGTCTTTGTTGCTGTGCGTGGGCTTTCTCTAGTTGTAGCGAGTGGGGGCTGCTCTTTCGTTGTGGTGCCCAGGCTTCTCATTGTGGTGGCTTCTTGTTGCGGAGCACAGGCTCTAGGCATGTGGGCTTCAGTAGTTGTGGCACGCAGGCTCAGCAGTTGTGGCACATGGGCTTAGTTGCTCTGCGGCATGTGGGATCTTCCTGGACCAGGGCTCGAACCTGTGTCCCCTGCACTGGCCGGTGGATTCTTAACCACTGCACCACCAGAGAAGCCCCCCTTATTGTAGTTTTGATTTGCATTTCTCTAATGATTAGTGATATTGAGCATCCTTTCATGTGTTTGTTGGCAATCTGTATATCTTCTTTGGAGAAATGTCTATTTAGGTCTTCTGCCTATTTTTGGATTCAGTTGTTTGTTTTTTTGATATTGAGCTGTACTGCTTGTATATTTTGGAGATTAATCCTTTGTCAGTTGTTTCATTTGCAAATATTTTCTCCCATTCTGAGGTTGTCTTTTCATCTTGTTTATTGTTTCCTTTGCTGTGCAAAAGCTTTTAAGTTTCATTAGGTCCCATTTGTTTATTTTGATTTTATTTCCATTTCTCTAGGAGGTGGGTCAAAAAGGATCTTACTGTGATTTATGTCATAGAGTGTTCTGCCTATGTTTTCCTCTAAGAGTTTCATAGTGTCTGGCCTTATATTTAGGTTTTTAATCCATTTTGAGTTTATTTTTGTGTATGGTGTTAGGGAGTATTCTAATTTCATTCTTTTACATGTAGCTGTCCAGTTTTCCCCAGCACCACTTATTGAACAGGCTGTCTTTTCTCCATTGTATATTCTTGCCTCCTTTATGAAAAATAAGGTGACCATATGTGGGTGGGTTTATCTCTGGGCTTTCTATCCTGTTCCATTGGTCTATATTTCTGTTTTTGTGCCAGTACCATACTGTCTTGATTACTGTAGCTTTGTAGTATAGTCTGAAGTCAGGGAGCCTGATTCCTTCAGCTCTGTTTTTCTTTCTCAATATTGCTTTGGCTATTTGGGGTCTTTTGTGTTTATATACAAATTGTGAAATTTTTTGTTCTAGTTCTGTGAAAAATGACATTGGTAGTTTGATAGGGAATGCATTGAATCTGTAGATTGCTTTGGATAGTATAGTCATTTTTCACAATGTTGATTCTTCCAATCCAAGAACATGGTATATCTCTCCATCTGTTTTTATCATCTTTAATTTATTTCATCACTGTCTTATAGTTTTCTGCCTACAGGTCTTTTGTCTCCTTAGGTAGGTTTATCCCTAGGTATTTTTTTCTTTTTCTTGCAATGGTAAATGGGAGTGTTTCCTTAATTTCTCTTTCAGATTTTTCATCATTAGTGTATAGGAATGCAAGAGATTTCTGTGCATTAATTTTGTATCCTGCTACTTTACCAAATTCATTGATTAGCTCTACTATTTTTCTGGTAGCATCTTTATGATTCTCTATGTATAGTATCATGTCATCTGCAAATAGTGACAGTTTTACTTCTTCTTTTCCAATTTGGATTCCTTTTATTTATTTTTCGTCTCTGATTGCTGTGGCTAAAACTTCCAAAACTACGTTGAATAATAGCTGTTAGAGTGGGCAGCCTTGTCTTGTTCCTGACCTTAGAGGAAATGGTTTCAGTTTTTCACCATTGAGAACAATGTGGGCTGTGTGTTTGTCATATATGGCCTTTATTATGTTGAGGTAAGTTCCCTCTGTGCCGACTTTCTGGAGAGCTTTTATCAAAATGGGTGTTGAATTTTGTCTAAAGCTTTTTCTGCATCTATTGAGATGATCATATGGTTTTTCGTCTTCAGTTTGTTAATATGGTGTATTACATTGATTGATTTGCATATATTATAGAATCCTTGCATTCCTGGGATAAACCCCACTTGATCATGGTATATGATCCTTTCAATATGCTGCTGAATTCTGTTTGCTAGTATTTTGTTGAGGACTTTTGCATCTATGTTCATCGGTGATATTGGCCCTGTAGTTTTCTTTTTTTGTGACATCTTTGTCTGGTTTTGGTATCAGGGTGATGGTGGCCTCATAGAATGAGGTTGGGAGTGTTCCTCCCTCTGCTGTATTTTGGAAGAGTTAAGAAGGGTGGGTGTTAGCTCTTCTCTAAATGTTTGATAGAATTTGCCTGTGAAGCCGTCTGCTCCTGGGCTTTTGTTTGTTGGAAGATTTTTAATCACAGTCTCAATTTCAGTGCTTGTGATTGGTCTGTTTATATTTTCTATTTCTTCCTGGTTCAGTCTTGGAAGGTTGTGCCTTTCTAAGAATTTGTCCATTTCTTCCAGGTTGTCCATTTTACTGGCATATAGTTGCTTGCAGTAATGGCTCATGATCCTTTGTATTTCTGCAGTGTCAGTTGTTACTTCTCCTTTTTCATTTCTACTTCTGTTGATTTGAGTCTTCTCCCTTTTTTTCTTGATGAGTCCAGCTAATGGCTTATCAATTCTGTTTATCTTCTTAAAGAACCAGCTTTTAGTTTTATTGATCTTTGCTACTGTTTCCTTCATTTCTTTTTCATTTATTTCTGATCTGATCTTTATGATTTCTTTCCTTCTGCTAACCTTAGATGTTTTTTGTTCTTCTTTCTCTAATTGCTTTAGGTGTAAGGTTAGGTTGTTTGAGATTTTTCTTGTTTTTTGAGATAGGATTGAATTGCTGTAAACTTCCCTCTTAGAACTGCTTTTGCTGCATCCCATAGGTTTTGGGTCGTCGTGTTTTCATTGTCATTTGTTTCTAGGTATTTTTTGATTTCCTCTTTGATTTCTTCAGTGGTCTCTTGGTTGTTTAGTAGCGTACTGTTTTGCCTCCATGTGTTTGTATTTTTTAGGTTTTTTTCCTGTAATTGACATCTAGTCTCAGCATTGTGGTCGGAAAAGATACTTGATACGATTTCAATTTTCTTAAATTTTCCAAGGCTTGATTTGTGACCCAAGATATGATCTATCCTGGAGAATGTTCCATAAGCACTTGAGAAGAAAATGTATTCTGTTGTTTTTGGATGGAATGTCCTATAAATATCGAATAAGTCCATCTTGTCTAATGTGTCATTTAAAGCTTGTGTTTTCTTACTTATTTTCATTTTGGTTGATCTGTCCCTTGGTGAAAGTGGGGTGTTAAAGTCTCTTACTATTATTGTGTTGCTGTCAATTTCCCCTTTTATGGCTGTTAGCATTTGCCTTATGTATTGAGGTGCTCCTATGTTGGGTGCATAAATATTTACAATTGTTATATCTTCTCCTTGGATTGATCGCTTGATCATTATGTAGTGTCCTTCTTTGTCTCTTGTAATAGTCTTTATTTTAAAGTCTGTTTTGTCTGATATTAGAATTGCTATTCCAGCTTTCTTTTGATTTCCATTTGCATGGAATATCTTTTTCTATACCCTCATTTTCAGTCTGTATGTGTCCCTAGGTCGGAAGTGGGTCTCTTGTAGACAGCATATGTATGGGTCTTGTTTTTGTATCCATTCAGCCAGTCTATGTCTTTTTTTTTTTTTTTTTTTTTTTTTTTTGGTGGTACGCGGGGCTCTCACTGCTGTGGCCTCTCCCGTTGCGGAGCACAGGCTCCAGACGCGCAGGCTCAGCAGCCATACGGGCCTAGCTGCTCCGCGGCATGTGGGATCTTCCCAGACCGGGGCACGAACCCGTGTCCCCTTCATCGGCAGGCGGACTCTCAACCACTGCGCCACCAGGGAAGCCCAGTCTATGTCTTTTGGTTGGAGCATTTAATCCATTTACATTTATGGTAATTATTGATATGTATGTTCTTATTACCATTTTCTTAATTGTTTTGGGTTGTTTTTGTAGGTCTTTTCCTTCTCTTGTGTTTCCTGCCTAGAGAAGTCCCTTTAGCATTTGTTGTAAAGCTGCTTTGGTGGTGCTGAATTCTCTTAACTTTTGTTTGTCTGTAAAGGTTTTAATTTCTCCGTTGACTCTGAATGAGATCCTTTCTGGGGAGAGTAATCTTGGTTGTAGGTTTTTCCTTTTCATCCCTTTAAATATGTCCTGCCACTCCCTTCTGGCTTGCAGAGTTTCTGCTGAAAGATCAGCTGTTAACCTTATGGGGATTTCCTTGTACATTATTTGTTGCTTTTCCCTTGCTGCTTTTAATATTTCTTTTTAGTATTTAATTTTTGATAGTTTGATTAATATGTGTCTTGGCGTGTTTCTCCTTGGATTTATCCTGTATGGGACTCTCTGCACTTCCTGGAGTTGATCACCTATTTCCTTTCCCATATTAGGGAAGTTTTCAACTATAATCTCTTCAAATATTTTCTCAGACCCTTTCTTTTTCTCGTCTTCTTCTGGGACCCCTATAATTCGAATGTTGGTGTGTTTAATATTGTCCCAGGGGTCTCTGAGATTGTCCTCAATTCTTTTCATTCTTTCTTCTTTGTTCTGCTCTGCAGTAATTATTTCCACTATTTTATCTTCCAGGGCACTTTTCTGTTCTTCTGCCTCAGTTATTCTGCTATTGATTCCTTCTAGAAAATTTTTAATTTCATTTATTGTGTTGCTCATCATTGTTTGTTTGCTCTTTAGTTCTTCTAGGTTCTTGTTAAACGTTTCTTGTATTTTCTCCATTCTATGTCCAATATTTTGGATCATCTTTACTATCATTACTCTGAATTCTTTTTCGGGTAGACTGCTTATTTCCTCTTCATTTGTTTAGTCCCGTGGGTTTTTACCTTGCTCCCTCAATATTACCTTGCTGCATATTTTTCTGTCTTCTCAGTTTGCTTAACTTACTGTGTTTGGGGTCTCCTTTTTCACAGACTGCAGGTTCGTAATTCCTGTTGTTTTTGGTGTCTGCCCTCAGTGGGTGAGGATGGTTCAGTGGCTTGTGTAGCCTTCTTGGTGGAGGGGGCTGGTGCCTGTGTTCTGGCGGATGAGGCTGGATCTTGTCTTTCTGGTGGGCAGGGCCGTGTCTGGTTGTGTGTTTTGGGGTGTCTGTGAACTCAGTATGATTTTAGGCAGCCTCTCTGCTAATGGGTGGGGTTGTGTTCTTGTCTTACTAGTTGTTTGGCATGGGGCATCCAGCACTGGAGTTTTCTGGGCATTGGATGGACCTGGGTCTTAGTGTTGAGATGGAGATCTCTGGGAGACCTCTCACCGATTGATATTATGTGGGGCCGGGAGGTGTCTGGTGATCCAATGTCCTGAACTTGGCTCTCCCACCTCAGAGTCTCAGGCCTGACACCAGGCAGGAGCACCAAGACTCTGTCAGCCACCCGGCTCAGAAGAAAAGGGAGATAAAAAGAAAGAAAATTAAAAATAAAATTATTAACATAAAAAAATAATAATTAAAAAAAAAGAAGAGAGCAACGAAACCAAAAAACAAATCCACCAATGATAACAAGTGGTAAAAACTAAACTAAGATTATCATAAATATCAGGAAGAAATCAATTGCAGACAGCAAACCCCAAGTTTATAGTTGCTCCTAAAGTCCACCGCCTCAATTTTGGGACAATTCGTTGTCTATTGAGGTATTCCACAAATGCCTGGTACATCAAGTTGATTGTGGGGATTTAATCTGCTGCTCTTGAGGCTGCACCGAGAAATTTCCCTTTCTCTTCTTTGTTCGCACAGCTCCTGGGGTTCAGCTTTGATTTTGGCCCCACCTCTGCGTGTAGGTCGCCCGCAGGCATCTGTTCCCTGCCCAGACAGGAGGGGTTTTAAGCAGCGGCTGATTAAGGGGCTTGGCTCACTCATGCTGGTGGGGAGGGAGGGGTACGGTAGTCATAACTGGAATGCGGTGGGAGCCTGTAGCAGCAGAGGCCGGCATGACATTGCAACAGTCTGAGGCTCGCTGTTTGTTCTCCTGGAGAAGTTATCCCTGGATCACGGGACCCTGGCAGTGGCGGGCTATACAGGCTCCTGCAGGGCTCGGCGTGTGGATAGTGACCTGTGCTTGAGCACAGGATTCTTGGTGGCAGCGGCAGCAGCCTTAGCATTTCATGCCCGTCTCTGGGGTCCAAGCTGATAGCCGCAGCTCACGCCCATCTCTGGAACTCGTTTAGGCGGTGCTCTGAATCCTCTCTCCTCACGCACCCCAAAATAATTGTCTCTTGCCTCTTCGGCAGGTCCAGACTTCCTGGAGTCTCTCCCGCCTAGCTGTGGTGCACTAGTCCCCTCAGGCTGTGTTCACGCAGCCAACTCCAGTCCTCTCACTGGCATCTGACCTCCAAATCCTAGTCTCAGCTTGCAGCCACCACCTGCCCCCGGCGGGTGAGCAGACAAGCCTCTCAGGCTGGTGAGTGCCGGTCAGCACCAATCCTCTGTGCAGGAATCTCTCCACTTTGCCCTCTGCACCCCTGTTGCTGCGCACCAGTGAAGGGGCTTCCTAGTGTGTGGAAACTTTTCCTCCTTCACAGCTCCCTCCCAGAGGTGCAGGTCCCATCCCTATTCTTTTGTCTCTGTTTTTTCTTTTCTCTTTTGCCCTACCCAGGTATGTGGGGATTTTCTTGCCTTTGAGGAAGTCTGAGGTCTTCTGCCAGCATTCAGTAGGTGTTCTGTAGGAGTTCCACTTGTAGAAGTATTTCTGATGTATTTGTGGGGAGGAAGGTGATCTCCACATCTTACTCCTCTGCCATCTTGAAGGTCTACTTATTTATTTATTTTGCGGTACGCGGGCCTCTCACTGTTGTGGCCTCTCCCGTTGCAGAGCACAGGCTCCGGACGCGCAGGCTCAGCAGCCATGGCTCACGGGCCCAGCTGCTCCGCGGCACGCGGGATCCTCCCGGACCGGGGCACGAACCTGTGTCCCCTGCATCGGCAGGCGGACTCTCAACCACTGCGCCACCAGGGAAGCCCTACTACCTATTTAGTTTTGAGTGAGCTTTGATACTTTATTTTTTTGAAAGAATGTAAAATTGCTTTTATATTAGACAGTGGTCAAGATAATTTACCACTTAACAAATAATAGCAAAAAATCATAGGAGTATCTTATAGATGCAGGAACATAAATTAATAGAAGTTGGCAGTTTTTATAATAAAAAATTAGCAAAGCAGGAATAGGTGAGAACTTCCTTAATGTAATAAAGGATAAGTAACAATAGTGACAGGAGCAAAACAAATACTACAACAAACATCACGAGCTGAAGGATTTTCCTCTGAAATCACGCTTTTCTTCTGACTAGATTTTTGCTGTTATCACATATATTCAACACTTGATCATCATTTCCAGTCACACAAGCTTTGATACTTTTGTCATTCAAGAGATATATCTATTTTATCTAAGTTGTCAAATGCATTGGCATAAAATTGTTCATAATATTCTCTTATTATTCTTTTTATATGTATAGGATCTGTAATGATGTCCTCTCTCATTACTGATATTGGTAATTTATGACATCTCTTTTTATCTGATCAGTCTGGAGAGAGATTTACCAATTTTATTTATCTTCTCACATTGCAGGGTGTTGAACAGAGGAGTGACATGATATGATTTACATTTAGTACTACTTGATCTAAAATAGAATGCAGAAAAACTGCACGGTATCGGCACAGAAACAGACACAAATCAGTGGAACAGAACAGAGCGCCCAGAAATAAGCCCACGTACCTATTGTCAATTAATCTATGACAAAGGAGGCAAGAACACAAAATGGAGAAAAGACAGTCTCCTCAACAGTGGTGCTGGAAAAACTGGATAGCCACATGTAAAACAATGAAATTAGAACATTCCCTCACACCACATGAAAAAATAAACTCAAAACGCTTTAAAGACTTAAATGTAAGACATGAGGCCATAAAACTCCTAGAAGAGAACATAGGCATAACACTCTGACATAAATCATAGCAATATTTTCTTGGATTGGTCTCCCAAGGCAAAAGAAATAAAAGCAAAAGTAAAGAAATGGGACCTAATTAAACTTAAAAGCTTTTGCACAGCAAAGGAAACCATCAACAAAATGAAAAGACAACCTACTGAGTGGGAGAAAATATTTGCAAATGATGAGACCAACAAGACGTTAATATCCAAACTATACAAACAGCTCATACAACTCAATACCAAAGAGATAAACAATACAATCAAAAAACGGGCAGAAAGGCTTCCCTTTTGGCACAGTGGTTAAGAATCTGCCTGCCAATGCAGGGGACACGGGTTTGAGCCCTGGTTTGGGAAGATCCCACATGCCATGGAGCAAATAAGCCCGTGTACCACAACTACTGAGCCTGTGCTCTAGAGCCCGTGAACCACAACTACTTAGCCCACACGCCACAACTACTGAAGCCCACGTGGTTAGACCCCGTGCTCCACAACAAGAGAAGCCACTGCAAAGAGAAGCCCACACACCTCAATGAAGAGTTGCCCCCGCTTGCCGCAACTAGAGAAAGCCCACATGCAGCAACGAACACACAACGCAGTCAAAAATAAAATAAATAAATTTATTTAAAAAATATTGGGCAGAAGAATTGAATAGACATTTTTCCAAAGAAGACATACAGATGGCTAACAGACACATGAAAATATGCTCAATATTGCTAATTATTAGAGAAATGCAAATCAAAACCACAATGGGGTATCGCCTAATACTTGTCAGAATGACTGTCACCAAAAAGTCTACAAATAACAAATGCTGGAGAAGATTTGGAGGAAAGGGAACCCTTGTACACTGTTGGTGGGAATGTAAATTGGTGCAGCCACTATGGAAAACAGTATGGAGGTTCCTCAAAAAGCTAAAGATAGAACTACCATATGATCCAGCAATTCCACTCCTGGGTATATATCCAGAAAGAATGAAAATACTAATTTGAAAAGATACACACACTCCAATGTTTACACTATTTACAATAGCCAAGACATGGAAGCAACCCAAGTGCCCATCAATAAACAGTTGAATTAAGAAGATGTGGTATATATATACAATGAAATATTACTCAGCCATAAAAAGAATGAAATACTGCCATTTGCAGCAATGTGGATGGACTTAAAGAGTATTATGCTTAGTGAAATAAGTCATACAGAAAAACGAATGCTATATGATATCACTTATATATGGAATCTAAAAAATAATACAAATTAACATATACACGAAACAGAAACAGACTCACAGACATAGAAAACAAACTTGTGGTTATCAAAGGGGAGAGGGAAGTGGGGATGGGCAAATTAGGGGTATGGGATTAACAGATACAAACTACTATATATAAAATAGATAAGCAACAAGAATTTACTGTATAGCACAGGGAATTATACCCATTATCTTACAATAACCTAAAATGGAATATAATCTGCAAAAATACTGAATTACTATGCTGTACACTTGAAACTAATACAATATTGTAAATCAACTATTCTTCAAGAAAAAATAATCTGTATTTTGACATACAAACAATAAAAAATAAATTAAATAGAATGTAAAAGAGGAAGAGAAAAGCAGGGAGTTCAATTAGAAAGGCATTAAAATAATCCAAAGAAGAGATAATGGTGGTGTAGGTCGGGCTGTTAGTAGTGGAAATGATAAGTGGGTTTTTAAAAAATTATTTATTTATTTATTTATTTATTTTTGGCTGTGTTGGGTCTCTGTTGCTGCACACGGGCTTTCTCTAGTTGCGGTGAGCAGGGGCTACTCTTTGTTGCACTGCGTGGGCTTCTCATTGCAGTGGCTTCTCTTGTTGTGGACCACGGGCTCTAGGCAAGTGGGCTCAGTAGTTGTGGCTTGTGGGCTCTAGAGCACAGGTTCAATAGTTGTGGTGCACAGGCTTAGTTGCTCCGTGGACCAGGGCTCGAACCCATGTCCCCTGCATTGGCAGGCAGATTCTTAACCTCTGTGCCACCAGGGAAGTCTGGATAAGTGGTTTTTGATATATTTTGATACTAGGATAGATAGGATTTGCTGATAGTGGGAATTAAGGTATGAAGTAAAGAGAAGAATCAAGTATTGCTCCAGGTTTTTGGCCTGAACAACTGAAAGAATTGTCGTTTACTGAGAGGAGAAGAAGAAAGATTTTGGAAATGGAAAGGTTAAGAGCACAGTTTTACAATTCAATAAAAAAAAAATGGGCAGAAGACCTAAACAGACATTTCTCCGAAGAAGACACACAGAGGGCCAACAGGCACATGAAAAGATGTTCAACGTTGCTAATTATTAGAGAAATGCAAATCAAAACCTGACACCAGTCAGAATGGCCACCATCAGAAAGTCTACAGGGACTTCCCTGGTGGCTCAGTGGTTAAGAATCCGCCTGCCAATGCAGGGGACATGGGTTCAAGCCCTGGTCCAGGAAGATCCCACATGCCGTGGAGCAACTAAACCCAAGTGCCACAACTATTGAGCCTGCTCTCTAGAGCCCGTGAGCCACAACTACTGAGCCTGCATGCCAGAACTATGGAAGCCTACACACCTAGAGCCTGTGCTCTGCAATAAAATAAGCCACTGCAATGAGAAGCCTGTGCACCGCAATGAAGAGTAGCCCCCGCTCACCGCAACTAGAGAAAGCCAACGTGCAACAACAAAGACCCAACACAGCCAAAACTAAATTAATTAATTAACTAAATTTTTTAAATGTCTACAAATAATAAATGCTGGAGAGGGTGTGGAGAAAAGGGAACTTTCCTACATTGTTGGTGGGAATGTAAACTGGTCCAGCCACTATAGAGAATGGTATGGAGGTTCCTTAAAAAACTGAAAATAGAGTTGCTATATGATCCAGCAATCCCACTCCTGGGCATATATCCAGAAAAGATGAAAACTCTAATTCGAAAAGATACATGTACCCCAATATTCACAGCAGCACTATTTACAATAGCCAAGACATGGAAACAACCTAAATGTCCATCAACAGAAAAATGGATAAAGAAGATGTGGTGTATATATATATATATACACACAATGGAATATTACTCAGCCATAAAAGAGAGCAAAATAATTCCATTTGCAGCAACATGGGTGGACCTAGAGATTATCACACTAAGTGAAGTAAGTCAGAGAAAGACAAATATGATATCACTTATCTGTGGAATCTAAAAACAATGATACAAATGAACTTATTTACAAAACAGAAATAGACTCACAGACATAGTAAACAAACTTGTGGTTACCAAAGGGGAAGGGGGGGAGGGATAAATTAGGAATTCGGGATTAACGCATACACACTACTATCTATAAAATAATAAGGACCTTCTGTATAACACAGGGAACTATATTCAATATCTTGTAATAACCTATAATGGAAAAAAATCTGAAAAAGAACATGTATATTTTTATATATATATAAATACATGTATTTATATATATGAGTAAAACAGAATCACTTTGCTGTACACCTGAAACATTGTGAAACAACTACACTTCGACAAAAAAAAAAAAAAAGAAAAAAAAGAGCCCAGTTTTAGGTACATTAAATTCGTGATGTCTGTTAAATTTCCAAGCAGGCAGTTGACTATACAATTTGGAGTTCAGAGAAGATTACACTGTTGATATAAAATTTGAGAGACATCAACACATAAATAGCATCACAATTTGGGTTTTTTGGGAAGCAGATTCTGAGGCAGACTTCAGTGTTTAGGATGTTTCCCAGAGAACGTCCTTGGAATCAACATCTCCGGAAGGCAGGTGGAAGAAGCAGGATTGGGCAGAGGGAGTTGAGCTATGATGCAGGCCTGACAACCCAAGTTGATTCCCCGAGAAGTTCTGGAGCTGAAATGGCCTGGCAGAGTTGTCCTATGTGAGGCTGAACTAGTAAGCCTTTATACTCTTGCCTCAACCAGTTATCGAATGTCGACCACCTCCAGAAAGACATGGCCTCAGGCAGGGAGGCTCTGTGCAGCTGAGGTTATCCCTGAAAGAGCTGACAGATGAAGGCTGTCCACTGATGGTAGCCTTAGCAGCTGGGGCACAAATCCTTCCTTGAAGGGGTATGTGGATCGTACATAACAGTGTCCGCTGCTGAGAGTATTTAAAATCGTAAGACTGGATGAGCTCACTAAGAGAGTGATGTAGTTAAAGAGGTACAGTGACAGGGATCTGGGGCAGCTTTAGGGATCCGGGGACTAAGAAGGAAGCAGCAAAAGAGATTAGGAGTAGCTAGTGAAATAAGAAAAAAAATGAGTGAGTGTGGGATCCTGGAAGCCAACTCAAGAAAGCATATTACTACTACTACCAACTACTACCAACTACCACCAACTATTACTACTACTATTCTTAGTACAACTTAATCTTCGCAACACTATGAATTAGATGATATTATTATCATTCCCATGTCATAGGTGACAAACTTGAGGCACAGAGTTTAAAGGTCTCTCTCAAGGTTACACAGCTCGTGGTGGTGAAACTCTAATTTTGAACTTTTGCTGGCTCAAGAGTCTACACTCCTGACTGCCTCACCACCTGGACTCCAAAGAACTGTGTAAAATGCTGCCAACAGGTGAAGTACAAAGACCAAGCATTAACCATCAAATTTGGCAATGTGAACTTATCAGCAAAGGCAGTTTTGGTGGAATATGGCAGTGAAAGCCTGAAGAGAGTAAATTCAAACACAGTACTTATTGGGAGTTCCCTGGTGGTCCAGTGGTTAGGACTCCCCTGACAATGGACCAGACTATTGCTATCCCTTGGCCTTGAAAACTGGTTTGTTGCTATCAAATGGATTCAACCGTCATTTTATTTTGATTATCAAAGACAATGCTTTCCAGCAGACATAATACGGAAGACTATGAGAAGAAAAGAAAAATCGCTTGAGAAACATAGTGATCTCTACTTTTTTTGGCCACGCCACATGGCAACCCGGGCCCCCTGCAATGGAAGTGTAGAGTCTTAATCACTGGACCACCAGGGAATTCCCTCTTTTTATATTTACTGTATGACTTTGATAGTAAGGGGAAAAAAAGTTGAAACAATTTAATTGTAATAAACCAAATTATCCTTCCACCCAGCAACTCCCTCTAGTCTCCCCTTTCCTACCTCACTGAAGAGCCTCTTCATGAATTTCAGTCAGAGAGGAAACACGTGTACTGTGCTTCCCTGTGCTGGAAAGTCTCTCCTAAAATGTGTGGGATCTTTCATCTCCTCTCACCCAGAGCAGAGGCCTCTCCTTGTGGGTGGACCCACAAAAGTATCAACAGAGAAGCTGAGGGAGGAAGGGACTCACTGAAAACGGATAAATATTAAGCCCTGCTCTTAGGTACTTGAGGCAGTGCAGGCAGGAGAACATATGGACTAGGAGCAGCACCGGTAGTATGTTGCCAAGTATTAGTCAGGTTTTGATACGTGACAGAATCCTCATATCTCAGACAAGCTTGAGCCAAAAAGGGATTTATTGGTTCCTGTATTTAAAAAGTCCAAAGGCACCCTCCCTTTAGGCAAATCTGGATCAGGGACTCAAAGGATATCATCATAACTCACTCTCTCTCCCTATCTCATCTGTGTCTTCTCTGTACTGGCTTCATTCTCATACTGGCTGATCCCAAGTTGGAGCAAGTTGGCTACCAGCAGTTCTAGGCTTATATCTTTTTACTTTCAGGTCTACAGATAGAGAACTTCTTATTCTAATAGTCCACTGAAAGTCCTAAAACTGAGTCTCATTGGTTCTGATTGGTCTAACTTGAGCACATGGCCAACCTTGAATCAATCAGTACAGCCAAGGAGATATTTTATCAGTTAGAGATGCCTTCAGTTGCAGACAACAGAGTACTTGATAAAACAAAATGAAGTTCATGTTCCTTATATTAAAAGATGTGGGACTTCCCTGGTGGCGCAGTGGTTAAGAATCCGTCTGCCAATGCAGGGGACACGGGTTCAAGCCCTGGTCCGGGAAGATCCCACATGCCGTGGAGCAACTAAGCCCATGTGCCACAGCTACTGAGCCCGCTTGCCTAGACCCCATGGTCTGCAAATTCTTTGGCTTTTTCTTCATTATTGCAAGATGGCAGCTGCAGCTCCAAAAATTCACATCCAGGTTCTAGGCAGGAAAAAGGATGCTACGGGCAGCAAACGTCCCTCATTGAAGAAAGCGAAAGTTTTCCCAAAATCACCCAGCAGATTTCTGCTCATGACTCACTGATCATAACTGGGTCACAAGGATACCCTTACCCTCAAGCAAGGCAGGAGAGCCAAGTATTTTGCTCTACCAGACTCTCCAGTTGAGTTAGGCTG
The DNA here is from genome assembly GCF_011762595.2 of Tursiops truncatus. Taxonomy (NCBI): domain Eukaryota; kingdom Metazoa; phylum Chordata; class Mammalia; order Artiodactyla; family Delphinidae; genus Tursiops; species Tursiops truncatus. The sequence goes on from NC_047034.1 coordinate 84,895,317, forward strand.
GGAAGAAGGGGGTTGAGAATGGGGATTAGGTTAGCCAATCAATGCGATCTGCCATAAATGTAATGCTCTGATTGGAAAGGCCTGGCTTAGAAGTCCACTTCTGGAGCTGGTGTGGACTCTTCTCCCCCCAGGAACAATGAACTGAGCATGATAGAGGAAAACTAGGTGCTATAATATAAAAGGAGGATTGGATGCTAGTCAGGCAAGAATAAAAGCTGTCCATTACATATGTTTAAGGCCAACTTGTGACCTGGCCTCCTCAGAAGTGCACAGTATCTATCACCAGATATAAGAAAGCAAAAGTTACATGTATTTACCTCAGCATTATCTTAGGTGATGTATCACTTTCCTTTCGATTCTAAAAGGTAAAGTAATAATAGCTACAATTACATGAGCACCTCCAACTTATTTAATAACAGTTCAATTAAAAACTTCCTCCTTCTTTCTTCCCTCCCTCACTCAGAGCATCTGTTGGTGTGTTAAGGAATATCTGTTTTACTTAGGAGACTGTATTCAGATTAAGTAATGTATTCTGAGCATTAGTGTCAGGTGCTTCCACGTGGATTATTTTATGAAGTTTTTACCACAACAATCCATTTACTGATGAGGAAAACTGAGGTTAGTTGACGTGTTCAAGGTCTTGTGATCCATACGTTCCAAGCTAAGTGTTTTCTTACTCCAAAAATAGTATTCTTCTTGCCATACCACAACTGCAGCACAACTTCTCAGAACAGACTGGGTCCATGCCAATGAAATCAGGTCACCGGGGCAGTTTTTGAATATTCCAGAAACTTTTTTTTCCTCCATGTAGAAGTGAATGAAGTGCCAATCACTCCTGGACTGAAGGTCCTGAGCCTCTTCAAGAGGCAATCCTCTACCTTAATTTAAGCATGGTTATTTAGGATGCCTTGCATGGGTTTTGTGACTTTTTCTAGCTGGATTCTCCAAGGGGTTCCAACCAGCCTAGTGCCCTGAAGCAAAAAAAAAGTCTACCCAAGCACTGGCTCCCCTGGCTTCTGACAATCCTCAGGGTGGTGGTACCCTCCATTATTCACAGAGAAGCAGAATTAGCTTCCTGCCACCACTGCAGACAGTATTGAGCAGCGTGTTCCCAGGGAGGAATTAGAAAAACTAACCTGTCAAGCCTGCTGGGCCTGGCTGCCAGAGACCTCCTTTGATTCCTAAGTGTGGCATTCTAGGGCGGGGGTACGAGTGCATGTTCCTAATTCCTCCCTTGGCAGAAACTTAGCTCTTTGAATAGAGATTCATCTCCCATTGCTGTGCACTTAATATGAACTTTTTCTTAATGTGTGGTTGACTAGGTAGATTGTAGCTCCTTTTTAAAAATCCAGGTTGTAAAATCATACACATGAGTAGATAACATAGCACACTCAATAAATGTATAAGGTTCATCTTTTTGGAACAAATTTTCTTCACATTGCAATGATAAGTTGTACGGTAACCAGTGAACACTTATAGACACTTCTAGCATTTATTGTTAGTTGGGGTAAGTTATGCCCAACTATTACATATATGAAAAAAACACCTGAACTCTTATTAGATACTATTCTGATTACAATTTAAAAAGAAAAATGTCTAATATACTTCCTTCCAGCTTTAGAATTAATGTCATTGAAGTGTGACCTATATTATAAAATTTAGACCTAATTTCCTAAAATTCCATGAGCTATTTTAAAAATCTGCTATCATTTGTGACTATTATTTTGATCAGTCATCAATCATTTCAGTACTGTGCAAACAAAATAAAATGGAGAAATAAATTATTATGTAATATTCCAGTTTCAAAATTTTCTATTTATAATGATCAAAAATTTGCTCTGGTAAAGTCACTGACCTTAATAAGTTAATATTACAAATTACAACTATAAAATATAGTCATTCAAATTTTCCTGAAAGGAAAAAATACTGTCAACAAATACTGAACTCTAGTTAGTGCTATGTATGCTGAACTATTGAAAGGGAAGTTTATTAATGTTTGCAATTTCCTTTGAAAGACACATGCACACTGATATTCACTGCAGTACTATTTACAATAGCCGAGATATGGAAGCAACCAAAATGTCCATCAACAGATGAATTAACAAGAAGACACACACACACACACACACACACACACACGAATATTACTCAGCCAGAAAAAAAAAAAGAAATCTTGCCACTTGCAACAACATGGATGGATACAGAGGGTATTACACTATGTGAAATAAGTCAGACAGACAGACAAAGACAAATACTGTATGTTGTCACTTATATGTGAAATCTAAAAATTAAAACAAGTGAATGAATATAACAAAAGAGAAACAGACTCACAGGTACAGAGATCAAACTAGTTGTTACCACTGGGGAGAGTGAAGGGGGTGGGGAGTTATAGGGGTACGGGATTAAGAGGTACAAACTACTATGTATAAAGTGAATAATCTACAAGGATATATTGTACAGCACAGGGAATATAGCCAATATTTTATAATAACCTTAAATGGAGTATAATCTATAAAAATATTGAACCACAGTATCATATACCTGAAACTAAAATACTATTGTACCTCAGCTACATTTCAACTTTAAAAAAGAATACAGGGCTTCCCTGGTGGCGCAGTGGTTGAGAGTCCGCCTGCCGATGCGGGGGACGCAGGTTCGTGCCCCGGTCCGGGAGGATCCCACATGCCGCGGAGTGGCTGGGCCCGTGAGCCATGGCCGCTGGGCCTGCGCGTCCGTAGCCTGGGCTCCGCAACAGGAGAGGCCACAGCAGTGAGAGACCCGCGTAACACACACACACACACACACACACAAAAAGAATGCATATGATGTCAAATAAGCACATGAAAAGGTACTAAACATCACCAGTCATCAAGAAAATGCAAATTAAAACCACAATAAGGTACCATTTCCTATGCATCAGAATGGCCACAGTAAAAAAAAAACTCGAACAATGTTAAATGTTAACAAGAATATGGAGCAACTTGACCTGTAATACGTTGCTGGTAAAATAGTACAAACAGTTTGGAGGACTTAGTGGTTTCTAATGAACTTTTTTTTTTGGCCATGCTGCACGGCATGTGGCGTTCTAGTTCCCTGACCAGGGATGGAACCCACGCCCCCTGCGGTGGAAGCATGGAGTCCTAATCACTGGACTGCCAGGGAAGTCCCCTCTAATGAACTTAAATATACCTTTACCCTATGACCTAATAATTCTACTTTTAGGTATCTACCAAAGAGAGAGAAAAGCATGTGTCTATACAAATAGTCACAGCAGTGCTTGTTATAAAGTTCCCAAACTGGAAACAAACTATAAGTATATAAACAGAAGAATGGGTTTAAAAAATTCTGGTGTAATCCATGAAGGAAATAATTGATAAGCTTTACTTCATTAAAATTAAAAAACTTGGCTCTGAGAAACACAGTTACCAAGAGAATTAGAAGAGAAGCCACAGACTGGGAGAAAATATTTGCAAAAGACACATCTGACAAAGGACTATTAATCAAAATACACAAAGAACTCTGAAAACTGAACAATAAGAAAACCAGATTTTAAAATGGGGCAAAAACCTTAACACCAAAGAAGATATACAAATGGCAAATAATCAAATGAAAAGATGATCCACATCATATATCATCAGGGAAATGCAAATTAAAACCATAAGATACTACTGCACACCTATTAGACTAGCCAAAATCCAGAACACTGACAACCCCAAACACTGGTGAGGAGGTGAAGCAACAGGAACTTTAAAAAATTATTTATTTTTGGCTGCATTGGGCCTTCGTTGCTGTGTGCGGGCTTTCTCTAGTTGCGGCGAGTGTGGGCTACTCTATGTTGTGGTGCGCCTGCTTCCCATTGTGGTGGCTTCTCTTGTTGCAGGGCATGGGCTCTAGGCACGTGGGTTTCAGTAGTTGTGGCATGCAGGCTCAGTAGTCGTGGCTCGTGGGCTCTTGAACGCAGGCTCAGTAGTTGTGGCACATGGCTTAGTTGCTCCGTGGCATGTGGGATCTTCCCAGACCAGGGCTCGAACATGTATCCCCTGCATTGGCAGGCGGATTCTTAACCACTGGGCCACCAGGAAGTCTCGGAACCTTTATTCATTGCTGGTGGGAATGCAAAATGGTACAGCCACTTTGGAAGACAGTTTGGTGGTTCTTTACAAGACAAAATATACTTGTACCAAACAATCAAGCAATCGTGTTCTTTGGTATTTACCCAATAGAATTGAAAACTTATATCCACCTAAAAACCTGCAGAAGGAGGTTCAGAGCAGCTTTCTTCATAATCGCTAAAATTTGGAAGCAACCAAGATGTCCTACAGTAGATGAATGGATACATTAACATAACCCAGAAAGTGAAATATTATTTAGCACTAAAAAGAAATGAACTATCAAGACATGCAAAGACATGCATATTCCTAAGTGAAAGAAGCCAATCTGAAAAGACTACATACTATGTGATTCCAACTATATGAATCATTGGAAAAGGTAAAACTATAGAGACAGTGAAAAGATCAATGGTTGCCAGGGATTTGAAGGGGGAGTTGGGGGGGTGGAGAAGATGAATAGACAGAGGACAACGAATTTTTAGGGCAGTGAAAATATTGTGTATGATATTATATAAAGATAGACACATGTCATTATACATTTGTCCAAAATCATAGAATGTACAACACCAGGAATAAACCCTTAGGTAAACTATGAACTTTGGGGATTATGATGTATCAATGTCGGGTCATCCTTGGTAGGAAAATGTACCATTTTGGTGAGTGATGTTGATAATGGGGAAGGCTGTGCATGTATGGGGGCAGCAGGTATATGGAAAATCTTTTCACCTTCCTCTCAATTTTATTGTAAACCTAAAACTGTTCTAAAAAATAAAGTCTTAAAAAATGTGGTATATTCGGATAATGAAATACTACTCAGAAACTAAAAGGAACATGCTACTGAAATTAGCAGCAACATGGATAATCTTAGAAATATGCTGAGTGAAAGTGTCCAGGTATAAAATAGTACATTACTGTATGATTCCATATATGAAGTCCAGGACAATGCTAAACAAGGCTATGGGGACAGAAATCAGATGTGTGTTTCCTTGGAAAGAGGGGGAACAGACTGGAAAGGGCATGAAGAAACCTCCTGGGGTGACAAAATGTTCTGTATCTTTTTTTTTCAGCTGGTGGTTAGAGAGGAATATAAGATTGTCAAAACTCATTAAATTGATCGCTTAAGATCTACACGTGTAATTTTACCTTTATTACCTCAATTTAAAATGGAGAGGGGAGGGGGGCTGGAGGAGAGGAAATGTGATTATTGTGCTCTAGCAGCTCCTACCTCAGCCTCACCTCCACCTTCTCTCTGGTAGCTCCCTAGTTAGGGGATTTGTTTGTTTATTTTTTATTTGGGGGTAGAGGGGAAAGAAGAACAAATGCATGTGTTTTTATTGGATGTGGAGTGTGGCTATGGGAGCAGTACATGTTTATGTGACTGATGATTTCTGTGGAAGCATTGTTTAAAATGGTGTGTATTACTGACACCTGCAAATGAGTGTTTGGAGGAATTTGGTTGTAAGGGTAGGGCTAATGCAATCTTGTCCCAGGAAAACAAATTTTAATTCTCTAAAAGTTTTTCCAAGCAATTTTCAGAGTTGGAATAGCATAAGAATGTTTAGAACTATCCTTAGAGTTTTAATATGAAAAATGTAGCTACATGATAAATGTGATTTTCTAATTTCTTATACAATGTGACAATATCTTCAAATCAACACTTTTTCTTTTGATGAAATAATCACTGCTTCTCAAGAGCACCCAGATAATGATAATATTAAGTTTCATTTCATTTCATTTCACACATTTCACTTCATTAGCTAGTCTACATGACTTCTATTAGTAAAATATTTTCCTCTTTTAAAGTAAGATGGGAATGTAAGTTAGATTCATTATCCTGTTTCTTCCAGCTATATTTCGCCATTAAAATTTTGCCAAAGTAAGCATAGGTTTGAAGATATTCTTTCATATAACATCCAAATTACCTTATTTTTTTTCTCACAAGCTTCACAACAAGCTGATTTCTCATTTCTTTTTTCATTCTATCCTCTTCAGATGGTAACACCTGCAACAACAACAACGAAAAACAACCATATAAACCTCAAAATTTTCATTTAACTTGCATGCCCCCTAAGTCAAAAGAGTATAAAATACTTAAAGGTTATCTTTTTGGCCCTGTATTATTCCTATTTTCCATCATATATCACAACTTGTTAAGCCTAGCCATAAGCAGTGCATTTTCAGATTATTTACCCAAAACAGCAAAATGATAAAGTGCTCTAACTTGTCTTGGAAAGGAAAGAGACGTGAAGCAAGGTGATGGCCCACCAGGAGGGGCGCTGGCTGAGATGCAGGTCACAGCTGAGCCTGGTGAGAAGCCCTCCTCCAGGGGCCAGCCTGTCGGGATCCCCTTGCTGGAGCAGGAATCCGAGGAGGCACTAGAGCAGGAATCCGAGGAGGCGCTGGGCCCGAACCAACTGCCAGCCGAGCTGCTCCTAATGGTGCTGAGCCACGTGCCCCAACACATGCTGCTCAGGCACCGCCACCAGGTGTGCAGGCGCTGGCGCGACCTAGTGGACTGCCAGGCCCTGTTGAGCATCCTGCCCCGGAAACACGCCGCCCTGCGGCCCATCGTCAGCCCCTGCCTGCCGCCGCCGCCGACCTCAGGCCCTGCGTCCTGGGCCGCTTCTGCGAGCGCAGACCCATAGGGCGCAACCTCCTCCTGAACCCCAGGGGCCTAGATGGCTTCCCAGAACAGCCTATGCTGAGTGGTGGGGACGGCTGGACAAAGGAGAGAAAATGTAAGGGCATGCCTGCAGCTCCTTGTGATGTCCACTTCCTACCTGCCTACCACCTACCTGGTTACAGGTGGTTTCGAAGAAAGGAAGTTTTGGACCTGGAGAAGGAGGGTTTCTGGCCAGAACTCCTGGATAATGGAAAGATTGGGATTTGTGTCTCTGACTGCTGGATGGAACGAAGAGGCACTAACCGTATATGTATATATCGGCTAATTGTCCAAACTCTAGACGTCAACCAGGCTGTCCTGCGTCATTTCTCTTCGAATCCTTTTTGCATCCGGCGGTGGAGGAGAGTCCCCTTTGAGGCCAGCCATGTGTCCTCCAACCTCAAGAACGGTGTTCACTTTGTGTCTTTTGAACAATGGGTGTCAAACCTGGAGTTAGGGAATGAGCAATATGGAGTCCCTTTTACCAACTCCAGTGTGTTTGCATGGGTCTGTCTGTCCTAGTCGTGGGCTGTCCTTGCAAAACTACCTTACTGTGCCTTCCAGGAGCTGGGCCCATTGGCTGGGCCACCTCAGTAATCAAGGGCTTGTAGCTCCCTGGCATCCTGGGATCTCCTGGGTCCAGTCGAAATTCCTGCTGGGCCCTGTCTTCAGGTTTTGGAAGCTACTAGAAGAAAGTTTCTGCTGCTTTCTAAGGTAGACCCTGTTCTACTGAATGGAAAGCCACGGTTGAGCACAGGGGCCCAGGGAAATGCTGGATCCTGAGAGCTCCACCATCCCCCAGAGGCTCTCTGGTTCAGCCCCGTGCCTTCTGCCCTTGTCTCGTCCTGTTTCTGCTGCAGAGGCTTTATTGGTCCCTTCCAGGAAGCCCTCTTTCACCTCTGAACTAGCAGCTCATCCCTATGGCTGGGAAAATTCCAGCCCCCTTGGGTGGTGAACTTAACCTCATGGGGTTTCAAGCAAGACTGGGACCAGGACTCACAGCAGAAAGTCAAACTAGTGCAAAAAATGTTTGGAGACAGAGGGTTCTGCCCACCCTGTGAACCATGAAGTGGTCCCCTGAGCCCAACTCTGCTCTGAATTGTATGGTGTATAAAGTTATTTTATTTTGAAATTCTTTTCAAACATGGAGCAAATAAATGAGCAATGTATCTGCCAAAAAAAAAAAAAAAGAAAGGAAAGGTAAGAAGTCTCTGTAATTAACTAAGTTCCAGTTAACACACTTACGTATTTTAGACTACATTGATGGAATTTATAGTCATGACTAATGTGTAACATTTCAGTGCTTGACAAAAATTCTGGTAGTATTCTAATAGATTAAATTGTATACAGAAAACTTCGTTAATTTGAATTGTATGAAAGGGCGTGCAAGAAAAGAATTTCATTGAATTCATTTATCTTTATTAAATAATAATAAGGAATTTGTCAACTTTACCAGAAAAAGAGGAAGATGAGGAGGATGAGGGGAAGAGGGGAGAAGAGGAGGAAAAGAAGAAGAGAAAGAAGCAAGGGGGAGTAATAAGGAAGGAAAGAGGCAGAAGGAGGAGAAGGACAAGGTATGAGGAGAAAGGGAAAGTAGAAGAGGGAGAAAATAGGGAAGGAAAAGAATTAGAGAGAAAGTGACAAATAGAAAAGATCCAAAACAAAAAACCTGAACGAACTTTTAAGTGTGGGAATTTGATGAGGGTACAAATGGTATAAGAAGTTAGGTGACGGGCTTCCCTGGTGGCGCAGTGGTTGAGAGTCCGCCTGCCGATGCAGGGGACACGGGTTCGTGCCCCGGTCCGGGAAGATCCCACATGCCGCGGAGAGGCTGGGCCCGTGAGCCATGGCCACTGAGCCTGCGTGTCCGGAGCCTGTGCTCCGCAACGGGAGAGGCCACAGCAGTGAGAGGCCCGCGTACCACAAAAAAAAAAAGAAAGGAAATTCTGACACATGCTACAACATGGATGAACTTTTGAGGACATTATGCTAAGTGAAATAAGCCAGTCCCAAAAAGACAAATACTATTCCATTAATATGAGATACCCTAGAGTCATCAAATTCATAGAGACAGAAAGTAGGATGGTGGTTGAGGGGAGAGGAGAATGGGGAGTTGCTTAACGGGCATAGTTTCAGTTTTACAAGGTGGAGTTTTGGAAATTGGTTGCACCACAATGTGAATATACTTAACATTAATGAACTATATACCTAAAATAGTTATGAAGGTAAATTCTATGTTTTGTGTATTTTACCACAAATAAAAACAAAAATAAAAAAAGAGAAAAAATTGATTTCAAAATTTAAAACAAACCACATGAGATACTACTTTATACCCATTAGAATGGCAATATTAATATTAATAATAAAATGGAAAAAACAAGTATTGGAAAATATGAGACAGTTGGAACATACATTGTTTGGTAGTTCTTCAAAAAGTTAAACATAGAGGGACTACCCTGGTGGCGCAGTGGTTAAGAATCTGCCTGCCAACACAGGGGACACGGGTTCAATCCCTGGTCCAGGAAGATCCCACATGCCGTGGAGCAACTAAGCCCATGCGCCACAACTACTAAGCCTGCGCTCTAGAGCCCGTGAGCCACAACTACTGAGCCCGAGTGCCACAACTACTGAAGCCAGTGTGCCTAGAGCTCATGCTCCGCAACAAGCCACTGCAATGAGAAGACGGCGCACCACAAGAGTAGCCCGCACTCGCCACAACTAGAGAAAGCCCGCGCACAGCAACGAAGACCTAACACAGCCAAAAATAAATAAACAAATTTTTTAAAAAAGTGTAAACAACTCAATATCCATCAATTGATGAACAAATAAATACAATGTGATATATCCGTACAACAGAATATTATTCAGCCATAAAAAGGAACTAAGTACTGATACATGCTACAATATGGGTGAACCTTGAAAACACTATGCTAAATGAAAGAAGCCAGAGATGAAAGTTCACATTCCATTTATATAAAATATCCAGAATAGACAAATACATAGAGACAGAAAGTACATTAGCAATTGTCAGGGGATGGGGGGGGGGATTGGAATCAACTTCTAATTGTTTGGGTTTTTTTGGGGTGTGGGGGGAGATGGAAATATTCTGCAATTAGATAGTGATGATGGTTGCACAACATGGTGAATATACTGAAAACTACTTAAGCTTACACTTTTAAATGGTGGATTTTATGTTATGAGGACTGTATCTCCATAAAACGAAAAGTGAACCTTTTTGATTTCACTGAGTTTGTCAGTGGAAACACAACAAAAACGTATTTTTCTTATTTTCCAGATAAAATATTTGAGCAGTGTATTCAGCACAAATGTCCAAATTTGCATTTACAAATTCCCCACCCCTTTTCCTTTAATGGTGTTTCTCATCCTAGTCCCTAATTTCTCAAGTTAGAACTTGCTTGAAACCTTGAAATCTGAGTTTGCAAATAACTGTAAGGTCCTTCTCTAAGGCAGCCTAGCTTGCATCATCTCCTTCTCAACCTTTAAAACAGAAATGTGAAGTAATGGGGATTTGTATAATAAAATAAAAAGCCACTAGAGGGCACTGTATCCCCTCTGGTTTGCAGTAAAGAAACACTTTATCTTAAAGGTTATGCTTTAGACAGTAAAGTCCAGAAAACTTGTCTATTCACCTGGTCAAACCATTCATTAGCTGAGTGGTTTGAAGAAAGTCTTCCAGCTTCTGGATTTCAGCTTCCACATCTGCATAAGGTTGGGCGTTGGTTACATGATTTCCAGGCTTCTGCCAACTCTAAAATTCCTCTTATACTGGCTTAAAACAAGGATGACATCTGGAAAAATAGTAAGAATTGTACCCGCTTTATCATTTCCTCCAGTTCACTCAAACTGTTTCTTCTTCCCACCTTGTCTATTTCTCTATTTCCAGCTAAAATATTAGAGTAACTCTGGACCTTTCCCCCTTAAGCACCCTTTACTGATAATTTATATTAAAAAAAAACAAAACAAAAAACCACTCTCAGAGCACTTTCCCAGTTTCACCAATAATTTTCTCTTTTGATTCTCATGACACATCGGGTTTGTAGGTATTATCTCCAATGTTCCTGGTGAGGAAACTGAAGCCTAGAAGAGTTCAGTGAATTGCCCACAGAAACACAGCTAGCAAGTTATAGCACCTGGCCTTCCAACTCCAAAGCCTGTACTCTTCATAAAAATATTCACTGTCAGTAGGAAGATACAAGTTTTGTGAGGCCTGAAGTATACACATTTATGCTGTCTGTATTAGTTTTCCATCATGGCTGTAACAAATTATCACAAAGTTAGTGGCTTAAAACAACATAGATTTAGGGGACTTCCCTGGAGGTGCAGTGGTTAAGACTCCACACTCCCAATGCAGGGATGTTGGTCCAATCCCTCGTCGGGGAACTAGATCCCACATCCATGCTGCAACTAGGAGTTCACATGCCACAACTAAGGAGCCCACCTGCTGCAACTAAGACCCAACGCAACCAAATAAATAAATATTTTAGAAACAACAACAGCAACCTAGATTTATTATCTTACAGTTTTACAGGTCAGAAGTCCAACACAGGCCTCACTGGGCTAAAATCAAGGTGTCAAGCCTTCTGGAGGCTCTAGAGGAGAGTCTGTTTCTTTGCCCTTCCCAGACTCTAGAGGCCACCTGCATTCCTTGGCTGGTGCCCCGCTTCCTCCATCTTAAAAGCCAGCAACAGCAGGTCAAGTCCTCACACTGCGTCACTCTGACCTGTCTGCCTACTCTCTCCCACTTTTACGGACTCTTAATTATATTGGGCCCAGACAATCCAGGATGATCTCCCTATTTTAAGGTCAGCTGACTAGCAAATTTAGTTCCATCTGCAACCCTAAGTCCCCTTTGTCATGTAAATAACGTATTCACAGATTCCAAGGATTAGGACATGGACATCTTGGGGAAGGAGGGTGGCTTCTGACTATCACATTGGCCCTCTTTAAGATATATAAAGTTTAAATTATAAACTTAGACATGATTCTCTTAACACAAAGAAGAAACTTCATTTAATACATGGAAAATCTTTTTCTCCATTTATTTATTTGGTTTATTTATTGAGGTAAATTCATATAACATAAAGTTAACCATTTTAAAGTATACATTTCAGTGGTATTTAGTACATTCACAATGTTGTACAACCACCAACCAACACCTATATCAAGTTCCAAATCATTTTCATTACCCTAAAAGAAAACTCCGTATCCATTAAAAAGTCATTCTCCCAGCCCCTGGCAACATTAATCTGCTGTCTCTCTAGATTTACCAATTCTGGATATTTAATAAAATGGAATCATACAATTTCTGACCTTTTGTGTCTGGATATTCACAATTTGAGACCCTTTGTGACTGGCTACTCTCACTTAACATCTTTTCGAGGCCCATCCATGTTGTAGCATGTACCAGTACTCCAATCCTTCTGTGACCAAATAATATTCCATTGTACGGCTATATCACATTTGTTTATCCATACATTTAATGATGCACATTGGGTTGTTTCCAACTTTTGGCTATTGTGAATAGTGCTATGAAACTCCTGTACAACTATTTGTTTGAATACCTGTTTTCAATTTTGGGGGTATATACTTAGAATTGCTGGGTCTTGTAATATTATGTTTAACTTTTGAGGAACTGCCAAACTGTTCCACAGTGGCTATACCATTTTATACCCCCATGAGCAATGTGCAAGTTTTCAAATTTCTCCACATTCTTGCCAATACATACTTTCCTTAAAAAATTATTATTATAGCCATCCTAGTGGGTATAGAGTGGTATCTCGTGTTTCTGATTTGCATTTCTCTAATGACTAATAACGTTGAGTACCTTGTCATGTGCTTGTTGGTCACTTATACATCGTTTTTGGAAAACACCTATTCAAATCCTTTGCTCATTTTTTAATTGGGTTGTCTTTTTGTTGTTGAGTTGTAAGAGTTCTTTACATATTCTGGACATTAGACCCTGATTTGCAAATATTTTCTCCCATTGTATAGGTTGTCTTTTCACTTTCTTGATAACATCCTTTGATGCACAAAAGCTTCTCATTTTGATGAAACCCAATTTATCTTTTCCTTTTGTTGCTCTTCTTTTGGTATTGTATCTAAAAATCCATTGCCAAATCCAAGGTCGTTAAGATTTACCCCTCATCTTCTCTTCTAAGAGTTTTATAGTTTAGTTCTTACATTTAGGTTATTGGTTAATCCATTTTGAGTTTATGTTTATATATGGCATAAGGTAGGGGTGCAACTTCATTCTTTTGCATATGGATATTCACGTGTCCCAGCACCACTTGTTGAAGAGACATTTCTTTTCCCATTGAATGGTCTTGGCATTCTTTTCAAAAATCAGTTGGCCCTAGATTTGTAAGTTTGTTTCTGGATTTTCTATTCTCTTGGTCTATACAGCTATCCCTATGCTAGTACCACACTGTTTTGATCACTGTAGCTTTGTAATAAGTTTTGTAATAAGGAAATGTGAGTCCTCCAACTTTGTTCTTCTTCAATATTGTTTTAAGTATTCAGCATCCTGCACAATTCCATATGAGTTTACCACTTTTGCCAAAAGGGCTATTGCAATTTTAATAGGTATTACATTGAATCTGTAGATCACGCTGGGTAGTATTGCCATCTTAACAATATTAAGTCTTCCAATACGTGAACATGGATGTCTTTCCACTTATTTAGGTCTTCTTTAGTATCTTTCAGCAACGTTTTACAGTTTTCAGTGTGTCTTCCACTTTTGTGTAGTAAGGAATCTGGCCTTGTCTAAAGAGTGGTCTGGCCTTTGTCCCAGCTCCTGGGAGATGACCGCCACATCCTTGCAATTTCCCAAGTGATAGGAGTGTCTCTGTAATTCATAGTGGGTCCCTCAGACCAACTCTGACAGTTTATGCTAATGAGGTGTCTAAGGGTGGGCCCCTTCTCAGTTCAGGCTAATGAAGTGACTCAGGGTAGGGCCAGCAATGTCAGAAAGACCAACAATGTGATTGGAGAGTTAGGGCTTTGTGTCACATGGTAACAGGCCAAACTTCAAGGAGGCAGGTGACTGGAGATTTTAGTTTGATCACATGGACTATGATTCATGCCAAGTAATGAAGCCTCACAAAGCAATGGATACCAGGGCTTGAGTGATATCCCAGGTTGGCAATACTCTTAGAGCACTGTCACACATCATAGCTGAGAGGAGATAACTCCACTCAGGACCTCACCTGGAGAGGACAACCAGAACTGTGAGTTTGGACCCCTCCCAGATTCTGCCCTATGCTACTCTTCCCTTGCTTGATTTCAATGTATCCTTTTTTTCTGTAATAAATGTGACTGTGAATATAATAGCTTTAAGGGTGTTCTGTGAGTCTTTCTAGCAAATTACTGATCCTAAGCAAGGTTATGAGAACCTCCAAATTTGTGGCCAGATGGTGTGAAGTGAGGGTGACCCTGGAGACCCCCAATCTTGCAGACGGTGTCTGAAGTAAGGGCAGTTTTGTGGGCAGTGTTTCTTCAGAAAGTAGAGTTGCCTAAAATCTTTGCAACCTCCTTAGTTAAACCTATCCCTAGGTGTTTTTATTCTTTTGGATGCTATTGTAAATGAAATTATTTCCTTAATTTCCTATTTATTCATTTTTAAAAATACTTATATTTTTAAAAATGAATACTTGCTATATGCTAGGCTCTGTTCCAAGTGCTTCACAAACACTAACTTTATTCCCCTAGCAACCTTAATTAGGTACTTTGTTGGAAACTGGGCAGACCCACTATACTGCTGCTTTACGTGCCTTCTTTGAGAAGTTTCCTGGGAATCTCTTATCTACCTCTTCGCACTGCCATTCCATAGTACAGGTCCTTATAAATTTACACCCGAGCCACAGTGTCCCACTGTCTCCCTAACTCAACTATCTACCATCTACTCTGAATGCTGCTGCCACTAACAATCCTGAAGCACTGCTGATCTAAGTTCTGGCCACTCCAGTGACCTTAAGTGCCTTTCTTCTCTGCATTTACAAAGGTAAAAAACAATTACTGCTCACAAGCAGTACTTGACCATAGATTCTGCAATGTCTTCTACTAACATATTGAACTGCTACTGAAAACTTTGCTGTGAAACAAGCAGAGTGGTTGAGAGGAGGGCGCAAGGCCTGACCCCACAAACCCCACTCCTCCTCAACCTCAGGTTATTCATTTGCAAAACAGAAACTATAAGGCCTACTCTTAAGTGTTGTGGGAATTAAGTGTGTGTGTGAGACAAAAGGTGGAGTGGTAGGACAGGTCCTGGCATGGCAAATGCTCAAGAAATGTGGGCTGATTTGTATCTCAGTTGCCCCCAAAGAACTTGTAAATTCTTTGAAGGCAAGGGCCTTGACATACTTTTTTGGTATTTCTCAAATCAAGATTATTTAATCACTTTAACAGATACACTTTGGTATCTGGACTTGCTCAAGAACCATGGCTCTTATGACAAAAACCAGGCTCTGAAGTCTGACTTCAAATGTTGGCCACTACTAGGTCAGTGGCCTCTGTAAAGTTACCCAACCCCTCTGAACCTCAGGTCCTTTATTTGTAAACTGTCAATAGTACCTACTCCACAGGCTCATGAGGATTCAGGTGAAGTGTTTAGTATATAATCAATCCCCCCAAAACTGCCAGCCATAATTACACCCTGTCCCAAACATTGTGTCCACAAAAATTTGGCCTACCTGCAATCTTCATTTCTCCATCTTTCACACACACACACACACACACGCACACGCACACACACACGCACACACACCCTCCCCCTCTTGGACCAATCTTTCCATCCTCTTACACGCTCTTCTTTCCCGACTTCTGTGTACCTCAAAGACCATGGAAATCTCCTAAATGAGGTCGCTTCTACTACTGTTGCCATTTTAGGGAGCAGGAAACAGGCCCTGAGGGTTTGAGTGACTTCCCCGAGGTCACAGAACTCAAGCAGCGAGCCCACAGCCCACGCTCTTAACCTCTAGCCCTCGGCCTCTTCCCGCGTCGGAGGTGCACCCGCGTCCACTCAAACCCCGCCCAGTCTCCCACTTCCAGCCACTTCCCCGCTCTTCCGCGCGCCCATCTCCCCCCACACCTGAGTCAGGAGCCGGGGAACACGCCCCATCCGTCCTTAGCGGTTTCCCCTTTTCTCTGCCAGAGACTGAGGGTGAGGCCGACATTGGCGTCCCGCACGCGTGGTGGTGGCCGCGCCGTTGCGGGGGAACACCCAGCGGGACCGGGAGCCGACGACGGCGGCCGAGGCGGAACCACACCGAAGTCAGCGCTGTGAGGGCGGGCGGAGGGGGCGGGGCCCGTAGGGCCAACTCCGCCCCCTGCGTGCATGCTCCGGCCCCCGCGGCGTGGTATAAGGCGGCGGCGCCCACCCCTCCCCACAGTGTCTGGCGAACTCCCGGGGCGTGAGGGGCGCCAGGCGCGGAGAGGAGCTCCGCCCCGAGCCGCCCCGTCACGTCACGCTCACGCGGCGCCGCGACCCGCGCACAACGGTTAGCTGGGTAACGGCGGGTGGCGCGCTGGGAGTCCTGGCTGCTTGGGCGGGGTGGGAGGGAGCCTCGGGGGACGGAGAGCTTGGTTTCCTGGGGACGGGGGGCGGCCCTCGAGGGCTTCGTGGCTGCAGCTCCGCGGAGCAGGGAGCGGTTGGTGAAGGAGGCGAGGACAGGTGTCCCAGCCAAGTCTCCCGGCCGCCAGCGCGGGGAGATGAGTGAGATCGTGGTGGCCTGGGGGAAATCTCTTCATCCCCACTGGGGATGCTTTCCATCTGGAAGAGTAATGACCTGAGGCTATAAAATCTGATAGCGCTGATTAACCTCTTCCCTCCAGGATCTCTTGGCCAGGTTGTGCCTGAGCGAGGGGTGGGGGGGTGATATGGGGTGGGAGGTTGTTTTGGCGTTGTGGCATGCCACCTGTAACCTTTTTTTTTTAACATCTTTATTGGAGTATAATTGCTTTGCATTGTTGTGTCAGTTTCTGCTGAATAACAAAGTGAATCAGCTATACATATACATATATCCCCATATCTCCTTCCTCTTGTGTCTCCCTCCTTCCCTCCCTATCCCACCCCTCTAGGTGGGCACAAAGCACCAAGCTGATCTCCCTGTGCCATGCGACTGCTTCCCACTAGCTATCTATTTTACATTTGGTAGTGTATATATGTCCATGCCACTCTTACATCGTCCCAGCTTACCCTTCCTCCTCCCGGTGTTTTCAAGTCCATTCTCTGCATCTGCGTCTTTATTCCTGTCCTGCCCCTAGGTTCTTAAGAATTTTTTTTTTTTAGATTCCGTATATATATGTTAGCATACGGCATTTGTTTTTCTCTTTCTGACTTACTTCACTCTATATGACAGACTCTAGGTCCATCCACCTCACTACAAATAACTCAATTTTGTTTCTTTTATGGCTGGGTAATATTCCATTGTATATATGTGTCACATCTTCTTTATCCAGTCATCTGTCAGTGGACACTTAGGTTGCTTCCATGTCCTGGCTATTGTAAATAATGCTGCAGTGAACATTGTGGTACATGAGTCTTTTTTTTTTTTTTTGCGGTACGCGGGCCTCTCACTGTTGGGGCCTCTCCCGTTGCGGAGCACAGGCTCCGGACGCGCAGGCTCAGCGGCCACGGCTCACGGGCCCAGCCGCTCTGCGGCATGTGGGATCTTCCCGAACCGGGGCACGAACCCTTGTCCCCTGCATTGGCAGGCGGACTCTCAACCACTGCGCCACCAGGGAAGCCCTACATGAGTCTTTTTGAATTACGGTTTTCTCAGGGTATATGCCCAGTATTGGGATTGCTGGGTCATATGGTAATTCTATTTTTAGTTCTTTAAGGTGTTTTCCAGAGTGGCTGTATCAATTTACATTCCTACCAACAGTGCAAGAGGGTTCCCTTTTCTCCACACCCTCTCCAGCATTTATTGTTTGTAGATTTTTTTGATGATGGCCATTCTGACCTGTGTGAGGTGATACCTCATTGTAGTTTTGATTTGCATTTCTCTAATAATTAGTGATGTTGAGCATCCTTTCACGTGTTTGTTGGCCATCTGTATATCTTCTTTGGAGAAATGTGTATTTAGGTCTTCTGCTTATTTTTGGATTGGGTTGTTTGTTTTTTTGATATTGAGCTGCATGAGCTGCCTGTAAATTTTGGAGATTATTCCTTTGTCCATTGATTCGTTTGCAAATATTTTCTCCCATTCTGAGGGTTGTCCCTTCGTCTTGTTTATGGTTTCCTTTGCTATGCAAAAGCTTTGAAGTTTCATTAGGTCCCATTTGTTTATTTTTGTTTTTATTTCCATTTCTCTAGGAGGTGGGTCAAAAAGGATCTTGCTGTGATTTTTGTCATAGAGTGTTCTGCCTATGTTTTCCTCTAAGAGTTTGATAGTGTCTGGCTTTATATTTAGGTCTTTAATCTATTTTGAGTTTATTTTTGTGTATGGTGTTAGGGAGTATTCTAATTTCATTCTTTTATATGTAGCTGTCCAGTTTTCCCAGCACCACTTATTGAAGAGGCTGTCTTTTCTCCATTGTATATCCTTGCCTCCTTTATCAAAGATAAGGTGACCATATGTGTGTGGGTTTATCTCTGGGCTTTCTATCCTGTTCCATTGGTCTATATTTCTGTTTTTGTGCCAGTACCATACTGTCTTGATTACTGTAGCTTTGTAGGATAGTCTGAAGTCAGGGATCCTGATTCCTTCAGCTCTGTTTTTCTTTCTCAAGATTGCTTTGGCTATTTTGTCTTTTGTGTTTCCATACAAATTGTGAAATCTTTTGTTCTAGTTCTGTGAAAAATGCCATTGGTAGTTTGATAGGGATTGCACTGAATCTGTAGATTGCTTTGGGTAATATAGTCATTTTCACAATGTTGATTCTTCCAATCCAAGAACATAGTATATCTCTCCATCTGTTTGTATCGTCTTTAATTCATCACTGTCTTATAGTCTTCTGCCTACAGGTCTTTTGTCTCCTTAGGTAGGATTATCCCTAGGTATTTTATTCTTTTTGTTGCAGTGGTAAATGGGAGTGTTTCCTTAATTTCTCTTTCAGATTTTTCATCATTAGTGTATAAGAATGCAAGAGATTTCTGTGCATTAATTTTGTATCCTGCTACTTTTCCAAATTCATTGATTAGCTCTACTATTTTTCTGGTAGCATCTTTAGGATTCTCTGTGTATAGTATCGTATCATCTGCAAACAGTGACAATTATACTTCTTCTTTTCTGATTTGGATTCCTATTATTTCTTTTTCATCTCTGATTGCTGTGGCTAAAACTTCCAAAACTATGTTGAATAATATTGATGAGAGTAGGCAACCTTGTCTTGTTCCTGATCTTAGTGGAAATGGTTTCAGTTTTTCACCATTGAGAATGATGTTGGCTGTGTGTTTGTCATATATGGCCTTTATTATGTTGAGGTAAGTTCCCTTTATGCCTACTTTCTGGAGGTTTTTTTTTTTTTTTTTTTGCGGTATGCGGGCCTTTCACTGCTGTGGCCTCTCCCGTTGCGGAGCACAGGCTCAGGATGTGCAGGCTCAGCGGCCATGGCTCACGGGCCCAGCCGCTCCACGGCATGTGGGATCCTCCCGGACCGGGGCACGAACCCGTGTCCCCTGCATCGGCAGGCGGACTCTCAACCACTGCGCCACCAGGGAAGCCCTGGAGGTTTTTTTTTTATCATAAGTCGGTGTTGAATTTTGTCAAAAGCTTTTTCTGCATCTATTGAGATGCTTATATGGTTTTTCTCCTTCAATTTGTTAATATGGTGTATCACATTGATTGATTTACATATGTTGAAGAATCCTTGCATTCCTGGGACAAAACCCACTTCGTCATGATGTATGATCCTTTTAATGTGCTGCTGGATTCTGTTTGCTAGTATTTTTTTTTTTTTTTTGCGGTACACGGGCCTCTCACCACTGTGGCCCCTCCCATCGCAGAGCACAGGCTCCGGACATGCAGACCCAGCGGCCATGGCCCACGGACCCAGCCGCTCCGCAGCATGCGGAATCCTCCCAGACCGGTGCGCAAACCCGCGTCCCCTGCATCGGCAGGCAGACTCCCAACCACTGCGCCACCAGGGAAGCCCTGTTTGCTAGTATGTTGTTGAAGAGTTTTGCATCTATGTTCATCAGTGATATTGGCCCTGTAGTTTTCTTTTTTGTGACATCCTTGTCTGGTTTTGGTGTCAGGGTGATGGTGGCCTTGTAGAATGAGTTTGGGAGTGTTCCTCCCTCTGCTATATTTTGGAAGAGTTTGAGAATGATAGGTGTTAGCTCTTCTCTAAATGTTTGATAGAATTTGCTTGTGAAGCCACCTGGTCCTGGGCTTTTGTTTGTTGGAAGATTTTTAATCACAGTCTCAATTTCAGTGCTTTTGATTGGTCTGTTTATATTTTCTATTTCTTCCTGGTTCAGTCTTGGAAGGTTGTGCTTTTCTAAGAATTTGTCCATTTCCTCCAGGTTGTCCATTTTATAGGCATATAGTTGCTTGTAGTAATCTCTCATCATCCCTTGTATTTCTGCAGTGTCAGTTGTTACTTCTCCTTTTTCATTTCTACTTCTGTTGATTTGAGTTTTCTCCCTTTTTTTCTTGATGAGTCTGGCTAATGGTTTATCAATTTTGTTTATCTTTTCAAAGAACCAACTTTTAGCTTTACTGATCTTTGCTATCGTTTCCTTCATTTCTTTTTCATTTATTTCTGATCTGATCTTTATGATTTCTTTCCTTCTGCTAACTTTGGTTTTTTTTTGTTCTTCTTCCTCTAATTGCTTTAGGTGTAGGTGTAAGTTTAGGTTGTTTATTTGAGATTTTTCTGGTTTCTTGAGCTAGGACTGTATTGCTATAAACTTCCCTCTTAGAACTGCTTTTGCCGCATCCCATAGGTTTTGGGTCATCGTGTTTTCATTGTCATTTGTTTCTAGGTATTTTTTGATTGCCTTTTTGATTTCTTCAGTGATCTCTTGGTTATTTAGTAGTGTATTGTTTAGCCTCCTTGTGTTGTATTTCTTACAGTTTTTATTCCTGTAATTGATATCTAGTCTTATAGCTAGTAGTAGTAGTCGGAAAAGATACTTGATACGATTTCAGTTTTCTTAAGTTTACCAAGGCTTGATTTGTGACCCAAGATATGATGTATCCTGGAGAATGTTCCATGAGCACTTGAGTTCTGTTGTTTTTGGATGAAATGTCCTATAAATATCAATTAAGTCCATATCGTTTAATGTGTCATTTAAAGCTTGTGTTTTCTTATTTATTTTCATTTTGGATGATCTGTCCATTGGTGAAAGTGGGGTGTTAAAGTCCCCTACTATTACTGTGTTACTGTCAATTTCCCCTTTTATGGCTGTTAGCATTTGCTTTATGTATTGAGGTGCTCCTATGTTGGGTGCATAAATATTTACAATTGTTGTATTTTCTTCTTGGATTGATCCCTTGATCATTATGTAGTGTCCTTCTTTGTCTCTTGTAATAGTCTTTATTTTAAAGTCTATTTTGTCTGATATGAGAATTGCTACTCCAGCTTTCTTTTGATTTCCATTTGCATGGAATATCTTTTTCCATCCCCTCACTTTCAGTCTGTATGTGTCCCTAGGTCTGAAGTGGGTCTCTTGTAGACAGCATATATATGGATCCTGTTTTTGTATCCATTCAGCCAGTCTATGTCTTTTGGTTGGAGCATTTAATCCATTTACATTCAAGGTAGTTATCGATATGTATGTTCCTATTACCATTTTCTTAATTGTTTTGGGCTTGTTATTGTAGGTCTTTTCCTTCTCTTGTGTTTCTCACTTAGAGAAGTACCTTTAGCATTCGTTGTAAATCTGGTTTGGTGGTGCTGAATTCTCTTAGTTTTTGCTTGTCTGTAAAGGTTTTAATTTCTCCATCGACTCTTAATGAGACCCTTGCTGGGTAGAGTAATCTTGGTTGTAGGTTTTACCCTTTCAGCACTTTAAATATGTCCTGCCACTCCCTTCTGGCTTGCAGAGTTTCTGCTGAAAGATCAGCTGTTAACATTATGGGGATTCCCTTGTATGTTATTTGTTGCTTTTCCCTTGCTGCTTTTAATATTTTTTCTTTGTATTTAATTTTTGAGAGTTTGATTAATATGTGTCTTGGCGTATTTCTCCTTGGATTTATCCTGTATGGGACTCTCTGTGCTTCCTGGACTTGATTATTTCCTTTCCCATATTAGGGAAGTTTTCAACTATAATCTCTTCAAATATTTTCTCAGTCCCTTTCTTTTTCTCTTCTTCTGGGACCCCTATAATTCAAATGTTGGTGCGTTTAATGTTGTCCCAGAGGTCTCTGAGACTGTCCTCAATTCTTTTCATTCTTTTTTCTTTATTCTGCTCTGCAGTAATTATTTCCACTATTTTATCTTGCAGGTCACTTATCTGTTCTTCTGCCTCAGTTATTCTGCTATTGATTCCTTCTAGAGAATTTTAAATTTCATTTATTGTGTTATTCTTCATTGTTTGTTTGCTCTTTAGTTCTTCTAGGTTCTTGTTAAACGTTTCTTGTATTTTCTCCATTCTGTCTCCAAAATTTTGGGTCATCTTTACTATCATAACTGAATTCTTTTTCAGATAGACTGTGTATTTCCTCTTCATTTGTTTGGTCGGGTGGGTTTTACCTTGCTCCTTCATCTGCTGTGTGTTTTTCTGTCTTCTCATTTTGCTTAACTTACTGTGTTTGGGGTCTCCTTTTTGCAGGCTGCAGGTTCACAGTTCCCTGTTGTTTTTGGTGTCTGCTCCCAGTGGGTAAGGTTGGTTCAGTGGGTTGTGTAGGCTTCCTGGTGGAGGGGACTGGTGCCTGTGTTCTGGTGGATGAGGCAGAATCTTTTCTTTCATTTGGGCAGGGCTGCGTCTGGTGGTGTGTTTTGGGGTGTCTGTGACCTTATTATGATTTTAGGCAGCCTCTCTGCTAATGGGTAGGGTTGTGTTCCTGTCTTGCTATTTGTTTGTCATGGGGTGTCCAGCACTGGAGGTTGCTGGTTGTTGAGTGGAGCTGGGTCTTAGTGTTGAGATGGAGATCTCTGAGAGCTCTCGCCAGTTGATATTATGTGGGGCCGGGAGGTCTCTGGTGGTCCAATGTCCTGAACTTGGCTCTCCCATCTCAGAGGTTCAGGCCTGACACCCGACCAGAGCACCAAGATCCTTCCTCATGTTTAGACTTCCATCACCCATCTGGCAGGGAGTGAGCCTCCTCAAAGCACACGCAGCCGTCCTCCGGGAGGAAACACCAATCCCAACAGAAGCCCACAAGACAAAAGCAACTCAGCGAGATCCCCCGGCAGCTGAGAGCACGTTTTCTTCCTCTTTTTCTTTGATCTGTTGCTATACGCACTCTGCCCAAGACAACATCAAGTTTCTCAAGCTTTGCTTCCCAGCCTATGAAAAGTTGGGCACAGGGCCACCTGTAACCTTCTAATCTTTAAACTCTTTTAAACTTTTTTACCTCTTCCTTTGACTCATCCTGAGTTCTACCCCATTCTTGATTCTCCGTGACTTTGTCCACAGAAATTCCATTTTCTCCTGAAATCCTACCTATCCCTTGTCTCCATTGTATTTTTTAAAAATATTTATTTATTTAGGCTGTGCCAGGTCTTAGTTGTGGCACATGGAATCTTTTAGTTGCAGCATGTGGACTCTTAGTTGTGGCATGCAGACTTCTTACTTGCGGCGTGGATGTGGGATCTAGTTCCCCAGCCAGGGATCAAACCCGGGGCCCCTGCATTGGGAGCATGGAGTCTTACCCACTGGACCACCAGGGAAGTCCCTCCACTGTATTTTTTTTATTTTGCGGTACGCGGGCCTCTCACTATTGTGGCCTCTCCCGTTGTGGAGCACAGGCTCCGGATGCGCAGGCTCAGCGGCCATGGCTCACGGGCCTAGCCGCTCCGCGGCATGTGGGATCTTCCTGGATCGGGGCACGAACCCGTGTCCCCTGCATCTGCAGGCAGACTCTCAACCACTGCGCCACCAGGGAAGCCCTCCACTGTAATTTTTGTATTATGTGAATCTTTACACTTGTATTATTTTTGCTTACTTTCTCTCCTCTATTGTAAGTTTCTAAGGTAGTAGCTGTCTTTGAAGTTCCCATATGCATAGTTAAATGGAACAGTGTGTCTTGAGCAACTTTTTGGCTAATTACTGTGACCCATGGAATTCTCTCTTCTTGTGGATCCAGTAATATCAGTTACATTATTTAAATTAGCCCCAAACCTTGTCTTCAGTAATTCCCTCTAAGGTGTAGGCCTTTGTCATGCCAATTGCCAGTAACCCCTCTAGAGGTTGATGATTCAGATTTAAGATGCAAATTAGAAATGCACAATTTTACCTCACTCTGTTGTGATTGCACCTTGCTGATGTTTGTCATTTTTCATATAGAAAACAGCCCCCTAAGGGGAGCAGATTAACAATTGACTGTATTTTTTTAGGAAAGTGAAGTAGATTGTTGAAATTATTTTAAGTGTATTATAAAGTGATTTTTGTTTTACTGACAGTATATTCTAGGACTTACATCGTCAGCATTTAAAGACTTAAGTTTAACCTATAATTGTATTTTGAGATAACAAAATTTCATTTTTGATAATTTTTTAGTGTCCAGAAATGCCCTTTAAAACAACTTTGCAGGGCTTCCCTGGTGGCACAGTGGTTGAGAGTACACCTGCCGATGCAGGGGACACGGGTTCGTGCCCTGGCCCAGGAAAACCCCACATGCCGCGGAGCAGATAGGCCCGTGAGCCATGGCCGCTAGGCCTGCGCATCCGGAGCCTGTGCTCCGCAACGGGAGAGGCCGCAACAGTGAGAGGCCTGAGTACCGCAAAACAAAAACAACTTTGCAAATAACTATTTATCTGTGCTTAGTGTAAGTAATGCTTATGTTAGACAAACAATACTTAATTTATTAGTCTTTTGTGGATTATCAGGTACTTTACAAAAACAACTTTGTTACTTCTTTGAAGTAGTGGGCTCAGATGTAGTAGTAATAATGATGTTCAGACTCATGATGGACATTACACAATTATGTATACAGGAAAGAACTAAAAGGAGACAAATGTAATTGTCTTGAATTTGGGATGAAAAAAAATTTTTTTAACATCTTTATTGGAGTATAATTACTTTACAATGGTGTGTTAGTTTCTGCTTTATAACAAAGTGAATCAGCTATACGTATACATATACCCCCATATCGCCTCCCTCTTGCTTCTCCCTCCCACCCTCCTATCCCACAAAAATATGGAACGTTTCATGAATTTGTGTGTCATCCTTGTGCCGGGGCCATGCTAATCTTCTCTGTATCATTCCAATGTTAGTATGTATGCTGCTGAAGCAAGCATTGGGATGAAAACTTTAAGAATGATGAGTAAAGCATAGAGGTAAAATTCTAGTCTTTATTCATAAAAACCTAGAGATACTTTTACATAAAACCAACTATAAAACTATTAAAAATTATGAAGCTGATTATAGTGTTAAATATTTCAGTGAGCAGTTCAAGTCATACTTTTTTTTTTTTTCAAGAAAAGGAGGAACAACTTTCTCTGCTGTCTTCCTCCTTGTGACTACTTATTTTCCCAACTTGGCCTCAAAGAACTAGGTGTGAAGTAGATACCAGCAGTGGTATACTAGCATTTCTATTCAAAAGGAGTAATGTAGATGACCATAACCCTAACTCCATACCTGTTTATTTATTATTTTAAAGTAGTCAGTAACATTTGTGCTTCAAACCCTGGGATAAAATCAGTCATATATTAATAAATAAAAATAGTGTATTTAGGTTTTGGAGAGTCTACTTTGGATTGCAGAAAACAATGTTTATAGCTTATAGTCTAGATTATAATCTGGAATTCTACTGAGCAAAACTCTCCTGTATAGTGTAAAGGACTTCAAAGGACACAGTCTCTAACTTCCCTTTCTTCACTATTACCTCAGATTTTTATGTCCTTTCTAAAATGTGAAGAAAATTGGTATTTAGAAATCATGCCAAAATAAAAAATTTCAAATAACAAAGACAGGAATTTGGTAATTTGGCAGAATTGTGTTGAGTCCACCGATGGGTTTTGAATTTTTTTATCCATAATTTTTCTTTTGAATGCTCGTATTTTATTTCCTTTCTTCTTCTCTCTGAATCTTTTTCTTCCTGAAGACACTGCAGTTTTAAATTTAATTTTGATACTGTGGAATAAAGTTTTTAATATAAGACTGTTATTATTAAAACTGATGAAACAGTTCTTGGTGACCAAAAATTGTGACCTTAAAAAGCAAATTGTGGGAGTTCCCTGGTGGTCTAGTGGTTAGGACTCGGTGCTTTCACTGCTGTGGCCCAGGTTCAATCCCTGGTTGGGGAACTGAGATCCCATAAGCCAAGAGGCATGTCCAAAAATATATAAATAAACAAACAAATAAATAAATAAAAGAAATTGTGAGAAACCATAACCGGCAACTAAGCTCAAAGTTTAATCACATTCAATAAGTATTATATTAGCTGTTCCAACTGAACCTTACTGCATCAAACAGCTCTACTATCACAGAGTATGTATGTAAATTTAAGTGTAAATATTCTGAGATTAATTAACCTTTAATGTTTTTTTTACTCTTAATTCAGAAAAAAATTTGTGAAATTCATGCCATGGAGCATTTCTATTTAACCTCAGAACCCAGATTGTTTCCTTTGAACTGAGATGTTGCAGCTTCTATTAACTCAAATGGAAATTTTAGAAATCTTGGAGATATTTTTATTATCCTACCTTCAGCATACGTAGGTGAAATGCTCTGGGACAGGTAATCTTCATTTTCAAGTGGTGGTATGGAATTATTTTGCAAATCCTCAGCTTCATATGTACCCTGAATTTAGAATGAACTCTCCTAAGATGAGACTGGATGCCTCAGGACTTCTTTAACTGACTCATTTCATGCAAATCCCCTTCTCCATCATTTAAAAAAAATTTCTTATTGAAGTATAGTTGATTTTCAATATTGTGTTTCAGGTCTATAGCAAAGTGATTCATATACTGTGTGTATGTGTGTGTGTGTGTGTGTGTGTGTGTGTGTGTGTGTGTATATATATATATATATATATATATATATACTTTTTCAGATTCTTTTCCATTATAGCTTATTACAAGATACTGAATTTAGTTCCCTATGCTATACAGTAAGTCCTTGTTTATCTATTCCCTTCTTCTTTACAAAAGAAAGACTACCTCACTCATCCCTGTTCTTACTCTGGTGTGCTGTTCCATACTATAAAAATCTTTGGGGAACAATCCAAACAAAGGGAAAAACCCAGAATGCATAGCTCCAGAGAGAGAATTTTGAAGGAGACAGGAATAGGTGGTAATAGGAATGTTTTTCAACTCACTGCTTTGAATTTGTAGGGAAGAAAAACTTTTCCCTTCTTACCTTCTAAGCTCTGTGGTTGGTCTAATAATTAAATAATAATTAAATTGACATAAGGCAGATTAACAGCAGAAAAACATTTAATTTCGTACATATGCGAGCCCATAAAAATATAACACTTGAGACTTCCCTGGTGGCGCAGTGGTTAAGAATCTGCCTCCCAATGCAGGGGACATGGGTTCGACCCCTGGTCCAGGAAGATCCCACATGCCGTGGAGCAGCTAAGCCCGTGCACCACAACTACTGAGCCTGTGCTCTAGATCCTGCGAGCCACAGCTACTGAGCCCACGTGCCACAACTAATGAAGCCTGCGTGCCTAGAGCCTGTGCTCCACAACAAGAGAATCCACCACAACGAAGAGTAGCTCCCACTTGGAGCAACTAGAGAAAGCCTGTGTGCAGCAACAAAGACCCAATGCAGTCAAAAATAAAAAAGCTAAATAAATAAATTTATTGAAAAAAAATATGACACTCAAAGAAGTAACCTAAGCAGGAAACTTTTATACCTTTTAGACAAGGAAACAATACATTTGTGAAGAATTGACAAGACAAAGCATTTGGGCTTGGGTGGCATATTAGTGAAGAAGTAACAAGGTTTGTTTATATAGCCTTCTCGGCCCTAAACTCACTATCTCTGATAATAAGGATGCCTGCTATTCTCCTGATACTGGGAGAGTAACTTTCGAATGGGAGATTTATTTCCTGCTATCGGGGACAAAGGAGGTCAGGGTGTCCATCTTGTACTGGCTGTTTCTTAAGTTACTTTAATTCAAAATAAACAATATGCCAAATGGCATATTTTGGGGTGGCATATTCTATTCCCTTTCAAATTCAAGTGAGGTCACACCTTTTCTGATAGTGAGGACTGGCCAGTTATATAGTGGCCATTTTCCGTAAACTGAATGAGCCGAAGTGCCAAGGTTTTGACAACGATATATTTAATGCACATATAACACAATATATAATATGCCAGAAATCACATATTTGCAACTATCAAACTTATACAGTTTAATAGTCAATGTGTAAGGAAGTACAGTTTCCAGAGTTCATTTTGGGGCAAAATTGTTGAAGATCACAGGTTTGGGAGTCACTTGTACACACACTTAGTTCCTTTCAAAGTAAATCTAAGAGATTAAGAGAGGGTATAATGGTATAATTCAGGACGTTATATCAGCAAAGAATTTTGCTTGATTTTTTTTTCTTTCTTACACCAAGTGTGATTCTTATAAAAAGCCTGTAGTTGTGGAAGAGAATTAATTTGGTAGCTCTATCTAAAAGACCCCAGGCAAAGGACACTATGGGATGTGACAGTATTTTCCAGAGCAAAAGCAGAAACTACGCTAGGGACCAAATTCCTGCGTCAGAACCAACCAGGACCAACAGAGACCTTTACCAAGGATGAATCATGCTTTGGGAGATGAGGGCCCGGTGGCATTGGGGAAACTTTGAAATGGCTCTTACATCAATCATATCTCTTCTGCAGGTGAAATGTACTATATGTCCTATACTCACTTGAGGACTTTCACTTATCCTTGTTTGTCTCCGTCGGTGAATGGGAATGGGTGGAAAATTGTATTTCTAATAATTTCATGGTATAATCTTACCCATTCTGATGAATAGTCAAAATAAATGGAAATCTCTGAAGGAGATGAATCTGTAATTGCTACCAGGCCATAGAATAATGGTGCTTTCATGTTCTGATTTGATTCCATCAATTTCTGGGCTTAAGCAGCTACTTAGAAAGTTGTAAATGTTAGGAGGAGTTATCTGGGCTATTTATGCCAAATCACTTTAAAGGACTTGAAACAATCTGATTGTGTCTGAGCTCCGGTAAACAGAACTATCCTAGTGGAACTTGCTGGCCCTGGTCATATCCCAGTCCTGTTTATCTGACCAGGAGACCCTGGGGAAGTTTGGAACAAGGCCAGAGTCTCTTAAGGAACATTGTTGAAGAAGTCTCAGATCCTTCTGGAGGAAAAGGAGGAGTCTGAAAAGTTTGCCCAGGCTCCTGCTTTTTGTGGTGGCATTGCCTTGGGGTGTGTGTGTGTGTGTGTGTGTGTGTGTGTGTGTGTGTGTGTGTGTGTGTGTGTATGTGTGTGTGTATTTGTTTAAATGAGATTATAAAATATGTCTTAGATATTTGTGTTCATGTGCATATATTGTTAGGGATAACTAGTTCTGTAGGAGAATTTTTTATATCTTGTATTTGTTTTAAAATGACAATCTAAAATAGATAAAGTATTTTCTGGATATTATGGATGACCATTGTTTTAAAAGGAAAGTACTTTGCATTTGTATTTGATTAAAATTAATACAGGTACCAAATAGTATGGATTTAATGATGCAGGCTAGTGAAGAATATGGATGAATACTTAATATTTAAATGATAGGTTTATACAAATGTAGACCAGATGATTTTATGGCATACTCTAAACTATGTAAAAACAAATTCAATATTAGTTTAAATAGAGAAAAAGTATATAATAGGATAAGCATATTCACTATGACAGCACTAATCTGATCACAGCATTAATTTATAATTAATTATAAATTACAATTATATAATTATAAATTAATGTTTGTAGTGCTTTTGTTTAGTATTACTATATCTAATATGTACATATGTAAGTAACATTACAAATAAAATAATTTTATCAACCCAGCGATCCAGAAGAATTTTTATCTTTCCTCTTTTAAAGAGGGTCTGTACATTAAAGTACATGTGTTTTGGAACTAGACTCACTTGAATTTGGATATGGGCTGTATTGTTTAACAACTTTAGGCACATCTTCACCAATTAAATGGGGCTTCATTTAATTTTCCAAATAATATATTTGCCTGGTATCTGCCAGAACCTATTCTAGATAATGGAAGTATATCATTGAACACAATAGATATGGTGTCTGTTCACAAGAGCATACACAGTTTAATGGGAGAGCCGGGCAAACAAATTATACTACAATGTAGGTGTTATGATAGAAGTAAGACTGGGGTTCTATGGGTCCACATAGCAGAGATGACAAGCCTGCCCCTGGCAGTTCAGGAGAAATGAGATCTGAAAGACAAATAGCAGTTAACCAAGTGATGGGAGAGCCAGACCTAGGCACAAGGAACAGAAACGTGCAAAAGGCAGAGGATGAGAGAGGATGGCACTTTGAAGAAGTTCAAGTACTCCGTTAAGCCTGGGGCGTAGTGTATGATGGAAATCAGGAGGAGATAAAGTTGAAGAGGCAAAAATGGTGAGATTAGAACAGGTTTTGAATGCTTTGATAAATTATTCTGAGGGTGATATATCTGGAGCCATAGAAGAATTTTAAGAAAAAGAGCAAAATGACCAGGCTTTACTTTCAGAAGATCACTTGGACTACAGTGTGGAGAATGAAAAAGGGAGACCAAAAGGTGGAAAGTAGGGAAACCAGTTAGGAGGCTATTGCATTAACCCATGGGAGATTGGTGACCTGATCTAAGGTACAGTGGCTGTGAGGGTGGAGAGGAGGACAAATACAGAGCTATTCAGATTGATTAGATATGGGACATGAGGGCAAATGAGAGAAGGTTGACCCCCAGATTCTGGACTGGCTAGCTGGAACTATGCGATTGAGTCATCACATAGATGATAAGGAAACCACTGGAACAGATAAGCTCTCAGTTTGCATTGTTAATTTAGGGCAGCTTGTGTGTAGTACATGTTTAAGGATCCATTTTCCCTTCTGGCTATATCGGCATCCCCTTTTATTTGTTCATCAAATATTTGTTGAGTATCTATTATTACATGCCAAAGGGCTAGAGATATATCACTATAAAAAGTCCCTGTTTTCATGCAGCTTATTTTTTGGTGTGGAGAGACTGACAACAATAAAAGGTAATGTGGTCTAGTAGTTAAAAGCACAAACTTGGGAGCCATTCTGATTACGTTTGAATCCCAGCTCTGCCATGTCCTGAATAAGTTACTTAACCTTTCCGTTCTCAGTTTGCTCAACTCTAAATTGGGAATAGTAATAGTACTTACTTCATAGGGTTGTTAGAGCATTAAATTAATCAAGTAAAGTGCTTAATCTAATGCCTGCTGCATAGAAAGCACCATATGAGTATTTACTGTTATTTTATATATTCTTTTAGATAGGTACCATGGAGAAAAACAAAGCAAGGTAAGGAGTGGGAAGTGGGAGGTTGATCTAGGATTGATCTAGGATGGTCCAGAAAAGGCTCCCTGATATGGGAACATTTGAACAAAGATTTCATTGAAGTGATATCTGGGTTAACAAAATTCTAGGCAGTGATAAACGTAAATTCAGAAACCCTGAAGGGCAACTGTGATTGACGTCCTTAAAGATAGTAAGAAGGCCAGTATAGCTGGAGTGGTATAAGCCAGGAGGGACAAAGGTAGGAGGTGAAGTTAGGATAAATTATATAGGCCTTTGTAGCATTTAAAAACTCTGGCTTTCCATTCTATCTGTTCTGTGACTGGACCCCAGGCTTCAGAATTAGGCATATGAAATAGATCCAGCCAGTCAAGGCTCACACAGTGATTAGACCTGACCAGACCAAGTATTTACTTAAAGCTAATTATGTTGCCAAAGTGAACATTCTAGGAATTCTGTTGCCTGGAACGAAGCTGGGATCTTATGGAAAGTATGTAGGCTTGGAGTTACTGGCAATCTTCTTGCCTCAATGAGTTGAGGACCTGCTTGAAAGTGAAATCAACACAGAAGAAAGTAGAACCATAAATAGGGAAATATCCCTGACCAGATCATTTGGTCCTTGGATCAGGCTGTGCCTAAAGCCAGAATCACTGCCTTAGATTTCTTGGTTACATGAGCCAAAAACATTTTCTTTTTGGTCAAGTCAGATTGAGTTAAGTTTTTGGTCACTTGCCAACCTGATTAACATAAAATAGGCAGAAGAAATGGAATAACTGAATCAAACTGAAAAGGAGTGAATGGCCTGCAAGAAAGGAAGACAATCCAGAGAGAAGATACAAAAGAAATAACTTGAGAGTGCACTTTCAACAATTTGAACAATGAATGAAGAAATTAATGTCCAGGCAAGGACACAAGAAGCTTGTCATATAAGCCTGGTGAAAGTATCTAGCACAAAATAGATAATTAAAAAATAGTATCTATAATGGTAATAGCTTCCATTATCTGCCACTAAATTATAAATTCTTTGGGAGCAGGAAACATATTTCAGTTTTTATTGCTTTTAGTAAACTAAAGTTGTCACTCAGATATTTGAATTGAATTTACTTTGTGCTGTGCCTTGCATACTTGGGCTAGTAATTGGGAGGTAAGCCTGGGATCAGCAGCAAAGGAAAACTAACCTTAGCTCCCACATTAAGCCAGGAATCCTGGCTAAAATCATCCAGGTCCATAGCATTCCTAGCTTCTGGGAGATGCAATTTTTTTTTCTGGAAGAAAGTGCCCTCAGTTTAGGCCTTCAAGTTTCTCAGAGATTAAGATCAACCACCTAAGTTCATAAGCATTACCAAAAGAACGACATGGAAAAATTGAGAAACACATCGTCATTAGGAGATTTCAACATACTTCTCTTCAATTATTGATAGATGAAGGAGAAAATAGAAAACTAGTAAAGATTTAGAAGATTTGAAAAAACAAAAGTTTGATTGAACAAATAAATAATTCAACCCAACAACTAGAAAATGTATATTCTTTTCAAGCATACATGAAATATTTTCAAAAATTAATATACCAGCCCATAAATGCCAGTCTTATAAAATATCAAAAAATTGAATTGTACCAACCTTGTCATCTTACCACAGTGTTGTTAAGTATAAGTCACTAAAGTTAAACAAAAGATTTCCTTTGGAGAGCTAAAAACCCCTGAATAACTCTGGGTCAAAATGGAAGGCACAGTGGAAATTTTTAAAACACTTGGAGCAAACAATAGTAAAAATACTGTATATAAAACTACATAGAATGCAGTAAAGGTGATAAATAGAGGGAAATTTGTAGTCTTAAATGCTCATATTAGAAAAAAATTAGGGCTAAAAATTAATCAGCTAAGTAGCCATCTTATGTTTGAAAAGGAATAGAATAAATTCCAAATATGTAGGAATAAAATGATGATAAAAAATAGTAACAGAAATCAATGAAATAAGGGGAAAGTATAATAAAATATAGATAAAACTGAGAATGTTCTTTTTTATGGGTATGCTATTAACATTTAAATTTTACCATCAATCAAGTATATGCTGGCCATATGTTCAGATTTTTGAAATAAAGATAAATGGACAGCTTTAAGGGTCCAATATATTAAACACTGAACAATATATTCAACAATTAAGAAACATCTAGGGGGTGATATAACTAAAAATACTAGCACAAGTATAGGGCCAAGCCCTGCAATTGGAGGAAAAATCTGTTCAGGACAGAGAGGTTCTTGTGAAAATGTTCTTTGAAGAAAACTTATAAGATAGATAAATTCCTGAGATTAAAGGGGGAAAAAGAAGGCACAAATATCAATGATAAAGAGGATATACCTATACTCATAAAGAGATTAAAATATAAAAATTCTATGCCAGTAATTTGAAAACTTTGACAAAATGGAAAAAGCTATAGAAAAATACCCTAAAAAGACAGACTCAAAATGCAATAGAAGGAATGGATAAACCTATAATTGTTAAGAAAATTGAAGGAGGTGATATGAAATCTTCCAAAAAGAAAATAAAGTGCCCAAATAGTATTACCAGTAAATTCTACCAAACTTACAAAGACTAGATCATTCTAGTCTTATATAATCTCTCCTTGAGAGGAGGAAAAAAGAGAACATCTCCTAACTCACTTTATGACTCTAATGTAAAACTGATATTGAGGGACTTCCCTGGTGGCGCAGTGGTTAAGAATCTGCCTGCCAATGCAGGGGACATGGGTTCAAGCCCTGGTGTGGGAAGATCCCACATGCCGCGTAGCAGCTAAGTCCATGTGCCACAACTACTGAGCCTGCACTCTAGAGCTCTCGAGCCACAACTACTGAGCCTGTGTGCCACAGCTATTGAAGCCCGTGCGCCTAGAGCACATGCTCCGCAACAAGAGAAGCCACCGCGTGAGAAACCCGTGCACCACAGCGAAGAGCAGCCCTCGCTCACCGCATCTAGAGAAAGCCTGCATGCAGCAACGAAGACCCAACACAGCCAAAAAAATTAAATAAATTAATTAATTAATTTTAAAAAACTGATATTGAAATCAGAGAAGGACAATATGAGAAGGGAAAATTATATTTCCAAATACTTTATGGACACATTTCAAAAAATCCAAACAAAATATTAACAAATTTAACTTAGAAATGTATTAAAAAGATGTATATTGTGACAAAGTTGGGCATATTCTTCAAGGATGAATTCATCCTTGAATTCGTAGGAATTCAAGGGTGGTTTAATATTTAAAAGATCTATAAATGTTACTCACTACTTGTACAGATGAAAGAAGAAATGCCTTGTGAAGGTATTATGAAAAAAAAAACAAAAAACAAAACCTGAATTCAATGGTCAATGAATTTAAAATAAATTCTTAATGAACTAGGAATAAAACTTTCTAAATCTGATAATGTATCTGCCAAACTCTGGAGTAAATACTTTTCTTGATGATGAAACACTATATACATTATTTTACTTATTAAGTAAGATGAGGGTTATTTCAGCACAAGCACTGCGATACCATGAAAATCTATCTGAAAACTGAGACAACTACTAAGTGACTAATGAGCTGGTAGCATATACAACGTGGATACGCTGGCACAGGAATGATGCACGTCCCAGGCAGGCAGGAGTGGGATGGTGTGAGATTTATCATGCTTCTCAGCACAGCATGCAATTTAAAACTTATCAATTGTTTATTTCTGGAATTTTCCACTTAATATTTTCAGACCACAGTTGACCATGGGTAACTGAAACTGCAGAAAGCAAAACTGCAGAAAAAGGGGGACTACTGTATACAAAAATCAATTGTAGTGGTACTTCTGGGATGGTGGGGTAAGGTCCTCTGAAATTCTGCTCTTTCATAAGAGCAATAAGAACATTGGCAAAAAAAAAAAAAATCAACTTTTCAAAACTCAAAATTAACCAGAGGCTTGCAATAATCCAAAGAGAATATATTCAAGAAACAGCTGAATCTCAGAACAGGAAGATTTGTGGTGGTTTTTTTTTTAATTAATTAATTTATATTTTATTTTTGGCTGCATTGGGTCTTTGTTGCTGCACACGGGCTTTCTCTAGTTGCGGTGAGCGGGGGCTACTTTTTGTTGCAGAGCATGGGCTCTAGGCATGTGGGCTCAGTAGTTGTGGCTCAAGGACTCTATAGAGCGCAGGCTCAGTAGTTGTGGTGCACGGTCTTAGTTGCCCCATAGCATGTGGGATCTTCCTGGACCAGGGCTCGAACCCATGTCCGCTGCATTGGCAGGTGGATTCTTAACCACTGTGTCACCAGGGAAGTCTGATTTGTGGTGTTTTAACATGATCTATTCCAGTTCTCATCTCCCCAAATCTAGTAGAATTGAAACAAAAAACCTTACAATAATAGTAGCCATGAAAATCAGCAGTGTAGTAACCACTGGTGGGGGCAGAATTGTTTGGAATCTTCAAAAAACCTCATTCTTAGAGAATTATCATTATTCAACATGTCTGACAGTTTCCTCGAAACCCCCACTCACAGGGCTTGTCTTTCTTTGACCTGATTCAGAGCTTGCTCAGTGCAAACAGCTTTCTCCCCAGGACATTTGTTGAAAACAATCAGGGGCAATTATTTCAAATCTCAGCTGCCTGAGTTGGAAAAACAATTGGGGCAAACAAAAAGCTGACCAAACACTTCAAAGCAAAAACTGGGAAGTGAGATGTCCATAGAGGGCTTTGAAAAGCTCTGACATATTCCCAGGATGCTAGAAGGTCATGCACATGTGCACACTCTGCCCATGCTCAGGAAATACCTGAGAAGGCCTGAATCTCTCTCCTCTGACTGAACTTGAAGCTCTATACAAGCAGGAATTGAAAGCTAAGGCAGAAGTGTAAGCTGCCTGCTGGAGAATTGAAAGCATGCCTAAACATACACATAATACCCTTTGGTGAAGCCTGGGAGATATACTGATTCAAGGCATTTTAAGGAAATTTTTGTCTAATCATTGGCTGATCACTAAGCTAACCAAGCAAGATTTCAATAGCCACATATGACAAAAAATACAAACTTCACAGAATTTATTTAGGAAATTCATTAAACAAACAAAAGGCAATAGGAGTAGTATCAACATGAACAACCAATAGCAATAACAACTAGCCCTGGGGAGGGAATCTGATTTCCACAGTTGCCACATGGTATTATTTTATATTTTTAAATTAATTTTTATTGGAGTATAGTTGCTTTACAATGTTGTGTTAGTTTCTACTGTACAGCAAAGTGAATCAGCTATACGTATACATATATCCGCTCCTTTTTGGATTTCCTTCCCTTTTAGGTCACCACGGAGCACTGAGTAGAGTTCCCTGAGCTATACAGTAGGTTCTCATGAGTTACCTATTTTATACATAGTTTCAATAGGGTACATATGTCAATCCCAATCTCCCAATTCATCCCACCCCTGCTTCCTCCCTTGGTGTCCATACATTTGTTCTCTGCTTCTGTGTCTCTATTTCTGTTTTGCAAATAAGATCATCTATACCATTTTTCTATATTCCACATATACGTGTTAATATATGATATTTGTTTTTCTCTTCTGACTTACTCTGTATGACAGTCTCTAGGTCCATCCACGTCTCTACAAATGACCCAATTTCGTTCCTTCTTATGGCTGAGTAATATTCCATTGCATATATGTACCACATCTTTATCCATTCTTCTGTTGATGGACATTTAGGTTGCTTCCATGTCCTGGCTATTGTAAATAGTGCTGCAATGAACATTGGGGTGCAGCCACATCATATTATTTTAAATGTCCAGTTTTCAACAACAACAAAAAAAACAAAAACAAAAAAATATGTGATGCACAAAGAAACTGGAAAGTATGGTCTATACACAGAAAAGTCATTTAATGAAACTATCCCCAAGGAAGCCTAGACATTGGACTTACTAGACAGAGGCTTTAATTTAGGTATTATAAATTTTTTCAAAGAATTAAAGAAAACTATGTCTAAAGAACTAAAAGAAATTATGAGAACAATGCCTCACCAAATAGAGAATATTTATAAGAGATAGTTATTACAAAAAAGAAGAGCCAAATAGAAATTCTGGAGCTGAAAAGTACAATAACTGAATGAAAAATTTGTAAGAGGGGCTCAAAAGCAGACTTGAGCTGGCAGAAGAATCAGTAAACCTGAATATAGGTCAATTGAGGTTATCAAATCTAAGGGAAAAAAGAAAAATGAATGAAAAATAAATAGAACTTCAGAGACAAAGACAAAGAGAGAATCTTGAAAGCAACAAGAGAGAAGCAACTCATCACAAACGAAGTATACTCAATAAGAGTAACAGCTGATTTTTCTTTAGAGACCATAGAAGCCAGAAAGCAATGGGACAAAATACCCAAAGTGTTGAAAGAAAGACTGTCAACCCAGAATTCTATATCCAGCAAAATTATCCTTCAAAATGAAAGGGAAATTAAGACATTCCCAGATAAAAACTGAGAGAATTTGTTGCCAGCAGGCATTCCCTACAAGAAATACCAAAGAGTGTCCTTCGGGCTGAATTGAAAGGACACTACACAGTAACTTGAATCCACATGGAAAAAAATAAAGAACACCAGTAAAGGTAACTACATAGGTAAATATACAATAAGACAGTATGAATGTATTTTTTTCTTTGTAAACATTTTTTTCCCCTTCTACCCGATTTAAAAGCAATAATTATACAATTTTTAATGGGCTTATAGTGTA
The DNA here is from genome assembly GCF_011762595.2 of Tursiops truncatus. Lineage (NCBI taxonomy): Eukaryota > Metazoa > Chordata > Mammalia > Artiodactyla > Delphinidae > Tursiops > Tursiops truncatus. The sequence continues at coordinate 84,933,391 of NC_047034.1, forward strand.
TAAAGATGTAATTTGTAAGACAATAGTGTGAAGGAGGAAACTGTACAGGAGCAAAGTTTTACTATTGCAATTAAATTGGTATTAAACTATACTAGACTGTTTTAAGTTAAGATGTTAATCGTAATCCACAGGACAACCACTAAGAAAATAACAAAAAACATAGTAAAAGAAACAGCGAGGTAATTAAAGGGGCACACCAAAAATATCTATTTAACATAAAAGAAGGCAGTGATGGAGGAAAAGAAAAACAAAAAAGACATAAGACAGAGAAAACAAATAGTAAAACAGCAGACCTAAGTCCTACCTTATCAGTAATTAAATTAAATCTAAATAGATTAAGCACTTCAATCAAAAAGCAGTGATTGGCAAATTGGATCCAACCCTATGCTGTCTACAAGAGGCACATTATAGATTCAAAGACACAAATTGTTTTAGAGTATACAGATGAAAAAATAATATGCCATGCAGACAGTAACCAAAGAAACCTAGGCAAAATAGACTTTAAGACAAAATTGTTTTTAGACACAAAGACATTTTATAATGATAAAAGTTCAATCCATTATGAAGACATAACTATTATAAACATATATACACCTAACCACAGAGCCCCAAAATAGATGAAGCCAAAACTGATGGAAATAGAGAAATAGACAATTCAATAACAATACTTGAAGATTTCGACAGAACTTCAATAAAATAATTAGGCAGAAAATCAACCAGGAAATAGAAGACTTGAACAACCAAGTATGTACCAAGTATAAACCAAATAAATCTAACAAACATCTGTAGAACATTTTACCCATCAACAACAGAATACACATTCTTCTCAAGTACACATGGAACATTTTCCAGGATAGACCATCTATTAGGCCATAAAACAAGTCTCAGTACATTTGAAAGGACTGAGTATGTTCTCTGATCATAATGAAATAAAATCAGAAATGAACAACAAAAGAAAATTTGGCAAATGAGCAAATATGTGGAAATTAACAACACATTCCTAAATAACCAATGGTTCAAAGAATAAATTATAAAGGAAATTAGAAAACACATTGAGATGAATGAAAACAAATTACAAAATACCAAAATTTCTGTAATACAGCTGAAACAGTGACTAGCAGGAAATTTATAGCTGTATACATCTATATTTAAAAAGAAAAAAATCTCAAATCAATAACTGAAACTTTTGGGACTTCTTTGGCAGCACAGTGGTTAAGAATCCACCTGCCAATGCAGGGGACACAAGTTTGATCCCTGGTCCGGGAAGATCCCACATGCTGCGGAGCAGCTAAGCCTGTGTGCTACAACTACTGAGCCTGCTCTCTAGAGCCTGCGTGCCACAACTACTGAGCACACATGCCACAACTACTGAAGCCCGCATGCCTACAGCCCATGCTCTGCAACAAGAGGAGCCACCACAATGAGAAGCCCATGCACCACAATGAAGAGTAGCCCCTGCTCGATGCAACTAGAGAAGGCCCACGCGCAGCAACGAAGACCCAGCACAACCAAAAGTAAATAAGTTAAAATAAAATTTAATTTAATTTAATTTCCATCCTGTTGGGAAGAAGTCTCTAAAAAAAATAAATAACTGAAACTTTTACCATAAGAAACAAGAAAAAAAGGGTAAATTAAATGCAAAGTTAATACAGGGAAGGAAATAATGAAGATTAGAACAGAAATAAATGAACTAGAAAGTACAAAAAAATAAAGAAAATCAATAAAACCAAAAGTTTGGTTCTTTGAAAAAATCAGTAAAATTGACAAACTTTAGACTAACCAAGAAAAGAGAGAACTCAAATTACTAAAATCAGAACTGGAAGAGGATACATTATGTATAGTGAAGAATTAACCTTACCAATAGAGAGGTTTGGCCTTTGTCCTTGGCTACTGGAATATGATCTCTAGGTCTCTGAAGAGTCCTGCCTGATAGGAGTGTCTTTGTTTGCTGGGCCCTTTAGCTATATTGTCTTATTTCCAATCTCTGAAAGATAAAGTATTAGCCCCTGGTAAGGGCTCTAGTAAGGGCTGGAGACTAAAGGCCAGCACTCACGTGAGCAGTATGTGATCAAGCCCTACTAAATTCTAGACACCAAAAGCTTAGGTGAGTTTCCCCGGTTGGTGGTACTCTATATTTTCACACATTGTAAGTGGGAGAAGGTAATGCTATCCATGACTCCATGGAAAGAGTATGATCAAAAGCTCCACACTTGAACCTCTCCTAAACTCTGCCCTGTGCATCTCTTCCTGTGGCTGATTTCAACCTGTGTCCTTTCCCTGTAATAAATCGTGACTATAATAGCTTTCAGTGAATTCTGTGAGTCCTGTTGAATTGCCAAAACTGTTTTAGAAACCACCCCACTCCGCACCCCCTGACCCCCAGTGCCTAAATTTGCAATTGGTGTTAGAAGTGAAGTCAATTTTGTGGGGCCTGTTCCCTCTAATAGTACTGTTGGTTAAACTCTTCTGTATCACTACTAACCTTGTAAAAATAAAAAGGGATTACAAAGGAATACTCTGAACAATTGCAGACCAACAAATTAGATAACCTAAATGAAATGAACACATTTCTAGAAAGGCACAAACTATCAAATGACTCAAGAAGATATAGACAAGCTGAATATACCTATAGCAAGTAAAAAGATTGACATAATCATCAAAAAACTACCCACAAAGAAAACCTGAAGCCCAGATGGCTTCACTGGTGAATTCTATGAAATATTTAAAGAACTAACACCACTCTTTTACAAGCTCTTCCAAAAAGCAAGAGGAGGGAACACTTCCCAGCTTGTTCTTTGAAGCCAGTATTACCCAAAACCAGACAGACATCACAAGAGAAGAAAACTGCAAACCATTATCCCTGGTAAATATGGACGTAAAAATCCTCAACAGAATATGAGCAAACAGAGTCCAACAACATAAAATGGGTTATATATCATGACAAATTGGGACTTACCTCAGGAGTGAAGGAATTCATAAATGGTTCAACATATAAAAATCAGTCAAACCATACCATATTAATAGAATAAAGGCCCCAAACCACGAGATCATCTTCATAGACACATAACAATTTGCTACAATCCAATATCCTTCGCGATAAAAATACTCAACAACTAGGAATAGAAGGAAGCTTCTCAAACTTAATAAAGGGCATCTATAAAAACCCACAGGTAACATCATACTTAATGGTAAAATACTGAAAACTTCCCTGTAAGGTCAGAAATAAGACAAGGATGTCCACTTTCACCACATGCACTGGAGGTTTTATCCAAGGAAATTAGGCAATGAAAGGAAGATGTAAAACTATCACAGATGACATGATTTTGTAAATAGAAGATCCTAAGGAATCTACACTCATATATACATATATATACATAAGTCTATTAGAACTGATAAATGAGTTCAGCAAATTTGCAGGCTGCAAAATTAACATACAAAAATCAATTGTATTTCTAGACACGAGCAATGAAAAATCCAAAAATAAAATTAAGAAAACAGTTCAAATTACCATATCATCAAAAATAATATTCAGGAATAAAACTAATTGCCAATGGGTACAGGGTTTCTTTCTGGGGTGATGAAAATATTCTGATATTAGTGATGATAGTTGTACAGTTTTGTGAATATACTGAAAACCACTGAAATACAAACTTTAAAAGGGTGAATTTTATGATATGTGAATTATATCTCAGTAAAGCTATTATTTAAGCATATCAATTGTGTCTTTATAAACCAGCAAATAACAGAAAATGATTTTTTTAAAATTACCATCTACAAGAGTAATAAAAGCTACCTTGGAATAAGTCTAACAAAAGTTGTGCATAAAAGTAAATAAATAAATAAATAAATAAAAATAAATAATTAAAAAAAAAAGTTGTGCAAACCCTGGGAATTTTATAATTTTATAAAGCTTTTAGAAACTTTACTTCTATAAAAGTTTTATTTAAAAAATCTACTCTTTTAGCTTCTTAAGCAGAATTCTTCCTAAGAGTTGTTCTTTTTAAATCACTACAGGATCACTTTCTAAATTATATTTGAAGTGTTTAGATTAGTTAGAAGGTGAGCTATTTAAAAGTTGATTTCTATGGATAGGAAGATAGAATTTGTATTAAAGAGTAAGGAATAGTAAAATATGAAATTGTCATTGTTGACCTGTACAGTATTAATACTGTACTACATCATTCCAGGTAATGTTAGGGTGGCCAGAATAAGTATGATAACATATTGTTGGAAGGTTTATTTTGACATAAAATAGAAGCTGGTTTAAGTAAATCAAAGGAGAACTTAATTTCTCTAAAGTAGACTGGTAAACCTTTTAGCTCTCAACTTCTCCCACCTGCTAGTAATTCATAATCACATTGTATTTCTTTTTCTAACTATGTTTTTCACTAATGCTGGGGCTTAAGAAGAAAAGGGGAAATCTTTGGTTTAAAACTACTAGTCTCTGATATCAGGGTTCATTTTTTTTTTAATATTTTATTTATTTATTTATTTGGTTGCGCCCTGTCAGTTGCGGCAGGCGGGCTCCTTAGTTGTAGCATGCATGTGGGATCTAGCTCCCTGACCAGGGATTGAACCTAGGCCTCCTGCATTGGGAGCATGGAGTCTTAACCACTGCGCCACCAGGGAAGTCCCTCAGGGTTCATTTTGCAGGTTTAAACAGTATTGGTCAGCCATCGTTTAGGAATCTTTCTAGTCACATATTAGTAAAAGAATACCTTAAATCTAAGCAGCTAGATGAAAACCCAACTTTACTGAGCTAACTTTCCAGCCCGTTAAATGAGAATCTAATGCTTGAAATGACCTTTTATTTAGAAAATTGCTATATGCCTTTATTTATTTATGTAATAAATGTAAGGGATTTTATGGGAGTGCTTTGTTATTGACCTACTTGTTATGTACTATTTTAATTTCATACCCTTTAGATATTTGGATTTGAACTGCATTTTAGAATTCATCTTTACTTACAATGCCACCATCAAACGGAGGTCCAGTTGGATACACGCCCCCAGATGGAGGCTGGGGGTGGGCAGTGGTTGTTGGAGCTTTCATTTCCATTGGCTTCTCTTGTGCTTTTGGCAAATCTATTACTGTATTTTACAAAGAAATTGAAGAAATATTTAAAGCCAGCACCAGCGAAGTGTCATGGTTATCTTCCATCACGTTTGCTGTCATGTATGGTGGAGGTAAGTACTCATGACCTGCTCTTTTAACTTTCAATGGGTAGACAAAAGCTCTGTAGTAAGTGCTTTTTGTTCTTGATGCCCTTATCAGTGAGATATTTGAAATGTTAGTTCTTGGAGTTACATGATTAGAGTCGTGTTTTTCATTGTCTTTAACGATAAAAGCTACATAGAAGCTGTGTGCTCTGGTAGGTCAGTTATAAAATGGTGTCATTATAAAGGATAACTTCCTTTAAAAATGTGTTTTGTGTTGACTGCTGGGTATAGAAAGGTTATTGATGTTTGTATTTTAATCATATACCCTGTAAACTTGCTAAACTTTTGTTGTTTCCAATAGTTTATTGGTAGATTTTTTTTCAAAAATTTTTGATAGACAAATCTGCAAATACTTATAGTTCGGTTTCTTCATTTCCTTACACCTTTTCCCCCCTGTCTTACTGCTGGCTCGGACCTCCAGTATAATGTTGAAGAAAAGTGGTGATGGTAGGCATTCTTGTTTTGTAGTTCTGTTTTGGTTGTGTTGTTGTTTTCTGTGAGAAATAATACATTTTAGCTAGTTTGTAAACATGCCCTTAAGTCAGAAGTTTGATCAGACTTGCTCATAAATCTCATCGTTCATGTGTTTGCTCTAGATGACCATCTAAAAATTTAAAACAAGCAAACTTGCTACATATATGTGGATAATATCCTAGATACATGAAGAATCCTATAAAAATACTTATAATCAGGGTATTTGCAGCCTATTCTGCCTTAAAATAATTAGATTATTGTCTTGCATACTTTAGTTAAAACCCATCTAATATGTCCTAGATATATAGAAAATGTACAATCAATACTATATGTATTCCATTACACAGACCTGTGACTCTGAAATAAAGATAGAAAGTAATATTCCTTACCACTGTCTTCTGTTTCATCTGTTTATTTTCTGGGGTGGCATCCTGTCATGTTGGTAATGTCATATGCATGTGTGGATGTGAGGGCTGGGCTTCTCCTCTATATGACTAAGCTGTTTGTTCTCTCCTAGGTCCTATCAGCAGTATCCTGGTGAATAAATATGGCAGTCGTCCAGTTATGATTGTTGGCGGCTGCTTGTCAGGCTGTGGCTTGATCACAGCTTCCTTCTGTACCACTGTGCAGGAACTTTACTTGTGTGTCGGAGTCATTGCAGGTGAGTTGCTACTGATGTATTTTCAAGCATTAATTTTTGTGTGGACTATTTATAGCATTAATTTGCCAATTCTTTTGAAAAATGAAAGTTCTTTGTTAGAAAAATTACTAGGTCACTATTTTTTAGAGCTGTTGATATGTTAATTTTAAAAAAGCAAGTCTTTAAAGAAAGTTCTGGCGCTTAATGGGTGATTATTTTTATTGAATGAATAAATTGAAAAAGATTCTTTCCTTTCTTCCTTTCTTTCTTCCCTTCCTCCCTCTCTTTCTTTCTTTCTTTCCTTTTCTTTCTTTTTTTGTCTTAAGAAAGAAGATAGTGGTGATAGGTAAAAAGTTGTTGAAAGGGAGGTCATTAGCTATTCCCACTCATTTCCCATTCTACCCAAGAAGGAATTGGCTCAAATTAGAGAAAGAGAGAATGTCAGATACAAAGCAGTTTCTGATAGAAAAGACAGATACATTTTCAAGGGTTAAAGGGCATTCATGAGGAAACCCCCCTTTCTAATAGCTAACTTAAGAAAATAAAATTGCTGAATATAAATACAATTGACACCCATAGCTCTACAGTTCAGAGAAAACTACCATTAATATTTTGACGCCATATCAACTCATTTTTATATGCACACATAGAATTTTTAGAACAAAGAGGGATGACATTAGTGAAGTCAAACAGAGAAAGACAAATATCATATGATATCACTCATATGTGGAATCTAATTTTTTTAAATGATACAAATGAACTTATTTACTAAACAGAAACAGACTTATAGATATTGAAAACAAACTTATGGTTACCAAAGGGGAAAAGTGGAGGTGGTATAAATCAGGAGCTTGGGATGAACATACACATACTACTATATATAAGATAGATAACCAACGAGCACCTACTTATAGCACAGGGAACTCTATGCTCAATATTCTGTGATAACCTATAAGAGAAAAGAATCTAAAGGAGAATGAATGTATGTGTATGTATGACTGAATCACTTTGCTCTATACCTGAAACTAACACAGCACTGTAAATCAACTATACTCCAATACAGTTAAAAAAATTTTTTAAAGAGATGAGATTATGTATGTATAATGTTTGTAACCAATTTTTTCACTTAATGATACATCATGTATTATACATAGTTTCTCCATCTCAGTAAATACACTTTAGCAGCAATTATTTTTTCATGGGATAGATGGATATACCATAATTTATTTCACCATTCTCTAATTGAAGGACATTTAGATTGTTTATATTTTCACTCTTAATAAACAGTATTTGCATGATAGTGCTTTTGTATGCATCTTTGTGAAAATGATAATTTCCTTTGGATAAATTTTTAGAAGAGCAATTACTGGGAAAAAAGCGTTTTGATATCATTGGCCAAATACTCTTTTGGAAAGGTTATAATAATTTACAGTCCCACCTGCAGGACCTGAAATAATGCCAGTAATGGGTATTATCTTTTTGGATCTATACTTTTACTACATTAATTAAATTTTTAAACATTTAGCTATTTTAACTCATCTGGATTATTTGAATAACATAAGGAAGGAATAGAACTTTATTTGTTCCCATGTGATTATTCAGCCTGTTCATTATTTCATTTATTAATTCACTCAACAAATACTTATTGAGTCCCTAACTATATGCCAGCACTGGTCCAAGCTCTGTGGGGAGAGCCAACATGACAGGCAAGATTCCTGCTGTTTAGTGGAGGGAAGCAGACAATAAGCAGACCAACAAATAAATGAATAAATAAGAAAAATATCGGGTAGTAATAACTGCTTTGCAAAGACTTAAAACAGAATTTTGATAGAGGAGAATTGAATGGTCCCTAAAGGGAAGGCTTCTCAGAGGTGGTGATTTTAAGTTGAGATCTGAATGAAAGCTAGGAGAAGGCTTTGAGAAAATCTAGAAGAACAGTTACACTTAGCACAAGTAAGAATAGACTGAGATGAGGGCAGGGAGGTAGGTTAGGGCCAAATCATGGGACCTCTTAATCCAGAGTGAAAAGTTATGGACGGGCAGTCATTAGAGAGATCGAAATGTGCAAGCATCCTAACCTGGTTTACCTAGTAGGGAAGCAAGACTGGGAGACCATTTAACAGGTTATTGGGATAGTTACTGTCCCAGCCCCATTAGCTGAAAAATCCATTATTTCCCTATTAATTTAAATGTATCTTTTGGTTCTGTTTCTGGACTTTCTGCCCACTTTTAGTAATCAGTTTTTCTAATTTTGAATAAGTGCCACACTATTCTAATTACCGTAGCTGTACAATATATTTATATATCTGTTAGGGTAGGCCCACCAATTATTTATCCTTTTCCAATAGTTCTAATGCATTTGTTCTTCGGGTGTATTTTAGAGTCATTTTACCTCATTTGAAAAATAAAACACATTGAAATTTTCATAGAAATTTCATTAAATTAATGGATTTACTAAGGTAGTGTTAGCATCTTGACAATGTTGTGTTTTACTATCCAAAAACATTTTCTCTCTCTCTCCCTCCCCCTCCCTCTCTCTTGCTTCCCTTCCTTCTGCCCCTTCTCCTATCTTGCTTTCTGAATTTATAAAATTTATCTTCTCTCCTTTTTGCTTTCAATTCCTCTGGAAAGCTATTCCTCTGGAAAGCTAAAATTATGAAATAAGACAAAGGATCTTACATTTACTGTTCTTTTTGTTGCTAAAGGATAAAGAATTATTTTTAAAAATATACATTTTTTAGGGACTCTCTGGTGGTCCAGGGTTAAGACTCTGTACTTCCACTGCAAGGGGCCTGGGTTCGATCCCTGGTCGGGGAACTAAGATCCTGCATACCACATGGTGCAGCCAAAAAATATATACATACATACATATATATAAATATATATACATTTTTTAATTTTATAAATCTAGTATTTGCTGCATAAAGAGACTTTATGTCTGTATTTATTTGATAACAGTCCACTTAATGACCTACTAGTTATAACAGCCTCTCATGATTTTGACCTCTTTCCACTTCATTTCTTTGCCTAGTTAATTAATTCCAAATATGTTTCTGACATTTATTGGAGTATGTGATTCTTTCTTCCCCTCTCGCCAGGTCTTGGGCTTGCCTTCAACTTGAATCCATCTCTGACCATGATTGGCAAGTATTTCTACAAGAGGCGACCATTAGCAAATGGACTGGCCATGGCAGGCAGCCCTGTGTTCCTCTCCGCCCTGGCCCCCCTCAACCAGGCTCTTTTTGCTGTCTTTGGCTGGAGAGGAAGCTTCCTAATTCTTGGAGGCATCCTACTAAACTGCTGTGTGGCTGGAGCCCTGATGAGACCAATAGGGCCCAAGCCAACAACTGCAGGGAAAGAGAAGTCTAAAGAATCCCTTCAGGAAGCTGGAAAATGTGATGCAAATATGGGGGCAGGTGATGCAAATACAGAAGTTAATGGCAGAAACCCCCCAAAGGAGAAACAATCCGTTTTCCAAACAGTTAACAAACTTCTGGACTTATCCCTATTCAAACACAGAGGCTTTATGCTGTACCTCTCTGGGAATGTGATAATGTCTTTTGCGCTGGCTACACCTTTAGTCTTTCTTAGTAATTATGCCAAGAGTCAACATCACTCTAGTGAGAAGTCTGCCTTCCTTCTTTCCATTCTGGCTTTTGTTGACATGGTAGCCAGACCTTCTATGGGATTTGTAGCCAACACAGAGTGGATAAGACCTCGAGTTCAGTATTTTTTTGCTGCTTCTATTATTGCAAATGGAGTGTGTCATATGCTAGTACCCTTATCCTCTAGCTATATAGGGTTCTGTCTTTATGCGGGATTCCTTGGATTTGCTTTTGGGTGGTTTGGCGCCGTATTGTTTGAAACGCTGATGGACCTGGTTGGATCCCAGAGGTTCTCCAGTGCTGTGGGATTGGTGACCATTGTGGAATGCTGTCCTATTCTCCTGGGGCCACCAATTTTAGGTATAGTATGTCTCCCTATTTCTATGGTTCTATTAACATAAAACAGAAGATTAGGAAGGTGATAGAAGGCAGAAATCAGTGAGCTGCTTGACAGTCTTTCTTCGCTTCTGTACCCTCAGTGCTGGCACAATGCTTGGTACAGCGTAATTGCTCAAATAATAGAACTGAATTAAAGTGAATCATCAAGCTGAAAGAGGAATAAAAAACTATTACACACTTAAGTATGTATAATAATTTTTCCCGATAAAAAAACTAACATGTTTATTGTAGAAAAATGTATGTATAACCACCTTTAAAATACTGTTGGTGATTTCTTTTTAATTGTGGAGTTTATCTCAGCAGTAATATTTAAAATAATAACAGTAGGTACCAGGTGAGGGCTAACAGTATACCAGGGACTATCCTAGTCGTTTTCTATATTCTGTCATATATTACAAGTCTGTGATGTAGGACAATTATTGTTCCCGCTTTATAAATAAAGAAATAGAGGCTTCTAAAAGTGAAATAACTTGTCCAAGATCACACAGCTAGTAAGTGACAATAAAACCCGGTGTATTATTCTCTTAAGAATGCTAAATGGTGAATGGATAAAGAAGATGCGGCACATATATACAATGGAATATTACTCAGCCATAAAAAGAAATGAAATTGAGTTATTTGTCGTGAGGTGGATGGACCTAGAGTCTGTCATACAGAATGAAGTAAGTCAGAAAGAGAAAAACAAATACTGTATGCTAATGCATATATATGGAATCTAAAAAAAAAAAAAAGGTTCTGAAGAACCTAGGGGCAGAACAGGAATAAAGACACAGACGTAGAGAATGGACTTGAGGACACAGGGAGGGGGAAGGGTAAGCTGGGACAAAGTGAGAGAGTAGCACTGACATATATACACTATCAAATGTAAAATAGATAGCTAGTGGGAAGCAGCCGCATAGCACAGGGAGATCAGCTCGGTGCTTTGCGACCACCTAGAGGCGTGGGATAGGGACGGTGGGAGGGAGATGCAAGAGGGAGGGGATATGGGGATATACGTATGCATATAGCTGATTCGCTTTTTTATACAGCAGAAACTAACACAACACTGTAAAGCAATTATACTCCAATAAAGATGTTAAAAAAAAAGAATGCTAAATGGTTTACATTTTAAAATTATTAATACAAAATACAACAATAATTTGGACTTCTGGATGTGACCCATGCTTTTGAGATTATGTACTATAAAGTAAGGAAGGATACATAACAGAAGATCCACTACTGACCTGTCCACCCTCTCTCCTCCCTATATATACCCAAGGAGATTCCAAATCCTGTCCGTTTTTTGCTTCCTAAATCTCCTTCTAATCTGCCCGTTTTCTCTCCATCACAACTACCACTCTTATCCAAATCTCCTATCTTTTATCAGTAGGCTTCTAACTTTACCCATATCCACTCTAGCTGTTCTTCATCTCTTAGAACACTCCAGTTGCTTCCCACGTTCTCAGGGTGAAGATCAAATTCCCTGCTGTGGCCTACTAGGTCCTGCGTGGCCTGGCCCACCTGTGTCTCCAGCCTCATTTCCCACCACTCAGTTTGCTCTCTGCTTCTCCTCTCACACCCTGTGCTTCCTCCTATCACCTGCCTTCGCACTGGCTGTTCTCTGCCCTGAGCCTTTTCCCATCTCCCTTCTCCTTGATAACTCCTATCCTCCTGTAAGTCTTGGCTAAGTTTACACTTTAAGAAAAGCCTTCCTGGGCTTCCCTGGTGGCTCAGTGGTTAAGAATCTGCCTTCCAATGCAGGGGGCACAGGTTCGGGCCCTCGTCCGGGAAGATCCCACGTGCCACGGAGCAACGAAGCTCGTGCTCCACAACTACTGATCCTGTGCTCCAGAGCCCACGAGCCACAACTACTGAGCCCGCGTGCCACAACTAATGAAGCCCACACGCCTAGAGCTCGTGCTCCGCAACAAGAGAAGCCACTGCAATGAGAAGCCCAAGCACTACAGCCAAGAGTAGCCCCCGCTCGCCGCAGCTAGGGAAAGCCCGCGCACAGCAACAAAGACCCAACGCAGCCAAAAATAAAATTTTTTTTTTTAATTAAAAAAAAAGAAAAGCCTTCCTGACCCTACTTGCTAGTCTTAAAACCCTTATTTTCTGCCTTCAAACCTTCCTTGTAGCACTTGTCACAGTCTGTATAGTTATTGGATTAACATTTCTCTTCTCCACTGAGCTGTGGATGTTACCTCCTTTGCTCACCCTTAACTCAGGGCCTAGCAGACCCAGGGCCATGTGTATGTTTAGAGAATCAATAAGTATTGCTGAGCGAGTGATGCCCTGCATTGGAAAACCATATGGAGTCATATTTGAATTGCTTATTATGTCCTTTATATGGGTAGTATTTTCCAAAGTTTATTTCTTTTATTTATTTATTTGGCTGCATTGGGTCTTAGTTGCAGCATGTGGGATCTTCACTGTGGCGCTTGGGCGCCCTGGTTGTGGGGCATGGGCTCCAGCGCACGTGGGCTCAGTGGTTGCAGCACGCGGGCCCTCTAGTGGTGGCTCGCGGGCTCTAGAGCGTGCAGGCTCAGTAGTTGTGGCGCGCAGACTTAGTTGCCCTGTGGCATGTGGGATCTTAGTTCTCTCACCAGGGATCGAACCCACATCTCCTGCATTGGAAGGTGGATTCTTAACCACTGGACCACCAGGGAAGTCCCTCCAAAGTTTATTTCTTAATACTAGTTTGAGATACTAATAAATTTTACTATTACAAGGATTTCATGGCCAAAAAAAGATTGGAAACACCAAAGTAAATAAGTTTCTTTACCTCATAAATAAGTAAATAAGTTTCTTTACCTCATAAAGCCTTTAATAGAAAAGACTATGTGTCATTTCCAAATTTACTTGACTTTGCAAACACTAGGGAGTATCCTGTAGCACAGAAGTTATGGTGCAGGCCTCAGAGTCAGACTTGCTGGGTTGAAAGCCAACCTGTTTCATTTACAAGCTTTGTGACCTTGGATGAGTTACTTAAGTTTTCTGTACTTCAGTTTTTCTGTTATACAGTGGGGATGATGATAGAATCTTCCTGTTGTGAGGATTAAGCACTTAGAATGGTGGAAGGGTGTTGCCGTTAGTTAATGTTAGCAGAGGACGAGTGTTCACAGGAACGCCCTTTGGGAAATGCTGATGTCAGAGAAAGTGCGTTGGCCTGGGAGACTGGAATTAGCTCTATGGCCTTGGGCAAGACTACTAAACCTCTTTTGAGCAACAAATTTTTCCATTGAATATTGAGAGGATTGACTCTAGGTGGTCTCTAGGACTTTCCCAATTCAAATTTGCCAAGATTTAATTATTTTCAAGTTGCTAAAGATAATAGAATACACAGGGTCATCCAAAATCAGTTGACATCATAAACAAAAGGTCAAATAATTTTGAGCAGTTTCTATTTAGACTAATTTGTCATTTACGAGCTCTTTGAGTGGATCCTTAAGCTTTATTTGGGAAAGGGTATAACTGTTTACCCACATAACTTTTTTTTTTTTTTTGGACATCCTTAGGTCGTCTCAGTGACATATACGGAGACTACAAATATACATACTGGGCATGCGGCATAATCCTTATTGTCTCAGGCATCTATCTCTGCATTGGCATGGGCATCCATTATCAACTTGAGGCAAAAGAACAGAAGGCAGAGGCGAAGCAGAATAAGGAAAGTAAAGAGATGGAACCAAAAGAAGTTATTAAAGCTGCAGAATCTCCAGAACTGAAAGGCACAGAAGCAGGACCCAAAGAGGAGACACTTTCAGGCTGAAGTCAGAGATAAACAGAAGCTTTGGGGCAAAGATACTTGAAAAATTCTACTCAATCATGTTCTACTCTTGGTGCTAACAGTGGATAGTGGACATTTGTGTGGAAGTCATACCAGGTGTTCATTGATAGAACTTTTATTTCCTTCCTTTACAACAGTCATAATAAATATGTCACGTCCTTTAGGGGCAGGGGATTTGCAAAAGGTGACAGAAGGAAGAAGCTTTTATTTGAAGTCATATTTATCAAGGTATACCTTAAATACTTACAAATCCCTTTTATAAGAGTAAAGTTTAATGAATTTTGACACAAGTATTTTGTCAAATAACTACCACACTAATATAGAATATTTCAAACAGCCAAAATAATTCCCTTCTGCTCCTTTGCAGTTAATCCCCTCCCCTTAACTATAGCCCCTGGCAGCCACTGCTCTGATTTCTGTCCCCTATAGTTTTGTCTTTTCCAGAATGGAATAAATGGAACCACATAGTATGTAACTATGGCACAATAGTGTATATATATGGTCTTTATCCTCAGTTCCTGGTATACAGCTCCTAGAAGCCTTGGAATCTCTGGAGTGATAAGAGTCTCTTTTGCATGCTAATTAGGTGACTGGTGGCTGGAGACCCCTTTCTTAACTTCAGGATAGGGGCTAGTCTCCAAAAAGGCCAAAGCATGATTGGAGGGTTGGAACTTTCAGCCCCATCCTCTGACCTCTGAGAAGGGGAGAGGGGCTGGAAGTTGGGTTCAATTATTAATGTCCAATGATATAATCAATCATGCCTATGTAATAAAAACCCCTAAACTACAGAGAGCTTCCTGGCTGGTGAATACTTTGAGGTACTGGGAGAGTAGTGTGCCCAGAGAGGGCATGGAAGCTCCCTACCTCCCCTCCCCACCCTATTTTACCCTATGCCTCTCTTCCATCTGGCTGTTCTGAATTGTATCCTTTATAATAAATCAGTGAACGTAAGCAAAGTGTTTCCTGAGTTCTGTGATCCATTCTAGTAAATTATCAAACTTGATGAAGGAGTCATGGGAACTCCCAATTTATAGCTGATTGGTCACAAGTACAGGTGGCAACCTGGGACTTGAGACTGGAATCTGAAGTGAGGGCAGTCTTGTGAGACTAAGCCTTTAAATCTGTGGAATCTGACACTAACTCCGGGTACTTTATGTCAGAATAGAATTGAACTGTAGGACACCCAGTCGGTGTCTGGAGAGTTGGCGCAATGGTTGTTGGTATGGAAATAACCCACACATTTGGTGTCAGAAGTGTTGGGAGTAACAGCAGTTGGGAGTAGCCTTTTGTGTCTGGCTTCTTTCACAAGAGCATAATGTTTTATGGTTCATCCATGTGGTTGTATTTTTCAGTAGTTCATTGCTTTTTATTGCTGAGCAGTATTTCTTTGTAGAGATGTACCATAATTTGTATATCCATCCCCCAGTTGGACATTTGAGCTTTGTTCTAAGTAAAGAGATCTGTGCAGACTCCTGCTTTCATTTCTCTTGGGTAAATGCCTAGGATTGGAGTTGCTGGGTCATATGGCAAGTACATTTTTAACTTTGTAAGAAACTATCAAACTCTCTTCTCAGTAGCTATACCATTTGGTAATCCCACTAGCGATGTATGAAAATTCTAGCTGTTCTACATCCTTGTCAGCACTTGGCATTGCCGATCTTTTTAACTTTCCCGTTCTAGTTGGTATGTAGTGTGTGACATTTCCCTGAACATTAAAGATGTTGACCATTTTTCCATGTGCTGTCCTCCGTGTATTTTTAGAGAAGGTTTTTTTTTTGTTTTTTTTTTTTTGGGCTGTGCTGCGTGGCATGTGGGATCTTAGTTCCCTGACCAGGGATTGAACCCGTGTCCCCTGCAGTAGAAGTGTGGAGTCCTAACCACTGGACTGCCAGGGAATTCCTGAGAAGGTTTATTTTTTAATCCCGACATTTAACAGTCTTAAAAATATTTAGGTGCCCTGAGGTTTTGTCCTTCAAACTCTTTAGGTGACTTTTCCTGGCATATCTGACAGTGAAATGAACAATCTATTTGAACACCCTTAAATGTGTGGCAGTGTATTTAAATAGATGGTTATGAAGTCTAATAGCATGGAAAGATCCTTCTGTTATAAGCATGATACAATGTTACGTGAAAAAAGCAGAACACAAACTAGATAAGTATATATAATATACTCTCAGGGAAAAAAAAGAGGAAAGAGATAAACACAAAATTCCAACCATACTTGTGTTGGAATGGTGACTTTTTCCCTATATTCATTTTCCTTAATGTGAATGTGATTGTTATATTTTCACTAATAACAGAGGAAAAATGAATAGATTTGAAATAGAAGAGTTCTGACAAGAGGCACTTATCTCCTAAGAAAATAAAGCTAATGATCATTATAAACCATTATCTATTTGTTTATCTTTAAGAGTTGCATTCTGGTGAAAGGGAGGCGAGTGTGACATGGAAGTTGAGAACACAGAGCATGAATAGCCTCAAGGCATGATTTTGCTTGTCCTGGATAAAGCTGTGGAGGGTAGAGTCCACAGGCCGCCTGTGTCAACCATCATTGCTTCCCTCCTGGAGACAGTGCTCTCAGGGACAGCATTCCTGTGGTTCCCCTTCCAGTCATCATTCAGCTGCAAATGCATGTCTAACTCAGGAAGCCAGAGCATTCTGCACTTACCCACGTCACAGCGTCATGCTTTTGAACATTATCCTACTGAGAGCAGCATCAGAAAAAAGTACAGTGAGGGACTTCCCTGGTGGTCCAGTGGGTAAGACTCTGTGCTCCCAATGCAGGGGACCCGGGTTCGATCCCTGGTTGGGGAACTAGATCCCGCATGCATGCCACAACTGAGTCCGCACACCACAATGAAGATCCCGCATGCCGCAACTAAGACCCGGCACAGCCTAAATAAATAATTTTTTTTTTTTTTTTTTACAGAAAAGGGTACAATGATGTCACAAAAAGACAGGGTGATGTGGACCAAAGGAGGAAGTCTACCTTTCCATACATCCACTCAACAGATATTATTGACATTTACCCTAAGTGTCAGTTCTAAGCAGGGTTCTAGGCATTGAAGATTCATTCTGTGTTCCACAGATCTCACTTTCTGGTAGGGGAAGGCAGACAGTTAACAGTAAGTTGTAAGGAAAACAGCAGTTTTCAGAATAGAGCAATGGTTAAAAGATCAGCCCTCATGAAAGAATGCTCAACATCATTAATCGTTAGAGAAATGCAAATCAAAACTACAATGAGATATCATCTCACACCAGTCAGAATGGCCATCATCAAAAAAATCTAGAAACAGGGCTTCCCTGGTGGTGCAGTGGTTGAGAGTCCACCTGCCGATGCAGGGGACACGGGTTTGTGCCCCGGTCTGGGAAGATCCCACATGCCGCGGAGTGGCTGGGCCCGTGAGCCATGGCCGCTGAGCCTGCGCGTCCGGAGCCTGTACTCTGCAACGGGAGAGGCCACAACAGTGAGAGGCCCACCTACAGCAAAAAATAATAATAATAATAATAATCTAGAAACAGTAAATGCTGGAGAGGGTGTGGAGAAAAGGGAACACTCTTGCACTGCTGGTGGGAATGTGAATTGGTACAGCCACTATGGAGAACAGTATGGAGATTCCTTAAAAAACTACAAATAGAACTACCATATGACCCAGCAATCCCACTACTGGGCATATACACTAAGAAAACCATAATTCAAAAAGAGTCATGTACCAAAATGTTCATTGCAGCTCTATCTACAATAGCCCGGAGATGGAAACAACCTAAGTGTCCATCATTGGATGAATGGATAAAGAAGATGTGGCACATGTATACAATGGAATATTACTCAGCCATAAAAAGAAATGAAATTGAGCTATTTGTAATGAGGTGGATAGACCTAGAGTCTGTCATACAGAGTGAAGTAAGTCAGAAAGAGAAAGACAAATACCGTATGCTAACACATATATATGGAATTTAAGGGAAAAAAATGTCATGAAGAACCTAGGGGTAAGACAGGAATAAAGACACAGACCTACTAGAGAATGGACTTGAGGATATGGGGAGGGGGAAGGGTAAGCTGTGACAAAGAGAAAGGCATGGACATATATACACTACCAAACGTAAGGTAGATAGCTAGTGGGAAGCAGCCGCATAGCACAGGGAGATCAGCTTGGTGCTTTGTGACCGCCTGGAGGGGTGGGATAGGGAGGGTGGGAGGGAGGGAGATGCAAGAGGGAAGAGATATGGGAACATATGTATATGTATAACTGATTCACTTTGTTATAAAGCAGAAACTAACCATTGTAAAGCAATTATACTCTAATAAAGAAGTAAAAAAAAAAAGATACAAGGAAATAAAAATTTTAAATAAAAATTACTCAAACCCCCCCCCAAAAATAAAAATAGAACTCAGGCTTACCGGACCTACTGACTCACAATCTGCACTTTTACAATCTCCCCAGTGTACTTGTGTACCCCTGAATAGTTGAAAGGTACATTTCTACCTCGACATGTCTTTTCTGTCTGAGAAATACACATATTTTATCCAATTTGGCATAAATAAAACACTCAAAACTGCAAAAAAAAAAATCAGCCTTAATTTATTCATTCATCTAAGCAGTTTTTTTTTGAGTATCATCTATGTGCCTGACTATTTGCTGGATAGAGGGAATAACAGTGAACAAAATCCAGTTCCTGGAACCCACAGCTTCTAGTTTAGTGGGGAAGACTGCACAGTAAGTGCTGTGATGAGACAGCACATGAAAGGGTACCTAACTCTACCTTGGGAGGGCCTAGAAAGCCTAAAGGTATATCAACTCTGAGCCTCATAACAGAAGCATAATATAATTGTTGTGAGGATTAAAGTGCCCAGCATATGGTTTTAGTCATTTTAATAATGAAATTGGAATCTACTCACACCGAGCAGTGCAGTGAGGGAAGCGTCAGTATGTTTCATCATTAACCAGAACAACAATGAAAAAGAACTGCTGATAACACTTACATAGTTCATGGTTTACGTAGCCCTTCTACGTGCAGTTTATCATCCAATCCACACAAAACCCCAGGGAGGCAGCTATAGTTAAAAACAATGCATGTGATATCCTGGATTGGGTCCTGGAACCACAAAAAGACACTAATGGAAAAACTGGTCTGTAGTTAATAGGATTGTCCAGTGTTAACTTCTTAGTTATGACCAATGTTCCATGATTATGCAAGAAATTAACATCAGAGGAAGCAAAATATGTATAACTAAATCACTTTGCTGTGTACCTGAAACTAATACAACATTAGTATGTATAACTAAATCACTTTGTATATGTATACGTATAACTAAATATGTATAACTAAATATGTATAACTAATGTATAACTAAATCACTTTGCTGTGTACCTGAAACTAATACAACATTGTGAATCAACTATACTCCAATATAAAATAAAACATTTTTTAAAAAAATAAATTAAAAAAACATCAGAGGAAGCTAGGTGAAGAGCATATAGAAACTCTCTGTACCAACTTTTCTGTAAATTTAAAATTTCAATGAAAAGTGAAAAAAACAAAAAATTCACAACACAACCCCTCCATCTTAGCAGGTCATCTACTGTCAGAAGAGCATGGCAGCTCAGCGGCTAGAGCTGAAGGTGGGGCTGGATGGAAACTCTGGAAACAAACACTAGAATGGAAGAGGCGAGTCCTGCGTAATCCTGGAGGGTAAATAATGGCCAAAGCAATCACTCAGGTCCTGCACCAAAAAGAGCAAGATGATTCCTGGTCCCCAATGAATTCGCAATCTGATTTACAGTCCTTTTCTTTGGCACTGGAGTTCATAATGTGATTTCTTCACTTGTGGATTTCCTTTCCTACCATGCTTTACCGTTTCAAGAATTAAAAGAGGGCTTCCCTGGTGGCGCAGTGGTTGAGAGTCCACCTGCCGATGCAGCGGACACGGGTTCGTGCCCCGGTCCAGGAAGATGCCACATGCCGCGGAGCGGCTGGGCCGATGAGCCGTGGCCGCTGAGCCTGCGCGTCCGGAGCCTGTGCTCCGCAGCGGGAGGGGCCACAGCGGTGAGAGGCCCGCGTACCGCCAAAAAAAAAAAAAAAAAAAAAGAATTAAAAGAGCTTGCATTGCTGAGCTCTTGCCCGCTGGGTTGCAGGTGGCCAGCAGCCATGAAGAAGCCGGAAGGGGAAGTGGGCTGAGACTAAGTCCCTCGGTAGGCTGACAATCTATAAATGTGTAATCAAGAGATGTTCACCCTGGGGTGTTTTTCTCTTCCTGCTGTGCTTCATTCTCTGTACCCTCCCACCCCACTTAAAAAAAAAAAAAAAAAGGAAGAAAAGCACCTGACTGCTTTCCTGACTATAATTCTGAATACTTTTCAAATCTGAGGCTGTAGAGACATTTTTTAAAATTTTATAAGTATTTCTTTATTCATCTTATATGTAATATCTGAAGGCCAACCACATGCCCAACACTGTATAGAGCCTTAGGAATATACAATAGTGACTAACATGGGGATGTTCCCTCGGAGAGCTTATAGTCTAGAGGGTGAGAAAGACATAAACAGAGTACATAATCTGTAATTAGATTTAAGGAAAGAGCAGGGTTAGACACTATGCTGCTTCTTGCCACCTGATGACTATATTTGATGTTACTATGTCACTTTGCGAAACACCTGGATAAAGTCAATAAATTCCAATACTTTTCAGTCTATCAAAACAGTTTTTACCTAAAGTAGTTTTTAAAAATCCTGATCGCCCATAAACAAAACAAAAAGACACTCTATGGACTGGGAGAAAATATTTGCAAACAATGCAACCAACAAGGGCTTAATTTTCAAAACATACAAACAGCTCATACAACTCAATAACCAAAAAACAAACAACCCAATCAAAACATGGGCAGAAGGACTTCCCTGGTGGCGCAGTGGTTAAGAATCCGCCTGCCAATTCAGGGGACACAGGTTCAAGCCCTGGTCCGGGAAGATCCCACCTGCTGCAGAGCATCTAAGCCCGTGCACCACAACTACTGAGCCTGCTCTCTAGAGCCTGTGAGCCACAACTACTGAGCCACATGCCACAACTACTAAAGGCCATGCTCCTAGAGCCTGGATTTTGCAACAAGAGAAGCCACTGCAATGAGAAGCCCAAGCACCACAACATAGAGTAGCCCCTGCTCGTTGCAACCAGAGAAAGCCTGCGCGCAGCAACGAAAACACAAGGCAGCCAAAAATAAATAATAAATTAATTAAAAATTTAAAAATGGGCAGAAGACCTGAATAGACATTTCTTTTTCTTTTTCGGCTGCCTTGGATCTTTGTTGCTGCGTGCGGGCTTTCTTTAGTTGCGGTGAGCAGGGGCTACTCTTCGTTGCGGTGCGCTGGCTTCTCATAGCAGTGGCTTTTCTTGTTGCGGAGCACGGGCTCTAGGCACAGAGGCGTCAGTAATTGTGGCTTGCAGGCTCTAGAGCGCAGGCTGAGTAGTTGTGGTGCACAGGCTTAGTCGCTCCGCGGCATGTGGGATCTTCCCGGACCAGGGCTCGAACCCACGTCTCCTGCATTGGCAGGTAGATTCTTAACCACTGTGCCACCAGGGAAGCCCCTGAACACACCTTTCTCCAAAGAAAATATACAGATGGCCAATAGGCACATGAAAAAATACTCAACATTTCTAATCATCAGGGAAATGCAAATAAAAACTACTATGAGGTATCACCTCACAGCTCTTGGAATGGCCATCATCAAAAAGTCTACAAATAATGTGTTGGAGAAGGTATGGAGAAAAGGGAACACTCCTACACTGTTGGTGGGAGTGTAAATTGGTGCAGCCACTATGGAAAATAGTATGGAGGTTCTTTAAAAAACTAAAAATAGAGCTGCCACATGATCCAGCAATCCCACTCCTGGGTATATATCTGGAAAAGATGAAAACTCTAATTCAAAAAGATCCATGCACCGTAATGTTCTTAGCAGCACTATTTACAATAGCCAAGACGTGGAAGCAACCTAGGTGTCCATCAACAGATGAATGGATAAAGAAAATGTGGCATATATATATATATATATATATATATAATAAAAAGGAAGATTACTCAGCTGTAAAAAAAGAATGAAATAATGCCATTTTCAGCAACGTGGATGGAGCTAGAGATTATCATACTAAGTGAAGTCACAGAGAGAAAAACAAATAATACATGATATCACTTATATGTGGAATCTAAAATAATGATACAAATGAACTTATTTACAAAACAGAAATAGACTCACAGACATAGAAAACATATTTATGGTTACCAAAGGGGAAGGGGGGAGGGATAAATTACGAGTATAAGATTAACAGACAGAGACTACCATATATAAAGTGGATAAAAACCAAGGATTTACTGTATAGCACAGGGAACTATATTCAATATCTTATAACATATAATGGAAAAGAATCAAAACAAGAATATACCCAAATCATTTTATTGTATACTTGAGACTCACACAATATTGTAAATCAACTGTACTTCAATTAAAAAAAAGAAAAAGAGGGCTTCCCAGGTGGCGCAGTGGTTGAGAGTCCGCCTTCCGATGCAGGGGACACGGATTTGTGCCCCGGTCCAGGAAGATCCCACGTGCCACTGAGCCTGTGCTCCGCGACGGGAGAGGCCACAACAGTGAGAGGCCAGCGTACCGCAAAAAAAAAAAAAAAAGAAAGAAAGAAACAGAAAGAGATAAAAATTCCGATCACTTGGACACACCCAAGACCAGATAAGTCAGATTAGGGTGGAACCAAGCGTCAATGATTTTTTTTTTAATTGATGTACTGTTAATTTACAATATATTAGTTTCAGGTGTACAACATAGTGATTCACAATTTTAAAAGGTTATACTACATTTATAGTTATTTAAAAATATTCCCCATGCTGTACAATAAATCCTTGTAGCTCATCTATTTTTTACATAGTGGTTTGTACCTATTAATCCCCTGAGGCTGTAGAGTCGTTTAGTGACAACCACTGCCTCAGTCCTAGAACCAGCTAAATTCTAAGCATTATCCACTTTCTCAGATGCTGAGGATAAGCGCAAGCCAAGGAAGACTTGCACCTGCTGGGCTAGTTTTCTGAGCTGGAAGCTCTGGAGTGCTCTTAGCCTCCTCCCACATGGAAGGAATCCCTCCTGCTTACTTCTCATCACTTACCAACACCCAAAAGTTGTTGTACTTCAGCGTCTCCCCTGTCCACCCCTTCCTCACCTGTTTTCCCTGCTACAGCCTTGGGTCAGGCCCTCACACACTCATCAGAATTCCTGAAATAGCCTCCAAAGGACCCCCACAGGCTGAGGTCTCACTCCTCACTTCCAATCCACCCTCAACACTGCTACTGTCAAAGTATAAGCATGACGAGGTTAAAACATGCCCGTCATACACGTATATAAGGAGCATGTGGCAAAGATTGGTTTAACTCCTTAACGAAGGAACTAGCAGAATAGTAAATCCAGTTCAAAGGAAAATTCAAGAAACAATATAGTCGATGAAAAAAGGAATGCCGGAATGATTGCAAACTTAGAGATACAATAAAACTAACTAACCTTCGCTCTTTCACACATTTACATTCCTCAGCCACTGCCTTCATTCCCAGGTCTCTTTATCTGAGGCCTCTGAGGTCCTCTTCAGGCAATTCTGCCCAGGCCTCCTTGCAGGCAGGGGAAGGGGGAGGGGAAAACCAGTGCTCAGTGCCCAGGTCTTTCCCCAGCTCACCCTTCCCCAGCCCCAGAGTCCATCAAACTGCTGGAGCCTTTTGTTGGGCGCTCCCTCAATAGTGAGATGACCCCACATCTGTGCTGGTCCACCTGGGCCTCAGGAAAATGGAACAGGGAGAGCCACTGCTTCCTGTTTTAGCTTCTTGTTTACACCATCACAGCAAGTGGTTACAGGTTTACCTCTTCCATTTAGGGCTGGTTGCTTTAACTGGCTACTCAGACACCTGACAGCTCTGTTGCTCCTGTCTCAGCTGAGCTCCTACCAGGGTTATATATTTTTACTGGACGAGGGATCATTTGCATCTCTGCAAGGCAAAAACTATGAGTGAACACAGAGCATCCCAGAGCCTGGGCCCTAAACAATAGTAAATAGATAGCAAAGGTTTCCTCTCCCGATACTACTCAGCCATAAAAAAGAGTGAAATAATGCTATTTGCAGCAACATGGCTGGACCTAGACATTGTCATACTAAGTGAAGTAAGTCAAAAAGAGAAAGACAAATACCATATGATATCACTTATATGTGGAATCTAAAATATGACACAAATGAACTTATCTACAAAACAGAAACAGACTCAACAGACATAGAGAACAGACTTGTGGTTGCCAAAGGGGAAGGGGCGTGGGGAAGGGATGGATTAGGAGTTTGGGATTAGGAGATGCAAACTACTATATACAGAATGGACAAACAACAAGGTCCTACTGTACAGCACAGGGAACTATATTCATTATCCTGTGATAAACCATAATGGAAAAGAGTATGAGAAAGATGTATGTATAACTGAATCACTTTGCTGTACAGCAGAAATTAACACAGTGTTGTAAATCAACTATACTTCCTTAAAAAAAAGTTTTTTTAAAAAAGGTTTATTCTCCTGGATTCTAGAACCTAGAGAATTAAATAATCTGTAGGTAGGTGCATTAGGCAAGGATCCATCCAAGGAGGACTTTGAAAGGACACATAATCATCCTTTGCCCTATTTCTAAGTTTTAGATGATTTTGTGTAACACTGCCAAAATGAGGTACTGTTGCAACCTTGACACTTAACTGCTGGTTCAGCCTGTTGGCACTGCCCGGACAGTAGCCAAGCTCACAGCTGCTCCAGCTCCCTCCAAGTCCTGGGCCACCTACCTGTGCAGCTCCAGGCCAAATGGCACCAGCAGCTTCCACTGCAGGTCACCTGGCTTGTCAAGGCTGGAGGCAGTGAGGGAGAGACAAGGGTTCTAGTTTGTTCTTATGGGGCTTGTTGACCTTGTTCTCCCCAACCTCATCTCCAGTTTTTCTTCCCAAATCCTGTCCCTGCAGGTATACAGCAATTCCAGGCCCAGGCCAGATGCAGGGACCACAGGCTTCCACGGAATCCTTCACCGGTTCCCACAATTACGTAGGGTGTAATTCTTATCATAAATTGCTTATTTCATATCATTCTTAGTGATTCTGTTCTCTGCACAATCCTGACTGATACACTCCCCAAATTTTCTCAGTGTCCTTTTTTGGGCTCTTCATGGCTAGAGGGCAATAGTTATTAAGAGAATAAACCTTGATGTTAAATTCCAGCTCAGACCCTCCCCAGCTCTGACTCCCCAGGCACAGCATTTAACTTCTCTAAGCCTCAGTTTCTACATCTGTAAAATGGGAATAACAGCAGAACTCCATTAGAAGGTTGCTATGAGGATTAAACAAGGCAATGGCAGTAAAATCCTTCCTG
This sequence comes from Tursiops truncatus, assembly GCF_011762595.2. Classification (NCBI taxonomy): domain Eukaryota; kingdom Metazoa; phylum Chordata; class Mammalia; order Artiodactyla; family Delphinidae; genus Tursiops; species Tursiops truncatus. Next base: position 84,958,928 of record NC_047034.1, read on the forward strand.
ACCTAGTGTAAACACTCAATATTCACTATGATCATTACCTCTATCATAAATAACACTTATCACTGTGACTTGCTTTTCTGAACCACCATCATCACACACATCAGAGTGTGAACTTCTTGAGACAGTGAGCAAAGAGACATCCCTTTTGATTGGAGGGCTGAGGAAGCTTCCATGTCAGCTGGGCCCTGAATAGTTGGATGGGCGTGGGTAGATAGGGGAAGGATGGCATCTCTCTTAGAAAGGAAAAACCAGAGATAGGTGTGTAGAGACCAGCAGTAGAACCAACGAGGCTTTGAAATTGTACAAATTATCTTAATTGAGCAACATGTGTTAACAGACTCTGCATCAGGCCCTGGGCTGGGCTAGGAAGATAGAACGTTGAATAAGAAGCTTTCTGTCTGGACTTCCCTGGTGGCACAGTGGTTAAGAATTTGCCTGCCAATGCAGGGGACATGGGTTTGACCTCTGGTCTTGGAAGATCCCACATGCCGTGGAGCAACTAAGCCTGTGTGCTACAACTACTGAGCCTGAGCTCTACAGCCCACGAGCTACAGCTACTGAGCCCGCACCTGCGTGCCACACTACTGAAGCCCATACGCCTAGAGCCCGTGCTCTGCAACAAGAGAAGCCACTGCAATGAGAAGTCCGCGCACCGCAACAAAGAGTAGTCCCCGCTCGCCGCAACTGGAAAAAGCCCCCGAGCAGCAATGAAGACCCAATACGGCCTAAATAAATAAATAATTTTTTAAAAAAAGGAAGAAGACTCCTGCCTACTTAAAAAAAAAAAAAAAAAAGAAGCTTTCTGTCTGTTGGGGGCAATAAAAGGATATCAGTACTTATAACACAATGTGATGAGAACCCCAAAAATCCAGCAGCTGAACTCCAAGGACTTAAAAGTGAATCAAGGGCAGAGTGTTTCCCAAGCCCAGGTCTGATGAGGGCAGAAGGCAGAGGACATCCCTGTAGGCCTATGGGCTGCCTTGGAGAAATGAATGAAGAGACATCTGTGCTCTATGCCCACTCCATCCCCCAACCTTCTCCCTCCCTCTCTCCCTTTTGGGTGAACGTGGGTTAGTATTGAGTAGGAAGTGAATGTCCCTATTCCTTGAGCCCAGTTCTCTAGGCCTGATTATAGAAGAGGCAACCAGAGGCTGGGGTAGTACATCTAAAATTATTGAGAAGAAAATGTATTATCTGCCTAAAGAAATGTGTCAAAAGAGAGCACAAGAAAGCACAGTAAAATGTGTTCCACCTGGAATGTAAGCTCCATGAGGCAGGGACTTTGAGTATCTGAAGATTCCATCTCTGGTATGCAGTCAAAGATGTGGTATGTGGTAGCATTCAAGTATGTGCTGAAAGTATAAAATAATGAATAAATGAATGAGTGAATGAAGACTCAAGAGATGGATTCCCCCCGGGTGGGAACTGGCACACAAGCTGCCCTGCTCAGTGCTCTCAGATGTAGCCAAAGACCTATGTTCTTTTAAACACTTGAAGCATCAACCAACTCCTTTGGGTTTACTTTTCTCCCCACCCGTAGCACGTGCCTCACCTTCCCCACCCAGAGGTCTATCAGCCAAAGGGAGTAAAAATGCCCAGCACGCAGGAAGGACATTCCAGTCCAGATGACAGATACCCTCCTGCAAGAACCCCCCACTAGGCAACCTGGCGTGTGGCCGCAGGCGAGTGAATGATCATGTGTCTGTCAGGCTCTCAGGCTCCATTCAACCCTGGGGGACTGACAAGATCAAACCACTACAAGTTCACCGAGGTGGTGCCGCCCAAGACGGCCTCCGGGCCTGGTGACGCCTCCACCTCACCATCCCCCTAATCTGATTTTGCACTGGTCACTTAAGTGTTTCTCCAGACACTGCTGATGGGCTCCAACCCTGGGAACTGACTGACGCGGTGCCCAGACGGCGTGGCTCTCAGCAGCCTCCCTGCCCCACACATCCCACAGCCCCAGCCTCGGGGTCAGTCCCCAGAACCTGAGCCGCTTGTGCTTCTCAGGAAGGAACAGACACCTTGGGGACCTGCTCAGGACCTGCCATGGGCGTCAGCCCAGCCCACCGCCTAAAAGCTCACCGGGCCTCCTCCCGCAGCCAGCAACACCAACACATATTCACCAGGCAAGATGGTGCAGTGGGCTCGGGGCTCAGAAAGACCTGGGTTTGGAGCCTGGCCCTACCACCCACTGGCTGTGTGGCTCTGGGAAGATCACTTTGCTTCTCTGTGCCTCGGTTTCCCCATCTGTAAAATAAGGATAACAACAGTCGTATCAGCCAGAGTTTAGCACAGGAAACAGGAACCACTCAAGGTATTTTGAGCAGAGAGTGACTTGATACGGGGGGGTTAGGTGCTAATGGGATGGTTGGATGGCTGGACGGGGGAAGGGAGGAGGTAAGGCTGAGTCTCCAGAGGATCTGCTCCCTCGCTGTGGGCAGGAGAGGAAGGTGAGCATCTGGAGGTTGCCCTGGCACTCCTGAATTCAGGATACAAGTGTATCCTGGGGATCCAAGGAGCAGGCAGGGCCTCCACTGCAGCTGCCAGGGATGGGGACCACACACTGGACATCACTGCAGTAGAAGATGCACATCTGTATGACCCCGTTTGCCAGAAGGGAGCAGCCAAAGCAGTAGGAAGGCGGCCTCTGGTTCCCTTCCACCTTCCAAATCCCATGTGAGGGTCTCAGCGTTGCATCACAGGATGCTTTCCCCCCACCCCAACCTCCCCAAAAGGCCTCTCCCCCACCCCCACTTCCCTCCTTTCCTGCCGCCCCCAGGATGGATGTGGCGGTGTGGGGCGTCCTCGTGTGGTCGAGAGCGGCCCTGCAGCCCCGCCGCCAGGATCCCAGGCTGCCCTCCTCCTCCTCCTCCTGCACCCGTGCTGCCCTCCTGCCGGAGCCCCGGGCCCCGCTGTCCCACGGACGTCATGGCTGTGCCACCGCCCACGCCCACTACTCCAACTGGCTCGCCTCCAAGCTACATTCCGTCCTTCTTTTACCTCTGAATGCTTTCTCACTTATATTTTAAAATTCAATGTTCTATACATATCAAAGAGTATGTATTAGTTATCTAACCCTATGTAACCAATTACCCTAAAATGTAGCAGCTTAAAATAGCAAACATTTATTACCTTACACAGTTTCCGATGGTCAGAAATCCAGGAGCAGCTTAGCTTGGTGGCGCTGACTCAGGGTCTCTCATGCAGGTGCTGTCAAGACACTGGCTGAGACTGTGGTCATCTGAAAGCTGGGGTGGCTCCACTTCCAAGTTCACTCACACTGTCTTCCTCGAACGCCCTTAGTTGCTTGCCTTTGGGCCTCCCCATAAAGCTGCTGGCGACATGTCAGCCGGCTTCCCCCAGAGCAAATGTTCCCAGGGAAGGAGAGCAAGAGAAACCAAAATATTAAAACCCAACCTCAGAAGTGACCTACCAGGAGTTCCCTGGCAGTCCAGTGGTTAGGACTTGCCTCTTTCACTGCTGGGGCCTGGAGCTAAGATCCTGAAAGCCATGTGGCACCAGAACAAAGTGGGAGGGAATATGAATTCCAGGAAGTGGGGATCGCTGGGGTCCTTCTTACAGGCTAGCTATCACAAAACATTTTTTTTTCTCTCTTTTCTTTGGCCATGCAATTTTCGGGATCTGAGTTCCCCGACCAGGGATTGAACCCAGGGCCGTGGCAGTGAAAGCACCGAGTCCTAACCAGTGGACCGCCAGGGAAATCCCCTTCCCCAAAAAATTTTTTAATGTTAAAAACAAAATTTTAAAAAACAACAAAATATGATCAACACCCATGAACCCACCACTCACACAAGAACCAGAACGTCACGTCTCCTGTCATCTACCCTCTGCCTCCCTGTGTGAGAGGCTAACCCCATTTTGAATTTTGTGTCTATCATTCCTTTGCTTTTCACAAAGTTTTGCCACATAGGCACAAATGTCTAAATAATATGTTTGTTTCATTTGCTTTTTTGATCTTTATAGAAATGATTGGCTATAAGTAGTAAGTGGTGCTCCCTTCTCCAAGATTCAAGCTTCTGGGCTTCCCTGGTGGCGCAGTGGTTGAGAGTCCGCCTGCCGATGCAGGGGACACGGGTTCGTTCTCCGGTTTGGGAAGATCCCACATGCCGCGGAGCGGCTGGACCTGTGAGCCATGGCCGCTGAGCCTGCGTGTCCGGAGCCTGTGCTCCACAACGGGAGAGGCCACAACAGTGAGAGGCCCGCGTACCGCAAAAAAAAAAAAAAAAAAAAAGATTCAAGCTTCTATAAAGCTCTTCTTTTCCCTTTTGTTCCCCTCCTCTGGAGGTGTAGCTGCTTCCTGGCATTCTTATTTCTGGGTTACCTCAGCATTCTTTATTTATCCATTCTCCTGTGGATGGACATTTGGGTTGTTTCCACTCCTATTTGAAAAATGATGCTGTCTCTTGGGTCCATGTCTTCTGGTACATGTGTGCAAGTTTCTCCACATTTACACCTAAGCATAGGATGCTGGGTCCTAGGATATGCAAACAAGACAACGTCAAATTATTTTCCAAGATGGTTGCACCAATTTACACTCTCACTTGCAAGTTACACAAAATCCTATTGATCCACATGTTCTCCCTCAGGTATGTGCTGTGGGGAGGTGGACCCAGGGCCTTGGGAGAGAAGAGAGGCTCCCAGGCACTGAGACTGGCAGTGGGAGAACCCACATGCCCATAGACCCCAGCCCAACTCAGCCAGAGGAGCTTTCAGGCCCCGTGATATTGTGATTTATGATAAGAAATATATATTTGGTCTTCATACCCATCCCGTTTCTGGCACAGACCTCCTAAAACCCTTGGAATTTCCTAATTAAGGAGGGCAGACAAAGGTGTCTTTTGTTATGTTAATGAGATGACTTTTGGACAGCACCTAAGGTTGGCTGCTGGTTTCCAGAGGAGCCTGCCATGTGAATAAGGGTTGGAACTTTCAGTCCCACCCACCGACCTCCAGGGAGGGAAGAAGGATTGGAGGTTGAATCAATTACCAACAGCCAACGATTTGATCAGTCATGAATGTGCAATGAAGCTCTATAAAAACCCAAAAGGAGGGACTTCCCTGGCAGTCCAGTGGTTAAAAATACTGGCTTCCAATGCAGGGGATGTGGGTTCGACCCCTGGTCGGGGAACTAGGATCCCCATATGCTGTGCAGTGCAGCCAAAAACAAAAACCAAAACAAATAACAAAACAAAGGAGAGGGTTTAGGGAGCTCCTGGGTTGGTGAACACATAGAGAGCTGAGGAGAGTGGCACTTGGAGAGCGCGTGGAAGCTTCGTGCCCTCTGCCATACCTTCCTTGCCCTACGCATCTCTTCTATCTGGCTGTCCCTGAGTCATATCCTTTCATAATAAACTGGTAATCTAGTGAGTAAAATGTTTCTCTGAGTTCTGTGAGCCTACCTAGCAAATTAATCCAAAACAAGGAGGATGTCTTTGGAACCTCCAATCTATAGCTTGTTGTCAGAAGTCCAGTTAACAACTTGGACTAGCAACTGGTCTGAAGGGCAGGAGAGTGGGGTGACGTGGGGGGAAGTCTTGTAGGAGCCCTTAAGCTGTGGAATCTGATGCTGTCTCTTTGTAGATAGCATCAGAATCGAGTTCAATTGTATGTAGGACACCCACGTGGCTTCGGAGAATTGCTTGTTGGTTGGGAGACACCCCACACACGCACCTCATGCACTCACAGTCCCCCACATGTTGCAATTGGGTCCAGGAACCAATTTAGGCCCCCGGGAAGCATTCGGCTGGCCCCTCTTGAGGGAAAGCTCACTTAGATAGGGACACCTTTGCACTCAGCTGCTCTGCTGCTCCAGGGAAAACCATTTATACCCTCCTGGTTGTAAGGACTTCATGAGAATCCTAAAAAAGAACCCGTTGCACAGCAGAGGCTCACTAAAGCATCTTTCCTTCTTCCCCCTTCTCCCTCCCCTGCTGCAGCTACTTCTTTTGGAAAGTAGAAGTAAGTGAAAGAAACAAACTCCCAAGCAAATCACAGTGCTCTGACCTCCACGGTCACTAACACAGCATTGATTAATTGCTTACCCACAGCAAGGAAAAGTTAATTACCTACCAAGGAAATTTTAAAAAGAAAAAAGGAAACATGAGTTTAAATCTTAATTAGGGCCCCTGCATGGTGAGAATGGAAATGAGCTGACTTCCCTTGGATCTAATTGCTGGCAATTAAAGTGAAGGCCTCTGATCCCTGGGCAGCCTCTTGCTCCCACTGTCTCCCCCACAGACCTCCAGCCACACCTCCCCTAAGAAGAGGCAGAGAGGAGGAGCGTGGAGGGAAAGACCACTGCCTCCAGGACTCTGGCCATCACCCTCAGGGAGATGCTCCCCAGCAGGGATTAGAAACACTGGGCAAAGTCCATTGCCCCAAATCCACCATTCGTGCTTGGTTCACTGCTGCCTAAAATGTCACCACAGGAATAGTGGTAGACGCTGTGACGCCCTGTGGCCCAGATTCCTCTCCAGGCATGCAGGACACTCCCCAGCTGCTGGGATGGCTGCCAGCAGACAGCCTCAGTTGCCGCCCTTCTGGATTGCCCAAGGTCACACCTTGGCAGGTGTGACCAGCCAGCCTACGCCCAGTGACAATTAACATGATGTCCTAAGGCCCAGCATTCTCACCTCGATTTACGTCACCTCTGAAAGTTTTGTCAGCTCCTGTGCTCCTGGGAGGGTTGGCCGGGCAGTTGTTCAGACTGCAGTGCAGCTTACCTCCCTCTGGTCAACCCTGCTGCCAAACCCTCTTCCACAGGTGACAATCCCAAAAGAACTCCCTAAGGAATGTCCTGCACACTTATCTCCATCTCAGAGTTTGCTTCTCGGGCATCCCAACTTGTGACAGAGATTTAAATTAAGCAAATTTAAATCTGAATGTAATTTTACAAATTAAGAATGTAAAATTTTACATTCTATAGAATCATAAACTAAAGGAACCTCAGAAGGCATCTAGCCCAGCCTCCCTCCCAGCACGGTGGTACGGTTAGCATCTCACCCGGCTGATGGGGCTTTGGTGGAACACTGACCGTGACAGGGACTTGTCATCTCAGAGAGTGGCCCTTTCAGTGCCTGGACTGCCTGGACTGCTAGAAGGCTCTTCTCATACTGGTCAGCTCCTTCCAGGCAGAGCCACAGAGCAAGGGTCTATGTGGTGCCAGGATCGTGCCAGGCTGTGGGGAAGACAGGATGGTACAGACCCTGCCCCAGCACCTCAGCAGTCCTGACGACGTGCACTTGTCCCACAGCTGAAGTGCTGCACTGCCCTCCGGACAGCGGAGCACAGGCACACAGTAAGACAGCCACTCGATGGCCTGGACACTCCGCTTCTGTAAGCAGCCTGGTTCCCAGCTGGCTCAACTCAGACATTTCCAGGTTCTTTCTTTCTTTCTTCCTTCCTTCCTTCCTTTCCTTCTTTCCTTCCTTCCTTCCTTCCTTCCTTTCTTTCTTTCTTTCTTTCTGGCTGCGTTTGGTCTTTGTTACTGCGCGCGGGCTTTTTCCCTAGTTGCGGTGAGCGGGGGCTACTCTTCGTTGCGGAGCGCGGGCTTCTCATTGCGGTGGCTTCTGTTGCAGAGCACGGGCTCTAGGTGCGCGGACTTCCACCAGGGAAGTCCCTTTCCAGGTGCTTTTGATAAGCCTAGTTCCCACCTGGGGCTCCTCCAAGGGTATCCTCAGTCTGACCTGGGTCCCCCTTTCAGCAGCACAGGTCGTTCAGCTGAGGTTGTGTCACCCCCTATATGGCGGGAAAGGCCACTGGTCTGCTAAAGAATCGGCCGGTGCCCAGGGATTCCCTGGATGACGTCGCTTGCCTGAGCCAACTCTAGGACCCTGTTGCTGCTCTGGCCCCAGGTGCAGCTAGATGGCGCTGTCCCTTCAGGGTGGCACCTGCCCTGGCCTGACCAGCAAGCTCACCCTTCACACACCCACATGACTGCATGGATGCAGAGGGGTCCACACCGTTCCTGGACCCCAGCCCTAGGCCTTTATGGAGGCCATGGTCACAGCCCATTGGAGACACTGCCCACTCCTTCCTCCAGGGCTCAGAGCAATAATTGTTCATTCAACAAGTATTGGTTGAGGGGCCAGGGTGGGTGGGAGACACCCAGAAGAGGTTTTGGGGAGGGAGGAGGGGTGTGGAGTGGGCAGACCAAAGCCTTCTGCAGGCTTGGCCCCGGCAAGATGGGGTGGACAGGAGGGCTGGACTCTTGGCTAGTCTAGGCAGGACCCACAAACAAACGCGTGCCAATGAGATGCCCAGAAGCAGGCAGGATTCGGTTCAGCTCAGCTGGACTCTCCTGAGCCCACACAGCACAGCCCTTCATCCTCTGGGTCCCGGTACCGGAGGGCTTTCCCTTCCTGACCCCACCCCACACTGGTTCTCCCACCTTCTCCCTAGGCTCTTCCTCTAAACAACCAGCCCCTTCCAGAGAGTCCACACAAAAGTTTCTCCAGGACTGATGCGGACACCCAAGAATTAACCCTCTGGGTCTTAATTCCCTGGGCAGGAGATAGGGGTGGGAGTCGGGGCAAGACAGAGCTGCAGTTAACAACAACTGTCTACACATCTGTCTGCACCAGCCTGAGAGCAGAAGGGACAGAATGGCCTCCTGGGGAGCCTTCTAGCCCCAGGACTGCCATGGGCTGGCTGGGAGAAGGGTACTAGATATTCAGCGAGTGTTCGGCAGGCAGGGAGAGATGGAAGAGCTCAGGACAAGGGACGAGTTCAGGGCTGGGCTGAGAGCCGGGCCTGTTCCCGAATTAGGACTCAGGTGGAGTCCATCACCTTGACCCGCAGCCGAGGGGAACGTGGAGATGAGCCTTCTCCGTGGTGTTCTGCTCTCTGAAGAGTGGGGAGGGTGTCAGGGACGATAAGGAAACGCTGTCTCCTAAGCCAGGGCCCAGGCCTATGTAAAGGTTTAATGTTGTCAGAGGTCTGGGGCTGGGTTGGGCAGGAGAGCTCGATAAATCAGAGAGCAAGTGGAGAAGTGACTTGCTGATGCCGATGGAGGTCTGCACCTGGCTGGACTCCAAGCACCACCCTTGGCCTCCTGGGTGGTGACTTTGGGGCAGGCAGAGGAGGGAGTGAGCACAAAGCCAGCCTTTCATGCAGTTTTGTTAGGGGAACCACTGACTGAACCTGCCCACCCGGGCCAGGCACCACAGTAACCGTTTGCATGAGTTTTCTTGTGACAGGAGGTCCTGGTAAGGACCGCGGAACTAACAAGCCACCACCAACCGGAAGAATTCAGGAAAGGTCAAAAGGAGAGGGAAGACTCCAGCCCGTGTGTCCTACCAACCTCCCAGAATCCTTCTCTCTGGAATCCATCTTTGCTGAGCGACGTGAAGGACCCTGAGTCAGAATGATTGGCCAGAGACAACCCAGAAACTAACCCCATCACCATAAAACCCGAGACGGCGAGCCACGTGGCAGAACAGTCCTCCTGGGTTCCCTTTCCCTCCTGCCCTCCGCCCGGGTGCCCCTTCCCAATAAAGTCTCCTGCTTTGTCAGCACGTGTGTCTCCTCGGACAACTCATTTCCAAGTGTTAGACGAGAGCCCACTCTCGGACCCTGGAAGGGGTCCCCCTTCCTGCAACAGTTTGATGGGCTTTTTTTCTTAAGGCACTTCCACAAGTCTCCTTTCTCACCTCACGCCCTCTTCCCCAGGGCCCTGTGAGGTAAGCAGGGCAGGTAATGAGACTCAAGGGGGCCGAATGAGCTGGCCATGCTCACGTGCCTGGTAGGTGAGGCTGAAACCCAGGAGACTCCTGGACCTCCTCTCTGCATCCCCCATCCTAATCCCCCAGACAGGAACCCCTCACCTCTGCGCGGAGTGTCTCACTTTTCACACCACTTTATCTTCTCTCTTTCACTTTCTAAGGTCCCATGATAATCCTTCGAGGTGCATCAGGGATCACTGAGTCTTGATCAACCAAAAAAGACCTGGGTTCTGAGCACGGCTTTGGCACAGCTGAACTGTGTGACCTTGGGCAAGTTCCATCCCTTCTCTGGGCGTCCATAGCTGTATGTTTTCCTCTATAGGGTAAAGGTGTAGGCATCGATACACCTGAGGGTCCCTTCTAGCTCTGACATTCTCTAGGTTCTAAGCTCCATATAACGGATAAGAAAATCGAGGCTTAGTATGTGGTTGGTGTCCTGTTGTCCCACGGGGACCTGCCTTTCCTCTCCTCTCAGCTCAACCCAGGAACAGGCGAGGGAAGCACCTCCAGCCCCTCTGCATCCCAGGGACTCATTTAAAGGAGGATCCAGTTTTTTGGCTCCTTTTGTTGGCTGGACCCAGAAGCGGGAAGCTTATCAGTGTTTAATGAAGCCAGGACCAACCTAATTATCAAAGGCACTTTCAATAAGCACCTTTCACTCCATGTAGGGAGCTCGCACACTCAGAATAAAAAGAGAAGAAAAGCCATTATCTTGAAATGCCTGGGCGCCTACCTGGGCTGAGCCCTGGGAAGTCATTATGAGTAATTATGGGCTATCATCCCAGCACAGCACACAGTCCTAGTTGGTACAAGTAATGAGCCGGGAGCACGAGGCCCCTGACAGGCAGGGAGGCTGAGGTCATCCAGAAGGGCAACTTTCCCTTTTTAGTTTCCTTCCATCCCACTTCTTATGAGCGTCCCCTCCCGGCTCCTTCATTTCATAGTTCTGGTTTCACTCCCAGCAGATTTGTTATCCCGTTTCTTTTCATCCAGGGAGAAAGTCACTGTGCCCTGAGACTCTATAACTGTGCACTCGAGAAGCTTTACCCAGCTCACTCTGAGCTGTGCTTGTTTATACCGGGGTGACGTAGTGAAGGCGGTGACATGTGGTCAGTTGAGATGAGGTGGACAAAAGGAGAAGCTTGTTTGGAAGAGAAGAAATTTAAAATTATGCTTGGACCTTTAAATTGAAGATGCAGATTACACATCTAACATTTCAAATAATGGAGTATAGGGAAGGGTCAATGCTAGAGGTACAGATTGGAGAGTCATCAGAATATCTGGCACATAAATCCATAAACCAGCTGAAATCATTCATGGAGAATGTGTTCACAGAAAATGATGGGCATGCAGGACTGGACCCTGGCCCTGGAGCACCCAGCATTTAGAAGCTGAACAGAGGAGGAGCAATTGCAAATTGGAACCAACCGCTGCTGCTGAAAGAACTGCCTCAGCTGCTGTGAAAAAGCAAGACTAGATGATGTTGACAGAAACAGGAAGCAGAGGAAAATTATATCCCTTCTGCCTTCCGGTCTACCTCTGGCGAGCCCTCCTGGCAGAACCTAACACGGTGCTAGACAGTTGAGCAGAAAAGTAGTTTTCAAAGTTCTTGCCCCAGCATCACAAAGTAAAGGATAGAAGGATAGGATTGAAGCTGAGAGACAAGAGCTGAATAACTGGCACACGTTATGGTTCTTGCCTACTGTCTAAGGCCAGTCCAACTACTGCTTTCTCTCATATTCACCTCATGGTCTCTGAGAGATAAGAGGCGGCTGAGTAAAGCAAAGATCAGGGGGAACCAGCATCAGCTGAGAGAGCGGCCATACTGGGGAAGGTAGATCAGCCTATTAGCATCGAGATCAGAACGGAGCTGCTGGGGACTGGCAGTGTCAGAAACCCAGAGCCCTTGAGGGACCTAAGCTGTCGGAAGGATGGGAGGAGAGGCAAGAGTGAGGGGAGGTCAGTATTCCCTAGGAATAAGGATGAGAAAACAGGCTTTCAGCTGGGATTCAGAGAGTAGAGCTGGGAGAGCTAATTCTACCTCTGAAGCCTCCTTTCCCCACATCCGTCTGGGCAGGGAGGAGCAGGGAACACTTAGTGGAACTAAATAACCCTGTCCTTCCTTTCAGATCCCTTTGCATTAGGTTCTTTTTTTTTTTTTTTGCCATACGCGGGCCTCTCACTGTTGTGGCCTCTCCCGTTGCGGAGCACAGGCTCCGGACGCGCAGGCTCAGTGGCCATGGCTCACGGGCCCAGCCGCTCCGTGGGAAGTGGGATCTTCCCGGACTGGGGCACGAGCCCGTGTGCCTTGCATGGGCAGGCGGATTCTTAACCACTGCGCCACCAGAGAAGTCCCGCCATACTGGTTTTTAAAACATTGAAATACTTCCACACTGACGGATTATAACAGTTGCCCCTTCCCCATTTCCCGTAAGTCCCCACTGCTCAGCAACTAAAGGGAACCACGTGGCACAGCAGGGGACCTCTAGGACCAGATCCAGTGGTGAGGCATTATTTTTCTTTTTCTTTTTCTTTTTTTTTTTTTTTTTTTTTTGCAGTACGCGGACTTCTCACTGTCGCTGCCTCTCCCGTTGCGGAGCACAGGCTCTGGACGCGCAGGCTCAGCGGCCATGGCTCATGGGCCCAGCGCCTGCATTGGCAGGCGGACTCTCAACCACTGCGCCACCAGGGAATCCCCCTGGATTAGGTTCTTAATGGACTTCACCAGGGGCGGGGCAGGGTGGGAAACCAGAGATCTGTGAAGGGTGTGGGGATATTGGTGTTGGGGGCACCTAGGCAATTCAGTTTTCTGTCTGGAGAGCTCTCCCATGCCAACAATTCTTTACCTCTCATTTAATGTCCTAAAAATCAACAAGAAAGGCAGGAAGTACTGCTGCCCCACTAGGTCCTGACTGACTCACTTCTGTCAGCTCACCTGTCAGATTCCTCCCATGCTCACCACCTGCTAAGCAGCACCACAGCTCCGGAGCAAACATGATTTATAGACCTGTCAACCATGTCCATATTGACAGGACATCTGAGCTTAACCTTCTGAAATCTCTAGCTATCCAAAGTTTCCTGTGGAGGTCCTAATGCTTGGTGATTTGAGTCCCACCCCCAATCTATGTGGTGATATAGACTCCCCCTCTCTCCCATGTTCCCTCTACTGCCTCAGGAGACAGAAGGCATTTTAAGTGCTTACAATCAAGGACTGGGGAAGACATCCTATAATGCTCCAATCTGGCTTCCCATGACCCCATGAACCTCAAGTATGATGACATTGAAATCCTGATCGAGTAATCATAGTTCAGGCATCAAAAATGGAGTTGGGTGGCCATGGAGGATCTGGTCTGACATGTCCCTGCACCACTAAGAACTTAAACCTTCTGTGAACTGTACCAAACCAAAGAACACCAGCCATTTCAAAACATCTGCTAGCTGCAACCTTGTGTCCCAAGGTTGTTCCCCCTTGTCACTATTGCAACCATTTCAGACCCCAACCATCTTTGCTAAATAAGCACCCTTATTTCTTGCCAGCTCCAACTATACTTCTTGATAAACAACTCATGTAACTAACTGTGACCTTGAGGCTTTTGCCCTTATAAACTTTCTCCATTTTGTAGTCCAGCAGAACACAATTCAAGGGCTGCTTGAATCTGTGTCTCCTGGGCTGTGGTCCTAACAAATCCAAAATAAATGCCTCTTTATTTCAACCAGGTCCCTGCTTCTGACATTTTGGTTAACAAGTCCTTCAGTGCAGCCAGGCTAGGACAGGAGTCCTGAACCCCAAGCAAGGACTCTGACCATTCCCCCATCACATCTTCTTGCACCGCATAGCCCCCTACCTTCTGCAGAGGTTTGGCTCCGTGGTGCCTTTTCCTGGAACCCTCAGCCTACACTCTACATCTGATCTCTGCAGAAAAAGATGATAGAGCCTAAGCTCACCACTGATTTGGACCAAAGCCCTGGTGATGATTTAAACTGAAATGCATTAATAGCTCTGAATATTTCATACCAGGTACATTAGAACAACCAGCATTATTTATTGAATGCTGATCACCCATCATGGGTATTAATACATTTTGCTTCACAGTGTCAGCCAAAGGGAAATTAGCTTCAGGAAATAAGGTAGGAGGCTTTTGGTAGGAGGTACTTTCGCCTCAGGAAATAAAAAAATAAATCTTGCATGGATGGAAGGTGTGGCCTAGTGGTGTTATCCAACCTCACTCTGGCTTCTAACAAAACGTCTGCAAGGCTCGCGAAGAGGGCTTTTAAACCACCATGTGAGTAGGAGTCCCACCATCATATCCCAGACAAAACCAGGCTGGGCTAAGCCTCTGCTTTCTCCAGCAGATATTAATTTCCCAATGTCTGAAATGGAGCCCAACGTCTAGCACTTCTGGTTTTCTGCAGAGGATGATAAAGGAGTAAATGGGCTTAATTGATCAGAGAGGGATTTAGTTGATCTGAGTGAGAAGCTCACAGCAAAGGGCAGCTCTATTCTCTCATGCAGGATGCAGTTTTCATCATGTCGAGTCTCTGACACTGCTCCCTTTGACCTGTGCTCTCAAACCCATTTATCAGTCAGAGTCTGCCCAAGAAACAAACCACTCTAGCTATTTTAAGCAGCAAGAAATTTAATACAGAGAATGAGGTGCTTATACACCTGCTGGAAGGTTCGGAAGAGTGGGCTCTAGGCTAAGCCTCCAAGGGTAACTCATGGAACTTCACCCAACCGACCCACCAGGATTATCAGTCTAGCCTTATCTTTTCCTTATTTTATGGTCACGCTGATGTTAATTTACTGTTAAAATAATAAACTATAAAGAAAATATATTTCATTTCTAAAGTAATGTATAAGATTTTAGTTTATTTAAAATTTTTTTGTCATAAGTATATGGCTCTTCAAGCCTATTGGGGGTGGGGGGAGCCAATTAGAAACAATTTCCTAGGAGCATTTTTCATGGGATCTTGTACTCACAGGACAATTTCACTTGTATATTGCACCCAGCCTGTTTACCTGGCCTTGCTCTGATCAGTCCCTGTGCTCCTTCCCTCAGCATTCAGCCTCCCCATCAGATCCAGCCTGTTAACATCAACAAGGATGGGGCCCCATGTTCAAAAAGCAGGGGAAAAGTGCCATTAAAGTTACTAAAATATGAAGCCCTTTTCTTTCTTCCCTTCCTTTCTCTCTTGATTTGTTATGGTGTTTATTTGCTATTTAATGTCATTCTAAGTAAAAAACAAAAACAAAAAAAAAAACTTAAAAAAATTGAATTATTAACATAAATTTTACTGTTCATCTTTATTTTGCACAATTCCAGTTTGAAATGCAAATGTTATGTCATTTAGTTCATATGCAGAATCACCAAAGTTACATAATTCACATTTCATAGTTTGTACATCTACACATATTTTGCTCTTACCTAAAGAGTAGAAAGGCAGGGCTTCCCTGGTGGCACAGTGGTTGAGAGTCTGCCTGCCGACGCAGGAGACACGGGTTTGTGCCCCGGTCTGGGAAGATCCCACATGCCGCGGAGCGGCTGGGCCCGTGAGCCATGGCTGCTGAGCCTGCGCGTCCGGAGCCTGTGCTCCGCAACGGGAGAGGCCACAACAGTGAGAGGCCCGCGTACCGCAAAAAAAAAAAAAAAAAAAAAAAAAAGAGTAGAAAGGCATAAAACTAACTCAGCTGTTTTCATTTGACTTCCTGATATGTGCACATCCTACCAACACTTCCTCCTTATAGCTTGTCCATAACTAAAGAAGGACAAAAAACGAAAGGCACTATGAGTGGTCCTGTTTTTCCCTTTCCTTCTATGTCATCATTTTCAGTATTAGAGGCTGGCTAATTCAAGAAAGTCAAAGAAGAAAGAAAATGACATTAAATAGCAAATTAACATTGTAACAAGAGAGAAAGGAAAGAAAGAAAGATAAGGGCTTTCTATTTTAGTAACTTTAATGGTACTTTTCCCTGCTTTCTGAACAAGGGGCCCCATCCTTGTTGATGCCCTAATGGAGGCAGCAACAAAATCCAGTGGGAGATGTGGGTGGAGGGAGACTCATTCTGACAGTGCGGATCTGAGAGCAGCATGAAGGACTAGACTTGGACTGGATACACATTACTTTATTCTTAGTTCCATTAAAGAAACAATTATTCTGACACTCATTAAATTAGTAGGGAAGACTTTATTCAGGACTATTGCAATAGGGAAGAGAGATTGGGCTCCATTCCCAGTACAGCAAAGGCAGCTGGGGATTTATGGCCAATGAGCAGAATGAGGGGGTCAGTGGATGGAAAATTTTTTTTTTTTTTTGCGGTACGCGGGCCTCTCACTGTTGTGGCCTCTCCCGTTGCGGAGCACAGGCTCCGGACGCGCAGGCTCAGCAGCCATGGCTCACGGGCCCAGCTGCTCCGCGGCATGTGGGATCTTCCCGGACTGGGGCACGAACCCGTGTCCCCTGCATCGGCAGGCGGACTCTCAACCACTGCGCCACCAGGGAAGCCCGTGAATGGAAAATTTTTAAGAGAAGACATCAAGGGTAGAAGGAATCTTGCTAAACTGACTTAACGGGATCCTTGCTAAAGGCAAGGTCAAAAACTTACACATCAAAGGTGGGGATGAGGAACATCCGATGTCAAAGGTGGGGGAATTGTCACCACACTGACTTAGCAGGGCTCTTTGCTAAGACTGGGCCAGGCAGGGCCACAGGGCAGGACACAAGATGGGGGCCAAGGTCAAGGCCTAGTTGAGAAAAGGCTTACAGGAGCCTGACTAAAGTTTGGTCAAGGAGAGAGCCTTTGTCAGTTCTCAGCACTGTGCACATCTGTTTATTGCTGCGGCTGTAAGAATATCTTTGGGTACAGGGAGGGATGTGTTTGGGTGGCAGGAGGAGGGGTAATTCACAAACACACAGGCCCCAGGGCTGGGGATCTGGCTCTAGGCCCTTAACCTTCAACTGTAAGAATTTCTTCTGCCTTGGGACAGGTGGCAGAAACCCTCACTCTACTGAAGCAGGGGGCTTATTTGTGCCCCAGTGTGAAGCCAGCAAAAGCTACAGGGTTCCCATCCTGGCCTCAATATCTCAATGTCCTACAGTCTCATTTCCAGTGACTGAGTGTAGGTGTGGGATGCAAGAGCTGGGAGGACTAGGACAGAGAGAGGGTCTAGGTGAACCTCATGCCTGAGCCTTTTGTAGCCCACACTCCCAACCTGCTCACTCAGAGATATATCAGCCAAATAACTGAACTATAAAGCTATGGTGGGGTTGGAGTGTGCTTCGGGGTGTTAAGAAAAATTATCCAAAGCTTGTAAATAAGGCAAAAATATTGCTGCATACAGTGGTTAAGAATCTGCCTGCCAGTGCAAGGGACATGGGTTCGAGCCTTGGCCCGGGAAGATCCCACATGCCGTGGAGCAACTAAGGCCGTGCGCCACAACTACTGAGCCTAAGCCCTAGAGCCTGCAAGCCACAACTACTGAACCCACATGCCACAACTACTGAAGCCTGCATGCCTAGAGCCCATGGTCGCAACAAGAGAAGCCACGACAATGAGAAGCCTGTGCACCACAACAAAGAGTAGCCCTGGCTCACCACAACTAGAGAAAGCCCACGCGCAGCAATGAAGACCCAACACAGCCAAAGCTAAAAAACAGAATAAATAAATAAATTTATTTAAAAAATATATATATATTGCTGCATACACTTTCAAATTTATACTAGAGCATTTCCCGACGAACCTGCCTGTGCATCTCCTGACTCCCGAGGGACTATACCTTTGTCTGATGTTGATAGGGACCCACACTCTGTAAAGTTAGATGTTAACTTTTAGATGATTGATAAGTTGTAAATGATTTTTTTTTTTTTTTTTTTTTTTTTTTTTTGTCCAGTAGAGGCTCAAATATATTCTATCCAGTAGAAATGATAGGTCCAAACATTACAGTATTCTTGCCCTGAGGAAATTAACCAAGTTTTGTAGTTAACTTAGCAATCTTTCTTTCTCTTGCTATATTTACTGCCTTGCATACTTTTCTTTGAAATGGCTTTACCATTCTGCTCCTTCCCTCATTAATGAATTAACTCAATGCTCACTATATATTTATGTGAGAGTCATGTCTTACTTTTTGAAAATTATATTTTGACAAGGGGAACTTCTCCTGACCCGCAGTTTCTATCCCCTCTAAGACTCCCCCATAGATAACCACATCATCTAAATACAACCAGGGAGAGAGACCACAGGATGCCTGAGTGATGATAGTAGTGGTGGGGTGGTTCCTAAGGAGGGCTCCTCTCATTTTCCCAGGGGATAGGATGTCTTCCCGCATTTATCTCGCAGCAACCATTTCACTCTGGAGTCTCTGAATCCCACAGGCCTGAGCCTGGGCACACGAGATGAGTAAGATGCCCACCCCCTCTAGCCACACACACAGTGGACTCTATAGGTCTCTGCTCCACTTTTCTCTCTTCCTCACCTCCTCCCAAATGCTCCTCCTCCTTTTTTCCTAAATGCATTAAAGGACTTGGAGTTAGAATGACAAAGATATAAATGGTGAGGACCCAAAGCCAATTTGTTTTAATATGTTATTGAAGCGTGTGCTGAAACTATTATTTTTGCATACATTACTTTGAAATGCAAATTACAAGCACTGTCAGTAACTATCTCAATAATCTCCTGGGGTTGAAGGACAAAGGGGAGAAAATTACTTGAAAACTCATTTGCCAACACTTTTGTAACAGAGAAACCTCTGCCATTCCCCAGGGCTGTCTTCTACTCCTACTAAACAGAGTGAAACCCTAGAGTTCTCTTCACACTAAAGTGAATGTGTTACTCTCACAGCCAGTGGCCTTGCAGGTAACTACCAGCCTGGGGGACAGATCTGATAGTCAGAATGTAAACATAGTCACCTTGTTTCAGTTATATTTTCCTCTCTGTAACTCTGAAAGGAAAGGGACCAAGAAGAATCAGTGAAGGGTGTTGATGAACCAAACTGTCCTAGCAAAGCTGATTAGAACTCCAAATTCAGAGCCCAGGCTAACTCATTCACAGCTCAGGGCTCCTGTTTCTAACCTTACGTTCACTGGCCAGGCTTTATAGTCACAGAAACATTGCTGGTCTGACATTCCTTTATCATGTACGTTCTGAGGAGTCGGACTCCTAGTTAAAAACCCACGTGTGATTTTTCAGGCCTGACCTTGGGCAGTTACAAAGGCTTTACCTGGCAGGTCTACGAGAGAGGCTGCCCTCCTCACAGCAGACTTGGCCCAGTCAGTGTGTTACAGTGTCTAAGGGGAGTTTCAGTCAAGGACTCCAGCCCCTGGCCAGTCACGCTCTTTCACACATTCACATTCCTCATCCAGTGACTTCATTCCCAGATCTCTTGACCTGAGGCCTTGGGCCAGGTCCTCTTCGGGCTCTTCTACCCAGGCCTCCTTGCAGAGGAGGAGGGGAAACCTTAAGACACTTTTCCCTACCCTGACTCAGTGCTCAGGACTTTTACACCCTTCATACTTCCTCCTCGCTCCCCTCCCCCTCCTCCTCAACAGTGAGATGACCCCATATCTGTGCTGAGCCACCTGCCCCCTCCACTGGTGCCTCCACAGGGGAAAATGGAACAGAGGAGTCAGCACTTCCTCAGTTTTGTTACTGAACCCGATGCACAGAAAGGTTTACTGCAGAGCCAAACAAGCAGGATGGGTGGCTTGTGCTCGAAAACCCTGAGCACCCCAGAAGGGTTTCAGCAAAGCATTTTCAAAGGCAATGTGAGGGAGGGGCATCCCAGGGTATGTGATCAGCTCAGTGCACAGTTCTCTGACTGGTTCGTGGTGATCAATCCTTAGGCGCCAGAAGGTCTGGGGACTAGTGCTCATGATCATCAAGTAGTTAATTACTTCCTTTTGGTGGTGGTTTTAGCACCTGAAAACTCAGGAAATACGCATCAGATACCATTATCTAGGTACTTCAGAGAGGAGCTACAGCGGAGGACATGGGGGAGGGGTCTGTCCCAGGAAGGCCCCGTAGGGTCCTGCTCAGTTACAGTTTTAGCCTCTTCTGCCATCATAGTAAGTGGCTAGAGGCTTGAGGTTTTAATTTTGGGCTGGTTATGTAGGAGGGCAAAACTTGCCACCCCAAAATGTCTCTTCAGCATGCAGATTAGTTTGAGCTGAAACAATCAAGGCCCAAAAGCCTCAGGAAGGAACTTTGAACCTCCCCCTAACTGCCTAAAGAATATAGACAGAGGACCTGTTCCAGGAAGGCAGCCGTCACCACAGATAACTGTAGTACGATCTAGGTGTGTAGACTGGGAGAAACCTAGAGAAATCTGTTAACATTCTGTGTCCCATTGCCTCTGCAGGGCTCAGCAAACAATTGTTTACCAAACTTTTGCTTTTCTAACTCCATGTCAATTGCCTTGCTCGCCTTCAAAGTCCCAAACCCCTACCCCCAACATTCTCTTTTGTCTTTAGCTGAAGATGGTATTTAAAGTGAGAGTTTGGGCCATTTGGGCCAGTTACTCAGTTTTTCTGGGTCTCTCCCGTGCATACATGCTATCAAACTTTTGAGTGATTTTCTCCTGTTCATCTGTTAATCTTCTTAGACCAGCCAGAAGAACCTAGAAGGGTAGAGGAAATTTTCTTCTTTCCTGACAGTTGTGTTAGGGGAACCACTGACTGAAACCACCCACCTGGGCCAGGCCCAATAGTAACCACTTGCATGAGTTACCTTAACAACAGGAGATCCTGGCTAGGAACACGGGATTAACAAGCCACCACCAGCTGGAAGAATTTGGGAAAGGTCAAAAGGAGAGAGGAGACGCCAGTCCACATGTCCTACCAACCTCCCAGAATCCTCCTCGCTGGAATCCATCTTGGCTGAGTGATGCACATGCCACCAGGAAGGACCCTGAGTCAGAATTATTGACCAGAGACAACCCAGAAACTAACCCCATCACCATAAAACCTGAGACTGTGAGCCATGTGACAGAGCAGTCCTCCTGGGTTCCCGTACCCTCCTGCTCTCCACTCAGGCACCCCTTTCCAATAAAGTCTTCTGCTTTGTCAGCACGTGTGTCTCCTCAGACAATTCATTTCTGAGTGTTAGACAAGAGCCCGCTCTCGGGCCCTGGAAGGGGCCCCCCTTCCTGCAACAGTTGCTACGTAGATAACTGACTGCTCAGCTACTGCTCTGTCTCTGTCTGTCTCTATCTACTCCAGCTCAGCTGAGCTCCTAACACCCTTGCTGTTTTCATAACCATTAGGCTAGGGTACCTTAAGCTCAAAAGTATTTTTTTTCCTGTTGATAACAGGTAACATTTTTTTTTAGCATTTGCTGTATGCTAGACACAATGCTATGCACTTTATATGCATTATCTTCACTAATCCTCATGAGAACTGCCTTTAGTATTGATGATTGCGTGCCAGACACACTCTTCTACTTTTTTGTAAGATGAGAAAACTGTGGCTTAAAAACATTAAATGATTTGCCCAAGGTTCCACAGCTAGTAAGTGGCAAAGTGGGAACTGGGACGTGGATCTGTATGATCTAAAGTCTGAGCACTTAATCACCCCACTTTCTGACTGTGCTCCCAGGCACCTCTGCACCTGGCACTTAACTGAACTCCTGGCATGTAACAGGGGCTCACTAAAGGCTCCTTATGTGAATAATTCTCAATTTTCTATCTTCTGCCCTAAATGCTTGGTCCTATGCCAACCTTTAGTGCGGGATGTTTCAGTTAGTTGCCCCAAAGCCACTTCTCAGTGTACCCAACCCTGAGTTAATCATATTCTCACCTAAATGTTCCTCCTTCCCAATGGTTCCATTTCTCATAATACCACCATTTTCCCTTCCCCAAGCTAACAACCCTACAGTCATTTTAGACATATCATTCCTCAATACCCCCAGCCCCATACCAGATCTGATATCAACTTTGATTATTTTTCCCTTTGCAGCAGATCTTCACCTCTCTGAAAGCACTCTGGCCTTAGCTCTCCTCACGCGGGCTGATGACCAATACAGCCCCCTGTCTCAGAGCCCTGCCCCTGAGGACACTTTTCCCCCTGGCTTCTCAGATCCTAACTGCACATATGCACACATTCCCAAATGATGATGATGGTGAAACTGAGCAGGACCCTGGGCGGGCGGGGCCGGGGGCTCTTGGGCACAAAGGTCTTTGTGTCCCCCATTTTCTTGTTAGTAGGAAGTAGGCTTCATTCAGCCTCCATGACCTTCCCTGAATTCCAATGGGCAAGTTCAAACAGTTGCTGATTAGGGAAGGGAAGGGATGCAGAAACATGGGAGGAAGAGTCAAGAAACAATAGTGCAGCCTTCGGGCAGGGTCCCGGTTCCACCTCAAGGGATATACATTACAATATCTTTGAGCTGTTTTGCAGATACTAAAACCCCCACCAGGTGGGAGAAGTTAACTGTGTGCTGCCCACAAGCACATAGACCACAGACTGGTTGGAACCAGAAGGTTGTTGATGCAGACTCCCACTTACCTCACCACCAACCAATCAGAAGAATGTCCATGAGTTGATAACACCTTCTTTGAACCATTACTATAAAATTCCTCACTACCCCCTCCAAGTCAGGACACACAGTTTTGAGGGCATTAGCCAGGTGTGGCCCCTTTTTCCTGGCAAAGCAATAAAGCTATTCTCTTCTACTTCACCCAAAACTCTGTCTCTGAGATTTAATTTGGTGTCAGGGTACAGAGAGGCCAGATTCAGCTTTAATGAGTCACAGAGAATTGCATTTTATAGTAAACTATTTAGGCTTGGTTTTGATTGGAGTTGGAGGTCTGTGTTTTTGTTTGAGGAAAGGAGATGGGTAGTTTCATGTCATCATAAATAAAATATGAATTCATGGCCTCCAGACCTTGTCATGCTACAAGGAGCACAAGTTGCCCCAGTTGTCCTCCCAGATCCTAGTTTTCCCCTTTCACCTCTAACTTCCCACTATTTGCTCCAAGAATCCAGTTCCCATTGTTATAAGCAAACAAAAAAAATACCAACTATTTCTAAGAGGGATAGCCCATGTTTATTACACTTATTCTACTTATTATAGTTGCTACTCATGGCAAGTTTTCTAGGCATGAAAAAGTGCATAGAATAAGCATTTTTATGTCTTTAAAATAAAACAGAAATAATTTTATTAGTAATTGGAAAATTATAAAAATACTGGCAAGAATCAAGTTTGCTGCTACAGGGACTGCAAAAAAAAAGATTTTTAAAGGTAATACTCTTGGCTGATTAGATTAGGAATCACTGGACAATTAGACCTGGGGACAGGGGGAGTAACTACCCTCTCATCTTTAAGATACCCCTGCTCCAGGCCACTATCAGTCCCACTCACCAACGGGACCCTAACAGCTTTGGAGCCAGGCGATGAGGAAGGGGTAAAGGCCTGAGAGTGGGGGTCCAGAGAAAAAAGCAGGTCTGTGCACCTCTTTGGTAGCTAAAACCAAGGTCCCCAACAGCCTACAGTCTCTCCTCTCCAATCCTAAGATGATAGCACAGGTATTTTTAAAGACCATATCTGTCAAGAGATATGAAGCTTTTGCAGACTATTATGAAAGTTTACACAAATCTGATTATCCCCCAGTGAACCAAATTACAGTAAATTCTTCCAACAAGATTAGTATCAAATAGATTTGCTGAGTTTATTGCCAGCAGCTTTGGCAAGTAATGGAGAAAGAGCGGAATAAACAGAGACCTCTGTTTCTTTTTTTAGTCCTTTCCTTCATTCTCCTTTCCTTTCCCCACTCTCTGAAACATCTAGATCTTCAAGGGTAAGAGCATGTACATCATGCATGCCATTCATTCAATGATCCGCAACCATTGGGACAGTTTCATCTGTTTCTGACCACATCCTGCCCTGTTCTTCCTTCCTGCCAAACAGTAAACAGCCCCTCTTTATCTCAGTAGCTTTGTCTCTCTTCTCTGGCATTTCCTGCCTGCTGGGGAGTAATAACTGAGCCAAGAATTGGAGCTGAGGACTTCCCTGGTGGTGCAGTGGTTAAGAATCCACCTGCCAATGCAGGGGACACAGGTTCGATCCCTGGTCCGGGAAGATCCCACATTCCGCGGAGCAACTAAACCCATGTGCCACACTACTGAGCCTGTACTCTAGAGTCCGTGAGCCACAACTACTGAGCCCGCGTGCTGCAACTACTGAAGCCCGCACACCTAGAGCCTGTGCTCTGCAACAAGAGAAGCCACCGCAATGAGAAGCCCGTGCACTGCAATGAAGAGTAGAGAACTAGAGAAAGCCCGCGTGCAGCAACGAAGACCCAAAGCAGCCAAAAATAAATAAAATTTAAAAAAAAAAAAAGAATTGGAGCTGAGATGAAAGTGATTTTTTCCTCCCAGATGTCTGGGTATGGGTTGGGTGTGAATTGACCAGTAATTGGGCACAGCCTGGGTGGTCCTGCCTCCGTCATTACACGACTCAGACATTTAATCAAGATCTAAATCTAAAGCCATTCCCCCTTGGAATGACCTGCCCAGCTTTCACTTTGGCATTTGATTTCTAAATCTTTCTTTAATGTACTAGAAGAGCAGGACTTGTCATTCGTCATAACTGTCGACCATCACCTTGTAAGTGATGTCATATAAGTTCATCTCCTCTAACTTCACCACAGCCCAGCTGGGGAGGTGGGTTGTTACCTCTATTTTACAGAAGATTAGGATGAGGCTCAAAGGACACCAAGCCAGGCTGGGACCCTGATGAGACCTCAGTGGGCTCTGCCCACATACCCTTAGCATTCACCTCCATACTCCAAGGCTGCCACTTAGAATAGCTGCATGCCTGGCAAACCAGAAGTACCAGAGAGTTGAAGGAGCACCCCTCCATGAATGACAACAGGGTAGGGCATAAGCACCTAGCTTCCTCGCCCTCAGTTGAGATGACTCTAGGCATGTCTCCCACCACCTCTGAAGGCTCCCCAGCAGGACAGGGCTCCAGTTGTCCGCAATGGTAGCTGGCTTGATAACATCTCTTTATTGGCTTTCTTTTTTTCCCTATCTCACTTTCCTACCCCCATGAATGTTTCCTGGGATCACCTCCCAAAACACTCTGCATTCACATCTATGTCTCAGGGCCTTGCTTCAGGAAAACCCAAGCTAAGACAAGTCACTTCAATTTTTGTTGCTCTAACTTCTAGCCCTGCAGTGGTAGCAATAATAGCAGTAGTTGATGGGCTTCCCTGGAGCATCCAGCTAGGGTTTACATGGTGGGTTCCAGGTAGCATGACCTGCCCTCACCAGGAGGTTCAAATCCCACTACTGGGCAGCATGGGATGGGTGAGGTGCACTCATGAGAGGGCAACAGAGAGAACATAGCCCTGGAAGTCAGGACAACTGGTATAAGATAGTGGAAAATACTTAGCAAAAACCTGGATTCATAGTATATTTATTCAACTTTTGAAAATGTTTTGGGGCTTCCCTGGTGGCGCAGTGGTTGAGAGTCCGCCTGCCGATGCAGGCGACACGGGTTCGTGCCCCGGTCCGGGAAGATCCCACGTGCCACGGAGCGGCTGGGCCCGTGAGTCATGGCTGCTGAGCCTGCGCGTCCGGAGCCTGTGCTCTGCAACGTGAGAGGCCACAGCAGTGAGAGGCTCGCGTACCGCAAAAAAAAAAAAAAGTTTTGTTTTTCAGTTGATAATCCTTAGCTGAGTGACCTCAGGCAAACTCCTTAACCACTCTGCATCGTTCATCCATCCATTAATTCCTCAGACATTTCGAAAGCTGTGTGCCAGGTACAGTGCTAGGTGCACAAGATGCAGAGATGTCCCTGCCCTCTGGGAGCTTCTAGTCTGAAGGGGCAGAGCCACACTGGGTCTGTGCTATGAGTTTACTGGATCTGTAAACTCAAGGTGCTGTGAGGAGTGCATGGAGGGTCTTCCCATAACTCAGACGGAGCAGCATTAAACATAATCCTGTGTAATGGTATATGACAGCTGATGAGACACATTTACAATGATTTATTCAGCATGTGTTTATTGAGCTCCCGTGCTAGGCACTCTTCCAGGTGCTGGGAACACAATAATTAACAGGCAAGACATACTTCTGTCCTGTGGAGCTTGGAGTGCGTAGGTCAGACAAGTAAACAGGAAATTTCCACAATCACAACTCACCCTCACAACACCCATGTGAAGTAGACAAGGCTGAGATTCTGTTCCCAATTTATAATTTAGGAAACTGAGTTCCGGAGAAGAGTGATGACTTGCCCAAAGTCATAGTTAGATCATGGTGGAACCAGGACCCACACAAAGGTTGCACCTTGACTCCAAGCCATCGTCTTTCTACAGAGACAAATGTTACACCATCTCTAGGCTGGTCAGAGTTAGAATAAAGGAAGCCAACTGGGCCTCAGAAGGTGTGAGGTAGATGGGAGAGGTGGCCCTGAATGCCCAGCAATGCCCCCCAAGGAGCAGAGGTGGAGCCAGTAGACAACTGAGCTTGGAACTCTCTAGACCAAATTCAGGAGGGTCTTCATTTTTCACATTAAGTCCCTTCCACTGTCTCCAGCCCTTCCAGTAAGGCTTGACTCAGGCTTCTTCAGACACTAATTAATTTGTTCTGAGAGGAAATAACCCATCCTTGGACCCCCTTTGTGATCCTGCCTCCCTCCATGGCTCCCATCTGCTTCCTTCATGCCTAGAAATAAGAAGACTGAAGGGGATAAAAACAAGCCTGCAGATAGGCTGCCACTGATCTGAAAGTCCCATATTGAAATCTTCCCTCTAAACATGGCTTTGGGGGCCGTGGAGAAAGGTTGGCAAAGCCTCTGATGAAAACACAAACAGCTGTGGGATGTGGCTTTAACCAGAAATGCTGAATGGGAGTCATGAATAATCTGGCGTTTCATCAGGCAGAGCCAGATGTTGGAGTTGGTGGAGGGGGGCTGGTGAGGAGCAGAAATGATAGATTAGCAATCTCTTTTCTAGGAGTGGGAGGCACAGGTTTCCAGGTACAAAGGGACGATCTCAGGCTAGGGTCAGGGGAATGACCTTGGGTACCCTCTGTCCAGACAGCCAAAGTCCTTGGCTAGAGAAACTCAATAACCTGCTAAGGGGCTCTGAACCCAATTCTACTCTGTGTGTGTGTGTGTTGGGAGGAGGGGATGGATCTCCCCACATCAACAAACAATAGAGTCTTTGCAAATATAATCAAGCTAAAATGAAGTCATACTGGATTAAGGTGGACCTTAATCCAATGACCAGTGTTCTTATAAGAAGCGGGAAATGTAGACACAGAGACAGAGAAGGCCAGGCCACGTGATGACAGAGGCAGAGATTGGAGTAATGCAGCTCCAAACCAAAGAATGCCAAGGATTCCACCACCAGAAGCTAGGAACAGTCAAGGAAGGGCTCTTCCTTGGAGAAGTCAGAGGAGGCACGGCCCTGCCGACACTTAGATTTCAGACTTCTAGTCTCCAGAATTGTGAAAGAATAAACAAATTTCTAAGCCACCCAGTTTGCCGTACACTTTGTCACAGCAAACCTAGGAAAGTAATACAGAGATATGAATACATATATATATAATTGCTTATGTTTTCAAAACAAAATAATGGAACAACCAAATAGCTGTTGGCTGATCTAGGAATGACTTCTTGGAATGACTGGGGGCATTGGCTCTGCTCCACGTGTCTCTAGCAGGCTTGACCAGGCATGTTCCCAGGCACAAATAATTAAGCAGAAATAACTAAGGAGGCTTAATGCCTGGGCTTGGAACTGGCATATCATCGCTTCCGCTTCATTCTATTGGTCAAAGATAGGCAAAAGACCAGCCCAGATTCAAAGAGTGGTAAAACAGACTGAACTTCTTTAGGGAAAGACTGAAAAAGACACGTGGCAAGTGGTGTGTATGCAGAAACAGAGTGAAAAATTCGAGCCAGTAATGCAGCCTACCGCACATATAGATAGATAGATAGATATAGATAAAGCAAATGAGTCATTATATTCATTAAAAAAAAATTTATTTATTTATTTATTTTTGGCTGTCTTGGGTCTTCGTTGCTGCCCACGGGCTTTCTCTACTTGTGGCGAGCGGGGGCTACTCTTCACTGCCGTGCGGGGGTTCTCATTGCGGTGGCTTCTCTTGTTTCGGAGCATGAGCTCTAGGTGCGTGGACTTCAGTATTTGTGGCACGTGGGCTCAGTAGTTGTGGCTCCCAGGCTTTAGAGCACAGCCTCAATAGTTGTGGCGCATGGGCTTAGTTGCTTCGCGGCATGTGGGATCTTCCCGGACCAGGGCTCGAGCCTGTGTCCCCTGCATTTGCATACGGATTCCCAACCATTGCACCACCAGAGAAGTCCCTGTATTCATGTTTTTCAGATAAATATTAAATATTTTTAAATTTAATTTTTAATAAATATTATATTTTTTCTTTTCTAAGAAATATGTATTTCTCAGCTCTGTTCAAAAAGACCTAGAAGCAATGACAAGTCGGTAGCAAGGAACACTGCTACATGCTGTGTTCTCAAATACCATTTCCTACTAAAAGGAACCAGAATTAATTGGAGAAATGGCTAATGCAGTCTGGAGCTGGAAATGTACAAGATAAGCCCAAGTCTTCTTGTCTTGCCTGAAATCAAGTCTTGAAGACTTCAGGGGTTATGTCAAAATGACACAGCAGTCAACTTGATCAGGCCTCACTAGCCAAAGTTGAGAAAATATAAGCATCAAAAAACATAGTGACAGCAGTGGATAATAACATGTCAAAAGTATAAAAATCAAAGAGTTCATAATTATACTTTAAAATAAAAAACTCATCATTTGTCACCTTTGAAGGTTTCTGGGACACTGAATCAGTTTTCTAGAAACTGATAAAAAGAAAAAAGTCAGGACTTCCCTCGTGGTCCAGTGGCTAAGACTGCACGCCCCCAATGCCGGGGGCCCGGCGTTCGATCCCTCGTCAGGGAACTAGAATGCCACAACTAAGAGTTCGCATGCCGCGACTAAAGATTCCACATGCCGCAACTAAGACCTGATGCAGCCAAATAAATAAATATTTACAAAAAGAAGAAAAGTCAATGAAACATTTATCCTGCATTTCTTGTAAAAATTGTATTCAGGAAAATTCCCTGGCTGTCCAGTGGTTAGGACTCCATGCTTTCACTGCCCAGGGGCGCAGGTTCAATCCCTGGTTGGGGAACTAATATCCCTCAAGCCACACAGCATGCCAGAAAAAAAAAAAGGTGAACCAGAATCTAATTGTCTTGATTTGTGTAGCCCTAGAAGCAGACCCTGAGACTAGGATTCAATTTAAGGAGTTTAGCTGGGAGATGTCTCCAGAAAATGCCAATAGGGGAGTGAGAAAGTGAGACAGGTACAACTCAACCTCACTGGAGAACGTGGACAGCGTCGAACAAATTTCAGAGTTATCCCAACTGAGGGATGAGGAAGCTGGGGACTTCATTCACCAGCTCTTGGTTCATTGGTTGAAGGTTGCTTCTGTGGACATTGATTCTCCTGCATTCCTGACTTGCCTAGAGCATAGGTAAGTGTGCTTCACAGTGAGACAAAAAGTCCTTAGGCAGCAAGATGCCAACCTTTGGCACATAGTGATCTCAGGTGGCCTCGGCCTGCAGTGGCTTGAAGCAGGGTTTCAGTTCCTGGCCAGTGATTGAGGTCGGGTTGTAGCGGTGAGAGCACCGAATTCTAGCCACTAGACCAGCGGTCAGTGACAAGGCCCTGGCCCTACGGCTTTGCAGAAAAAGAATTTCCGCAAAGACAGAAAGCAGTGAAACAAGTATTTATTAGGAGAAAAAACAGTACAGTATGTGTGGATAGACACATGGGCGGGCTCAGAGAGTGAGTCGTGTCCTCATGGCAGTTTAAATCACTTATATGGGGCATTTCTTCTGGGTTTCCTTTGGCCAATCATCTTGATTTGCCTGGTTCAAAGTCTGTATTTGGTATATCTCGGGATTTTCCCAGGTGTGCGTGCACATCTCTTAGCCAAGATGGATTCTAAGGCCTATGGGTAGATTTAGTCACTTGGCAGCACTCCCCTTTGGACCTCCAAGGAGCCTTTCTGTGCATGTGTAGTCGGGGAGGTCTCCTGACTTCGAGAATGAGGAATACGTAGTCTCTTATCTTCTGTCTGGGCAGGGCCCAGCATCCTCTCTCAATTGTCCTGTTATTCTTGTCTCCGAGTATGGGTCCACAGGAAGGAACTCAAACCATTTGCCCTGTGGGCCCATCTACCTCCTCCCTCCATAGGAATGAATGCTAAGGGGAGTGGAGAAGCAGCCACAGCTGTGCTACAGTAAGCAGTGAGCCAGATCTAACTTCTGGTTTACAGTGCAGTAACACGTTAGACAACACCACCAGAACACGATCAGCAAACCCAGAATATGGGAAATACTGTGGGGAAAATGACTGTGTTTCTTCTACAAGTTAATGGCTTTAAAAAACGGGGTGGTGCTATAAGTTAGAAGACACTTAAGACTTGTATCAACCAAATGCAATGTGTAAACTCTGGATCCGTATTTACATAAAAGAACTGTAGGAAGACATTTTTGCTAGGATCAGAAAAAAATTGAGCATGGGCTGAGTATTAGATAATACGAAGACATTACTGTTATAATTTAGTCAAGTGTGATTATGGTATTGTGGCAATGTTATTTTTTTAAGTCCTTAACTATTAGAGGTTTTAAAAATAGCTGAAGCAAATATGGCAAAATGTTAGCAGTTGGTTAAAAATAGGTGATAAGTGTATGGAAATTCATTATACCAGTCTGCCAACCTTTCTGCCTGTTTGGAACTTTATAAGAGAGGAAAAGGGTGATAAATGGAATATTGCTGCCACATCAGTAAAGAAAGGATGTCACAGTCTTCAACAGTTACAGCCACGGCCAGTGGTGAGCTGGTGAGCCCTGAGGGAACTCAGGAAGGCAAAGAATACCTGCCATCCAGCAGCCATCAGACTGCAGCCACTCCCTATGGT
Source organism: Tursiops truncatus (assembly GCF_011762595.2). Classification (NCBI taxonomy): domain Eukaryota; kingdom Metazoa; phylum Chordata; class Mammalia; order Artiodactyla; family Delphinidae; genus Tursiops; species Tursiops truncatus. The sequence continues at coordinate 84,989,626 of NC_047034.1, forward strand.
GAGCCCCAAGGAAACTCGGGATGTAAAAACAGAGGATATCGGCCCCAAATAGCTGAGGTGCATTTCAAAGGACTGATTTCAGTGAGCCCAGACTCTTGCATCTTCCCATACATAGAAAAGCGCTAAATTCCTTAAACTTAGCGTATCTGGTTTCTTGAATTAACAGTAATCTTTTGATGTTCCCGACTACCTGCCCTTTGTTGCAAAACTCCTATATATCCTAGCTCCCCCCTCACCTCCTCGGACCAGTTTCTCAGAGCTATCTGAAATGCTGTCTCCCAGGCTGCAGTCCTCATTTTGCCCCAGATAAAACTTAACTCGACATCCTCACGTTGTGCATTTTTTTCTAAGTCAACCAGGGGAAAGAGGAGGGAGAGAAGGAGGGAGGAGGGAGGGGGATGCTAGACTACCTGGGTTTGAATATTGGCTCTGCTACTTTCTAGCTGAGTAAAGTTGAACAAATTACATAAACTGTCTACCTGTTTCTTCACCTGCAAATTAGGCTAATAACAATGCCTACTTCATAAGATTGAAATTCATAAGGATTAAGCAGTTAATATCAGTAAAGTGTTTAGAACGGTGCTCAGTAAATATTAGCTATTAGTACTCCATCAAGTGAGAATTCTAATGTACTACATGCCGGGAAAGCTGACCTCTGGCCCAATCAAATCTGCCTGGGGTGGGGGGCTTCCTTGGTGGCGCAGTGGTTGAGAGTCCGCCTGCCGATGCAGGGGACACAGGTTCGTGCCCCGGTCCGGGAAGATCCCACATGCCGCGAAGCGGCTAGGCCCGTGAGCCATGGCCGCTGAGCCTGCGCGTCCGGATCCTGTGCTCCGCAACGGGAGAGGCCACAGCAGTGAGAGGCCCACGCACGGCCAAAAAAAAAAAAATCTGCCTGGGGGTGTGGCTCAGTAAACAGGTGGCAGCTCTCCCTGGAAAGGCTGAGTGAAGGGGAAGCAGTGTTCAGGGAATAGTTATCTCAAGAGAAGGAAAGTGCAGTACTGGACAGACAAAACATTTGAAGAGGAGGTGCATTTCACCACCAGGAAAAAGGTAGCATCATACTCACAAAACGCATTGTGGGAGGGAGAGTGAAGCAAAGCCCCAAGGTTTCTGGAGTGTCCCTGGGAGAGCACCAGGGAGAGCAGTGGGGGAGCAGTTGCTGATATTTCTTTCACTCTGACTGCCACAGGGGACCCAAGGGCTGGAACAGGGAGCATCAGGTGCAGCATATACCCATTAATGAGGCCCTGCGGGTGACTGTTGTTGTGAATGCCCATAAGTGAGGCGGTCATGCGTCTTCTAATGATTCATTCTGCAAGATGAGTGGAATACAAATTTCAAAAAGCTTATAAGGCCAACTTTATATCTTCCTGCCTCAACTCAAGCCTCTGAAACCAAAGCAAGCATTAATGCCCCACCCTGAAAAAGAGGTTTATGTTTTAGTTCCTCCCCAGCAGACTAAAGACCGTTAGCCCGAGTGAAAATAGCTTTTGCAAAATGGCTTCAGAGTAATCTGGTCTCCTCTCCCTCTCTCAGAGCTCCTGGCAGGTGGAAAGCCCTCCTGACTCCTGGGAGGAGTCCTGGGTTTGCTAGGTTTGCTAGGTTCTGGGGAGAAAACTTACTAACACTCCCCAAACAGCCTGCTGGGCCCTTAAGAGAATTCTCAGGCTGGAGGAGGCAATTGCTGATGCTTCCTCCCACCCTCCACCCAAAACTGACCACTTTCAGTCTGTCTTGGACTTGAGTGCCTTCTGGGTGAGCACCAGCCTTGACGCACACATTCCTAGGAGCTTGGGAATGAATAGAGAGGACAGTGTGGTATAATGGCAAGAAGTTTGACTTTGCAGTTGGGAGAACTGGTTTCAAGTCCCAGCTCTGCCTCCTAATTGCTTATTTATTCACTTGTTTATTTATTTATTTTCCTTGGGAAAGTTAGTTAACCACTCTGAGCCTCTGTTTCCTTATTTGTAAAATGGTAATAATAATGAAACCTTGACTATCCACGGCTGCTGTGAGATCAAATGAGATAATGGGACAGCAGAGGAACTCTTCAAAATTTAATTTCATGCAGAGCCCCAATATATAAAACGTTTATACGAATTTATACTTTTATATTTTATAAGAATACATGTGCTTTATAAGTTAAGATTTATAATATTAACACACACTTATGGTCAATTAATCTACAACAAAGGAAGCAAGAATATACAAAGAAGAAAACACAGTCCCTTCAGTGAGTGGTGCTGGGAAAACTGGACAACTACCTGTAAAAGAATGAAATCAGAACATTCTCTAACACCATATATAAAAATAAACTCAAAATGGGGGTTTCCCTGGTGGCGCAGTGGTTGAGAGTCTGCCTGCCGATGCAGGGGACACGGGTTCGTGCCCCAGTCCGGGAAGATCCCACATGCCACGGAGCGGCTGGGCCCGTGAGCCATGGCCGCTGACCCTGCGCGTCTGGAGCCTGTGCTCCGGCAACGGGAGAGGCCACAACAGTGAGAGGCCCGCGTACCGCAAAAAAACAAAAAAAACAAACCTCAAAATGGGTTAAAGACCTAAATGTAAGACCGGATACTATAAAACTCCTAGAGGAAAACATAGGAAGAACACTCTTTGACATAAATTGAAGCAATATTTTTTTGGATCCCTTTCCTAAAGTAAAAGAAGTAAAAGCAAAAATAAACAAATAGAACCTAATTAAACTTACAAGCTTTTGCACAGCAAAGGAAACCATCGACAAAACCAAAAGACAACCTACTGATTGGGAGGAAATATTTGCGAATGATATGACCTTTAAGGGATTAATATCCAACATATATAAACAGCTCATACAACTCAATATTAAAAAAACCCAAATAACCCAATTTTAAAATGGGCAAGAAGAACTGAATAGGCATTTTTCCAAAGAGGAAATGCAGATGGCCAACAGGCACATGAAAAGACGCTGAACATCGCTAATCATCAGGGAAATGCAAATCAAAACCACAATGAGATATCACCTCACACTTGCAGAATGGCTATCATCAAAAAGTCTACAAATAACAAAATGTTGACAAGGATGTGGAGAAAAGGGAACCCTTACACACTCTTGGTGGGTATGTAAATTGGTGCAGCCACTGTGGAAAACAATATGGAAGTTTCTCAAAAAACTAAAAATAGAACTGCCATAGACCCAGCAATTCCATTTCTGGGTATATATCCAAAAAAAACCCCAAAACCACTAATTCGAAAAGATACATGCACCCCAATGTTCTTAGCAGCATTATTTACAATTGTCAAGACACGGAAACAACCTAAGTGTCCATCAACAGCTGAATGGATAAAGAAGGTATAGTGTACATATATACAATGGAATACTACTCACCTTAAAAAAGAACAAAATTTTGCCATTTGTTGCAACATGGATGGACTTAGAGGGCATTATGCTAAGTGAAATAAGTCAGAGAAAGACACATACTGTATGATATCACCTATATGTGGAATCTAAAAAATACAACAAACTAGTGAATATACCATAAAAGATGCAAAACTCACAGATATAGAGAACAAACTAGTGGTTACCAATGCTGGGGGGAGGGGCAACATAAGGGTGGGGCAGTGAGAGGTACAAACTATTGGGTGTAAGAATAGGCTCAAGGATGTATTGTAGAGACTTCCCTGGTGGTCCAGTGGTAAAGAATCCTCCTTCCAATGCAGGGGATGCAGGTTTGATCCTTGGTTGGGGAACAAAGATTCCACATGCCACAGGGCAACTAAGCCCACGCACCGCAAACTACAGAGCCCATGCGCTCTGGAGCCTGTGTGCCACAATTAGAGTGAGGAAAGCCGCATGCCACAACTAGAGGGAAGCCCGTGTGCCTCAACTAAGACCCAACACAGCTAAAAATAGAAAAAAATATTTTTAAAAAATGATGAATTGTACAACATGGGGAATATAGCCAATATTTTGTAATAACTGTTAATGGAATGTAACCTTTAAAAATTGTATAAAAATTTAAAAATCTAAAAAAGATTTAAACATTAACTTACTAAAGGCAATAACTGTAATAATCAAGAGATTGCTTTGATGAATAGAAAGATTTGAAATTGAGATATTGGATGATAGTTGCAATCTCATGTATCCTGTTTATTTCTCAACTTTATTTTGTATACATAGAATAAAAATCCTGATTCACAAAAATTAATAGTTGTAAATAGCAGCAGTGTTTTAAACCTTGCAATCTTAGGGTCCTCTTTAATCCTCTTAATTCCAGAAGTCTCGAAGAAGAATAGAGGGGGTTTCCCCTCAAACAGAATCAATATAACAATTTCCAACAGCAGCTTAAATTGATTGGTGGGCTCAGTCTGTCCTAAGGAAGCCAGTAGGCAGCTGTGGTGTGGTGAAAAGAGCAATAAACTCAGAATAAGGAGACCCTTAGCTCAGAATTACTGGCTAAGGGAGACTAAACAAGACACCTGGCCTCTTAGAGTCTCAGTTTCCTCATCTGTAAATGGTCACAGTACCTTGTAAGGTTGTGGTGAGGATTTTAACAAACGTATGTGTGTGGAGCACCTAACACTGAACCTCAAAAATTATAACTTAATCCCAAGTTTGGGGTTAGCAGATGCAAACTATTATATATACAATGGGTAAACAACATAGTCATAGTATATAGCACAGGGAACTATATTCAATATCTTATGATAAACCATAATAGAAAAGAATATAAAAAAGAATGTATATATATATATATATATATGTTTAACTGAATCACTTTGCTGTACAGTAGAAATTAACGTAACATTGTAAATGAACTATACTTCAATAAAAAATTATTACTTATATCTAAATATAAGTAATAACATACCTCAATAGGGCACAAAGCCTTTAAAATATGCTAACAGATACCAGGAGTAGGGGAAGGAGGAAAGTGTGAGGAAGTATATAAGAACACTAAGGTCACTATGTAAGACATCTTAGGTGTCCAGTCAATAGGATCTAGTATTGTTTCACTTTTGAGAGTTGAAACAGACCTGAGGAGTTATGTAAGCAGGCCCAGGACAGAAGAACTGCTCAAATAACCACAGAATTGTGAGGAATTGTGTGCTTATGTTTAGCCGCTAAGTTTGAGGACGAATTTGCTGTACAGAAAAAGTTAACTGATACAAAATATAATGGGCATCTTTCCTTCTTGCCTCCCTAGAATCCATTTTCCTTTTATGTTTACAAGCACCCATTTTTCTTCCACCAGTTGTGGTCCATGTGATTGTGGGAAGACAGTCTATTGTAGCTCCACAGGTGGACATGTGAACCAGGCCTGGCCAATCAGAGCATTGCATCTGTGGCAGACACCATTGATTGGTGAAACCCAACTCCCATTCCCAACCCTCTTCTCCCTAGCCCACTTAGAGAGTCTTGAAGAACAAAATGTTTTCCCTAGCCTCCCTTAAAAGTAGGAGTAGTTTTGTGACCCAGTTACAGCCCATAGATTGTAAACAGAAGAAATCTGCCAGGAACTTTTGGGAAAGCCTTTTCTTTTCTCATAAAGGAACAGATGATGCTAGTGCCTTGCCTTCTCTTATTGCCTTGAACCTGTCTGTGATTTTTGGAGCTGCAGCAGCTATTTTGTAATCATGAGGCAAAGGCTAAGAACATTTTCAAATGTCAGTCCACTGCTGAACCACTAAATCAACAGTGGCAATTGTTCAGACTTCCTAATATACAACAAACAAACAAAAAACCTCTTTTTAAACACATCTTTGTACTGGTAGTCAAGTTGTCTGTTTCTTCCAGCTGAAAGCATTTCTAACAGAGCATCTTACTAGTGACAATAATTATCAAAGCCACAAAGAAAATAAAAAGAAAATAGAGATCACTATAGATTACTAATGATTTTTATTTTCTTTTTTGTAAGTTTCAGTATTTTTAAAATGCTTTTAGTAAGCATGTATTTACTTGGTAATCAGAGGGAAAATGAAGATTGAAACAATTAGATAGCAACAAACAAAACTTTCAAGACCCAAAGGCTAGAAGCAGCCTGATCCACTGTCAGGAGTCAGACCCAGGTGTGATCTTTTTTTTTTTTTGCAGTACGCAGGCCTCTCACTGTTGTGGCCTCTCCTGTTGTGGAGCACAGGCTCCAGACGCACAGGCTCAGCGGCCATGGCTCACGGGCCCAGCCGCTCCGCGGCATGCGGGATCCTCCCAGACCAGGGCACGAACCCGTGTCCCCTGCATCGGCAGGCGGACTCTCAACCACTGCGCCACCAGGGAAGCCCCAGGTGGGACCTTTTGGTATTCAATTTCCTTATCTATAAAGTGGAGATAATATTTCCTAAGTATCTACTTCATATGGATATGTTAGAATTAAATAAGATAGTATTTATAAATGTACCTGGTGCTAAATATTCATTTTTTTGTGCTTTCTATTAAAGCAGGAGTTCAGATATAAGTGACTGGGGGTAAGTGGGTATAGGAATGAAGGATTGGGGATGAGAGCCTGAACAGATACCCTCAGATCACACCCCATACTCCTAGTGCCTATTTCACCCCATTCTGGGCGGTCTCTGTTGTCTTTGTGAAGGGGACAGCCCAGCCCACTGCATGAGCCTCTTTGAAAAGGGAAATTCTGCTCCAGCTCCATCTCTGGTGTTACTTACTCATCTCTGGGATCAGATCCTTTTGTTGTGGATACTTGGCCTTTTTCACCTTCATGAGGCATGTGTATCCTTAACGTAATTTTACAGAATTCAAGGAGTTGCTCCCTTTCCCCCTGTTGTCCCTGCAGCAACGTTCTGGCCTTTTACAGCTCTGTGTCTATGTCTCTCTTCCATCCTCTTCTTTCTCCCTCTCTGGAGGCTAATTAGCATTCACAGATATGTTCTTTATAGTTTTGTCTTCAATGTTTAAAAAATGTGAATGGCAAGTGAGGTTTCTAGTCTGAAGTTTCTCCTTTGAAGCCTTTTAACAAGTCACCGGGGACTGATGAAGGCGTAGAAGTGATGTCTAGACTACTGAGACAGGATCTGAGAGCCCTTGCTGCTGCAGGGGAGGGGGTGTCATGCCCCACAAGCCTCAGACAACCCTTAAGCAGTCCCCTCTGAGGTTTCCACCCAAGCTTGTCTGGAGACCTCTACAAGAAGGATGGAGAATGCGGACCTCATCACCTACAGAGAGATCACGGCCACACAGATGCGCAGACGTCCATTGACACAGAGCTGCACCCCACATGCTCCCCCTCCCGCATGATGCACTTACCCCACCCGCACACAGGTCATATATTCTGCCCTACACACTCACATGCCGGTCTGTGCTCACACTCAGCCCACAAACCAGAGACACACAATAGCTATTCGTCGCATGCTACACATTGCTCTCGGATCATTATATGAACGGTATACAGTAGGAGTTATTAACTACCATTTCATGGGTGAGGAAACTGGCTCAGAAATGTGAAGTCACTTGCCTGAAGCCACAGAGCTGGTAAGTGGCAGCACCAGATTCTAATCTCAAGTCGGTTTGGTCCTTCTGCCCTGGGACCAAAGTTGAGCCCTAACATGGATTATTTAGTGTAAAGAACACTCAGGCTGATGAATCTTGATGGGAAGAAGCTATTTTTCTGTCAGGCAATTTGATTTTCTGCAGAAAGGAAGCATGGTGCTTAAATAAGCTTTATCAGTGTTTTCTCTCTCTCCCTCCTCCTCTTACTATTTGCTGGAATTGAATTTTGATTGAAAAAGAAGCTTTAACCGTTCACTTAATTAGACCGTAGAAATCATTTCAGTCAAATGGCAGAGAAAATATCCGAAGAGGAATGCGGAGCTGAGCCACTTCCTTCGGCGCCTTGTCCAGCCCAGGAGCAGCTCCTACAGCATCCATGGAACAGGGAACTTCCCGACCTCAGAGGAGGCACAGCCTTCACCAGCTGGCAGCAGCTACATTAAATCTAAGTAAATGTTTCTCCTAGCTCCAGACTGGGGAAAGCCACGTTTCAGAGGTGAAGGAATAGACATAATTATTTGATTCACTTTCTAATAAAATGAAGTTTAAAAACTAGCAGAGAAAGGAGAAGCACATCTAACTTTTTTTTTAAATATAAATTTATTTATTTATTTTTGGCTGCGTTGGTTCTTTGTTGCTGCGCACGGGCTTTCTCTAGTTGCGGTGAGTGGGGGCTACTCTTCGTTGTGGTGTGTGGCTTCTCATTCTGGTGGCTTCTCTAGTTGTGGAGCACGGGCTTTAGGCATGCAGGCTTCAGTAGTTGTGGCACGTGGGCTTCAGTAGTTGTGGCTTGCAGACTCAGTAGTTGTGGCACAGGGGCTTAGTTGCTCCACGGCATGTGGGATCTTCCCGGACCAGGGTTCGAACCCGTGTCCCCTGCATTGGCAGACGGATTCTTAACCACTGTGCCACCAGGGTAGTCCCCTAACATGTTTTTAACACCTAGTCTTCCACAGCTGCCACTCCATAAATCCTAGAATGAAAGAAATGGAAAGGCATCTATCAACGACGGCTGTTAGAAGAAGGTCTCCTGTGATGTTAAACATACTCATCACCTGCAGACCTGTGTGCACGTGCAACACACGCACACAGACACACACACTTCAGAAAGACACACAGAGCCTTGGGTATATTCCTCAAAACGTGGTAGTGATTCAGCAAGCATTTATAGGATTAGACTGTCTGTAAGGAAGACAAAAAGTAGAATGAAAGCAAACAAAAATCCATGCTTTGTTGAATAAACAAATAAATGATCAAATAAATATTTGTTCCTGTAACAGATACGCATTCAGCCACTATTACATGCCAGGCACAGCGTTTGGGGCTGGAGCTATAACAGCAAACAATAAATGGTGAATAAAGCACACCCCTGGCCTCAATGTGTTTACAGCCTGTCGGGAGAGAAAAACAGTAAATGGGCAAATTCAAACCCCTGTGATGAATGCTGTAATATCAACTCCGTTCAGGCTTACATTCCACCTACTCGTCCCCACATTGATTTACAAATCACACACAATCCCAATCAAAATCCCAGCAGGGCTTTTTGTAGAAATTGACAAGCCAAATTACAAAATTCATATGGAAATGTAAAGGACCTGGAATAGCCAAACAACTTTAAAAAGAAGAACTAGGGCTTCCCTGGTGGCGCAGCGGTTGAGAGTCCGCCTGCCGATGCAGGGGATCTGGGTTCGTGCCCCGGTCTGGGAAGATCCCACATGCCGCGGAGCAGCTGGGCCCGTGAGCCATGGCCACTGAGCCTGCGCATCCGGAGCCTGTGCTCCGCAACGGGAGAGGCCACAACAGTGAGAGGCCCGCGTACCGCAAAAAAAAAAAAAAAAAAAAAAAGAAGAAGAACTAAATTGAAAAACAAACTCTATCTGATTTCAATACTTACTACAAAGCTAAGGCAATCGAGACACTGTGGTCTTGGCATAAAGTGTGTCTGAGGGGTGGAATATGAGTGGTTATGGAGAGAAGAGAGATGACACAGGAAGCCGTGCCACAGTCTGGGATTCAGTCCTGTTTGTATCTCCAACTAGCTGTGGTCTCTGGGCTTCAGAGCGGGGCGTAATTAGATGACAGCTAGGTTTTCTCACAGCTCTGAGAGGCCGTGTCTCTGAATCGGGCCAAGTGTAAAGAGGTACAACTACAGTCTACACTTGAATGGAGAAGCTGTGTATTTCACAAATGATTTGAGAGCAACTCTGGGCAGTCACAAACAGGGGAAGGAGTCTACACACTTCGCCTAGCAGATAGAGGTGAGAGAAGGGAAAAGGAAGTGGGTGGTTTCACAGTGTTCACATCATCACTTGCTCACACACACACACACTCAGAGCCCTGAAAACGACGGGGGTAGTAGACCAACCCTTGCTCAGACCAACAGGAATTGGCCAGTTCCTTCCTCCTCACCTGCTGCTTCTGGTCAAAACATCCAGCTGCCACGGAAGTAATCCCCAGGGCCCTCTCCATGTGAACTTTCCCTCCTCCCCATCAAGCCACAGGCTTCCCTCCCATAAGCTTTGAGGGCTGCTTTGGGGAGAGACGGAGTCGGCCTGCTCCCGAAACGCTGCTTCTTATCGTGTGAACTTGGGCAAGTCCCTCAACCTCTCTGTGCTGCCACCCCGTCGTCTCCTGGGCAGTGGGGATAAGCCTCGTACCTCCTGGGGTTGGGTGGTGGTGGGGATTAAACAGTCACTGCAGGTAAAGTGCCTAGAACAGCGCCTAACAGATGGTAGGCACTCTGCAAGTGTCACTATTATTACTAATTGGCTTATTTTATTTTCCCGGACTGGGCACGGCAGAGACCACTGTTTCTCTCTGAGAGCCAAGGAACCCACTGGGAGGGACCAAAATAAGAGACAGGCTCACGGACCTTCTCACTCTCGTCCCATCTGCTTCGAATCCATCTTTCCTCCCTTCCACTCTGCCCAGTGCCCCAGGCCTTTCCACCCTGACTGTCTTCCTACTCCCTCTGAGTGAGGAATCAAGGGGAAGGGGAGGGAGAGGAGGAGGGAGTGAGGAAGGGGAAAGAAAAGGGGAGGAATGGAGATTTCTTTTTCTTTCCTTTCGATTTTTTTTGGGGGGCTGGGGGCGGGCAGACTTCCAAACAGGGGCCTAGATCCATTCCAGCCCTACACTTTGGTGGAAAGAAATGTTACCGTGTTGTAATCGTTCTGTATTAGGCAGGTTCGTTGTCCTCAAGGTCACGCCGCCAGGTGCTAGCCCAGGTCAGCCTTACTCTGAAGTCAAAACTCTTTCTACCTGGGACTTCCCTGGTGGCGCCGTGGCTAAGCATCCTCCTGCCAAGGCAGGGGACACGGGTTCTAAGCCCTGGTCCGGGAAGATCCCACATGCCGCGGAGCAACTCAGCCCGTGCGCCACAACTACTGAAGCCCTCGCACCTAGAGCCCGTGCTCCGCAACAAGAGAAGCCACCGCAATGAGAAGCCTGCTCGCCGCAACTAGAGAAAGCCCGTGCGCAGCAACGAAGACCCAACGCGGCCAAAAACAAATTAAAAATAAGTAAATTAAAAAAATATAAAAGCTCTTTCTACCTCCCCACACTGAGAACCAACTGGGAGTGTCCAGCCCACCCAACCCCCTTGGGAGAGCACGTGTCCTGCCCCCAGCCCCAGGCGGGGAGCCCTCCCCACTTTCTCTTTATCTTCTGCTCCCCCCCACCCATCTGCCCCCAGCAGCCTGCCAAACCTGCCCTCTCCACTAAAGCAGCTGGGCTCATTCCACTCCTCCTCCCCCCCCCCATTTCTGTCAACTTCTCTGCATCCAATGTTTGACATTCTCAGATGTTTTCTGACATTAAGACAAGGATTAAAATTTTAATCGCAAATTACAGCATTCACTGAGTTCCTGACTTTGGTGAATGTCGGCCATGGAGCCCATCCTCCTCCCCTCCGGTCCCTACCCCAGATTAATAAAGCCTGTGTCAGTGGGGGAGCAGAAGGACTGGGGTGGGACTTCCCATCAGCTGGAGAGGTTGTATGCCTCAGGTGCCTCCCCTGAGCCCAGGGCTGGGTGCAGCCCCTATGAGCAGAGGCACCTGGAGCTCTGCGTGTCCTGTGTTACCTGTCGTTACAGGTGCAGTGACATTTCAGGGCCTGAGTCTGCCTGTCTACCTCTTTCAGTTTTAATGGTTTCTAAATCTTCCCACCAGAGCTCACTTTCTCCTCTCCTCTCTTCTGCCTGGGTCAGAATAATATGATGGCTCTCTCTCTCTCTCTCTCTCTCTCTCTCTCTCTCTCTCTCTCTCTCTCTCTCTCTCTCTCACACACACACACACACACACACACACACACACACACACACACACACACACACTCCCCAACGCCGAGCACACAGAAACCCAGAACAGGGAGTGGAGTGGGAGAGCTGAGAAGTAACAGAGATGATTCCTATGCTCCCATGAGCACCCCTCCCCAAGAGTGAACTTGGGGAGGGAAAAAAAGAGGCTGTTCTTCCTAGGGTCCTCCTGGTCTGACAGGGGATAAATCCTCACCTCTAAGCACACATCTAATGCCCCAGAGGCCATGAAGGAATGCATACAGTAGATATTGGGCCAGCATGCATTGGAGGGCAGCGTCAACCCAGGACATTAGCCTGAAGGTAGGGGGGCAGGAGAAAGAAAGAGGGGGCATTGCTTCAGAGGAGACAGCCGGGGACACAAGTGGGCCAGGGGAACGAGGAGGAGGCTTAGGCAGGATCAGCTGGGTAGCCCTGCTGCTTCTGCCTCTCCCATAATGAAACGTTTGCCACAGACTAATTTCTCCTCAAAGGAAACTCATTCTTAGACCCTTCATCTGTGTATTATTTCAGAGCAATTTAGTTTTCCCTGATCCAGGGACAGGAGGAAATACTGCAGAACAGCAACCCAGATGTGATATTTATTCTTTGGTGGGATAGCATGCTCCCTTCAGCCCACATCCCCATCCCTACCCTCTCCCATCCCAGGAGATCAGAACAGCAAATGCTTATTTCATGCCAATTGCTCTTCATGGACTCACGTGTTCCTTGTAACACCATTGTGAACATACCGTTATTAACTCTACTTTAGCAAAGAGAAAACAGACACACTGAGGTTAAATAATTTTCCTAAAGGCACTCAGCTAATAAGTGGTGTGACCTGGTTCAAACCCTAGTGACCGTTTTCCAAGGCGAGAGTCCGAACCACTGTGCATCACTGCCTGTTGGATAAGCCACAGTCTACTTCTTCTGTATAGAGGTCACAGCAAAGCCCTCTCTGGAAGCCTGGGGCCTTGGCAGTTCCAGAAGCCCTTGTCAGGGGCTGAGGGAAGCCAGTACTTGGTTTGAGGCACATTGAGTGACAGGTACAAGAGTGGAGGGGGACCTGGAGAAAGTGGACTCAGAACTACCAGCAGCCGTGAGGCACCGACAATGGGACATCAGCCTAGAGGAGCCTTGGGAGCCATTCCCTCTAGCTCTCACTTCTCAGACAAGGACTCCCAGTCCAGGGCACAGCTGACCTACCCAAGCCTGCCAAACACAGAGACAAGGGAAGACTCCAGGCAGTGTGGCTCCAAGAGAGGCTGCTATGATCCTCTTTGACTCTTGGTCTCATTCCCACTGCTCTCTCTGCCCCTCTTGGTACTCCCCCTCCCTAGGCAGTAGCTCTGCCAACATGGGACAGCTGTCCTTCCTACCCTCCAGTCTTCACTTGGACTGCTCCAGGTGAGGAGGCTGGCTGAGATCTGAGATGCCAGGCAGGCTGGGAGATTGAGGGAGAGACAAGCTGCAGGCAGACCAACCTACTGAGAGACGTGGTAGGACCTCAGCCCACGAGGCCCTGGAATTTGCGGGTCAGAGAGAGAATCACATGCTAAGTGGGATACCTTGGGTTCCTTAGTCTATGTTGACTTAAATTTCAGGTCTGTGGTTTTCACAAGACTCAGGTGTGCAGCAATGCCCAAGGCCCTGAGGGCTGAGCACCAGGTTATGGGTCCAGCCACTTAATAGCTATGTGGTTTGTGAACAAGTCCTATTCCTTTATCTGAAGACTAGGATTATAATAACCCTTTCCTCAAAGAAAAATAGGCACTGACACTGATTTTGGAAAATCACAAGTCCCCTCCTTTTCATCCTTCCCCATGTCAGTACCCCTCTCGCCTTCCTTATTCCCACTGACCTGTCAACTAAAAGGCAGTCAGGTTGTGATCCTTCATACCCAAGTATAAGGCACGTTCTCAGCCCACTGCCCCCTCCCCCTGCCCCACATTGTTGTAAAGATCTAAAAGACAAAGCATATAGAAATGCTTTGACAATGGCCAAATGTTTTGCAAGCGTTAAACATGTCCAAGTTTGTGCAAAGACTTTTCTATAGTGTCAGGAAATCAGTGAGTTCTCAAGTCTTTTTCTTCTCTGCCAGAGGAGGGGGAAGGAGATTGTAGACCTCCTGATATGGACTGAATTGTACCCCCCTAAAATTCATAGGTTAAAAGTTTCCACAGAGTAGCTTAAGTATCCAGCTGGCTTCCCCTAGATGAGTGATCCAAGAGAGTAAGGTGACCTCGCATTGTAAGGTATACTCCCTGATTTCTGCAATACTGCTATGAACTGTGTCCCCATAAAATTTATATATTGAAGCCATAATCCTCAACATGATGGTATTTGGAGGTGGAGCCTTTGGGAGGTAATTCAATCCTGAGGGTGGAGCCCTCATGAAAGAGATTAGGGCCCTGAAATGAAGAGACACAAGAGAGATGATACATTTCTCCATCACATGAGCATACAGCAAGAAGGCATCCATCTTCAAACCAGGAAGAGCGTCCGCACCAGAAATTAATTGGCTGGCGCCTTTATCTTGGCCTACCCAGCCTCCAAAACTGTGAGAAATAAATTTCTGCTGTTTAAGCCACACAGTCTATGGTATTTTTGTTATAGCAGCCCAAACTAAGACAAACATGATATTGGTTACACAGATCAGCCATATTCTGTGTGAAAGAGGAGTATGCAGGAGCCTGAATAAGGAAGATTTTCATTAGGTGCCAACTCAAAGGCTAGCTCCCACAAGTGCCAAGGTAATTTAATAGAAAAACAATAGTCTATGCAACAAATGGTACTGGAATAATGGGATATCCATATAGAAGAAAATGAACCTCAACTCCTCACACCATATTTAAATTGAAACGGATCATAGAGCTAAAACTCTTATGTTTAGGATAGGAAAACAAAGGAGAAAATCTGTGCAGCCTTGCATAAGGCAAACATTTCTTAGATAAGACCCCAAGATCACAAGCCATAAAAGAAAATATTGATCATTGGACTTCATCAAATGTAGAGCACTCTTTGAAACAGAGTTAAGAAAATGTAAAGACAAGCCACAGATTGTGAGAAAATATATGCAAAACATATCAGATAAAGGATTTATATCTGAAATACATAAAGAACTTTTACAGCTCAATAACATAAAGCAAATAACCTGATAAAAATGAACAAAAGATTTGAATAGACATTGCACTGAAGAAGGTATATGAATTTTTAAAAACATGAACACATGAAAAGATGTTCAGCATCGTAAGTTATTAGAGAAGTGAAATTTAAAAATACAATGAGATACAGCTGGACCTCTACTAGAATAACTAAAATTTAAAACACTAGCAATATCAAAGGTTGGTGAGTATGTGGAGGTGACTGGAACTTTCATAGACTACTGATGAGAGTGTAAAATGGTTCGACCACTTGGGAAAAACCGTTTAGCAGTCTCTTATAAAATTAAAAAATCATTTTTCATGTAACCCAGCAATTCCATGTCTAGATATTTACCTGACAGAAGTGAAATCATATGTCCACACAGACTTGTTCAAATGTTCGTAGCAGCTTCATTCAAAATAGCCAAAAACTGGGGGAAAGTCCAAATGTCCACGGACAAGAGAAAGGATAAACAAATTGCAGTGTAACCAGATAATGCAAAATTGCTCCGCAAGAAAAAGGAGTAAACTACTGATCCTTCCAACAATACGGATGATTCTCGACAACATTATGCTAAGACACATTTTGTGTCTGAAAGAAGTCAGACACAAAAGAGTTCATACTGTATGATTCCATGTACATGAAATTCTAGAAAATACGAAAATATAATATGTGGTGACAGAAAGCAGTCCAGGGGTTGCCTGGAGCCCAGGCGTGGGGATGGGGGCGAGGGTGGGGGCGGGATGAGGTGTGGCGGAGAAGGTAGCCTGGAACAGGGCACAAAGGAACTTTGGAGGAGATGGAAATTTTCTGTATCTTGATCATGGTAGGGGGGTACAAAGGTGTCAGACTGCATCCAAATGTCCACTTTAAATGGGTATATTACTGTATATAAACTACCTCAGTAAAGTTGATTTCTTTTTTTAATAAATCCATTTATTTTTGGCGTTCGGTCTTCGTTGCTGTGCGCAGGCTTTCTCTAGTTGCAGCGAGCGGGGGCTATTCTTCGTTGCCGTGCGTGGGCTTCTCATTGCGGTGGCTTCTCTTGTTGCAGAACACCGGCTCTAGGCACATGGGCTTCAGTAGTTGTGGCACGTGGGCTCAGTAGTTGTGGCTCGTGGGCTCTAGAGCGCAGGCTCAGTAGTTGTGGCACACGGGCTTAGTTGCTCCGCGGCATGTGGGATCCTCCCGGACCAGGGCTTGAACCCGTTTTCCCTGCATTGGCAGGCGGATTCTCAACCACTGTGCCACCAGGGAAGCCCCAGTAAAGTTGATTCTTAAAGGTAAGGAGGCACAGCATTTAATAGGGCTCCAATTTGCACAGACAATATCTGCACCCTTCGTACCTCTCCATTTGCACCCACAAGACCCTGGTCCTTCTGCCGGGAGACTTTCCACGGGTGCCTCAGCGCTGGCCACCGACAGGAATCCAAGAGTTAACATCTTCAGCAGCTCTGGGGTACTCCTGGGCCAGGAGAGGTGGTGCGCGAGGGCCTTCACTGTCTCAGCCTCGTCGGATGTGGGGCTAGGGGTGCGGAGGCCAATCCTGCCTCGAGTGCCGAAACGGTGACGTCTTCCGGCACCTGCCCCCGCGACGGCGAGCGTCCGCGGGCTGAACCCAGAGGACTCCGAGCCCGCGTCCGCTCGGCGGGGACCCTTGCGTCCCCGAGGCCTCGGGATTGCACCGTCGCGTCCTGAGACCTAGGGTGACCTGACTCGGCGGGACGCGAGCAGGATGCCATCCACCGCGGGCCACCCGGCGCCGGGGGCGGGGGCAGGCGGGAGTGGGGCGGGCGGGGGCAGGCGGGAGTGGGGCGGGCGGGCGCGCCCCGCTTAACCAGGGTCCGAGTGAGGTCGTCCGGGCCGGGTAGAAAGGAGACGCCTCTGCCTTGCTTGGGGTACCTGAGGGGGAAGAGCCCAGCCTGGGGATGACCCGCTTTGACCCGTCGAGTCCCGCTAATCAGCGTTGGGGCTCAGCCCTCCGCCTTCCGCGGTGAAGTCGCTTCTCCGCGGGCCCGCTTCCCGAAGGCAAAGCCCTCACTCGGGACCCGACCCGCTTCTGGAAGTGGCCAGCAGCCTTCCGGGCCCACTGATCGTCCACTGAGGCGCATCTCGCTATGCAGGGGGCTCGCTCTCTCGGAGTCGCTGCCTGCAGCCCTCCTCCAGGTTCAAGGGCTCCAGCTGGGGCACAGACAGACCCTTCCCATCCCGCCACCGCTGCCCGCAGAGACACACCTCCCTCCGCAAATCTTGCACACACAACCTTCAGTCTCCTGGGCTCAACACACACACACACACACACACACACACACGCACGCACGCACGCACGCACACGACCCGGGACCCCGCTCTACCTCTCGCTCCCTCTCCCTCTCTTACATCTTCTTTTTTTTTAAATTTAATTTTCTTTTATTTTAATACAGCACGTTCTTATTAGTTATCTATTTTATACATATTAGTGTATACATGTCAATCCGAATCTCCCAGTTCATCCCCCCACCCCCACCCCCACCCCCACTTTCTCCCCTTGGTGTCAGTACGTTTGTTCTCTACATCTGTGTCTCTATTTCTGCCTTGCAAACCAGTTCATCTGTACCATTTTTCTGGATTCCACATATAGGTGTTAATATATGATATTTGTTTTTCTCCTGACTTACTTTACTCTCTATGACAGCCTCTAGGTCCATCCACATCTCTACAAATGACCCAATTCCGTTCCTTTTTTTGGCTGAGTAATATTCCATTGTATATATGTGCCACATCCTCTTTATCCATTCATCTGTCGATGGGCATTTAGGTTGCTTCCATGACCTGGCTACTGTAAATAGTTACATCTTCTAATTGACTAATGTCTACAATTGTGACCAATTGTTTCTGTGTAAACTTAATTAAAAGATTTTCCTGGAAAGATTGTTGATGTTCACTCGGCTTACTAGCAAGCAGCTTAATCTTTAAAAATCGGCGACGAAAAGCAAACAGCGTTTGTGAGTCTCACTGACTGGTGGCTGGCTACCCAGTGGGTGCTTGTGCAGGCAGCACGGTAAACTCGACTTCCCTGTGCAGAGCGACGGAGCGAACCTCCAACCTCCAGCCTTGAGGACTGTCCCGGGTATCACTCCCAAGGAGAAAAATTCAGCGTTCCTATCCCCTCGGCCATCGATGCCTCTTGGGTAGTCCTTGGCTAGCGCTTAGGGATGGTGCAAGGTGGGACTTGGGGGCAGCTACGCTGCTCCTGCAATTTGGTCTGTCAGCTTCCAGAGCTCTGAGGGGCCCAGGGCTGCCTTGATGGCGCTTGCAAGTCTTCGCCTGTTAAGAGCAGCTTTTCAGGGACTTCCCTGGTGGCGCAGTGGGTTAAGAATCCGCCTGCCAATGCAGGGGACACGGGTTCAAGTCCTGGTTCAGGAAGGTGCCACGAAGCAACTAAGCCCGTGCACCACAACTACTGAGCCTGTGCACTAGCGCCCATGAGCCCCCACTACTGAGCCCATGTGCCACAACTACTGAAGCCTGCATGCCTAGAGCCCGTGCTCCACAACAAGAGAAGCCACAGCAATGAGAAGCCCGTGCACCACGACAAAGAGTAGCCCCCACTCACCGCAACTAGAGGAAGCCCGTGTGCAACAACAAAGACCCAATGCAGTCAAAAATAAATAAATAAATACATAAATTAAAATAAAAACAAAACAGCTTTTCAGCGTCCTCGTCCCAATCGTCCTCCAAAAACACATCAGAGAAGGTGCTCCGTCAGGTGCCTTCTTGGCTGAGCCGAGGCTCTGGTTCGTACAGACCAAGCTAGGTCTGGGAATCCATATGCATAAGACAAGTTAAAGAGAAACTTGACCTGTACCAGAGGGAAAGGGAAGACCAATGCCCTAAACTTCCTGAGAGCTAAAGGGTGGGGACTCCTTATGGCAGGGACTCCCTGTCCCAACCCAGCAGCCCGTCCCTCCTGGGCAGGGTACCCTCCTTTCTTACCCTAGAATTCCTGGGCATGGTCCCCTGGACTTGCCACAGTCCATGTCCAAATTCCTCTTCCAGTCTTGCCTTGAAATTAGCTAAGCTTCAAATGGTGATCCATTAAAATGTCATTAACCAAAAGCACCAATTAGCGCTTAGTAAACGTTTGTTTTATAATATATGAATAGAGCCCCCAAAAGGGACTCCAGTGGAGGGGTTACAGGCCCTGGAGAAGGCTGCATGTTGGGATGCGGGGCTTTTCGTGTCTTTCAAGCAGCATATAGGCAGGCACTTGTCTTGTGAATGGGGTCAGCGCTGGCACTCAGACCTCTGTGATGGTGGAAGAGAAAAAGCAAGCATCCATTAGGGAATGGAGAGAGATTTCAGATTTTGAAAATATATTCATCTTCCTCCTCTCTCCCCTCTCTGCACTCCCAGGCAACCACTGCTTTTGGTTCAAGGCCTTATTATTTCTTACCTGGATTATTGCTAAAACTGGTAACTAGTTTCCCTGTCTGCATAGTCACACTGTCATCTGGTCTTACAGCTGTTCTAAAGTGGCAACCTGCCTCTTCCCTTGCCCCTGGACCCTTGTAAGGTCCTCCATTGTCTTGAAATAGAACTCAAACCACACGGTGTCCAGCTTCTTTCTGAGCTCACTCTTGACTAACCTTCAGCCTCATCTCTCACCATCACTCCTTATCCCTTATATTCCAGCCACAGCTAGCTATTTACTTGAACTTGTCTCAAGCCTTCCTCCTCTGCAAATGCTTTTCCTCAGACTTTATGCCTCCTTTCCTTCCAACACAGACACACACACGCGCGCATGCGCCCCTTTCACGTGGTTGATTCCCACTCAACTTTAAAGACTTGGTCCTCAGAATGCCTTCCCTATGCTGGATTTAGTTTCTTTTCTAGATAGTTCCTCCTGTAGCACAGAGGACCCACCTCTATCATGGCGCTTATTACCCAGTCCATCCTCTGGCCCCTCTCACCTTCCCTAAGCATTAATTGTAAAGTATTTGGACTCTGAGTAGCTCAGTCCCTGAGGAGATGACCAGAATACAGTTCATGTGTGGTGAAAGGATATGAGCTTTAGAAGTAAGCAGACCCGGGTTCAAACTTCCGCTTTTTTGCTGTGTAATCTTTAGCAATTTACTTAACCTCTCTTAGATTCCTTGTCTGTAAAATCAGAATAGTAATACCTACCTTATGGAATTGTTGTGAGGATTAAATGAGACAATTCACATAAAAAATATCCACTCCTCGATTCTCACTTACCATGTGCTTTTTCCTGGTCCTGACCTCCCAGCTAGTGAGACAGCTATTGAAGACTCTCAGGCTTTTTATTCCTCCCTGAGCATCTGCATCTATAAACTGCTGTTAATAACATTTACCTCACAGGGTTTTATGGAGATGAGATGATTCAAGGTATGCGAAACAAGTTTATTGAATGAAAATGATGTGGTAGGGCTCAAGCAGGAAACACTTTTATTCTTTATCATACCTTCACCTTTAACATCAACATATGCATTCATTTTTGTGGTTCTGGATGAGATCTCGAGCAGTTTCTAAACAGTTTCCTGTTTGCCTTCAAGTAGTAAATAGTCCTGATCACTTTCATGAGTGGGAAAATGGAAGACAATAATTGGTTAATATTTAAATTAATACATTCATATTACTGTAAGGCAGAAATACTTGTAACTACTACAGTCTTCATTTCTATAACTGGTCATGTAGTCAAAGTTGTTTTTTTTTAATATTTATTTATTCATTTATTTATGGCTGTGTTGGGTGTTCATTGCTGTGCACGGGCTTTCTCTAGTTGTGGCGATCGGGGGCTACTCTTCATGGCAGTGCACAGGTTTCTCATTGCGGTGGCTTCTCTTGTTGCAGAGCACGGGCTTTAGGTGCGCAAGCTTCCGTAGTTGTGGCATGTGGGCTCAGTAGTTGTGGCTCGTGGGCTCTAGAGCACAGGCTCAGTAGTTGTGGCACACAGGCTTAATTGTTCCACATCGTGTGGGATCTTCCCGGATCAGGGCTCGAACCTGTGTCCTCTGCATTAGCAGGCGTATTCTTAACCACTGCGCCACCAGGGAAGCCCCAAAGTTGGTATTTTTAACTTCTTTCTCTGCTATTCATTCCATATTCCCTTTGCTTTCAGCAAATACCTCACCTAGTACAGTCACTGAAAAGTATATATATTAATATATTTTACTTATATATAACTAACCTAGGCAGACAAATTATTTTCTAAACCAGCAGAGCCCAAAGTTGTGGGTCTGGGAAGCAAAAACTCCCCTAGTGGATCACTAGGAGTTACAATTGAGGAGCCATTTCCATTTCAACCCATTGATTTTCAGATTCATGAATCCTGGCTGTGGGAGGACTACAGTACTACACATATTGGTCACTGATTCAGGACATATACAGCATCCTAGGGACATTACCCAAGCCCTGCCCAGTGCCGGTGCTCAGCTAGCGTTGTAACTGAATTTCAAAAAAAATCATTCTACCATTTTTTCATGCCATTTAATTCAAGGTGATCAGGCATATTATAAGATCGGTGAATTCTATGTTCATGAGCACATTACTTCATTTGCTGTTAAATGAGTTCCTTGGTGAGAAGCTATGTTTGGTGGAATACTGTGAGAATCAATAAGATATTCTAGAAGTCCATAGATAGTAGTTTTGGCAGAAGCATGTGAGCACGGAAGGAAAATTCATGTCCAGAGTAAGTATTTACTAGTGAGGAGAAGCTTTGCCCATTCCATGATGGCCTGTGGCTGGCTGTTCACCCTGGGAAGTGGTGCCGCACTTACGGTTCAGTGTTGGTCTCTGATAATGGGGGGCTGGGCACTCAGCAGTGGCTGTAACCATATCGGATTTGATGAATGGAAGCTCATGTTGCTGAGCCCTGCATAACTTCTATTCTTGCCACCATGTACACTTTGTTTTTTGAGACAAACTTGGCGATCAATATTTATTTAATACAACAGGATAAAAATAACTATGACAGGGAATGCCCTGGTGGTCCAGTGGTTAGGACTTGGCGCTTTCACTGCTGTGGCCCTGGTTCAGTCCCTGGCTGGGAAACAGATCAAGCAAGTCATGCAGCTCAGTCAGAAAAAAAACATAAAACAAAAAAAACTAAGACATTGAAAAGTTTCTAATTTTAAAATCTTAGACTGTGTACACTTTGATCACCAGTAATTGGGCCAAGACAGGGATGACTGGAGGAAATGGTTGGTTAAAGAATGTGGCATCTTGGTGTCCTGACTATTAAGACCCTCTTCTTATGAGGTTGCCCTTTGGTGAACATTCACGTGGGACATGAGTATCTTCACACTTTGTGTCAGTTTAGAGTGGTTCATCCACATACCTCTTCCGCAGACTTTCTTATCACCAATTTTCCAAACACATTCTCTCCGATACCCTGAACATCAAGTCAAATTTTTAGCCACAGCACGCACACGCGCACACACACACACACACTTTTTTTTTTTAATTTAATTTTATTTTTTTTCACACGCTTTTTTTTAGTGTATGTCTATACCTCTGGCCATCTCTCCTTCCAGGCAAAATGAGCAACCATGTGTATTGCTCAAAGGTTTAAGCACTGGAAGATTTTCCTTTACCATTATTCTTTAGGGCATGGGTCCCCAACCCCTGGGGCCACACAACAGGAGGTGAGCGGTGGGCGAGCAAAGCTTCATCTGTCGCTCCCCATCGCTCGCATTACGGCCTGAGCCATCCCCCATCCCCCACCGTCCGTGGAAAAATTGTTTTCCACGAAACGGTCCCTGGTGCCAGAAAGGTTGGGGACCGCTACTTTAGGGTCCTCTCTGAGTGGGGCAGCAGTGCTGCAACTTTCCACCTTCTGGTAGAAATAATTCAAATCCTGCAGAACCAACTCATACCATGCAGAACCAGCAGTCAAGCAGGTCAGACTTTTTTCATTTCTCAGTCAGCTGGTCATAGAGAACTTCTCATGAGGCCAGAGGTGTGAGAAAGAGGAGGCAGTTTTGCAGGAATAGGGGCCATGGGAACCTGAGGCACTTGTTCCTGCAACTTGCTTTTGCCTTTAGGTCTTGCTCAAGTCCAATCACGTATGAAGTCCACTTCCACCTGATAACAGAATACTGCTGTGAATGCCCATCTTTATGCCTTTATAGCCAAATAACACCCTGTTTATGATGGGCAGCTCAGGTCACCCGGTAACCTGGTGATTCACAGTCAAACATCCAGTATGTAGTAGAGCCCAATAAAATTGGAAGCTATCTGTCAAAAGGAAAATAGTTAACTGAGGAGAACGGCATAGTTTGATCCAAAATCCCAAGGGTTTGCTCTGTGATTCACCTTCAGAGGCTGCCAAAAGCTCCATACAGTGCAGACACTGTGAGAGTTCACATGGCCTGTGGGGCAGATAAGTTTGCATGACAGTCCATACCTATTGTAGAGCCTTCTCTTGTTCTGGGTCCTACTCAAAACTTGCAGACATTTGACTTTTCTGATAAATGAGAGCAGCATGTTCAAATGAAGTTTAGGATATTTTCAAATTTCAAGAGGATTGCTAAGCATTTAAGCTCTTTTTTTCTGGTAGGAGAAGCCAGAGACAGCAACTTGTCTTTCACTGTAGAAGGGGTATTTTGACATAGCCTTAGATCACTGGGTCCCTAGAAAATTTGCCAGGGTGGCAAGCTCCTAAATTTCTGTGGGATTTATTTCTCACCATCTGGCATGCATGTGTCTTGCCACAGGGTCTAGAGTACTAGCAACCTTCTACTCACCAGATCCATCTAGCATGATAGCATCCGTGTAGTTGATAAAGCCTTGAGGAGGGAGAGTAAAAGTGTATTGCTGGCCCTGCCAGTTGAAAGTAAACTGCTTTGGGTGATCTTTATTAACAGGTGTTGGGGAGGAAGGAATTTTCCTCTACCCTTCTGGCTTCTTCTGGCTCATCTAAGAATTAAATTGACATGACACAGATTAACAGGAGAAAATCACACAAAAGTTTAATAACATGTATACATGGGAGAGACTCAGGAAAGCTGAGTAACTCACCAAAATGGCTGAAACCCTCACCTTAAATACCATCTTCAGCTAAAGACAAAAGAGGGTGTTGGGGATAATGATTTGGAACTTCAAAGGGGAGGAAGGAGATGGAAAAGCAAATGTTTGGTAAACAAAAGTTTGCCGCACTATGCAGAGAATATGGGACACAGAGTGGACTCTGATCTCTAAGAGTTTCTTCCACCATACCTAGCCCATGTTCTTTGCAGACACATCTCAGTGATAGCTCTATTCCTATGACAGGCCCTCTATATAAATTGTTCAGGCAGTTAGGGGTAAGGTCAAAGATTCTTCCTCAGTTTTTTGGGCATAGATTGTTTTTAGCTGGAAATAATCCACATGCCAAAGAGATATTTTAGGGTGCAAATTTTGTTCCCCTAGGCAGGTATAAAGAAAAAACATTTGCCAGATCAACAGCTGCCTACCAGGTGCCAAGGGATGTCTTCTCCAGTAAAGAAAACATGTCTGGAACAGAAGCTGGAAATGGAGTCTGCCTGGTTATGATAGCTCACTGTCATTGTCCAAGATCTGTCTGTTTTCTGCAAAGAACAAATAGGCAAGTTGAAAGAGGTAAGAATCACCACTACTACATCCTTCAAGTTCTGAAGGTGATACTAATCTTTGCAATCCCTCCAGGAATGAAATTGCCTTGAGCTTACCATTTTGGTAGGTCATTCTAGAGGTTTCCACCTGACATTGCCCACCATCATAGTCCTCATTGCGTGTGCTGGTGAACCAGCATGGGGTAAGTGGGAGTGGCTCTTCTCATTCCTAACTCTAATGATTCACTAGCCAAATGTTATTTCCTGTTCCTAAAACTTTGGGCATGGCTGGTTTAAGGGTGTTAGTCCCCGAGGGAAGAATGTCTCCACCAGGGGACACAACAATGATTCTACTAAAATGAAAGTAGAGACTACCACCTGACTACTTTGAGTTTGGGTTTCAAAAATCTCAACCCTGCAGCTATAGGAAGTAGGGTTTCTTTTCAGGTAATCGTAGAACTATCCTACTCCTTTACTCCTTACTTCAGCTGGGAATTTAAAAACCTGAGCTCATAATTTTCTTTCAAAGTTCTTGGGTGCACATAGAAGAAACCAACTAACCCCGTTATACTCTTTATTTCCATTAAATTGTTCAGTGGCAGCAAATACTTGGTTACCCAAAGCCTTGCTTCCTATAGGTATTTGATTACAGTTGTCTGCAGGTGATAATTAATGTATCTGTCTTGCCACTGCAAGACCGTAGGCCACGGTCTACCAGTGTCACTTTTACCATTAGCAACAGGGTCATTAATGCCTTTAAACAGATCAATTTCAAGAGTCCTATCCTTAAAGTTCTGTTTCCTCTGGAACAATTTCCAGTACCTATAATGGTATCTGATACTGATTTGATATTGATACTAATGATATTAGAAAGGGTTCAGTCAGGGAAGGAGAGACACTAAGAATATTATGAAACAAGGGATTTATTTTAGGAACAAGGCTTACACATTTTTGGAATAACTGGGGAAATCAGAGTCTGAATGGAGAAGTTGGAGGATCAAAGAATAGTCACTCATCAACCCTTCTGAAGTCAGGCATGCCCAGTTGTTAGAGCAGGATCCTAGAGAGTTGGTGGAGAAGTTTACATGGAAGCCTGTTGCCTCTGCATCTGGTGGTTGGCCTGGGGTTGCTCTTGGTCAGAAGGCCTGGGGGTTGCTAAGAAAGCTTGTTGTGGAACGAGGGAGAATGGGTACAGCCTGGAACCTGGTGCCACTTCTAACCAGGACAACCTTCAGAAAGTAATTACTACCACTGCACTTATCTCTTCTAAATCATTCACAAATTAATCTTTTGGCCAACTGTGATCAGAAACCATCAGGGAAGAGGATTCTGGAAAATGTAGTTCCAGCTTACCCAAGTCAACACAGTATAAAACCACCACCTGGGACTTCCCTGGTGGCGCAGTGGTTGAGAGTCCGCCTGCCGATGCAGGGGACGCGGGTTCGTGCCCCGGGCCGGGAGGATCCCACATGCCGCGGAGCGGCTGGGCCCGTGAGCCATGGCCGCTGGGCCTGTGCGTCCGGAGCCTGTGCTCCGCAATGGGAGAGGCCACAACAGTGAGAGGCCCGTATACCGCAAAAAAAAAAAAAAAAAAAAAAAAAAAACCACCACCTGCCATTTATTAGCTGCTTGATCCTGAGCAAATTATTTAATGTCTATGAGTCTAAATCTCTTTTAATCTCAGGTTTGGACGTTGTCATCTAGGACTTTTTCCTGGGTTTTTGGAAGATGCCCTGCTGCCCCCACTTACCGGTACCTCCTCTCTCTGGCCACTTGTGATTCCTTCTCAGCCTCATGGCTTCTGGTAGTCTTTCCCTACGTGGGGCACCTCTCCATTCCAGGCAGCCCTCTTGGGCAGTCCACATCTGGCCCTTGGAAAACATACAAACATCCATGCTCTGCTAAGCTCTGGAGGTACGGCTCACACCCAAGACAGTTTTTTAGACTCACTATCCAGGCCCACAAGCCAGCCACAATCACTGCTAGATTATTTTCAGTCCTGAGTCCCTCTGTCCCTCATACTCCAATAGCTCTTGGAGTTCTTTTCTGCAATTCCCCTCTTAAGTGGGTGAAAGACAGAATCGACACCTAAACCTTCCCCTTGGCTGGGGGAGGAGGGAAGTGACAACTCACTCCAGACAGACCTTCAATACCACCTGCCTTTCAGCCTCAGCTCTTAGCCCTCTGTTATACAGTCTAGAGGGGAGTAAAGGCCTATGGACCATCCGTTTTACAAATCTGAGATATAGTCTAGCATCTTATTTATTTATTTTTCACTGCATTGGGTTTTTGTTGCTGTGTGCGGGCTTTCTCTAGTTGTGGCGAGCAGGGGCTACTCTTTGCTGCAGTGCGTGGGCTTCTCATTGCGGTGGCTTCTCTTGTTGCACAGCACGGGCTCTAGGCACGTGGGCTTCAGTAGTTGTGGTGCACAGGCTCAGTCGTTGTGGTTCGCGGGCTCTAGAGCGCAGGCTCAGTAGTTGTGGCGCACGGGCTTAGCTGCCCCGCGGCATGTGGGATCTTCCCAGACCAGGGCTTGAACCCGTGTCCCCTGCATTGGCAGGCGGATTCTTAACCACTGCACCACCAGGAAAGTCTTTAGTCTAGCATCTTGATTTAGAATGTGGTAGCTGATCATAGCTGATCCCTATTATTCTTTTCCTCACCTTTGAGGCCTCTGTCCAAATCTTGAGATGGGAAGAGTCCCATTTAATATACTGTTACCTATATAAAGAGCCTAATGTGCTTGACACAAGGTAGACATTCACTACTAGAAGCGATTGTGTACTGCCAATCACCCAGCATGGAAGTCAACACAGCCTTTGAAAATGGTTGGAATCCTATCCCTCCAAGCCAGACTAAAGGGGAGTGTGTACCCTTATGTAAGGCTTGAAAGGCAGTTGCCTGTTCTTCCTTATGCCCAGTCTATATGTCTATTCCAAATACAATGTTTATAGCCATCTGAGTCCAGTAGCTTCTGGACCCAGACCCACCCTCAGTGACACATCACAAGACCAAGGAAATCAAGAACCAGCTTAGCTGCTCCCCTACTCTGAAGTCCCATCTCAGCCACAGCAGGTGGAGTGGAAACGCGCTGGGCTTTGTGCAGTCAGCGTGCCCTGGTCTGACGTACAGGTTGGCATTTGCCTTGATTAGTCAGTCTCTGTGTGAGCTAGTTTTTATCTATTTTGAATATCAGCCTTGCTTTTGAGCATGGAGTTGCTCAAATCCACCGATGCACAGAAACACCAGCAGCGTACATGCGAACACAATTACATCTTTACACATGGGTGCACCTGCAGTTACTTCCCTGAGGTTTAAAAGTAGAAGTTACATGACCTGGGCTTCCCTGGTGGCACAGTGGTTGAGATCCCGCCTGCCGATGCAGGGGACGCGGGTTCGTGCCTTGGTCCCGGAGGATCCCACGTGCCGCGGAGCGGCTGGGCCCGTGAGCCATGGCCGCTGAGCCTGCACGTCTGGAGCCTGTGCTCCGCAACGGGAGAGGCCACAGCAGTGAGAGGCCCGCGTACCGCAAAAAAAAAAAAAGAAGTTACATGACCTTGGGAAATGTGAACTGAGCTGATCTGGGGTGTGACAACATATCAGGGAAGCTTCCATCTGCTCCAAGTCTTTTTCTTGGCCTCTGTCTTAGTCGTTGTTTCTTCGTTTCTTTGGTTGTTAGAGCTCACAAGTGGCACTGGAAGGGATTAAAGGGGACACAAGCACAGACTCAAAAAAAAAAAAACCTAGAAATTCAACATACAGTCATCATTTTCCAAATTGTCAGCGTGTATTGAGAAAGATTTGATAAAAACGCCAGGGCAGGGGTTGGCAAAAGTTTTCTACAAGGGGTCCAACAGTAAATATTTTAAGCCTTGTAGGCCGTACGGTTTCTCTGCAATGACTTAGCTCTGCTATCTCATAGTAGGAAAGTAGTCACAGACAATAATAAACGAATAAGCATGGTTACATTCCAATACAACTTTATTTACAAAGACAGGTGGTGGACCAAATTTGGCCCATGGGCCTTGATTTGCAGCCCCCTGCATTAGGCTCCAAAGAATCCTGAAACCATCAAAACTGCTGCACAGGTCTCCCAAAGATTGACAGAAGCTCCATTCTGTCTCCTCCAAAAAGGACAAAAATCAAGGTTTATTCTAATTATTTTGTGTGGTGCTTTGGTGTTTTGATGTTCTTCTGAGTGATCTCAATTCCCCCCTTTTGTCCCTTCTCCCCTCTTTCTGTGTATATATCTCTAAAAGCTTCCCATTCTTCTTTATTCTGTCCTTTGGAACTCACAGGGTTGGGTGATTTTAGAGTGAGGCTCTTTCACATTCATCCTTGCTGAAATTCTGGCTTCTTTTCAGGGCTCTCATCTATACTACACTAAGAGGCAATGTGCAGTAGCATAAAGAGCACTTGTCTGGATCACTGGGCAGCACATGCCACCAGCTTGCTGTGTGACTTTGAGCAAATTACCTAACCTCTCTGAGCCTTCCTTTTCTCATCTGTCAAATGAGGGAATTGGCTAAGGTCTCTTAAATCCCTTCTAGCTCTGAGCTTGTGATTTTAGGAAGCTGCGGCTTCAACTCTAGCCAACTGTCTGGAGCCATTAATTAGGATGTCACTCACAGACCTTAATGAAACTGCCAGGAGGCCACAGAAAGTAGCCACATGATCTTCTGTAGTTGGCAACCTTCCGAAGCTGGGTGGGTAGGGTTACCAGCTAACCTCAGGAAATCTGAGAGCCCATCCCACTAAGGGGAGAAAAGGAACACAAATGATCCAGGACCCCTATGCTCCAGGAAAATTAATTTGCATTCCTATACTGCCATTGAAGCAGCTACAAAATGTGTACAAATGTTGACTTAGTTGGAAGCAGGACCTGAGGGAGCTTCTGTTGGGAGGTGAGCTTTCCCTTCCCCATCAGATCCTCTTGTGTGGGGCTCTCCTGGCCGTATAAAGAATACCCCTCAAAGCCCACCAAATACATATATGATTAGGTCAGGAGGAAATGGAGGCTTTGAGGGGTTAAAAAAATGAATGAGCAAATTCCAGCATGTGCCAAAGGAAGGAGGTCTTCTCTGAAGCAGGGATGAGGGAAGTCAGCGAGGATCAAGGAGCCTGGCTGGGGCAGGGGCGGGCGGTGGTTGGCAGCTTGGGGGCAGTTTGTACAGCACCATCCCCCAGCTCACGGCCCACTGGCTATGGATGCAGCAGATGCACAGGCGGCTGGAGCCCTCTCCCTCCCTCCTGGACACAGTCTTGAGGGATGGGGAGGGAGTAGAGAAGCCTGCCTCCTGGCTTCAAGGAGAGCAGGCTCTTATTGTCCGACTCTGCTAAAGCTGTCTCATTTGTAGCCTAAATAATTCACTCACCAGTCTCTCAAGGAACATTAGAAGAAAAACAAAACCCGACCCACCCCTCACGCTCAGGTTCCCACTGCACCAAAGGCAGGGCGGGAGGCAGACCCAAGCTGCAGAGATGGCCTGCCTTCAAAGGTTTATTGGGGTTGGCAACCTTCCAGAAATTGCCTGGGGCCTGGTTTTGTACAGCCCTTGAGCTAAGAATGGTTTTTACATTTTAAAACGTTTTTTAAAACAACATGAAACAAAATAAACAACAACAAAAACAAAGAATATGCCAGAGACTGTATGTGGCCTGCAAATATTAACTATCCTTTCCAGAAGAGTACCAATCCTTTAATCCACTCCCCAACCTTGAAGGAGGTGATGACAACCTTTGACCTACTCCTTGACTACCTCACCCTGTGACCCCACTATATGCAGAGATTCGAAGTTGTCAGAGTTCTGACATCTACAGCCTAGTGGGAGGCCAGCATCATTGTTCACCCCATTTCCAAAACCAACAAAAAGGCAAACAAGAACATAAATGTATATGTATAACTGATTCACTTTGTTATAAAGCAGAAACTAACACACCATTGTAAAGCAATTATACTCCAATAAAGATGTAAAAAAGAAAAAGAACATCTCAAAAAAAAAAAAGATAAACCCTGGAGTGGGGTCAACGGTCTTGATTCTACTGCATGGGGAGGGAGGGAGAGAAGCAGGGAGGGACTGAGACTCTCAGCCTCAACCCGTCATCTGATCTATCTTCTCTGAGGGTCAGAAGTCAGCATTGTCCCAGTTGGTCTCTACTGACGCCCCTCCCCTCAAGGCCCCATCACACCCTGCAGTCCTGGCGATCCCAGCTGATCCTACCTGATCCCAGCTGATGCCAGCAGTCACTGAGGCTGTAATTCTCTTATTGACGAGACATCCAAGTAATTCGCGTCTCTGAGTCCCTGAGGCCTGTGTGTCATCCGCAGACCACCTAGGGTGCAGCCTGACTGGCTGACCTTCAGTCCTGGACAGAGGCTCCATCCAGCACAGGGGCTCCCCTGCTGCCTAGCAGGGCCTTTGAAGGAAGAGGACTCTGACTAGCCCTGGACGCCACCCAGACCCTCTGTTGGAGCCAGAGCCACTGAGAGGCACAGCCTAAGGACTCTGGAAAAGACGGGTTAGAGTGGACAAGGCTTCCAGCTCAGAGTGCCCAGCTGTAACTGGGCTGAGTGACCTCTGGGCTGTCATGGGTTCTGTTTGGAAGTTTTGGGGCTGAGGGCAGAGTGGAGACCCAGTGGCCCTGCATCCTGGTGGGTAGGTATTCTGGATTATTTCAGATAGGAGTGAACTTTGTAAAAGTTCTTGCTCAAAATCATTGAGCTGTCCAGCCAGTTCTTTGCAGGTTCCTGTTCTTGAGATTAAAAACAGCATGGAAAGCCCAGGCTGGAATCCCAACATCCAGGCTAAGTGAAAGGTCAGCCGTCTTAGAGATTTGGGAGCCCAAGCTGTGACACCTTGGGCAAGTCACCTCATTTCTCTGGGATTCAGTTTCCTCATCTGTTAAAAGAAGCAAACAAACAAAAACCTGGGGTGCTTGGGTGGGGGTGATCTTACAGTCCTGTCCAGCCCATACCCAGTGTGTCCGAAGCAGGCAAGGCCTCTGCAGAAGCTTTTCTGTAAAGTCGTTTGGCTTCATCTCTGCTTTCCTTCCCCAAGTCAATTCAGCCCCATCCAAATGAGATACAGCTGGTCTGGCATCAGGGGAGAGTGTTTTCCTTCAGTAGGTCAGCAGCTTGCCGGGGATTCAGACCGTTGTGAGGTCCCACCGAATTAGTGGGTGGTGAATATGACCTATGATGTGAGGTCCTACCAAAGTAGTGGGTGGTGAATATGACCTATGTCTTTGTGCCCTGTGGCCAGAGGGTGGCTGAAGGGCTGTGGGAGTCTCCTCAACTGAAGTGGGGTGAACGGTCCCCAACATGCTCACAGCATATGGGCCAGAAACCAGTCTGATACCACACACTTTAATCTAAGTTACCTTGATTGCCTTTTGTCAGCTCTTCAACTTGACCGAACGTTCCTTAAGGGTAGGGATTCTATCTTGACCTTCTTCTGTGTCCCCCAGGGAGAACCCAGCACCACAGGTATGTGGCTGGAGATTGGCCTGGAGATATGAGGACGTATCTGCTGAGAAGCTTAACTGCAATACCTCTGGAAAGAGTACTGCTGCACTTTGCACAGGGTGTGGGTCCGGGGAAGTGAATCTCCACATTTTCCAGCTGATAACTGGACACCGTTCTCCAGTGGGTGGCTCAATCAAGCTGTCAGGTCATGACCCCCAAGAGCTATCGTGTGACCTAGAGAGCAAGTGATGCGCGGGAAGGTTAGAGAAGGGAATGCCTGTCCCGTGCCAGTGTGCCCGAGATTCCCCAGGATATGCAGGTCACTTTCCCCTAAAGCAGTCCAGACTGGGAAAGTGTGGCTGGGTGGCCCATGCAAACCTAAATCAGCCTTGCGTCACCGCTGGTTGCTTCAGAGTAGCTACCAAATTGCAAGCACAGTGATCTACAGCCTACAAATCCAGACCCATACAATAGTGACAAATGTCAGAAGCTCTGGGGTGGGTCTCTTCTAGTCTTAAATATACTCAGAATGGCTGTGTCCCTTGCCTGCCTGCAGATAGGAAGCTCTCCTTTAGACCCAGCCACACTTTTTCTTGCTGTAGCTCCTGTTCTGTGCCCTATGAAAATGTTCCCTTTAGAAGTCCGGAGCCCGCCTTTCCTTCTGTATTGTTTTCTTTGCTTGCTTGTTTGCTGGGTGTGATGGTGGGGAGGGAAGGCAGGAGGCAGAGTTCTGACTTGCCCCACAGTGTCACCCATCTGTACAAACGGCCATGACAGAGCAATACAACGGATTAACCGTGACACACATGGAACTGCTAACGAGTTCGATAAAATTTTGATTATTCCTTGTTCTGTGCGGCAGGCAGCAAACCATGGAAATAATAATCCTCTCGGCTGGTGTCAGCACAGCAGTTCAACCAGAGAAAGGCAGGTGTGAGCTACAGGGAGTGAATCGTGGGAATGTGGGGGTGGGCCTGCAGCAGGGGTGGGAGGGCAGAATGGCAATTGCAGAGATTCCCCTCTCAATTACCTAGATAATTTCCTCAATTCTCTACTTTGTTCTGTGGACCTGACATGTTCTGGAAGGCAAACTCATTCTTGGCAGAGAAGGAAACTAAGGCCTCAGGAACATCAGGAATATGCCCAGAAGGACACCTTGGATTTCAGTCCCCAGAGTCTAGACAAACCCAGGGGAGACTGTTCGGGGATGAGCCCACATGGCTTGCAGATCTCAGCCTGGGAAACCGGCATCCTAGACCCCAGGGTTCCTGTGTCCCCTTTTCCATCCCCAGCGAAGGGGGAAGAGTAGGGCTGCGATGAAGTGTCTCTCCCTGGATACCTTGGTGGTTTTGACTTTGTGTCCGGTGCTGCAGCTCCATCCTGACAGGTCCGGGAGCACTTTACACTCCTCGCCCAGCAGGCAGGGCTCCATCTGACACCACCACTTCTGCAGGACGATGGAGGCTGTGGGAGCAGGAAGCAGTGAGGGCAGCTCTAAGTTCTCTGCAAGTACAGCATGCAGTTGTGGGCATGGGAGTGGTTCGTGCAGAATAAGGGCATGTTTCTACACACCATGGCTTAGAGCCCTGCATTTCCGTTGTCTTTTTCCTACTCCAGGCTGCCCGGAAGGGCAGTACTCAGGCTGAGGCCTTGGGACACAACCATACCAACCTCAACCCCACTGACCCCTACATCTCACCAAAGACAGAGAGGGGTGAAGGCAGGGGAAGTTGTCTCTAAGGCAACCCTTGAGTTGAGCCACCACATCATTAGCAGAGAGGCACAGTCTTCAACATACCCCTTGGTGTACGTGAGCAAGCGTGCAGGCCATTTGAGGGAGTGCGCACAAGCAGGTGTGTGCGTGTGAGCACAAGTGGGCACGTTTATGGCGCTGCCATGTGAGAGTAAGAAAATAAGCATGGGTGGGGCCGTGGGAAAGGGGTGGATACGAAGGAATTCATGGCCAAGCGATACACGTGTGTCCATGTGAGGGGACGGTAAAGGCCGGCTTGAGAATGAGAGGAGGGGATGTGTAAGAGGCCTGGGAAGGAGCCGCAGGTGAAGAAGTCAATGTCTGGAGGAGTGGGTGTGAGGTGATGAGGCTGACGGGAGGCCTGAGAAGATCGTGTGAGGAAATGAATCCGCGTATGTGCCAGGCAGTAGGTGTGGCCAGGAGGGAGGGCATGTGCTAATGACAGAGCTTTCCTCATCTATGGGATGGCGATGGTCACATCTGTGCCCCTCCTCCCAGAGGTGGCCCCATCATTTGAGACTCCGACAGTGAAAGCCCTGAGCTGGGCATGAAATTGTATCCCCAGCAGATGGCGAAGCCTGGACAGCCCTTCTTATCTCTCTGACCAAGCCCTCCCTGCCGGGTCCCAGCCTCTCACTCACCGTCCACGCAGGAGGGCTTTGCCCGGGTGGTGCCGGCCACCTGGCCAGAGAAGCAAGAGCATTTGACAGTCTGGGAGCGCTCCTCGACGCGGTTCCGGTTACAGCAGCGGTGAGCAGCAATCACCTCGCAGGTGCCCTGCTTCACGGGGACTGAAAGAGCCAGCAGACCATCAGATGCCCGGCCCAGGCCAGCACCCCTGCCCCCCTCCCACCCACCCTAGTTGTCCTCCAGCCCCTCCTCCCAGCTCAGGGCAGGGGTAGGTAAGAGATTTCCAGTTGCAGGGGAGGAGGAAACGGATGACATCTTCCTGCCACATCTGTGTTCCTATCCTTCCTTCCTCCCCATTTAGGCCACACTCATCACCCTGGCAGAGTCTGGCCCCTGGGCAGGAGAAAGATGGAGTCCACACCATCCCCCATCTCCTGGCTTCCCCTGGGTGAGGCCAAGGGCCCCGAGGGCTTACAATGCGTGGCGAGGATCATCCGCTTACACCGGCTTTAGCCATCCCAGAAGAAAAACCACAGAATTAGGCCAGGAGGCTAGACTTAAGCCCTGACCCGGGGGCTCCTCTCCCTGCAGAACACCTTCCGGCATGGAAGGGAAGGTGAGAATGGGTCTGCCCTCGCATCTGTGGGTTTTACTCTGCCTCAGAGATCTGCCTGCTGTGGAACGGGGTGCAGTGGTGTCCAGCTTTCCAGGCATCCTGGAAAACCGCCCGCCCCAGGGCCCCACCACCTCCCCTAGACCTGTTGGAGTTGGAGGCTGCAAGGAAGCCGAGGCCAGGTGGGTCCACAGCCAGACCACGCCAAGTGCCAGCAGCCAGCCGCCCGTGCTCCAGTTCTGTGTGGCCCTCTCACGCATCCTGCAGAGAGAAGCACACACCCTGCTTGACTCCAGGCAGGAGCCCTCCCAGTGCCCAGTGCCAGCACCACTGTGCCACGTGCTCTGGGGGGCACAGAGGCGGGCGGGGTGCACGACTTGTCCCCAGGCAGCTTTCAGCCTGGCACAGACTCACTGTAGAAAGTGGTGAGTACTACAGTCAGAAAAGGGAGCAGAAAGGGAGACTGTTCTGCTGGGAAAAACATGGAAAGCTTTGTGGAGGAGATGACATTTAGGAGGGGTCTTAAAGAATGGACTGGGCATGGTCCCATGGAGGGCTGTGACATGGAAGGAGCAATAATGCTGGCTGCCATGTTTTGAGCACTCGACCCTGCAAACATACTCTTGAATCCTTCACGACTGTCCTACAAAGTAGGATTATTTGTACCCATTTTACAAATGAGCAAACGGATACTCAAAAAGCCTGGACACAACCTAAACAACCATCAGTAAAGGGCTGGCTAAATACACTGTGGGCCATCTGTGCAATGCCCATCCAGACAGCTGTAACAGAATGAGGAAATGCTTTAGGTACTGAGGCATGCAATGATCTCCAACGATAATCCGTCATTTAGGGAAAAAAAGCAAAGTGCCTGGTGATGTGTATTCGATGTGTAAAAGGGAGGAATTATATATGTTGCTCAAATATGGGTTAAGCTAGCTCTGGAAAATGTACCAAAAGACCCTAATAACATTGTTTGCCACCAAGAAGGGAAACTGGTTGGCTGGGATACAGAGGTGGAATGGAGATATTTTTCTCCCTACTGCTTTTTTTTTTTTTTTTTAAGATTTTTTTTTGATGTGGACCATTTTTTTTTAACATCTTTATTGGAGTATACCTGCCTTACAATGTTGTGTTAGTTGCTGCTGTATAACAAAGTGAATCAGCTATAGGTATACATATATCCCCATAACCCCTCCCTCTTGTGTCTCCCTCCCACCCTCCCTAACCCATCCCTCTAGGGGGACACAAAGCACCGAGCTGATCTCCCTGTGCTATGCAGCTGCTTCCCACTAGCTATTTTACATTTGGTAGTGTATATATGTCCATGCCACTCTCTCACTTCGTCCCAGCTTATCCTTCCCCCTCGCCGTGTCTTCAAGTCCATTCTCTACGTCTTTATTCTTGTCCTGCCCCTAGGTTCTTCAGAACCTTTTTTTTTTTTTAGATTCCATATATATGTATTAGCATATGGTATTTGTTTTTCTCTCTCTGACTTACTTCACCCTGTATGACAGTCTCTAGGTCCATCCACCTCACTGCAAATAACTCAATTTTGTTTCTTTTTATGGCTGAGTAATATTTGATGTGGACCATTTTTAAAGTCTTTATTGAATTTGTTACAATATTGCTTCTATTTTATGTTTTGGCTGTTTGGCCGCGAGGCATGTGGGATCTTAGCTCCCCAAGCAGGGATCGAACCCGCACCCCCTGCATTA
Source organism: Tursiops truncatus (assembly GCF_011762595.2). NCBI lineage: Eukaryota > Metazoa > Chordata > Mammalia > Artiodactyla > Delphinidae > Tursiops > Tursiops truncatus. The sequence goes on from NC_047034.1 coordinate 85,026,302, forward strand.
GAAGGCAAAGTCTTAACCACTGGACTGCCAGGGAAATCTCTCTCCCTATTGCTCTTTAATCTTTTGGGATTTGAACCACGGGAAGGTACTAGCAATTCAGCTTAAACAAAATTTAAATATAAAAAGGAAGAAATGAAGTGGAGGCTAATAGAAGTCAAGTGACTTGCCCAAGGCCAGGCAGCATGTGGGTAGAAGACCCTGAGCGCAGAAACCTGCCCTGTTCTCACTGGACCACCTTGCTTCTGCTCTCTTCCCCTTTCCTTCTCCTCCTTCATCCTTGATGGTTCGAATCTCCCAAATCTATCCCAGAGAGTGGACTAGAAATGGAGGGAACCCCAGTAAAGCAGAGGCACAGAGCAGCTGGGAGCCACTCAAGCACAGAAGGGGCATGAACCACCCCCTCTGCTGCACTGCTACCCCTTGGGGATCACTGGGCTCCCTCAGGTGCCAGCTTAGTGCTGGGAACACTAGAGGCCAAACCAAATGCCAGGACCCGGCTGCTCCCTTGGATAGGGTGCTTGATCTCTGTCTACGCACCACTCCCCCAACTCCCCCTCTTCAACTGTCTCCTCACTCACCTTTTTTGGAATCTTTTATCTTCTGTCAGTTCATCCACTGGCCTCAGACTCACTCTTCCTAGACAAATAGGAGAGATTCTTGTGGTTTGCAAGGGACAGAGGGAGCCCGTGGCCATGCAGGGGGTGGAGGAGGGCCTGGGTGAGGGCAAGTGGGTGGACTGGGCACTGAAGTAGTGCCTAATTCTGAGGTTGTTCCCCAAGGTGCCAGGACAGGGGGCAGAGTCCCTCCTCTGCCCTGGGAATTCGCAGAGGTCCTTGCAGACTCTGGGAACATGTAGCTCCGGAGGGAGCTTCTCTATGCCAGGAGTGAAGCAGGGTTGATGGTAGGAGGTGTCTAAGAACCAACCCTGTCATCTCTCTGGTCTTGGGAAGGGGCTGAAGGCCGGGGAAGAGCTCCTGAGCAGAATCTGACAGCCACTGCTGGGAAGAGGCGCCTGAGAATAATAACCCCTGAGGTCCTGAATCCTCTCTGCCTCTTCCTCCTCCTAGCCCCATCACACCTGCTTCCTGGACTGGCCAGGAGCTGGCTCAACTCTGCTGCCCTCACCCCCATTCCCACTCTAGAGGGCTAGAACGGGAGTCCTCCAGGTCTCTGAGCCTCAGCGGCCTCAGCCTCAAAGCATCTCCATTTTCCCCAAGACCTCCCCTCCCTCAACCTCCAGAAGGAGGTGGAACTGAGGCAGGTAGGATGGTGGGGCTCAAGAAGGACCAAGAGCCATGTGTCCTAGCTCCCCAGAGTGAGAGCCCAGGAAAGACTGCGGGGGCAGATGGAGGAAGTGATGCCAAAACCCCTGGGATGGGTGTGCTCCACGGGCAGAGAGCTTCTAGAAGTACCTCTTTTCTGAGTAGGTATCTCCTCTCCCTGCCCGCTTCAGGAACCTTTGTTTTGATCATTACAAAGGCAGCTGTGCCTTTTCTCCGGCAGTCCCCCAACCCATTTCACTCTGAGCTGCCACACCTCCAACCCAACTTTCCCATCTCTCCTATGAACCCCAAGACCCAAAAGACCCGGGAGTGGGCATTTCGGGTGCCTTCTCTGGCATTCTATTCCTTCCCTCAAAGAGAGCTTGAGAAAGAAGCTTCTGGGGTTTGTTCTCAGGCTTCCACACTCCTGCCTCAGTTTCCCAGGCTGTTTTCCCCAAACCCCTGTATACCAGCATGGGGTTGAGAATGTGAACCACAAGATCCTTTAACCTTTCCCTGCCTTCTCCCGCCCCTGCCCCGCGCCCACTCAGTCCTCCCAATTCTGAGCTCCCACGCCTGGGACCTACCTGCCCCACGGCGGTACCCACGGGTTCCACCCGCCAGCCTGAGGTTCTCCTCGCCTCTGGACCCGGGATCGAGACTCCGAAAGGCGGACTGCAGGCGGGAGCGGTCAGCTCCGGTGCTGTCTAGTCCGGAGTCCTGTCCCCCTCACCAAGTTGCTGTGTCCCCGAGGCGCAGGGGCTCTGACCAAACTGGCATCACGGTCATGCAGGGCCCGCCCTGGGCACCGGGGAGTTCCGGGCCCGCTCGGCCAGCTCTGTAGAGCTCAGCCGGGGTCCCTCCGAGGCTGCCGCCCGCAGGCCTGGGAGCTCGCGGCTGTCGCCGCCGCCTCCTCCTCCTCCTAGCCCGGGGCCGCCTCCGCTTCCCCAGCCCCGCGCGGGCGTAGCCGCCGCCGCCTCCCGGACAGCGCCGGGCACCGCGCACAGCTCTCCGCCGGCCCCGCGGGCACAGCGACCCCTGGCGCTCGAGGCAAGACCGGGTGAAGAGAGGACAGCCAGACCCCGCGATGTGGTCCCTGGTATAGGCAGGTAATTCAGAGAGGTCCCTCAAGACTATGGAGGTCTTGGGGCTTGGGGTGGGTTGCTGAGTGTGAGGAGTGATAGCCCAGACCCTCACGGGTTTTGAGCCTTGAAGATTCCCGAACTGCACTGTCCGATACGGTAAATAACATCTTAAGTTTCTCATTTACACACACAACATTTCAAGTGCTCAATCACCACATGCAGCTAGGGACTACTGTATTGGGCAGAAAAGATATAGAATATTCCCACATTGCACAAAATCCTATTTGACAATGCTCTTTTAGATTGCTATGGTAGCCCTTCAGTGTTAAAATGTTAAAATCCAGGAGGAAATAGCAAATGATCTCTACCCCAGGAGCGGTGTCCTCTGGGGCAGGAAGGACCAGGGGAGGCATGTGGGTAGGGGCCTGGAAGGCAGGAGGGCTGTGGTAGGCCTGTGGATGATGGGTATGAACCCCAACTTGGGAACGAAACTCTGAGACCCAGTTTCTTCAGCATAAAAATTGCAATGTAATTGCAATTGTATAGTATGTAATTTTTTACAGGGTGAGATTCTGGATATGAAAGTATTAGACAAATGAGAGAGGAAGCGGTGGTCTGTGAATTTGTCTCTTGATTGAAGGACACTCCTCTTAGTTTAAGAGGGCTTTGGGATTGGAGTAATGGGGAGGGGAGAGGCAAAGGGAAGAAGCCCAGTTCCTGGCTCTGAGCCACTGCATGTGGCCCAGGATAAAGGGACTTCTCTCTCTGTCTTTTTAAAATTAACTAATTAATATATTTATGTATTTATTTTGGTTGTGCCCGGTCTTAGTTGTGGCACGCGGGATCTTTTTTATTTGCAGTATAAGGACTCTTAGTTGCGGCATGCATGCGGGATCTAGTTCCCCCACCAGGGATCAAACCCGGGCCCCCTGCATTGGGAGAGTGGAGTCTTACCCACTGCGCCACCAGGGAAGTCCCTAAAGGGATTTCTCTTGAGCATACCCATTTCCTACCCCTAGCTGAGGCCTCGCACACTCCTGGCAGGACCAGCCTCTCTGAGCAGTTCTCAGCAAAGAATAACCTACAAGGCTGCTTCTTCCCACTCCATCTCCCTTTTGCCTCTCACTCTGTGCTGCCTCAGGGATGAGTAGAGGTGGTGACCTTCTCACCAGGTTCTGGGGCAGTCTGAGGATGCAGGAGGTATGATGATGCCAGGAATAGGAGGTGAGAGGTTCAGGGAGAGGAGAGTCTTAGGATTTGGGTACGGTCGGAGGGCTGTTCTAGAGCCCAAGGGAGCTGTTGACATCCCTGCTGACCATCTGTTGCTGGAACTAGGGGGTCTCTGGGCCCTGGCTCTGTGGCCCACTTGCAGTCACACCATGATGGGTGTTGTGAAGAGCAGGGATTATGGAGCTGGATGACACGGAGAAGTGGTAAGCAAACTGTCCCAGAAACACTGAATAATAAAAATAGCCAGGATGTTATATTTTTTCTTCTGTCTATGGCTTGCTGCCACTGTTTATGCCGTTTATCTGTGAGCTGGTTCCAGTTTTTCTCAAACAGGAGGGAAATACCCATAGCAGCAGCGTGTTCTTTATCTCCCTGTCTGGCTTGCCACTCTATGTGCCTTTGGGTCTGACTTTTTCTGGTTTTCTTTTCTTTTCTTCTTTTTCCTTCTCTCTGCCCAAAGTGCAGGCATAATTATAGAAGTCTACAAACCTGAATGACCATTGTGAGATTTTTATTTGGAAGCTACCAGAAAAGACACTCCTTCTGGGGGTACAGTCTAGCCAGGAACAGAGAGGGTCATGGTCAGGAAGCACCCAGCTGACAGAGTCCAGAGGTGGAATCCCCACCATGAACCGGGTGCCAGTCCCTGAGGACTACCCTGACTTGCATTAGGACCATAAGGGCCTTGTCCCCATTTGAACCATGTGTGGGGTAGGAGGTGTCTCTGGAGGCCTAACAGTCAATTCCCAGGCTTAGGAACATAGTTCCAGCATTAGGTCAGTACCACCCTCCCCTCTCAGGCAGGGACTTAGCCTGGCCTCTGTCTCCCCCAGGTGGCAGCCACAGAAGTTGTTCACCTGGACTGTTCTCCGCCTTTGCCTTAAGAAGAGGAGGGTGGGAGAGGAGAGACACCCCCCTCTTCTATTCACCTACCTCTTAACCCTTCCTCTCTGATCTAGATAAATCAGCTTGGTTTTTAAGAACCGGTGTGGGTGGCTGGGGAACAGACATGGGCATGAATTTCCCACTGGCTGTTGACCTCCTGGAACAAGTCATGTAAAATGACAGGAGTGTCCAGTCCTGCGTCATCCATAAAACGAACATAATAAAACCTACCTTGCAGGGTTGGTGTGCAGTGTAAAGGGCCTAAAGTATAGAAAGTGCTTTGTAGAGAGCCTATTATTAGTAAGTCCTCAATAAATGTAGTTATTGTTATCCTTACTAACAGTTCTGCTGTGGTCAGGGGAGGTCTAAATATGGGCGGAAATTGGGTCCTGAAAAAAAAAAAGTGGAGTCGGAGTGGTAACTGTTCTGCCGGATCTAGCGGTGGTCTTCACGGGGAACAGCGCCCTCGGGAATCCGGGAACTTACCCAGCTCCCTAATTCAGGATGATTGGCTCCAGCCTGCCTTGTTACCACTTCCACACCACTCCCAGCACCAGCTCGCTGGCCCTCACTCTCGCTCCGGCAGCCCCAGCCAGAGGTGTCACCACAACCGGAGCTTCACACCCAGCGGTCGCTAACGGAGATCATCAGCTCCATCACCCTCTGGGCAGGCTAGGCACAACGAACCCAGGGCGAGGGTGGGAGACACCACCCTCCCGTCACAATAGGGAAGTTCTATCTGATTAATATAGAGCAAGGCTGAAATAAGATTTCTGTCCCCTTCCTACAACAGCAGACCCTTCTTCCCCCCAAAAAACAGAGGCGGGAGAAGTCGGAACGGGGCGGGGGAGAGGCCGCGAGCCGGCGGGGCTGTTCCCGGGGTAGCCCAGAGCCGCAGGTAGTTTTCCCGGGGACCGGCCCTGCGGGCCGCGAGCCAGTGGTGGGGCCGAACTGACCGGAGCGAGCACCGCCCCTCGAGAGCCCTAGGGGGCGGGGCCTGTCCTGGGGCGGGGCCACGGCCGAGGGCGGGGAAGGGAGGCAGCATGCTAAACCGGGTGCGTTCGGCCGTGGCGCACCTGGTGAGCTCTGGGGGCGCCCCGCCTCCGCGCCCCAAGTCGCCAGACCTGCCCAACTCGACCTCGGCGCCACCCGCCGACCCTCCACAAGCTCCCAGAAGCCCTCCGGCTAGGGCTGGGAGCGGCAGTGCGGCGCCCGCGAGGACAGTAGAGTCTCGAGCAAGCTTCTGCCGACCGACCTTTCTGCAGCTGAGCCCTGGGGGCCTGCGACGCGCCGATGACCACGCTGGCCGGGCTGTGCAAAGCCCCCCGGACACTGGCCGTCGCCTGCCTTGGAGCACGGGCTACGCCGAGTGAGCGCCCCCGGGGGCACCCTAACCAGGATGGGACTCCCATTCCCAACCTCATCCCCACCTTGGCATCCCGGGCGCTGGGACGCATCCCCCCTCGCCGCTCTCGGTGCCAGTAGCTCCTTTTTCCCAGGACCTTTGCCGTCCTCTGGGTTTCGGGCCGCACCCACTCCCAGCCCTTTCTCAAGTCGGGTGCAGCTTTTCTCAGGACTTTCTAGCTCGTTGACTATCCTCACCCGCGCCGCTTCAGGACCTTGTTCTCTCCCAGAGCCCGGAGAGTGGAGGGCCCGTGAACGATGAGTTGGCCAGTTGTCAGTCGCGGCCCGGTAGTTTAATGGCTAAGGGAAGAGAGATTTCAAGGAGCGGGGGTCCCTTTTAATATAGGAGATGGCGGCTGGAAAAACTCCTTGGGCTTCCCGACCCCAGCGCCCCAGTTCCCTGTCCCTCTTACCATTCCCCTCCCCCTCCACACCCAGAAATAGCCCGCGACACCAGGCGGCCGCCGGCTTCCCCAGGGGCGGGGGAGGCGGCCACCCGGGGAAGCGGGAGGGCCCCCTTTGAACACCTCTTGGCGGGTGGACTTGCCCTGGCCAGGCAAGGAAGTGGACCTCCGGGCCAGAGCGGTGGGAGTGGCGGCAGCAGCCAGCTTGCTCCAAGGCTGCGTGAATTTTTTTTTTTTTTTTTTTTTTGCTTGTTTGGTTGTTTGTTGGCAGTGCAGGATCTTAGTTCCCTGACCCGGGGACCCGGCAGTGAGACCGAGGAGTCCTAACCACTGGACCACTAGGGGATTCCTACAGGGCCGGTGGATTTTTAATGCATCTGCTGGGAGAGCAGAGAACTGAGGGAGATGGGGGCGCTGAGGGGCTGAGGGTCGTGGCTGGTGGACCCGCGGCCCCACTACCGGCTCCTTTAACTTCCTATTTGGGAAGAGTTTGGGGTTATGTGGCTCCTGCGCAGTCCAGGGAGGCTTCCACTCCTACCCTATTTCAATTCCTCTTTCCTGATCTGTGCCGGAGCACTTACTCATTGCCAAACAGCAGAAACTGGGACTTCACTGGCGGTCCGATGGTTAAGACTCCATGCTTCCAATGCAGGGAGCGCGGGTTTGACACCTCGTGGGGGGGGGCGGAACTAAGATCCCACAAGAAGCCAAAAAAGAAAAAAAAAAAAAAGCAGCAGAAACTTTCACTGGATGATTTTAGGGTAAAGGTGGGTGTGCTCATGAGGGTGGGGTGGGGTGGGGTGGGGTGTTGTGGACAAGAAGCTAGAAGAGTTTTTTGGGGGTCAGAGTGGATGCAGGGTCTCGGCAAGCCAGGAATTAAAACCTCCTTCCCTCCATCCAGGTCCTCCCCCAGTGATACCATTAGGGAAGGGATGGGAGACCTGAGGTGGGAGAGTGCTGCTGTGGCCTTTCTAGGAGGTGGTGGAGCCCAACACCTAGGCAGTACTCCTTGTGCCTTGCCCTGCCTCCCTTCTCCTCCTCCCTCTGGCCTGGTTCCCAGGTGGCTGTGACCTTTCTCAGCTTGGCCAGCAGGCCAGAGAGGGTATGTGTGTCTCAGGTGGGAGTTATTCCAGGACCTTGTCTGGTGTCCAACCTGATGTGGTCACTTTGGCCTGACAGGGTCATCAACTCTGGCAAGAGCCGGCACAATGAGGACCAGGCTTGCTGTGAAGTGGTGTATGTGGAAGGTCGGAGGAGTGTTTCAGGGGCACCTAGGGAGCCTAGCCGAGGCCAGGTAAGCTCCCCACCCCCTTTCCTAACCTCCACAGGAGACACCTATCCCCAGGGATTCTAGGCATTCGGTTTTAATCTGAGCCATGTGATAGACCTACCCCCTAACTCACTAGCTTTCTACTTTAATGGCACAGAATTTTATCTGGCATTGATCAGGTAGATTCTACCATGTCAGTGTGAATATTTAGTTTTCCACTTAAAATGGAGATATGCTCATGTATTCATTGATGATTTAATAACTACCATTGCTTATTTTTGCATCTTTTATCCTCTGAGTTTGACTTTCTTATTTTTTTTTTATTTTTTATTTTTTTTTGCGGTACGCGGGCCTCTCACTGCTGTGGCCTCTCCCGTTGCGGAGCACAGGCTCCGGACGTGCAGGCTCAGCGGCCATGGCTCACAGGCCCAGCCGCTCCGCGGCATGTGGGATCCTCCCGGACCGGGGCACGAACCCGTGTCCCTTGCATCGGCAGGCGGACTCTCAACCACTGCGCCACCAGGGAAGCCCGAGTTTGACTTTTTTGATGCTTTGCTTTCAGACACATAGTATGCCTTTGGTGAATGAGTGAATAAATCTAATTTGCCTTAAATACCAAAATCTAACCTCCTCTCTCATGTTTATATGGATGCCCAGAGTCTTGCTCTTCTCCCTGCATAACACAAACACACACATGCACACACACACACACACACACACACACACACACACACACACACACACACACACTCACCTCAAACTTTTCCTCCACCAGGGACTCTGCTTCTACTACTGGGGCCTGTTTGATGGGCATGCAGGAGGCAGAGCTGCCGAAATGGCCTCTAGGCTCCTGCATCGCCACATTCGGGAGCAGCTAAAGGACCTGGTAGAGATACTCCAGGACCCCTCGCCACCTCCCCTCTGCCTCCCGTCCACCCCAGGGGCTCCAGGTTCCTCTGATTCCTCTCACTTGGTTGGTCCTCAGTCCTGCTGGTCTTCGCAGAAGGAAGTGACTCATGAGAGCCTGGTAGTGGGTGCCATTGAGAATGCCTTCCAGTTCATGGTAAGTGGGTGGCCTGGGCCAAGGGCCTGCCAGGCAGACACTTTGGTCAACTCTGTATGGGAGTCAGGTGGCCTGAGGAGGTGACCCTGAGAACCCATAACAGCTTTGAGAACCTGAGCAGAACTTGGTTCAGAGGGAGGGAGAAGTGGGTGTTATACCGATGTCTTCCCTACTGTCCACCAGTGTGGCTTGCCTGGGCCAGTTTGTTTCTGCAGATGTGGGCGGGTGGCTGTGTGTCTGGAGCCTCTTCTTCATCCACCCCCTTTGACCCTTCCTCATATGGCAGGATGAGCAGATGGCCCGGGAGCGGCATGGCCACCAAGTGGAGGGGGGCTGCTGTGCACTGGTTGTGGTCTACTTGCTAGGCAAGGTGTACGTAGCCAATGCAGGTGACAGCAGGTATGGGGTGGGAGCTTTGATAAAGGCTGTGCGGGGGAGGGGTCAAGCTTCTGGGATGGGGGAATAGAAGAGAGTGACGTGGTGGGTGTTAACGTTCAGAGATTGGAACGGGTCAGGAGGGATCACAGACATAAGGAAGGGCCTGAAATAGCTATGAGGGGAGGAAAACTGGGGGTCTGGGTGAGGGACTCTAAGGGAGGGCCTTGTCTTTTTGGAACTCTTTATGTGAGGGGGTTGCAGAGAGCCAAGCCCAAACCTTTTGTTTCTCTGGGCAGAGCCATCATTGTCCGGAATGGAGAAATCATTCCAATGTCCCGGGAGTTCACCCCGGAGACTGAGCGCCAGCGTCTCCAGATGCTTGTAAGTAGGAACTAAACTCCCTACTCCCATCTTACTAATCTTGTGCCTCTCTGTACCCTGTGTCCCAAGGACTCTCCGACCCTCACCACACAGACAGACCGCTCCTTACTGGGAGCTTACTGGGAAGGCCACTCCACAGACTATGGAGTGTAGGGCTGAGCTGGTGTGGAGGATGTGGCAGGAAAGAGCGTGGGCTGCTCCAGTGCCTTCCACTGTGGCCCCAACTGAGGAAGGAAGTGCAGTCAGAGTGGGGGAAGGAAACAGCAAAGGCCCCTAAGGGGCAGGATAGCTTAGTGCTTTAAAGCAATGGCTCTGGAGCTGGGCTGCCTGGGATTGAATCCTGGTTTGAGTACTTTGTGTGATCTTCAAAAGTTCCCTGAACTTCTCCATAAATCAAGAGTTCCTGCCTTAAAAGTTGTTGTGAGGATTAAATGAGCTAATATATGTTAATATTAGAACAGTGCATGGTACACAGTAAACTCCATTTAAGGGTCTGCTATAATTAACATCACCTCTACCCCAGGGTGTACTGTAAACCTAATGCCCCCGGCCCTCTGCTCTGTCTGGCCGCTCCCAACCCCAGGGCTTCCTGAAACCAGAGCTGCTGGGTGGTGAATTCACCCACCTTGAGTTCCCCCGCAGAGTTCAGCCTAAGGAGCTGGGGCAGAGGATGCTGTACCGGGACCAGAACATGACTGGCTGGTAACACTTCCCTCAGAGCTGGGGCCCGTTTCCATGGCAACACAACCAGTCCCTGCCAACAGCAAGGTGGAAGCTGGAGGCTGGGCCAGGCTGGGAGCTGGGGGAATGCCGCCCTTCTAAGGGGTTTGTGTAAGGGGTGTGGCTCCTAGGGGAGAGGGACTTTGATGCCTGGGTGATGCCTCCTCTACTCCCCCCTCCCCAGGGCCTACAAAAAGATCGAGCTGGAGGATCTCAGGTTTCCTCTGGTCTGTGGGGAGGGCAAAAAGGTAAACTCCATGGTAGAGGTGGGAGAGGGCAGGAGGACCCACCACAACTTGTCTAGGGAGGTGGAGGTTCTACCCGAGGGTAGGGGTGGAAAGGGTCCACGGTCCCAGAGAGACTGGGAGAAGGCTATAGTAGTGTCCCCTCCTCATTTCCTTTAGGCTCGAATGATGGCCACCATTGGGGTGACCCGGGGCTTGGGAGACCACAACCTCAGGGTCTGCAGTTCTACCCTGCCCATCAAGCCCTTCCTCTCCTCTTTCCCTGAGGTGAGCCACATGGGAGCCTCCTTAGCCTTCCCTGCTCTGGGGGTCTCAGGCTAGCTTTCTCCCAAGGTCGCTTTATCCCCAAGCTCCCTCTGCACCCTCTCTCCCCACCAGGTACGAGTGTATGACCTGACGCAGTATGAGCACTGCCCAGATGACGTGCTAGTCCTGGGAACAGATGGGCTGTGGGATGTCACCAGTGACTGTGAGGTAGCTGCCACTGTGGACAGGGTGCTGTCAGCCTATGAGCCCAATGACCCCAGCAGGTAGGGGCTGTATGGCGGCAAGGGGATGACGATGGGGAAGGAAGGGACACAGGGAAGAAATGCTTGGGAACCCACATGAGGGCCTGTGTATCCATCTTCCCACGTACATGTTGGTACATGAATGTGCACATGTGCTTCTGACAGGTACACAGCTCTGGCCCAAGCTCTGGTCCTGGGGGCCCGGGGTACCCCCCGGGACCGTGGTTGGCGTCTCCCCAACAACAAGCTGGGTTCCGGGGATGACATCTCGGTCTTCGTCATCCCCCTGGGAGGGCCAGGCAGCTACTCCTGAGGGGCTCAGTGGATGGAGGAGTAGACTTCCTCATCCTCCATCCACCTCCTCAGAACCTCCCACCACCATCCCAGCCTCTCCATGCTTACCCCTCTCCCAACCCAAATTCTGAAGTTGTCTCCTTGACCTTCTTTAGTGGCAATTTAACTGAAGGGGTGCCAGTTAGATCCAAAATTTTAGCCCTTGGCAAATAAACCAGATGGATAAATGTGTGTGTCTTTATTTTCTTTGACTAAAAACTGTCCCAGTTGTCTCCCGAACATCTCCTAGACATCTCACAGGCACTTCAACTCAACATTCCTCCAACTGAATTCATTATTTCCCCCACAAATATGTCCTCTCCCTGCTCATCATCTCAGGGGGCACCAGCTCAGCTACTCAAGTTAGAATTCTTGGGGTTGAGCACCTTTGGCTTCCGTTTCTTCCTCATCAAGCTAATCAATCACTAAATAGTGTTGATTATATATTTTTAAATATATTTCTTTAAAAAACATTTTTTTTTTTTAGTTTTTGGCCGCGCTGCATGCGGATTCTAGTTCCCCGGGGGACCAGGGATCGAACCTGTGCCCCCTGCATGGGAAGTGCGGAGTCTTAACCACTGGACCACCAGGGAATTCCCCTAAATATATTTCTATTTGTCCATCCCTACAGTCACTACCTTAGTCCTTCAGTATATTAGCCTCCTAATTGTCTCCAAGCCACTCCCCTGCTTTCCCCAATATATAATATACACAGCAGCCAGGGAGCCCTTTCCACAGGGTGAATCTGAGTTGGTGATTCCTCTGAGAAAATACTTTGGTGGCTCCTTACTGCACCTAGACCAAAACTGACACTCAACTCTTGAGCATGGCAATATAAAGACCTTCATATCTGGCCACTGCTTCCTTCTCCAGCCCTGTCTTCTGCCCCACCCCGCCTTGTGTTTTCCACAACTCTGGGTCTGGAGTAGCTCCAACTCATTTAAAATCTACACATCACCTCATCCTGAAGGCTTCACCTGTCCTTCCACAGCCCAGGCATGCCCCCACTATAGTGCTCACCTCTTGTACTGTAACTGTCTATATGAGGAGTTGGTACGGAGTAGCAGTTAAGGAACAGGGGCTTGAAAGTCCTGCTGTTTGGGTCCTGGTGCCAAACCCAACACTAGGTTTGCAATCTCTCTGAGCCTCAATTTGCTTTTTGGAAAAATGGAGATAACAGTACTACCTCAGGAGGTAGTTGTAGGACTAAAGTAGTTTATGTATGTAGAGCCAGGTCCATGTAATAAGGGTTCAATAACTATTACCTATCTTTAAGTTGTCTGCATTTGGAATTTAGATTGTAAGTTCTTTGAAGGCAGAAACTGATCTGAACTGAGCACATAGCTCAGTTTAGTGAGCCAGTTAAGAGGCCTGGGACCAAACTGCACTGGACCTCAGTTTCCTCATTTAGCAAATGTGTGGGTTGCTCTTCAGATCTTTAAAGTCTGTATGACTTCTAACATTCATTCATTCAGCAAGTATTTGTTGAAAATCTATTATGTGCCACACACTGTGCCAGACAGTGGGAAGGGACAGGTTGGAGGATCACAGTGGGCAGTAGAGAGAGAGACCAGCTTTGGAGCCAGACAGGCCTGACTATCTGAGTTCTTGCTCTGCCACATACAAATGGCAAAATCAAGCCACTTAAGTTAAGCCACTTAACTCCCCCCGAGCCTCAGTTTACTTACAGGCAAAAGGGGATGGGTACACTTAACCTAGAGATCTGTGATGACTATTAGAAGCTATGTAGTGTTCCCTGCACAAGCTAATAAAATGTGAGTAGACTTCCTCATCCTCCATCCACCTCCTCAGGTACCTTTCAGGGAAGAAGATACACCAGTTGGTAAATACCCAACGCACAAGTCAGGCCCGGCTAGGTGTCCCTAGAGGCACAGAAATAATACAACGGGGGTGGCAACTGAATTCCCAGCTGGGGATCCAGAAAGATTCCAGGGTGGAAGGATGGGTAGGAGTTGGAAATTCCAGGTAGGGGGAAGGAAGGGAATTGTGAGGTGGAACCAAGTGCCCTGAATCTCAAAGGTTCTGAAAGGTCTCCAGGCCTGGGGGGATGATGGTGGGTTGTACTTACTCCGCAATGATCCTAGGAGCAGAGGGTGGGCATCTTCCGCGGCCTCCTCCTCGGGCGTCCCCGAAGCCGTCTTTTCCAGTCCCGCCTCCCGCGAAGCCCCAGGTGATGTAGGCGCGGGTGGCCGCTTGGCCACGCGAGGGCAGCAGCGGTCCTTTCCTGACCCCACCCCGGGCGCCTCTCAACTTTCCCGACGCCGGTCCGCCACTAGGAGCTGGAAGGTGGGGCAGAGGCAGAGTCCTCAGGGGTCCCGTTCGCCGCGCCTCGCCCCGCTGCCCACTCCTCCACAGTCCCAGCATCTCCCCCAGATCCCGGGGACTCTCGCTGGGCGACCCTCTGGGGCCGTGAGTGGGGGCCGTGGGCGGGCGGAGCCAAGGGACGCCCGGCCCGCCCCTCCCCGCGAGTCGCCCCTCCCCGCCGCGGCGCTGGAGGAGGGCGGGGCGGTGCCCCTCGGGTCAGTCTCTGCCTCCGGCACCGGCCGCGCAGCTGGAAGCGGCGCAGCGGAAGGTATCCCGGGTTGGGGCTCTGGGCGGCGGGGTCGTCCTGGGAACTCATCCCCAGGAGAGCACTCCCCCCTTCTCCGCCTGGCAGGAGCTCGGGGCGCCGGCCGGGGAGGGGCTTTGGTCCGAGCGCGGGCCGCCTGCTCCCCCTCGTACGCGGCGTCTGGGCGGTGCGGGGGTCGGGCCGGCTTGGCCCCTCCCTGCCCTCCTGGGCTGCAGTGAGGGGCCCCGGGAATTGCCCCGCAGGGCCTCTCGCCTCTTGGTGTCCGAGTCGGAGTCAGTTCCCTTCTCCCGGCTTCCCGGAACCTGCCCGGCCGGGCGAGGGGAGAGACGGCAACTTGGGTCTCCGCGAGGGAGCCCCAGCGCAGACGCTCTAGCTCCCAGGCCTGGCGGCCCTCTGTGAACCTGGGCTTGGGTGTGGGTCTGGGCCCGAGTCCGGGTTGAGGTGGGAATCCCCCACTCCGGGCCGGTGGAGTGGCGGGAATAGGGGCGGGTGTGACCGCGGGGGCTGCCACTGCCCCGGGGGTCTGGACGTCGCCCTAGATGGTTTCTGGGGCCGGCCTGGAGTGGAGGTACAGGAGATTGGGAAGGATCCAGCCCGTGTGTGCGTGTGTGTGCGTGCGTGCGTGCGTGTGTGCGTGTGTGTGTGTGTGTGTGTGTGTGTGTGGTTTTCAAGTTGAGGAGGAGGTATCTGATTTCTTCCCTAGACCTCAGGGGTGGTGGGCAGGGTACAGCAGAACCTGGTTCATCTGGAAATCTAGAGAATGATTGAGGAGACGGCAGCTGTTTTATTCCAGGGAAGGCCCCAGAAATTCCAGGGTCATTCCAGGCCCCGTGTGGGGTTTGGTTGCCCCTCTTAGGGTCAGTGGGGCAGTTCCTCAGGGGCTGCCTCTCACAGGGAGCTGTTGTTTTCGCCATCTTGGCGATGGGCCTGGTGGCCTGGCCCGGCCTGGACCAACTACTCTTCTGAGCCTGAAGGGAACATCTTCTAATTGAGATGGGGGGGCTCTAGGTCATTTAATGCATGCCCTTGCCCTGGAGTTCTGGCCTCTGCCCACCACCGTCTGGTGCCACCTAAACTGCCTTGCCTGGGGCGGGCATACTCACGCCTAAGCAATTGGTATTCACCCTAGTGGTGAATGCGCTCCATCCCTCCATCAATACTGCCCATCCCAGGTTGAGGCTACCCCAGCCTGTCTTCCCACAGTTGGACCAATGGAACCTGTGGGAGTAGGTGAGGGTGCTGGTCACCTGGGTGGAATTTCCAGGGGACCCCTTTTCTTTTTTTAAAAAATTAATGTATTTTATTTATTTTTGGCCGCGTTGGGTCTTCTTTGCTGCTCAGGGCTTTCTCTAGTTGCGGTGAGCGGGCCCTACTCTTCGTTGCGGTGTGCGCGCGGGCTTCTCATTGCAGTGGCTTCTCCTGTTGCAGAGCACAGGGCTCTAGGGCACGCGGGCTTCAGTAATTGTGGCACGCGGGCTTCAGTAGTTGTGGCACAGGGACTCAATAGTTGTGGCTCGCGGGCTCTAGAGCACAGGCTCAGTAGTTGTGGCACACGAGTTTAGTTGCTCCATGGCACGTGGGATCTTCCCAGACCACGGCTCGAACCTGTCTCCTGCATTGGCAGGCAGATTCTTAAGCACTGCGCCACCAGGGAAGCCTGAGACCCCCTTTTCTGAAGGGTGGTTTCCATTTTTGGAGGGGATCTGCTGGCAGGGTGAATGCCTTCTTGCCTGTTTGGGGGGTATCAGAGAGCCCCTGTTGTGATGGGGAGAGTGTGGCCGTGCACTCAACTCCTATAAATTCCCTCTGATTCATATCCACTTGCCCCCATCCCACTGTTGTGCATGTGTGTGTGGAGGGGAAGGAGGCCACCCGGGACCCCACTGCTGAAGAGAGCTTGCCTTGGGCTGGAGTATTCGCTCCCTAAAAGGCAGACCAAGGCAGGGCTGTGAGGTGGTGGTGGTGTGTGGGGAGTAAAGGAGCTCAGCCTAGTTTGACAGGATGTGGGACTGAGAAAAAGCCAGGTTTGGGGTAGAGATCAGGTTACCGTCCCCTTCTTTTTTTTAACTACTCCCTGTGTGGTTGGTGCTGGGACTGGCCCTCATTTGTCTCTTTTTTGGGGGCTCCTCCCAGCACAGGCTCCAGCCTCCGCTTCTCCCAACAGCTTCGACTTCATCTCAGGCCCAGAGCCCGCCCTCTCTTCCTCCTCGGCTGTAGGCCTGGGAACTCCAGCCGACTGGAGGTCAGCTCCTCTCCCCAGGGAAGGAGGAAGTGAGGCTCAGCTGAGGCACGGGGAAGCTGGGAAGGTGTGATGAACTGTGCAGATGCTCTTTGGTGTGTGTTGGGGGCAGGGACCACATGGAAACCCCAGGAAGCTGACTCCTTGCCCTGAGTCACAGGGAGGGGTGGGCAGGGCCTCAGGGTGAGCTGGACAGAGTGGAGGAAGGGGCTGTTCCAGGGAGTGGGTGGAGGTGATTCCCTAGTGGATTATTCTCAGTCGCTCTGCTGTGGTAGATGTGTGGCTCCCTACAGTGTGGTCATTGTCCCCTGCCTGGGGCTGAGTGACCCAGTGTAGCTTCCAGGCCCAGTAGGAAGCAGGGGGAGGAAGGCAGGCTGCCCGAATGTGGGCTGTGGGCACTGCCTGGACTGAGCCTCCTTTGTGTGACTCGGGGCTCTGGGGACCGGGACAGGGTGGGCCAGGGAAGCCTGCTGGCTGCTGCCGCTGCCCTCTGTCTGGGTTTCCCTCCCTCTGCTCTCCTTCCCACCTCTGGGGTGATATGTAGAAAAGCAACAGACTCTAGAGTCACACAGCCCTGCTTTGAGTGCCATCCCTGCCACAACTCTGAATTCGTGTCTTAACCTCAATGAATCTCACTTTCCTAGTTTGTCAAAATGGGGAGCTCACTACCTACCTTCCAGGCTTCTGGGGACTGAGGGAGGTGATTTTTGTCCAAATGCCCACCATAGTGCCTGGCACCTAGGGGTGTGATAAATATTCTTTCCCTTACCCAACCATATGGGTAGGGACTCTTTGTTTTTCGCTGGGCAGGCATGACTTGTACTGACTTTGGGACAGTGTGTTCCAGATTGGACCTTCACAATTATTAAACTTTAAAAAGTATCGAAATCCTGGTAAAAAATACATCTGACTTGAAACCCTGATATGTAGAATAGATAAAAGCTTGCCCTTCTGGACACGTCACTGGTCCCTGAGCACCCCTTTAGGTGTCCAGGGGCCCACAGTTGGGGAGTAGATTAGATTAGAACTCATGCTTTCTGGCTCCCAAGTGGGTGGTTCTTCCACCTCCCACTTCTGTATTCTAACCCATGGGGGAGACCTGTCCCTGACCTTGAGATTAGGAATTTCAAGCTCAGTTGCCCGACCACTTGGTTCTTGGCAAGAACATGCCTGAGCAAGCCCTTTTCCCTCCCTCCTCTCCCTTCACTGGATGCCTCGGTTTCCAGGGAGGGCTTGGGGGCCCTAGAGAAGTGTTTGTGGACTTACTGTCTTTTCCCAACATCCCCACTGCCTCTTCCCTACCAGCCCCAGCCATGGCTGCCATTCGAAAGAAGCTGGTGATCGTGGGGGATGGGGCCTGTGGGAAGACCTGCCTCCTCATCGTCTTCAGCAAGGATCAGTTCCCAGAAGTCTATGTCCCTACTGTCTTTGAGAACTACATCGCCGACATAGAGGTGGACGGCAAGCAGGTAAGGGCGAAGAGCCCCTTGGAACCACGCCTGCCCCCATCCCTTACGGACCTGGGATGTCCGTGCTCACCATCCACCCATGTCCTTGCTTCACTCTCCCTGCTGGAACCAGTGGGAGTTAGGAAGTGAAACTGCAGTCTTAGGAAATCTGGATAACCTCCTGGTTTTTTACACGCTGGTTTTGTAATCTGGGCCCAGTCCCTTTGCCTCTGGGTTTAAGCTCCCCCAGCTGTGAAATGGAAATAATGGTAAGGCCTCCTTCGAAGGGTTTTTATGAGTATTAAATAAAATAGTGGCGCTCCCGATGGCAGCTCAAACTGCACAAAGATCAAACGCTGTTGTCTCAGGATTTAAGAAACTCACCTTAGTTTATGTTGTGTGACAATGATTAGCACTATCCCTGGCACATAGTAGGTGTTCAATAGGTAGATGTTCAGTGAACCTAAGGGACCAGGATTTCAGAGAGGACCTCTGGGTGGCAGGGTGTGGGGTGTGTAAATGGGGCCCTCAGGCTAGCTAAGCACTGGCCCTGTGTGTCAGGTGGAGCTGGCTCTGTGGGACACAGCAGGGCAGGAAGACTATGATCGCCTGCGGCCTCTCTCCTACCCGGACACTGACGTCATCCTCATGTGCTTCTCCATCGACAGCCCCGACAGCCTGGGTGAGGGGGTTGGAGGGAGGGGGCTGAGAATCCCTTGGAATCAACCAACCAGAGGGAGCTCTTGCCTTGGCTCCTTTCAGCCATCTTCAGAAGCTGTGTGGGAGGGGTGCCGGGGAGCCCCGTTAGCCTCCTTCCCTGTGGTGACTCTGGCCCTCCGAGGGCTCAGGGAAGGGTGTGTACTGTGAGGGGGGCGGGGGTGGCTATTCATGCTGAATAGCCTCTAAGACTCTGCCCCGCGGAGACAAGGGGACCCGGGGGAAGCCTTCTAGCCTAAGTGGAGGCACCAACACCTGTCGGGATGTGTCTGTGCAGAAAACATTCCTGAGAAGTGGACCCCAGAGGTGAAGCACTTCTGCCCCAACGTGCCCATCATCCTAGTGGGGAATAAGAAGGACCTGAGGCAAGATGAACATACCCGGAGAGAGCTGGCCAAGATGAAGCAGGTGGGTGCAGCCGCCAGGCTGGGAGGCCTTGGGGAGGAAGGTGCCCTCTGAGGGCTTGCAGGCTGGTGAAGGAGCCTCCCTCCTACTGACTCCCCATGTTAGAAGTGACGGTAGTGTCCACCTCCTACCCCCCTGGCACCCCCACCCTGGTGAGGGAGAACCAGAGGGGCCCTTAGGGTCTGACCCAATATTCCATGAGACTGTCAGAGGACGGTGACTTGTCCAAGGTCATTTGGCATTTTGTCTGTTGTCCGCTGTTTGGCATTGGAGCTATTAAGATGAATGAGAAAATCCTTGCCCTCAGGGAACCGGGTTCTCAGAGTAGATGTTTTGCTTGAGGTATGCAGGTGGAGCCATCAGAGTATACCTGGGGAGGTGTGTGGGCTGCTGTGGATGTGGAACGGAGGGTATTCTAAGTGGCTGGGAAAAGGCCCAGAGTGAGGGAGCTGGCTTATTTGGGGACCTGGTAAGTGGCTTTCTAGCCAGAGGACGAGTTGATTAGGGAGAGCTGCCAGGATAAGGAATCTAGACTATTCTTTGAACATAATTATGGCAGAGTTTTAAACTGGGGACAGATATGGTCAGAGTCAGCATGTTAGAAAACTGATTCTGGCAGCCATAGAGGATGGATTGGAAGAAAGTGAGAACAGAGGCTGGGAGGTCGGTCAGGGGATGGTAGATCCTCACTCAGGCAAGAGAAGAGTGTACCGTGGGGTATAGGGCTGATGGGGAGAATTCTGAAGCTAAGTAGGAGTCTTGGGTCTCTAGCCTAGAAGCCATCCACGGTGGCCGGGGCTTGGATGCTTCGTGGGGTCAGGGCTGGAGGAGATATTTGTTCTTGTTACAAATATGGGTGAGGTACACCTAACCAGCAGCTTCCTTTGACGACTCTCCTCCTGCCTTCCCAGGAGCCTGTTCGATCTGAGGAAGGCCGGGACATGGCGAACCGGATCAGTGCCTTTGGCTACCTTGAGTGCTCAGCGAAGACCAAGGAGGGGGTGCGGGAGGTGTTTGAGATGGCCACTCGGGCTGGCCTCCAGGTCCGCAAGAACAAGCGCCGGAGGGGCTGCCCCATTCTCTGAGGTCCCAAGCCTCCCCTCCTCCCTTCACAGGGTGCAGGAACTCCCCCTGCCCCCAACAGCCCCACCCTATTAGGGATCCCTGCTGAAGGCTCCCTTTCCCAACTCCCTCCTGCCCAGGACTGCATCGCGCTTCCCCAGCCCTGATGGTGGTGGCCGTAGGCCCCGACTCAGCACTCTGGGAACCAGAGCACAGTCCCTCCTCCTGTTGCCTTGGTCCAGGGGTGGGGCTCTTGATCCCTTTGGCCTTCCCCAGAGGATCATCACACCAGCACTTTATACACTTCTGGCTCACAGGAGAGTATGTGGGGTAGGGGACTTGGAGGGTGTAACCCAGAGTCCCGGGCCCCCGGTGTTTCTGCTTTGGGCAGGGGCCTTGCATCTGGCTGTACTTGGTGTGGGGCATGAATAAAGGCCACAGGCTCCAACATGTGTGTGGCTTCCTGTCTTTCTCTCCTGGTCCCTGTGAGCCTGGAGTCCCATCTCTCCAGGGTGCTTGCCAGGCTGGCCCCCTGTCTGCAAAGGCAGGACTCCCGGGCAGGCAGGGTGGAGTCTTGGAGAAAAGGATGAGGTCATGCCTGGCTCTGGGCCTTGGAGGCGGGTGAGGGGAGTGGTCTGGAGCACTGGGCTAAACTTAGAAGCCTGTGGGTGGCTTCCCTGCCACCTCCCACTAGATTTCCTCCCCTGGACATGGGGGTTGGGTTCCTTTCTGGGGGGGGGGGAGGGGTATGGCCCTGGGCTGTTGTGACAGTCCCACCCTCCCCTGTGAGGTCATCTTGGGAGTTCAGGAAGCTGGGGCCAGGCTGAAGAGACAAGGAGGCTTTTGCATAGAATAAGCTTTTTTTTTTTTTCAGTTTTACTTCCTCCCCCTTCCCCCAATTGTTAGCAGCTTGATGTTAGCAGCAGGGGAAGGGTCGGGTGGGCGGTCCTCAGAGCTCATTCCTCCACTCGGGCTCCACTTGCAGGGGCAGGCCCCCTTCACCCTCCCGCGCCTGGCAGTCGTGACTTTTGGGTCCTACAAAGAGAGGAGGCCAGCTCTGTTAGTAACTTACATCCTCCCTCAGCACTGTCCCCCAACCAAGCCCACCCTGGCCCAGCCATACCTGAGGTAGAGGGGCTGAGTTTGCTCAGACCCTGGAGTAAGTTCTGCCCCTGCTGCAGGTCCAGTTTGGCAGGGAAGGGGCACCCGGTATACCCCCCGTTTTCTTTACAGAACTCTAGGAATCTGTGGGGTACAGGGACATCCACACACACAGCTGCACAAGGCTGGCTGAGTACCAGCAGAGGCTGGAGGCCCAGCCTTGGTCCTGCACATGGGGCCTGTGCCTTGGGGCAAGTTACTTAACCTTGGCAAATGGGGATATTGTTAAGATAAACAGATTGGGGCTTCCCTGGTGGCGCAGTGGTTGAGAGTCCGCCTGCCGATGCAGGGGACACGGGTTTGTGCCTCGGTCCGGGAGGATCCCACGTGCCGCGGAGCGGCTGGGCCCGTGAGCCATGGCCGCTGAGCCTGTGCATCCGGAGCACAGCTCCGCAACGGGAGAGGCCACAGCAGTGAGAGGCCCGCATACCGCAAAAAAAAAAAAAAAAAAAAAGATAAACAGATTGGAGAGGCCTGCATACCGCAAAAAAAACCAGATAAACAGATTGGAAGATTAACTGAGCCCCAAGGGTGCTTCATAAAACTACAGCTGTCCTAGGCTGGGGGCTGTGGCCACCAGGAGGGATTGTGGGTGGGATGCTCACACTTTCCAGTCGGGGTCGTGGCCCAGCAGGAGCGGGTTGCCCACCACGATGAGCAAAGCCTTGGCCCGGGTCACAGCCACGTTGAACCTCTGATAAGAAGAAATGCTGGGGTCACAGCAGGGAAGAGCCCTCAGGAAGGAGGAGTCCCTGCCACCCCCCAGCCCCCGAACCTTGGGGTTCTTGAGGAAACCCAGGTTAAAGTCCAGATCCAGCTGCACAAAGCTCTGGCTGCTACGCACGGTGGAGATGAGGATGACGCTGCGCTCCTGGCCTTGAAACTCTTCCACGGAGCCCACCTAGAGGGGAGGGATGGCCTTGAAACCCTTCCACGGAGCCCACCTAGAGGGGAGGGAGGCAGTGGGGGACCCAGGGACCAGCCCCGCCTCGCCTCAGTGAGACTGAGGGCAATTGTCACCGTGGAGTGAGCCAGTGTCCTGCTGGGCAGGAAAGAGGACAGGACAGTGCCATGGAAGCTGAAACCTGAAGGCCGAATCCAGTTAAAGGGATGGGGGCTCGAAAGGGTTCTAAGCAAAGAAAACAGGACTGCAAAGAACAATAACTCAGCAGTGTTTTTCAAACTTTCCTGAAGACAATCACTCAGTACTTGTTAAAAATATGTAACCTTAGGAGCTTCCCTGGTGGCGCAGTGGTTGAGAGTCCGCCTGCCGATGCAGGGGACACGGGTTCGTGCCCTGGTCCGGAAGGATCCCACATGCCGCGGAGCGGCTGGGCCCGTGAGCCATGGCCGCTGAGCCTGCGCGTCTGGAGCCTGTGCTCCGCAACGGGAGAGGCCACAACAGTGAGAGGCCCGCGTAACGCAAAAAAAAAAAAAAAAAAGTAACCTTAGGCCCTAACCCAGACCTCCAGAATCAGAATTTCCATGAGAGAGGCCTCTAACTCTTAAAGCCCTGGGTGTCAACCCTGGCTGCACGGGAGATCACCTGAGGAGCCGGTAAAAGAACCTGATGCCCTGGCTCTGCCCCCAGACAGCCGCGTTAATTGGTTGGGTGGAGCCCTGGCGCTGGCAGCACTAAAAGCTCTCCAGGTGATTCTTATCTGAGAAAGAACTGAGCTGCCGACTGACTCAGAGGGTGGGAGAGGTGAGTGGGGACATCATCACATGACAGGTCAGGCAGGCTGGGGAGTCTGGACTTTCTCCTTAGGGCAGAGACCTTAAACTAGCCTGATCATCAGAATCACATGAGGTGCTTGCTAAACATGAGGGCTTCCCGGTCCCATCCCAGACCTACAAGTTGGGATCTCCAGGAGTGAGAGGCATGGGGAAAGCCCAAGTTTGTCTCAGGCAGCGAGGGTGCGGCAGGGACTTGGGCTGGCCTGCAGCAGTGGGGCAGGGACCCGAGGAGGTGTCTGGAAGTGGGGAAGAGACCGGGACAGAAGTCAGGGAGGGAATGTGAGACAGTGGCGAGGGTCACCTTCAAGTCCTTGATGTCATCCAGTCCCCGAAGCTCCTTGTCAAGTTTGGTGATGCAGTAACGAATTTTTTCCACCTGGAAGATGGGGACGGGTGCCTTTCTCTCATGCCATTACACCCGTGCAAGAGGGTGCCAGGCAGGAGGCCAGGGAGCTGGGGGGCAAAGAGGGAGGTGCAGCTGACCTCTGCGCTCTTTTGAGATATGGGGCCAGCGGAGGCCTGAGCCGGACCCTCTGCCTAGTGGTCTGGCTAAGGAGGTACCATCTGGGGGGACCCAGCCCTGATGGGAACTGAGGACCTGACCTGCTTCCGGTATGGAGAGATGACGCCCACGCTTCGGGGGCTCAGACGGGCTTTGCCCTTCTTGGAGGAGCGGGCCAGGAGCTGCTTCAGGTAGGAAGTCACCGTGGCAGCCTCTTCGGGGTTGAAGAAGGATGGGCTGTTGCCTTCACGCTCATCCTTGCCCATTACGCCGTGAAAGATGATGGGAAAGTCCTGGACACGGAGTCAGGGGAAACCCTCAGCTGGACCTCCCTGCCTGCCTCCCTTCCCTCCCACCCTCAAACCCTTCCAGGGAGTGGGGGATCCCAGGCCTAGGTGACAAAGGGAGGGGCTCATGGCTTCCACTCAGAGCCTCCTGCTACCCAGCACCCTCAGTAAGAGGGAGGCTGGGGTACAGGGGTAGGAGCCTGAGCCCCAGCCCCGCTCAGCCTCACCTGTCGAGGCAGACCCTCCCAGCGGCAGAAGCGCTCTCTGTCCACAACGTCCGCACAGGCCTGCAGCTCCCCTTCATAATACAGCTGGTTAGGAATGTCCAGGATGGTGGGGTGAGACCTGGGGGGCAGGAGGAAGGAAGAGCAAGACCAGGGGGCGGATTAGTTCTGCCCCGCCCTCAGGGACCTCCGCTCCACCTGCTTGGAGCTCACACACACTATCCTCCTGTCTTCCCGCCCACTGCATAGCAGACTCATTCAGCTACAGTTTTTGCTGCTGGGCACTGTTAACCACAGAAACCAGAACCAAATGTGGCTCCTGAGAACATCCAATCCACAGATTTCATAGACCAGTCAAATTTAAGTGAAAACACCAAGAAATTGGGGGCCCATTCTCAAGTTTCAATTTTGTCAAGGAAGGACAATACAAAAGCAAGAATCACCTACTATCGCCATTATTGGATGAGATAAGGTGCTAAATCCAAAAATATCAGCAGTACTAACACAACAGCTAACAGTATTGAATTCCTAGTGGACTCATCTAAGGAACTAAAGATGTAGGAACTCATCTGAGCATTTTAGATATACGAACTCACTGACTGAAGGAAGCATAGCTCTTTAACTCGAATAACCATTAGGTTTATGAAAAAATACATTGTCCCTGTTTTTCTCATTTCTCCTTGGATGCCTAGAAACTTCACCTGGGACCAGCGTCAGATATATTCCGGTGTCTAGGAACCACTGACCATCCCGTGAGGTACAGATAAGCAACTGGAGGAGCAGGGACGGGACTGGGGAGAAGAACTCCCACCTTCCAGCTGATAGTCTTTCTGCATCACGCAGCCTCTGAGGACGGTGGGATGGAGCCGCCAGCTGCGCTTGCAGAGGGTGTGAAGGCAGGGGATGACACAGAGGGTGCGGGATACCTGTAGTTGCGTAGCAGCTTGGTTATGAACTGGGCGTTATAGCCATCAGGGCCCTTCTTGTACAGGGCATTGTAGGTGAGCAGCCGCTCCAGCAGTGAGTACCCCAGCCCATGCTTCTGGGTCAGTGGGCAGCGCAGCACAGGCCCCAGCTGCCGAGGGTCTCCTGCCAGCACCAGCTGCCCTCCTGGATTGTCTGCTTCCTTGACTTCCATCAGCCCTGGGAGATGGGTAGCGTGAGGAGAAAGGTGTGTGGTGGGACCTCCCCGATGCCATGTGGGGTAACACACTCGCAGCCCCCCGCCCCCGAGCCCCTCACCTGCTATGGCCACCAGGCTCTCTGGCTCCATGGAGTGGCCAGCCTCATCGATGAAGATGTGTGTGAAGTGATCGATGGGAAACTGGGCCGAGACCAACCTGGGAGGTGTCAGGCCAGGCAGGGGTCACATCCAGGCACGCGACTACCGAACCTGAATGCTCCCCCAAGCTGGCCCTCCCCCCAACTCCCCAGGCACCATTCTTCCGCATTTCCCCAGCCCGCTACCTCTTAGCACACAATTTAAGAGATGCGCACACACACACTTCCCACCTGCTGGCAGTGATGAGCGTGGTAATTAACACACGATATTCCTGCAGCTTCTTCTTGGAAGGAAACACGTAATCCCCCTTCTTTGCATCCCAGTTACAGCAGGGCTGAGGGTCATGCAGGGAGGGGAGTCAGCTTGCCTCCACATCCATTCTCACCCTCGCTCTGGGTCTGGGCACCCCCCCTCAGGCAATTTTATTTACCTCTCTCACTTTACACACAGGGAAACTGAAGCCCAGAGAGCAGTCCTGACCCACCCAAGGTCATACAGCGAGTATCAGAATCCAGGTCTCCTAGTTTCCTGGCCCCAGCGCCTACCCAGAGCAGCACCCGCCACCCCTTGGTCCCCCGCCTTCCCCAAGTACCTTGATGTCCTCAGGCACCATGCGGATATCCCTGCTGGGAGCCAGGAGGCGGTAGATGGAGCTGGGCAGGTGGACCCGGAGGCGTTGACAGAGGAGGTCGGCCCCCGAGTTGGACGGAGCACAGGCCAGGATGTGGGCTTTGGGCAAGTGCTTCACCACCTGGGGTGGGGATGAGCACAGTGTGGGAAGCAGCTTCTGGTCTCCAGGGGGAGGGGAGAGGGAGAAACATGCCTGTGACTCAGGGTGGCGCAGTGTGGCATCTGCCTCCCATTGCTGAGGGAGGGAGTGACTCAAGAGGCAAGTTCAGATCGGCAGCCCCCTGCTAG
This sequence comes from Tursiops truncatus, assembly GCF_011762595.2. Taxonomy (NCBI): domain Eukaryota; kingdom Metazoa; phylum Chordata; class Mammalia; order Artiodactyla; family Delphinidae; genus Tursiops; species Tursiops truncatus. The sequence continues at coordinate 85,052,043 of NC_047034.1, forward strand.
TCCAGCAGCCCTTTAACGCTGGAAAACTGCTGCCGTAATTATACAAGGCTACGGTGATTGAGACGTGCAGTACCCAAGCTGCACGCCCTGCTCGACAGCCACACTGGCCCTCGAGGCCAGTTCGGGGGCGTGCGTTCAGGGAGCCGGAAGGAACCAGAAGGAACCAGAACCTGCTTTGTCCCGGGGGGGAGTCAGAGTGTAGGCCACAGGCCTACGCTCAGGCCCCACCTGCTTGATGGCTTCCACTAAGGTGACAGTCTTGCCAGTGCCTGGAGGCCCAAAGATGATGTACGGGGCGGGGCGGGTGGTACCCATAACAATGTGCTTCATGGCCTGCAGCTGCTCCGGGTTGGATTCCAGACTCCGGTCGTACAGCCTAGCGGAGGGGCCACAAACACGATATTGTCCGCGTCCAGGAGGCCTCCCTGACCTCGTCCCCTACACCCACCCTCCAAGTGGCCCCAGAGCCCCTGCCCACAGTCTCACTTGAGCTTCACATCTGAGGGCAGGAGCGGGACCCCACGAGAGGCCACAGGGAAAAGCAGGGGCCACAGCGGCCAGCGCCCCGTCAGCTCCAAGGCACGGTGCTGCACCCGCAGGGGCTGGCGGTTGAAGGTGAAGTTCACCTTGAAGGTCAGCCCATCCACAAAGCGGCTCAGGAGGCTTTGGGAAGGGGGAGAGAGAGGGGGAAGAATTCCAATTGCGGGGGTGGGCAATAAAAGGCCAGGACTCTCTCCATCTACTCCAACTCCACTCCCTTTCCCAGACCTCCAAGCAATCCTCCAGGAGAGGAAGATGGTGAGGCATCTCAGGGTCCCCCTGCCCTGTCCCTGGGGTCCCACTCACTCTGAGGAGAAACACCCTCCTCCCTTGGCCTCCGGGACACCTGCAGACCTTCCTGCAGCTCAGGGCTCCCCCAACACCTACCCTGTGGAAAAACTCAGCTTGACCCGGTCCAGTTCCACCTTGTGCACAAAGCCCTTGTAGGTGACGGGGTCCTCCTGGTGTGTCTCAGAGGACAAAAGGGCAAATAGGTGGTCACCCCGCAGCACTGAGGGGCGGCTCTCGGCCACCCCGGGAACCTATGGGGCACGGACAGCGGCAAGCTTCTAACCCGAAGACGGCCAGTGGAGGGCCCACTCCAGACCCCAACTGAGACACAGTTCTGAGGATCTACCCTCTACCCCAGGTTCAGGGAGCTTTGCCTCTTTCCTCTTCTGCCAGACAGGGCAAGAGTCAGGGGAGATGAAGAAGGGACAAGTCTGCCCACGGTGCTCAGAGATGCTGAGCCCAGGAATCCTGGAAACCCTCCAGGGCATGATTTCAAGACTTGGAGGCCAGCTTCCCAGCAAGTCCGGTTGCCCTCTTGGCCAGCTCTGCTCCTACTCTGCCTTTAAAATCTTGTTCAAAACTCAGTTCCTGTAGGAAGCTTTCCCTGATCATCCTCACCTGCCGTCCCTTCTCACTGAGTGCCTTTCTCGGCACAAGTGTGCAGGAATCCATTCTCGTGTGTAATTCCGGGCTTAGATGTACACATTCAACATCTGAGAGCTGGAGAGGGCTCTAAGAATTATCTAGTCCAGCTCCATGCTTTTCAGGTGAGGGAACTAAGGCCCAGAGACAGCAAAAGACTTGCCCAAGGTCATGCAGCCAGTGGTAGCAAAGTCTAGACTAAAACCCCAGTCCTCCCTATTGCCTTGCTCTGACCCCTCTTTTGGGGCCCAGATGCCCACTCGGCAACTTGCTGAGCCCTCTGGACAGGAAAAACTTCATCTTCCTTTTGTTCTTCCCACAGCTTGTGGGTTGGCTAACTTGAGTCCATCCTCCCTGCTACCGATCCAACCCCTGACCTCCAGCGTGAGCAGCCCGGGATTCTGGTCTACGGGGTCCCAGGTCATAGGCACCGACTCCAGGTCATAGTGCCGGATGTCATGCTCCATCTGCAGCTCCTCCAGGTGCAGCAGCAGCCGGAGCTTCACCTCGTAGTTCCTCCACTTCAGGGGTGTCTCCAGCTGGGCCCTGGCAGTGATGGGTGGGGGGGTTGGAGGGAGGGGACGGGAATGGGATGGGTCAGGCAACCCCCATGTCCGGGAGCATCCACCCTCTCCCTCTGCAGCTCTGGGACTATGAAGACATCAGGAATCGGGGAAGACTAGAAGGGCAGAGAAGCAGATGGGGGTCAGAGGCCTCCAAGAAGGGAGCCCCTGCCCCCCAAGCTCAGACCTGACTCGCATTCGAACTGTGGATCCTGAAGCCTGGAACATCCTTTCTCCTAGATCCTCCTATTACTCACACGGTCACCTCATTCAAATGTCATTCTCTGCTCAAATGTCACCTCCTCAAAGAGGCCAGGACTAGCTGCCCTCTGCAAAATAGCACAGCCCACCCCTTACCCTGCTTTAGCTCTTTAGTTAACTCTTCACAGCACTCATCACTACATGAAACAAGATGACAGATGCTCACTTTCCCCACCTAGGATGTCAGGGCCACCAAGCGAGTGATTCACCTTGAATGGTGCCTGGCACATGGCATGTGCTCAGTAAGGGGATAAATGAGCTGAGCACAGGAGGCTGAGGACAGAGGCATGGGGCAGTGGGAAGAAGCCAGTGGAAAAGAAACATATAAAGCAGCACAAGGGGTGCAGAGGGGGGGTACTTACTTGATCTCAGCAATCTCCTTTGGGGCAGTGAAGATACTTGTTCCCTGCAGAAGGATGGGGAGCAGCTGCCGGAGGCGGGGGGGTGGGTAGTATGTTCCCAGTGCCATACTTAACTCCAGGTCATAGCTCTTAGCACTGCAGGAGGGAGAGAAGAAAAGCTATTACAAACACAGAGACCCTTCACCTTCAGAGTCTCCGAGAAGGCCCCTCCCTGGAGGAAGCACAAGGCTCTGCTTCAACACTATTGCTGAAGGGGGTCGGCAGCCTTTGCCCTAGGAGACAGGACTCACTGTCTCATGAGGCTGCTCACGCCAAGGTTGGACCATCCTCATTTTTGGAAAGCATGATACTTGGAAGCATTAAAAAAAAAAAAAATATATATATATATATATATATAGGGAATTTCCTAGTGGTCCAGTGGTTAGGACTCTGTTCGTCCACTGCAGGGGGCCCGGGTTCAGTCCCTGGTCAGGGAACTAGGATCCCACAAGCTGCATGGTGTGGCAAAAAAAAAAAAAAAAAAAAAAAAAAAAAAAAAATTTAAACACACCCAAAAAAATATGCATATAGATATGTATATAAACAATACATGTTCATCAGAGAGAAAAAATCAGAAAACAGGTAATAAATAAATGAGTAAATAAACAACATTCTCACCATCCAGGGATAACCAATGTTAACTTTTTGGCATGCAGCCTTCCAGACATTTTTCTTTGTCAAATTGTATTATACACATATATTTTTACTTACTCACTTAACTTTTTGGCCCTGCTGCGCAGCATGCAGAATCTTAGTTCCCTGACCAGGGATCGAACCCATGCCCCCTGCAGTGGAAGCTCGAAGCCCTAACCACTGGACTACCAGGGAATTCCCCTACACACATTTTTTTTTTTTTTTTTTTTTGTAGTACGCGGGCCTCTCACTGTTGTGGCCTCTCCCATTGCGGAGCACAGGCTCCGGACATGCAGGCTCGGCGGCCATGGCTCACGGGCCCAGCCGCTCCGCGGCACGTGGGATCTTCCCGCACCGGGGCACGAACCCCTGTCCCCTGCATCGGCAGGCGGACTCCCAACCACTGCGCCACCAGGGAAGCCCCATTACACACATATTTTTAACAGAAAGAGCACAATGGTCTTACGGTTTGCTCAGTATTTTGTGAACACCTGGACATGTCAAAAAGAGCTGTTTACACGTATATGATTCCATTCATATAAAATGTCCAGAAGAGGGAAATCTACACAAAGTAGATGAGTGGCTGGTTAGGGCTGGGGGGTGGGGATGGGGAGCAGAAGAGGTGATAACTAAAGGGTACGCGCTCCTTTTGGGGGTGATGAAATGTTCTAAAATGGATTGTGGTGATGGTTGCACGTATCTGTGAATATACTAAAAGAAGCACAGAATTGCACACTTTAAACAGGTGAATCGTATGGTATATGAACTGTTTCAATAAAGTTGTTAAAAAAGAGAGAGAGAGAGAGAAAGAGAGAGAGAGACACGTGTCCACCTTGGCTGACTGATAATCCATCATATAGTCAAAAATACTTGAAATTTTTTCACTGTCCTCATATCTGCTTTTCTTCCTAGACAGAAAAGGTCTCTGAGGTCTTCAGGAGTTAAGAACTCACAGTTAGGAAAGGGGGCTCTGTGTTCTTCCCAAGGGCCCACACTGTGGTGTTGGGACACCCCCAGCCAGGACTGGGTTGGAGGGAGGACTTACCGGTCGGGTCTCTCTCCTTCCTCTATCCGGTTGGTCACCACAGGGTTTCTCGTGATCTGGGTCCGCTTGAAGGGAGTCGTGGGCTTCAGTTGTGCTGCCAGGGGGCTGTGGGCCACGACGGCCAAGAAGCGGGCAATGTAGAAAGTACCAGCTCCTTCTGAGCCTGGCTCCCCAGGTCCTAGCAGCTCCCAGAGCACGGTGGCTGGGAAGTAGCCCACAAAGCTGGTCTTACAGTGGACATGGAGCTCATAGCATTCACCTGGGAGAGGATGGCTGAGTGAGTCGGGGTGGGGAAGGGACCCTCCCACCAGCACCCCAACCCTGACATTCCCCCCCAGAGCCCCATCCCAAGGTAGGAGACCATGGGCCAGCAACAGCACGTTCCTGAAGCATCAGACCTTCCTAGGGCAGGACTCTGTCCACCAGAGACTCTTTCCTTTGGGAACCCACTCACCAGGGCCCAGTGGGCAGGGCAGCTCCCGGTCTCCATTGCAGAAGGCAAACTGGGGGGTCCGGCAGAATGGGAAGAGGTGGGTGAGGGTGACAGGCTGGGTTCCTCCATTCCGAAGCCTCAGGGTCAGCACCTCCTTGCGGTTCAAATCCAGGCGGATAAGGAGCTGCCCATCTCGGGCTTCATGGGGCCCCTGGACCTCCACGTCCACCCCATGTTTCCCGTGAAGATACTCGGTCCTGGGGAGAGTGGGAGTCAAGAGCACGGCTGGGGCCCGAGCAGCCAAGCCTGGGGGTTGCCCTCGGAGAAAGTTACAGGCTTGGGGAGGCTGGCCAAGTGCCAGCTGTGCTCAGGAAACCCATCCCCTCCCCCAGGCCAATTAGCTCCTTTCCTGCCCTTCCCCCAGTCCTTGTAGGATGGAGCCTTACCCCAAGCGGAGGCAACCGCCTCTCTCCCCAGCCAGACACGCCCCCCACCCCGTCACACACCTGTCATAAAAGATCGTGGCCAGCAGCGACTTGTGGTGTTTGCTGATCTCCGACCCCGGCTTCATTCTCCTCTTTTCTGGGAACCACACGTCGGCCCAACGGTCGAGCCCGAAGAACCTGACCCGGGTCTTGGTGACGTAGGCCAGGTTGGCAATCTTCATTCCATACAGCATGGAGGAGAAGCCAGGGGCGGGGGTCCCAAAGCTGCCGGGAGTAGAGGAGACTGGGGAGTGAGGGACGGGGGCAGCAAGCTGGGGAGGGCATCTGAGGGCCGCTCTGTGCGGGACAGGACGGGGCTGGGAATGGCAGGAATTTTTAATGTTTTCAGGGAAGGCAATGGGACACCCTCAAGACAAAATATGGTTGTTTTAAACAGCAGGCGGTGGACGGTGCACTTCTAAGGAGAACAGCCCAACGATGGGCTATTGAATTGGAGGACTAAGGAAAGAGAGAGAGAAAGGAAGATTTGTGGTGGGGGGGCAGAGGGAATTGGGGACAGAAAAGATACAAACACTGAAGCGGAAAGAGCTAAAGCTGAGGGGGAAGCCGAAGAAGCTGATTCAGGGGGGTGGATTCGGGGTCCAGCCCGCTGGTGAGGAGTGAGAGAGGGGCAGAGAGTACAGATGTCCAGGGTGTGTGGGCAAGGTGGCTGATCAGACAGCAGTTTCCCCCTGAAGTCATAGGGTGCAGGTGGAACCCAAGCAGGAGGGAAAGGATCCTTCTCCAGAGATCAAATAGCTTGTTTGGGCCTAGAGAAGGTGAAGACAGGGAAAACTGGTCAGAAGGACAACAACCTCGAGGTGCAGCGCCTGGAATTCAGTTTAGTCAGCTCAACAAACGCTTACAGAGACCTGTTATGTGCCAGACACTGCGCTAGATGCTGGGGCTTCAAAGAGGCCTCGAGGAGCACAGACGGAACACATTCGTTCCAGCCCGCTGCCGGGAGCTCAGCGGGGTGGGGCTCAGCCCTGGCGGCTTCCCGAGAAACGGCGTCAGAACTGAGTCCTGAAGGCTGAATGGGTGTCATTCAGGCGCAGGGGGAGCACGGAGTGTGAGCCCAGGAGCGGGCGTCTACGAAGAACACGTGCCGAGAGGCTGTGGGGACCGCCCACTCTGCCACTAGCTGAGCCATCTCGGTTACCTCGCAGAGCCTCACTTTGCTCCTCTATAAAATGGGGATAATGGCAGACTCATCTCCCGGGGTGGCTGTGAGGATTACATGAGAGAAGGACACTGTGGTGTCCACTTAGCCCAGTGCTTGGCACATAAGATCTCAGTAAGGTGCGCTCTGATTAGTATCACACCCCGTCTGGTGGTACTAGAGTGAAGAGTGCAAGGAAGGGATTGGCTGGAGGCAGCAGAGGCGGGCAGGGACCAGGTCTTGCATAGTTTTGCATGCCAAGCCACGAAGCCTGCACTTGACCCTGAAGGCCAGAAGCTCTCCTCCTTTACTGGCACCCAAGAGCCAGAGGACATCCCCACGTGCGACACACTTCATGGACACATTCAAGATCTGGACAGCTGACCACCCACCCTCCATGCTTTGTAGGGAATGAAAGGAAATCCTAGCTCCTAGGAACCATGGTAATGCCTATTTAACTATTAAGGCTCAATCAGCATGGTCACTCACTAGCATATATAAGATCATTTATGGTTACGGACATTTCCCTGGTGGCCCCTGCCTATAACTCTGCCCCTCTCCCTCCCGCCAAGCAAACGAGTGATACCATTCAGAAAACTTTGAATCGGCTCTGATTTGCCTTAAAGAGATAATAAATCATTTGAAAACACAATAGAAAATGCTCAGGAAATGTTAGCTACTATTATTAGTATCCTATTAGTAGCAATAGTAGTACTAATAGTAGCAGTAGTAGTAAGAGTAGCAACTTACTTTCAGCCTGCACCAGAGGCTACACTGTGGTTACAGAACCACCCCGTTGGTGGGTTTTAAGCAGGGGAGTGGCAAGATCATATTTGCATTTCAGATCACTCAGGCATCAGGATTGGAGGATGCATTTGCTGGAGGCAAGACTGTAGGCAGGGAGACCAGTTAGAAGAAGGCCATTGCAATCGTCCAATTAAAAGATGACAAGGGCCCAAACAAGGCAGTGGTGAGGATAGAAGAGGGGACAGATCTGATATTGAGAATATAAAATTAGCAGAATTTGGCTTTGGACAGGAGAGGGAATGGAGGCTGGGAAGAGGGAAGGAGTCGAGGACAACACCCAAACCAATGGCTTGGCTTCAGGAACTATTCCTGAGATAGGAGGTAAAAACAAGAGGAGGAGGAGGCTGGAAGGGCTGACCACAACATTTGGGTGTGGACATGGTCAGTCTGAGATCCCCGTGGTCCGGAGGCAGCTAGCTCCATGAATCAGAAGCTGAGAACTCAGGCCAAAGTCAAAGCAGAGCTTAATATTAGGGAGACGTCAGGCAGTAGTTACAACCAGAGAGTGTGAGTAGTCTGAGAACACCTGAGGCCAGCATAACCCAGGGAGGAAGAGAAAACAGCAGGTACCACTAAGAGAGGGAGGAGAATCAGGTATCAGGCTCAAACGCTGCTGAGGGGTCCAGGCAAAGGGACTGAAATCAGGGCGTCATCAGACACTTTCCCCCCGGGGCCCCCTGGTCAGTGAGTCACTAAATTCCACGGATCAGGCACACACTCAAATGCCGACAGATGCCAGACTCCACAGGTATCTGATACCTGCAGCCGTCTCAGGCACCTGTACAGTCCCATTTTTGAGTCCTTAGTGTAAGAAGGACATGTGTAGTCCTACACATGTCCTTCTTACACTAATATACTATAATCTACCAGAAGAAAAGTGCAGGTGCTCTCAAATGCCCTGGAGCTCTCAGCTTAGTGCTGGGGAGAAAACGGAACCCTGAGGGGACTGGACAAACCCAGGAGCACAAGTCCTGTCTAAAGCGGGGAACTGCTACTCATCTCCAGACAGACGTTGCCAGCAGGGAATGCAGGCCCAAGATGGCCAGATCTGGCTTTTAAGAGAAGTCCAAAGCACAGTTTTAAGGTGAAATCTCCTATCTTTGGAAGCTTCTGCATGGACACATGGGCAGGAGGAACTCAACTTTACAAGTTTTGCAACTTCTACTATAGGTGCTACCGCGTAAGTAACTTTCAAATTATACCTCACATCTATTACTACTACCCAAATTCACTTGGTCTAAGGTGACAGGCATAAAAAATTAAAAAAAAGTTTTTTTTTTTAAATCACAAACTTAGTACATACTAGTTGAGAAAAGCACCAGTTCCTTTACACATCTAGTCACCTAGATTTCTAGGGGAAAAAAAGATAAACAATAGAAAAACTGAATATTCAACTTAAAGAGCAAACTCCAATGACCCAGAAGTATGAAAAGATGCTCTAAAAGTAGAGAAATGCAAACTACAGTAAAAAACGAGGTATCATTTTATTTCCATTAGACTGATAAAAAAGGAAAATAGGCACAACACGTGTTGCTATGTGGAAAAGAAAACTCACATACACTGCTGGTAGAAAAGTGAAGTATTACAACCTTTTGGAAAACAATCTGGCAATATCTCCTAACATCTGATATACAGGTATCCTTTAATTCATGAGAATGTATCCCATGGAAAAGAAAAGTACCAACATATAAGAACATATGTGCAAGGATGCTTACTGTAGAGTCATTCTCAGTGGCCAAGAATTGAAAACGAAACAAATGCCCATAAATAGGGAGATGGCTGAATAAGTTGTAAACATCCACACTACAGAATATTACACAACCATTAAAAAGAATGCAGCACACCCATTCAAATGACTAAAATTTAAAAGGCTGTCAACAACAAATGCTGACAAGGATACAAAAACACCAGAACGCTTGTGCGTTGTTGGCTGGAATATAACATGGTACAGTCACTTTAGAAAAAGGTCTGATAGTTTCTTGTAAAACCAAACATATAACGTAATGTTCTGATTTTTAATGAAAAGAATATATAACTATATTATGCATGGAATAAAAATTCATTAAGAAAGTAACGTGACTATAACATCTAGTGTAGACCTAGCACTGGTATTTATCCAATAAGTACTTGCTGGGAGAATGGGTAAAAGAAGTATCAAATAATTCCAGACTGTTATTTTATAGATGAAATAGGTAACAATGGCTGCCACACAGCACTGCTGTGCAATGGCTTGGAATGTTAAGTGTCAGGTTATATATATTGTCCAAACTTGGACAGCCTAACCCCAGGCAAGGTCAAACCAGAAGACCAGTCCAGAAGACTTTGCTGCCACCACGAAAAGAGGTTAAGCAACTTGCCCAAGATTAAAAAAAAAAAAAGTAAACATTATCTATCCTACGACTCAACAATTCCAACCCTAGGTATATCCCAGGAGAAATGAAAATATATGTCCACAAAATGTCTTGTGCAAGAATGTGCATAGCAGTTTTATTCAAAATAGCCCCAAACTGAAAACACTGTCCTTCAAACTATGATTTATACACACACACACACACACACACACACAATTTTTGGCTGCACCGTGCAGCATGTTGGATCTTAGTTCCCCAACCAGGAATCAAACCCGGGCCCCCTGCATTGAAAGCATGGAGTCTTAACCACTGGAACGCCAGGGAAGTCCCTATGATTTATATTCGATGGTAAAAAGCAATTACTGATACAACAACATGGGTGAATCTCAAACACATTATGCAGAGTGAAAGATGCCTTACACAAAAGAGTACATACTACATACTATCTGATTCCATTACATAAAGTTCTAGAACAGGTACTATCTCAGAAAAAAAAAAAAAAGATCAGAGCAGTGGTTGCCTCTGGGTGGGTAAGGGTGAGGACTAAATAGGACAGGAGATGAGGGAACTTTCTGGGGTGACGTCATATATCTTGATAGGGGGTTGCACACAGGTATATGGATTTGTTAAAACTCACAACAATACATTTGAAATTTGTCTATTTCACTGTCGGTAAATTTTACTTAAAAAAAAGTCGTAAACATGGGAATTCCCTGGTGGTCCAGTCATTAGGATTCCATGCTTTCACTGCCAAGGGCGTGGGTTCAATCCCTGGTTGGGGAACTAGGATTCCAAAAGCTGTGAGGTGCAGCCAAAAAAAAAAAAGGAAAAAAAATGTATATCATAAACAAATTTTGAACTGTTATAGTTAATAATGATCATGGTGACGTGTTTAGGGGTGAATTGTACTGATGTCTGTAACTTACTTTGAAATGCATCAAAAAATTAATATAGCTAAATGGGGAATTCCCTGGTGGTTCAGTGGTTAAGGCTCCCACTTCCACTGCAGGGGCACGGGTTCATCCCTGGTCCAGGAACTAAGATCCCCGTATGTCGGGGATCTATCTATCTATCTATCTATCTGGATGGATAGATCGATGGGCAGGCATGTGTCAAATGCAAATTAAGAAGTCCAGGTGAGGTGAAACTGAGCAGGATCCTGTGGCACAAAAGTCTTTCTGTGCCCCTTGTTTCTTGTTTGTAGAAATAAGTTTCATTCAGCCTCCTTTACCTTCCCAGAGTTCCAAAAGGCAGATTCAAACAGTTGCTAATCAGGGAAGGAGGGAATGCAGAAACAAGGGGGTTGAAGTCAAGAAACAATAGTGCAGCCTTGGGGCAGGGTCCTGGTTCCTCCTCAAGGAATATACATAACAATACCGTGGAGTTCTGTAGGAACTTAGGCCACCACCCAGGTGGATGACCGTAACTTCACTTCACGCTGAGCACAAGATTCCTGGAGCACTGCCCTGTTACCTCACCACCAACCAAACAGAAGAAAGTCACACACCTAGAAGCTCTCATCCCAGATTTTGCCTGTTAAAACTTCTCCCTGAAAACATCGGGGAGCTGCACAAGCCACCTGTTTTCCTTGCTTGGCCCTGTAGTAAACCTTTCTCTGCTCCAGACTCTGATGGTTCGGTTTGTTTGGCTTCACTGTGAGTGGGGCACACCAACTTGTGTTCAGTAACAAGGGTATATGATTGTTCACTGTCAAATTATTTCAACTTTTCTTTATGTTTGAAATTTCTCACAACAAAATGTTGGCAAAAAACCCCCAACAATACATTAGAAGAATATACCAGACAATTAGGAGTCATTTCCACGATGTATTGATGAATAAGAAAATCAGGATATGGAAAATGTGCTTAACATGATTTTTAAAAATAAAACAATAACAAACAAACAAACAAACCCTGATTGATATGAGTTACCTGAGTGTGGAGCAGAATGTGGAAATGGGGGTGGGATGCTGATATGAGAGGGGTCCACGACAAAAAGGATTAGATCATCATGATCCTATGTCGGTAAACTTACATAGGTGTGATGTAACTAGAGTCGGGCCTGCCTTATCCAGGGGTTCTGTATCTGAGGATTTAACCAAGCACAGACCAAAAATATTCGGAAAAAGAAGTTTCCAGAAAGTTGGAAAAAGCAAAAATTGAATTTGTTGGGCTTCCCTGGTGGCGCAGTGGTTGAGAGTCTGCCTGCTGATGCAGGGGACACGGGTTCGTGCTCCGGTCCGGGAAGATCCCACATGCCACGGAGCGGCCGGGCCCGTGAGCCATGGCCGCTGAACCTGCGCGTCCAGAGCCTGTGCTCCGCGGCGGGAGAGGCCACAACAGTGAGAGGCTCGCGTACCGCCAAAAAAAAAAAAAAAAGAAAAAAAAAAAAATTGAATTTGTTGCGCACCAGAAACTATTTACATAGCAGTTACATTGTATTTACAACTATTTACCTAACATTTAGATTGTATTCGGTATTATAAGCAATCTAGAGGTGATTAAAGTAACCCGGAAGAATATGCTGCAGAGGTTATATGCAAATACCACACTATTTTATGTCAGGCTATAGCACACTGAAATGTTGGAATTGGCAGGGCAGGGGTGTGTGTGTGTGTGTGTGTGTGTGTGTGTGTGTGTGTGTGTGTGTGTGTGTGTGTGTGTGTGTGTGTGTGTGTGTGTGTGTGTGTGTGTGTGTGTGTGTGTGTGTGTGTGTGTGTGTGTGTGTGTGTGTGTGTGTGTGTAGGGGGCGTGTTTCTGGAACCAATCCCTTTTGAATATCAAGGGATGACAGTATGCATGCATAAACAGATGTCAAAGAGTGGTTACCAAAAGTATTAAAAAAATATTTAAACAGGACGAGTACCTAGCATAAAACATTAAGGGATCCCACTCCCTCACTCCCAACTACCTGCTTAACTGTTCGATATATGTATTTTCCAGGCCCTTTTCTATGACTTAAAAAAAATACATTTTTAATGACACATATTTTTTGTGTGCTACCCATACTATTCTACAACAGACTTCTTTCACCACCATGGACAGCCTTCCATGACAACATTTTACCAAGCCACCTCTTTTGAATGGCTGCAAAGGATAGCACAGTATGAATGCACTGTGGTGTACTTAACTATTTGTTCCGTGATAGACAGGCTGCCTACAATTTTTGGCTATTTCAAACGTTACAATAACCATCCTTCTGGGTCAAAGAGAATAATGAACCTTTAGTTTTGCCAAATTGTCCTCCAAAACAAGTTGTACAAAACAAGTTGTACAAACTTACATTCTCACTAATAAGAATTTGAGAGAACCCTTTCCCAGACCCTAACATCAGAAATCTTCAATCCTTTAAACTTTTGACAATCTGATAAGGAAAAGAATGGTATCTTGCTTAAATCTGCATTTCCCTGATCATTAATATAATCAAGTATCTTTCCTTCTGTTTATTAGTCATTTATATTTCTTCTGTGAACTGCTTGATGATCTTATCATTTTGCCAAGCCCTATGAACTGTTCCTCCTGCTTCTGACTTCACAGCTCCTCTCCTGGTCCATCCCCTAAGAGTCTGCAGGAGGTTTCAACAAACGCAAATCAGATAACGTCTCCCGACTAAGTCTAACCCTTTAATATGGCCCACTTGGATGCACCACAATTAACAATGACACATCAACAACACAATAACATCATCAACAATAGAAAACATTTATTGAGCACTTACTTTGTGCTGTTCTAAGTAGCTACTTGCGTTAGCTCATTTACTCCTCACAACAACCCTTTGAGGTAGCAACTATTATCCCATTTTACAGAAGAAACCGAAGAAGAGGTCCACCCCACATCCATTCTAAATGGCACCTCAGCCATTCCCAGCTGTTGTACTGCTGCAACTCCTTCCAGACTTTTCTGCCACCGTTGGACATCCTTGGTCTGTAAAGCCCTGCCCCCCGTTGTTTGTTGGGTGAAAAATGACTAATCGTTTAGACCCAGTTCAGGAAAGCCTACTAGCCCGAGGAATGGTATTTCAGAATATCAGATTGTTACCGGTAGAACGGCCATTCCTCAGTTCTTGTCCTCTTGAGGGAAAGAATTCAATCGAGAGACAGAGAAGTTTCAAGCAGCAGCAGTTCTTAGGTGAAGCAAAAGAACCCTCTCAAGAAGGGAGGAGAGCGGGTCTGTCTGGGAACCAGAAGCAGCCCTGCAGTGAGCATAGGGTTGGTTTTTAGAGTGGTGAAAAGTCCCTCCCTGTGTCCTGCGTCATTTGATTGACAAGTTGATTGACAGCTTTAGCTTATGTAACTTTTCTCCTTATGCATAAACTGCCACGCCCCACCCACAGTGGGGTGGAGGTGGGGCAAAAATCGCAAAGCTGATTTATTATAAATACAGCATAACGAACCCTGGGTTACTCTGAGTCATCGCTTAGGTCTTGGGGCGCCTGCGATAACCGGTGATGGCAGTTTGGAAAGTCCATTGGGTTTTTGATACCTTGCTTGGTCATGAAACTGGCTGGAAACTTAGCAGTCCTTAACCAAAAAAGGGAGGATCTCTGGGTGTGTTCTCGTCACCAGTGTCCAGGTGGGGGAGGGAAAGATGACCCTGTCCAGGATGGGGCAGGACCACTCATGTCTGACTAGCTACCTAACAAGATTTGGAAGCGATCTTAAGGGGACATATAGTTCTGGGATTTACAAACTGTGGGTTGCAACTCTCATTTGTGGGCCAAGACCAGGACTTGCAAAACTGGAGTAAAATAGAGTAAAAAATATCAGAGGGCAGCGAGTGAAGCTAAGTACTGTTTCAAGGACACTAACTGTTGTGTGAAAGCTGTGTATACTAGACCCCAAAGTAAAATGTATTTTTTACTGTGGATAGAGGTCCAGAATGATCTTTCTAAAAACCCTGATTCTGTCAGTCTCCTACTTTGAAAATTTTTGTGCTTTCCTGTTTCTGTTAAGATTAAAAACAAAACAAAACAAAGAAAAACCCACAACGCCTCCCCACGGCCCACAAGGTCCTGCCCAGTTCAGCCCCTGCCTTGTCCCCTGTTCTTGAGAGTTCACCCGCAGCCTTTTAAGGTGCTACTCTCTCAGTCTGGACTGCCCTCCCCTTGCTTTACATCTGCTAACTCCATTTATCATTCGAGATTCTGCTCAAACATCACTTTCTCCCAGAAACCTCTGGTTCCTAGACTAGGTCAGGTCTCCACGTTATATGCTCTCAAGCATCCTAGACTTTTTCTCACAAGCACTTATCACAACAGAAATTAAAAAGTATTTGGTTTTAATTGCCTCTGTCTTCCTTAGTTAGGTCCCTTCTGTGTATCTACAGCAATTCACACAGTTTTGCTTTGCTCATAGGAGGCATTCAGCCAATATTTGTTGAATAAAAGAATGTGTCTCTTGCCCAAGGCAAGAATCATCTTCTCTAAGAAACTTTTCACGATGCCAGCACTTATTCCATAACGGACTCCTAACCAGCATTGTTAATGATAGCTACCACTTCCAAAGCCCATGCACTCTGTTACCCAGGGGAAATGCTTTACCTGTGATATTTTGGCCTCACACAACCCTGAGAGAAAGGCAGTATTTTAAACACTTAACAGTTAGGGAAATTTGGTCAAAATCAAATGCAACTAGTAAGTGGCAGAGTCAGGATTTGAACTCCAGCTATCAAAACACGATACTAGCTCCTGTAGTAATGAATGACATGTTTGTCTACACATCTGCCACTCCCTACTAGACTACACTCTAGAGGCAGGAACCAAGGCCCAAGCAAACAGCAGAGCCCCCATTTAATATATTTGCTAAATGAATAAAGACAGATGGGAAAAGTTAAGAGTTGGGAGCAGGGCACTTCATGACATCATAAAATAACCTAGTTGGAAGGGACATATCCCGCCCAGGGGAGGAAGCGCCCCAGAATTCCTGATACCAGGTGACTTGCTATACCTCCCCTACAGCCTTTTCTCGTATAGATCAGCTCTACCTACTAACTCAATTAGATTCTGGAAGCTTCTGTTGAGCATCTACCACATACAAGGCTCTATGCTGGGGACTGAGGGAAGGTGCCAACATGACGAAAGGCCTGTTCCTGCCTTCAGAGGCTCTACAGTCTTGTGGGGAGACAGTCACATACTAGCTCTAACACAAGGCAGGGTGTCATCTGGCTATAACCAAGAGTGAAGTATAAGCTATGAGAGCCCAGAGGAAGAAGCAATGAATTCCCATTGGGTGGATGAGGGTTGACGTCATAGCATAAGAAAGTTCTCTCTAATCAGAACAGAAATCTCTTCCACCCGGTGGTGGGTGAGACGGCCTTTTTTATTAGCCGCGTCACTCGGTTTGCTCAGTTTGCGGGGATCTCAGTTCCCCGACCAGGGACTAAACCAAGGCCGGGCAGTGAAAGCCCAGAATCCTAACCACTAGGTCACCAGGAAACTCCCCAAGGGGGCCATGTTGAGTGAACCCAGTTCTGCCTTCTGGAGTGACACCAAAGTATAATCCTTTCCCCCAGGACAGTCTTTAAAATATTCAGGGATAACTACCTTGTCCTCTCCAATTTTTCTCAAGGCAAACATTTCTCCCTTTCTTTGACTGGGTTTCACAAAAGAATGAATCAACATGTTAGTCTTTCCTCCTCCTCCAAGTACTAAGATATCTAGCCTTCAAGGCCAAGGCCGAGGTCAGTGCCACCTTCTCCATCGAATTCCCTAATAATTTCACGGGAGTGGTATCTTACTTGCCTAAAAACAAGTACGTACTAAAAAATGACTTTTGAAATCCTTTAAATTCACCCATAATGTACAGTAAATGTGGTTTTCTATATGCCTGTTTGCGGTTATCTGACATAGCCTGTTTTCCCCCAGTATTGGAAGATATTGTGTAGCTTTGATTTAGAGATGACAAAGACTCTCTCCTTGACTAAACTTTAGTCAGGCCCCTCTGAACCCTCTTCTGCACTAGGCCTCAACTTTGCCCCGCTCCCAGCCCCTTACTGTCTCCTCTTAGTGATTTTTCCATCCATGACCCCCTCACTCTGCTCTTGGTTATAAATTCCCAACTGTCTTTGCTGTATTGAGAGTTGAGCTAGATCTCTCTCCCCATTGCAATACCCCTACTGCAACAGAATCAAATAGTCTTCCTCACCATTTAAACAAGTATCAGAATAATAATCTCTTTAACAGAGCCAAAAGAAGTCACAGACTTTTGTTCAGAGCCACTTATTTTTTTGGACATAGGTGAATTCATGGATGTGAAGTGTTGATGATGTGACTCCATGGTAATTGTTCTTTCTTTACTTTCCTCCAGAATTTTTCTTATTATCTCTATTATAATCGTCATGCTATTTTACCATTTATTATAGTACACTGTATGCATATCATAGCCTCTTTTGCTCCCCTGGGATTGTGTATTTTTCTTTAGATTCCCCACAGTGCCCAACACAGTGTGAGGACAAAAAACAGATCATCATCTTTGCTCCTTCTTCAGATGTTGCTCAAGCTTGTTAATGTCCCTCTTAAAACGTGACACTCATTACTGAAAACGATATTCCAGAAATGATCTGGTCAATCTGGAGAATCACTTACCTCCTGCCCATCACACCAAACCACACTTCTATTAACACAGTCTAACACTTCTTTGGCTCTTTTAACAGCCATATCCGCCTTTTGGTGTGAGAAAACCCATGGTCTTTTTCAAGAGGACTGTTAGTAAGCCTAAATTCCCATCACCCAGTATTTATTTCTGTAAGTCTTTACATTTATCCCTTTAAAATTGTTCCTTGGTCTTCGGCCCAAGACTGCAGCCTGTTGATAGAGGAATTTTGAAGCACAATTCTGTGGTTTGAGAAAGAGAAGTCTCTTTGAGTTTTACTTGGATGGGAACAGGCAAGGGGGACCAAACAGCCTTTAGCCACAGGATGAGAAGGGGCCTCCAGGAGACTGGCCCCAGCCCGGGTCTCCATGGAGAAGCCACAGGTGCTAATGGAGGTTTGGTACGTATGCAGTTTGTGCCCTTTTCTTCTTCCCCGAGCTCCCTGAGACTCTCCCTGCTACACGGCGTCTCTTCAGCTCTCTGGGATAGTGAACCACCGAGGAAGCAGCCCCTCGACGAGGGGGCGGGGGTCCCCGTAAAGCTTGCGCAAGCGGGGATAGCCACCAGCAAGCAGCTCGCTCCCCGCGCTTCCGCGAAGCATGGGCCCTCTCCCGAGCTCCCCTCCCCCACGCCGAGCGCGGGCCCCCCCCCCCCCACCAACCCGCTCCCGCGGGCGGCGCGTGGGCGCAGCACCCGGCTCCCAGGACTGGTCCCGCGCCGCCGGGGGAGCGGGATGACGGGGAGGCTCTCCACAGGGACTCGACGCAGGGGCCCGGCCCGGGCAGAGCGGGCGGGCTGCGGGCGGCGCTGGCGGCGCGGGCGGGGCGTGGGCACTGAGCGGGAGGGGGGACTGCGCGGCCCCGGGACCGGCCGGAGCCACTGGGGGAGCTGCGTCCCTCCGCGCCCCGGGGCGGGAAGGGTGGCCCCGCCGCCAGGGTCGTGGCGGCAAGCTGGGCCCGCGATTTGGGACCGGGGAGTGGGCCGGCCCGTACCTGGTCTTGAAGTCCTGGTTATAAATGGTCCGCAACCGCTCGCGATCTGTCTCCCTGTCCAGTCCCCGATCGACCAGGAAATTCTCGAATCTCTGGCCCGTCTCCCGAAGCTGCCGGCAGCTGAACTTACTGGGCATCGCGGCGGCGACTGCGGCCCAGGCAGGAGGGTTCGTAGAAATGAAACTGAAAGTCGCCGCCGCGGCGGGAAGTTGGCGGCCCTAGGATGAGGGTGCAGCAGGGGAGAAACCCCCTAACTCTGACCCCTGATCCTGCAGGCTCCCTTCTCCCCCCACCAGGGTTCCCTCCTCCGTTCTTTTCCTACCTGAGCCTTCCCTTCGGTCTCTTCGTCCTATCCCCTCCCCCTCTTCCCATTAACTCTTTCCTAAGGAGTCTGACCCCTCCCTCAGGGCCCTCCCCTTACCCCAAGCTCCCTCCCCTGGCTTCCAGCCAGAATCCGAACGTGGCTATCGCCTGGGGCCCCCTGAACCGTCCGGGAGGACTTCCTAGCCTCAGCTTGGGCTACTCCCACGCCCACCTCCCAGGACTTCGGGACTTATTGAAAAGCAGGGGAGCAAAGGGCAGGGACTGGGACCTGGGTCGGCTGCAGCTGGACTGGGGCGGCTCGTCCAACACCTCCCCCAGACAGGCAAGTACGGAAGCGAGCGGTACGCCCCCCTCCCTCCCCCATTTTCCCTTCTCGGGGTTTCAGACGCTTGGAGGAAGGCGTAAGAGCCAAGAAGTTTGGGGGGAAAGAACTAAGTGTCTCTGATAAAGGTGAGTACGCGTGGGAGGGAAGGACAAGGGGCTCCGCTGGGACGAAGAGTCATTACTTTTCTCTGTCACGTAGGCTTCGTTATGTGGAGAGGCTTAAGCCACATATTTGGGCACTTAATTGCACTCCAGTCTGTATTACTCTTTAATTGTTACTAGTATTAGCTAAGGGTTGCCCTAGTCATCAAAATATTAGCTTCTTGAGAGCAAGAGACTGTTATGTTAGGCAATAAATGGTTAATAGCTACAGCATCAGTACCAGGAAGAGAAGTAAAAGAAGTTTCAGAAGACGGACTGTTAAGACAAACTAAAGGGGGTAGGGCTACAAGAACAAACTTAAAACAAGCCTCAGCATCTATTTATCTTCTGAATAACAAAAACACATACACTAGGATGGAGCAAAGATAATAAAAGTTACAGTAAAAAAATCTTTAAACAAAAATACCAGAGTTCCAAATATATCCAAGGTGGTGCTGTTCTCCGAAGTAATTCCCTGTAGGAAGCCACACGCTCTGTCTAACCTAGTGTGAAGAATGCCCAGAACCCAGATCATGCTCCAGTTGGGCTACCCCTGTACCTTTTCCCAGGCCAACAACCAACTAAAGCCAAGAAAAACAGGCTTTAGCAACAGGAAATTCAATGTCAGTGGGAACCAAAGCTACAGGGAGAGGGGAAAACAGAACAGGGGAAAATCTTGTCTTAGAAATTGCTTATTCAAAGTAGGGGTAAATACTAGGAATGTAGCCAAAGATTTTATCTTTTTTCTCCCCCAATTATCTGGTGAGGCCTGAGTATTAAAGAGAGTGAACTCCTCAGAACTGCATTGTTACTTACCATTTCAAAAACCTATCAATCACCCACCATACCCAAACTGAATGTCTGGCTCCATTGTTTTTTTTTTTTTTAACATCTTTATTGGAGTATAATTGCTTTACAATGTTGTGTTAGTTTCTGCTGTATAACACAGTGAATCAGCTATATGTATACATATATCCCCATATCCTGGCTCCATTCTGATCCACAAATCTAAGCCCCCATTATTCCTGAGTACATAACCTCCTCCTTCTCTAATTATGCCTGTCTCCTGGATGTTCACAAAACATACACAAATAGCTGTAGTATAGTAAAAACATGGGTGAAAATGTGATGTTATGTGGCTTGTTACAAGGGAACCTCTCTAAACCAGTTTCGTCTGGAAAAATCCACTTCCCTTGGAGTTGTAATTGTTATTTTCACATGTGACTGTCTAGACGGCTAGAATGGTCTTCCTTCCCACCTTTCACAAACCAGCTCAAGTCTCACTTTCCTGAAGCCTTCCCCAAATCCATCTGTACTTATAAGTATCTGACTTTAAAGTAGTAAGGTTGATTTTAGTTTGGGACTAAATAAGCACCGAAGGCAATCTGAAAGTTAACTCTGGCCAATGACATTACTGGAACAAACCTAGAGCCTCCGAAGATAACCATACTTTGGAGAAGAATGTTAAAAGCCCTGTTTTTTTTCAAAATTCACGTTACTCTAGTTACTTGGATTCTACAATTCAGCATTTGAATTGTCTCTAACTATGTATTCCACTAAGACTACTCTAAGGCAACTAGAAACAGCCCTTAAACTGAGATGCTGAAATTGGTCAGTCTACCACAGACCAAAGGAATGGCTGTGGCAGGTACAGCTGAGCCTCGTTACTTGCAGATTTTGTATTTGCAAATTCACCTACTCACTAAAATTAGGAATCCCCCAATCAATATTTGCTGCACTTTTGTAGTCGTCTGTGGATGTGAAGAGTGGCAAAAAAAATTTGAGCTGCCCAATGTGTATGTTCCCAGCTGAAGTGGAACAAGGCCATGTCCTGCTTTCTTGTTTCAGGCTCATATAATAAAAATCCTTTTCGTGGTCTATTTTGTGGTCACGTTTTTTGTTTTTGTTGATTTCGCTGCTTAAAATGGTCCCCAAGCCTACATAGTGCTGAAATGCTGCCTAGTATTCCTAAGGCTGTGATGTCCCTTAGAGAGAAAATTCCCATGTTAAGTTCCTATGATAGCATTAGCTGTCAGCGTGAATTCACTGTTAATGAATAAAAATGAATATTAAATAAGGTGATTTAAATAAAAACATATAAACCAAGATTATGTATTGATCGGTTGACAAAACTGTTGTGACCAGATGCTTGCAGGAACCTAACTCTGTATCTCCTCTAGGAGCAATGTTTCAATATGTGCTAATTCAGTGTTTGCTGGCAACTTTACAGAACATAACCACAGTAAATGAGTCAACATACGTAAGAATACTTTGTGATACATTTGGTTTCTGCCCTCAGAGGGCTTAGATCTATACCCTGTTTTTTTTTGTTTTGCTTTTGGCTGCACTGCACGGCTTTCAGAATCTTAGTTCCTGGAACAGGGAATGAACTCGTGCCCCCTTCAGTGGAAGCATGCAGTCCTAACAGCTGGACCACCAGGGAATTACCTACTCTGTTTTATACTCTGTTCAAGCGAGAATTTTAGTTAGCTCAGCTTATCTTATGGGACCAGCCAGTTTTGTTCTATATTTACCAGTCTTTCTTTCTTTCTTTGATTTCCCAAGTAGTAAGTAGCTTGGTAGTTCTATTTAAATTATGAATTTATAAACTGGCATTCAGATTGTATCAGTCTTTTGTGAGTTTGGAGAAAATGTGCCAAGGTTTGCTAAGTATCTCATGAATCTAGATGAGTTGTAGATTATAAAAAAGAACAGGCACAGCTTCCCTGGTGGCACAGTGGTTAAGAATCCACCTGCCAGTGCAGGGGATACGGGTTCGAGCCCTGGTCCGTGAAGATCCCACATGCCGTGGAGCAACTGAGCCCGTGGCGCCACAACTACTGAGCCTGCGCTCTAGAGCCTGCGAGCCACAACTACTGAAGGCCATGCACCCAGAGCCCATGCTCCAAAATGAGACAGGCCACCGCGATAAGCGGCCTGCATGCCGCAACTAGAGAAAGCCCGCGTGCAGCAACGAAGACCCAACACAGCCAAAAATAAATAAATAAATAAATTTATTAAAAAAAAAAAAAGAACAGGCACTACTAGAACTAGGCAACTAACAGAAGCACAACCATCCAGGCACAAATGAAGCAGTAATTTCAAAATTTCAGCAGTGTAATTTCAAAATTTCAAATATAGGAGTGAGGCCTCACAGAAAACTCCTCTCCCTCTGGCTGGGAAACTTTTGCCCTAGGATACCATAGGCTGATTTCAGCAGTGTGGTAAAATAGACACAATTCAAGCAAATTCTCTGCTGAAGGAGGTTAAGGAAATCAGGAGGTCTGTGTAGGACTTGGCAAGGAGAGTTGACCTCCAGTTATATAAGAAACCAAGGGCTTTAGATGGCCAAGAGATTAAGAGTCTTTACAAAAGTCTGTATGGACTAAGGAAATCTATGGGGCAGGCTGATGGGGTTAGTAAGTTAAAGGCAAAGGCCAGAATGCTTGAACCTGTACTACAAGTACATAGTGTAGTACACCT
Source organism: Tursiops truncatus (assembly GCF_011762595.2). NCBI lineage: Eukaryota > Metazoa > Chordata > Mammalia > Artiodactyla > Delphinidae > Tursiops > Tursiops truncatus. The sequence goes on from NC_047034.1 coordinate 85,074,509, forward strand.
AAATGTCCCTCAAAGGGGTAGGAATTTGAACTGGCCTTGAATGGAAGGTGAAGCACTGAAATGCCTCTGGTTCCATTTTGGGAAACAGGACAGAAGCCTTTTCCACATGTCTGTAAGCAAGTTAAACTCATATGGAAAGGAAGCAGCATTTAAAGTTGATGTGAAATATTACCCAAGTTCACAGTGCAGGGATTCTTTCACTTCTACTTCCTACCTAGTAACTATAATTACTTGGGCCTTGTTTTCTGAGTGATAGGAAGAGAAGATAACTAGATTTTTCTTTTTGACAGAAATGGAAACCCTAAAACAAAGCCTTTGAAACACCAGTAGCCACTGAGTGTAAACCAGTATGATCCATAGAGAAATTGCTCAAACTTTAAAAAAGAAAAAAAGGGGGGTAGGACTTCTCTGGTGGTCCAGTGGTTAAGACTCCACGCTCCCCACTGTAGGGGGCATGGGTTCAATCCCTGGTCATGGAACTATGGTCCACATGGCATGTCTACCAAAAAAAAAAAAAAAAAAAAAGCTGTTCTTTGCAAGTCTTTGGATAGTCACTGAATTTATAGTAGTTGAATGTAGAAAACAATTTCAGAAACCTTGAACATTCTCATCAAATAAGATCAGTTCCATATCTTACCTTGAGAACAAAGGCTGAAGAGACTGGCTCAAAAAGGAGAGACTCAGACAATTTAAGAACAAAACAGGTATATTTCTATTGGACTACCTGATACAGAGGATAGTGTGGTATGGATGGATAGTATGAATGACAAATAATACAAATATATTTTATTTGAAATAAACAAAAATGCTTACACAGCTCAATGGGTCACTTGGAAATAAACTCTTGCTTGACTGTATTACCAAGCAGAAACAAAGCTGAAACACAAACCCTTCTTTTGACATGTATTTGGAGGAAGACACTACTTGGTTTTTAAAAAACTGACCTTCCCTTAAGGCCTGGTCATAGAAGTGTAAACAATGTAAATGAATCCACCATTACCAGTTATATCATATCTATGTTACCTGTGTATTCTGAGATCACACCTTACCTGCCAATAAACTTGGGAAGGGTTGCTATATCACAGTTATATTTGAGTTGGCAGGCAGGACTGAGGAAGTAATTTGGAAAAAGTTTTACATCCTATTTAGAACAAATCACTAGTATTCCCTTAAATAACAGGTTACAATAGAAAGATACTGTCTGAACGTTGTCCTTCTCACTTTGGTTCATTTTTAGTTTTTGTTTGAGATTAACATAGTTGTTTGATTCATTCGCTTATAGTACAATTCTGCCACAAAGTATTAAAGCACAAGATACCTATTATTCCTTCAACATCTGCATTTTTTCAAGTTTTATACTCTACTATATCCCTAGTATGTCAGCAGTTTTTGAATATTAAAAAAATAATAATAAGTGGGTAAAACTCTTCTAAAACTGCACATGTCTACAACTATAATGGTACTAGATGAGAAGGAAACAGTGATGGAAGGGAAGAAAGCAAACACGTTCATTTGTAGGGAATGTGGTTCAAGTCTTTGGATTTAAAAACAACTTCCCCAGAGAAGCTGGCTATAATGGAACTTCCAGAAAACTTCCTTTGCCTCTAAAAAGGGTCTGAAAAACCCCAATCCAAATGTTTGAAACTATAGTTATGAGATGCTATAAATGATGATCAAAGCAACTGGAGGGAGAAGGATGAATGTGTCTTCCATTCAGCTGTAGTTTGTAGCATAGCCTCTTTAGCTGTTGGTTGATCAGTAAAAACCACTGAAGTACCAGAAGTGCTTTGAAGGACTGGGTAGAAAAGTACTGAACATATTACCTGTCTATGTCAGTGACAGGGCTTCATGGCTAGGAAAATTTTCTAAACAGTAAAATGACTCCAGGATAGATATCTCTCTCCATCATTAAATGTGGCAGAATTGAAAAAAAAAAAAAAGATTTACAAGTAGATATAGTGAAAACAGAAAATTACCAGGCAGAAAACACAAAAGAATCAAGACAATGCTATAGGTTCAACAGTATTCCATGAGGCTAGAAAACCTGTTAACTTTGAAAGCCCTAGCAAAATATCACTCTTGTTTATAAATCACTTATTTATCATATGACCACACATTGCATCCTTTCTTTCCATGTATTGAAGAATCCTACATTCAGCCTTTAAGCATTCTGCATTTCTTTGCCAATCTTGTAGCTGAGTATCTTGTTCCAGTCGATTTTGGTGCGGGTAACTGGAAGTTGCCGGCGCAAGGCCTTGAACGTGGTGTCTGACATTGTTTGATAGTTTTCACTAATTGCTGTCTGCAATAGATAATAGAAAATAAGTTGCTTGAACAGAAACCAGATATAGTCAAAGGACATGCTTGAGTCCCCAAAGGACATACAGGCTGTAAGATTTCTAGTGAGCATTTCTCCAATCTCTGAAGCAGGTTAAGAAGCCCACCTATATTATTTCTAAAACAAGGGCTATACAGGTATCCCCCGCTTTTCCAAAGTTTGCTTTATGTCACTTTGCTTTTACCAAAGCAAAAAGCAAAAACAGCGTTCAGCATTTGTTTTGCAGTGAGGCTGTTATAGGGGCAGGGTGCACCATGAGCAGTAACAGTGACCCCACCAAGCTCCTTCCTCAGGAATTACACTCAGCAGCTCAGCATCAAGCAAGCTGGAGCTGTGAACTGCATCTGTGAGCATCTGTGCTGTACCTCAATTATTTGTGCACCTGAAAGCAAGATGTGTTCTAAGGTAATTGCTTCTCTGCTTCATGCCATTTGGACTTAGGAAAGGTTTCACAGGAACGCTCTACTTTGGGATAGTAGGGGAAATCTGTAGTACCTTCCAATGCCAAAACCTTGATTGTAAGCAGAATGCAAGAAGGTCTGCAAAGTCTCACACTTACTAACACTGAGCAACATGTATATTTATGTTCAAAGGAGAGAGAAGTGTAACAAGATATGTTAAAAGCAAAATAAGGCATTAGACCTAGAAAAACCAGTTTCAAATCATCTTACCTGATACTCATTTTCTGCATGCTCTATAATTTTAATAAACTCCTTAGCAGTTTGGACTTCATTCTAATAGAGAGAGGAAAAGGGGGAAATAAGAATTTTAAAAATTCTTAAGCAGTGCATATAATTCAGTAAGCAGTGAATAAAAAAATACTAAAAAGTAACTCCATCTAAACTAACATTTGTATAACAATTTAGTTTTTCAACCTTTCCCATTCACATTATCTTCTTTGATTCTCACAACAACCCTGTGAAATAGATGTTATTATTACCACCTCCATTTTGCAGATGAGAAAACAGAATCCTCTTAAGTGACTTGACCAAAATTATACAGCCTTCGAATGATAAAGATGGGATCCAAATCCAGGTCCTCATCAAAAAACCCCACATTTCTTTCCAATCTACTACAGTATGCCCAAAAGACATCATGATGTCTTGAAATTTTTATGCCTTGAAAATATCTCTGGTTTAAGATGATATAAACGATGCCCTCAGACATATCAGTCATATATTCTAAGCTCAGAGGCTCCTCTAAGCCAATCAATCACATTTTGCTTTACAAGATTCGGGTACAAAATGAATTGAATCTCTCTCTTTCTTTCACAATTAAGTAAAACAGAATTAAAGAGGGTGAGATTTAATGCCCAGGGCAGCATCCCAAGATCCTTTCAAAGAGTCAAAACTACTTTCTATTCATAATAATACTAAGACATAGTTAATTGCCTTTTCCACTCTCACTCTCATGTATGTACAGTGTAGTTTCATAGAAGCTATGTAATGTGTGATGACTTCATTACTTTTTTTCTTTTTTTAAAATAAATCTATTTATTTATTTTTGGCTGCGTTGGGTCTTCATTGCTGTGCACGGGCTTTCTCTAGTTGTGGTGAGCAGGGGTACTCTGTTGCGGTGCATCGGCTTCTCACTGCGATGGCTTAGGCTCTAGGCACTTAGGCTTCAGTATTTGTGGCACTTAGGCTTCAGTAGTTGTGGCTCGCGGGCTCCAGAGTGCAGGCTCAGTAGTTGTGGCACATGGGCTTAGTTGCTCCAAGGCATGTGTGATCTTCCTGGACCAGGGCTCGAACCCGTGTCCCCTGCATTGGCAGGCGGATTCTTAACCACTGTGCCACCAGGGAAGTCCCGACTTCATTACTTTTTGAGGGCTAATGTGTGAAGAACATATGAGAATCCAGTTGTCTTTTATTAAGTCAGACATTACACACTTTGTGAAAATGTAAATCAATGACATTCTTTTCACTAATTTTTTTTAACTTGGAAAATTCAGCTGTTTATTGTGAAAGTGAAGGTTAACAAGTAATGGGTTTGTTATTGTTATTTTTGCTTTAGATTTTTCTTTTTTGACCATGCCACGTGGTGTGGCATGTGGGAACTTAATTCTCCAAAAAGGTATCAAACCCGCACCCCCTGCAGTGAAAGCACGGAGTCTTAACCACTGGACTGCCAGGGAGTCCCTGTTATTGTTATTTTTAAATTAATAAGTATTTTTAACATTTTTCGGTTTTAATTTCTACTAAGGTAGATAGATATAACACACATAAACAAAAGCTATTTGAGAGTGCTCAGTAACTTCTAGGAATATAAAGAAGTACTGTGAATGCACAAAAAATTATGTCCCTTCTTTCCAGGTATGGAACACAATACCGTTTGATTGAATATTCCTAAAAATGTTCGGTTTCTCTAATGATATGAATGTATGAATGATAACCCCTCTAAGGTTTAGTTTGGCAAACTTTCCTTCCTCCTGGTATTTATCAGTTGAAGATACTGCTGTTCTTTGAGCAAATCTCACAACTGAGAAAGAAAAAGAAGTCTGAATTCTCTAAAGCCATTATCACTATTCTCAAAGACTATGAACTAACATCAAGCAACCAACAAAACGGGCTGGTTACATACTAACAATTATAAGCTGCCCAAAACAAGGACCTACTGCTTAGCACAGGGAACTATACTCAGTATCTTAATAACCTATAATGGAAAAGAATCTAAAAAAAGAATATATATATACATACATACATATATATATATGTAACTGAATCACTTTGCTGTATACCTGAAACTAACACAACATTGTAAATCAACTATATTTCAATAAAAATTTAAAAATATAAAAAAGTAGAATCTTTTATAAAGTGCTTAAAAAAAAGGTAAAGGCTGCCAAAATCAAAGTAGTGAAAACAACCTAAATTTCTAGTGGCAGAATCAGTACTCAGGGGCCTCCATGGTGGTGCAGTGGTTAAGAATCTGCCTGCCAATGCAGGGGACACGGGTTCAAGCCCTGGCCCGGGAAGATTCTACATGCCGTGGAGCAACTAAGCCTGTGTGCTACAACTACTGAGCCTGTACTCTAGAACCTGCAAGCCACAACTGCTGAAGCCTGTGCACCTAGAGCTTGTGCTCCGCAACAAGAGAAGCCACTGCAAGGAGAAGCCCGCGCACCACAACACAGAGTAGCCCTGCTCACCGCAACTAGAGAAAGCCCACGCAGCAACAAAGACCCAACGCAGCCAAAAATAAAATAAATAAATTAAAAAAAAAAAAAGAAAAAGAAAGAATCAGTACTCAGGATCAAAGCTAATTTTTTTAAAACAAAAACAAGATGAAAGTGAGACAGACATTAAATATTCCACACTCACCGAAACAGTTACTGAGTCCTGTACATCTTTATGACTAACCAACTGAACATTACCATCTTCATAATAGTGAACCTGTGTGAGACAATGTTTGAGCAAGTTATGTAGGTCACATAGAAACTTACTGCTTAGAGCACAAATCCATGCTTTCAGCCATCCCCAAACTTATCAAGTCTGAGCAAATAATTAGTATGACTAATGGTAATTTACAATGGTGGTTAAAATTCACAGAAGACTTAAATTTAAGAATTCTCTTTCCTTAGCAGGGAAAACTCATTATTAATTAATGAACAACATTACTATGGGCTTGTTGCTTTCCAGACACTGTGCTACGCACTGTGAATACAAAGATCTTAAATAAGATTTCACTCTTAAAAATATTAAAATAAAATCAATTAACGTTAGTTTTTCTCTGTGAAAACCAAGAAATTTTAATGGATCCTAATCCTTTACGCATCTCTCCATATATACCATCATTGTTTTTGGTTAAGTAGATCTGACCAAGTGCAGGAAAAGCTTGATTGAGGGTTAAAGACAGGACTGAAAAATAAATATTCTACTGGTAAATCAGGCTACAAAAATATGTAAGGCAAAAGCAGTCCTGAAAAAAAGTACGGCAAAGTGGGGTACTACAATTATGAGAACAATTAGCAAGAAGGAGGATTACCCAAGAGACAGACTAACCATTCAACTAGATGTAAGGCTCAGGAAGTTTCAGCAATTTACAAGATAGGTTCAGTCACAGTCACCAAAAGTAACAAAACCTTTCCTAGGTTTCATCTGCTAATAAAAATTTCAACATGACTATCATCAATGTAAATCCTCAGAAATTGTTGCCTTCCCAGAGCTATCCTTTTGCTTATAGAATAACCAAAGGTTTAAATATCTTAATGACATTTCCAAATAACTCTCACTCTGATTTTTAAAAGATATGTAAATGAAGTAAGCTTTCCCCCAAAGTGATCAGCCAGTCTGGGGTAAGTTATAAATGAGGTCTGGGTACTGGGCCCTGTTGTAAAAGTCTTATCAGAAACCTCTGTGATGTGCGCTCTTAATTTATAGGTTTGCCTTGGCAAAGCTGAAACACAAGTAACTTATTTCCTTCTAGGAGGAAAATAAATTTCCTTGCATAAATTTATAGTAAGCTGCCAGGTTAATACTGATGCCACAGTTACAAGAGGTCTAGAGCATAGACATAGTCAACAGGTATAGAACAATATATTTTCTTCGGTTGGGCTCCCCCAGAAGCCGACCCTGGGATAGAGATTTGTGAGATAAAGTTTATTTCGGAGGTAATCTCAGGAAGCACTAGTAAGGACTAAGGAAATGAGACAGAAAAGGCAAGGAAGTGTTCTAGGTGCATTAAGGAACACATTACAGCTGCGGGCACTGGACTCTGGAAGACTATGCAGAACATGCTTTAGAGCTGTCCCACCTGAGGGGTGAAGAAGCTGGCATATTTACCCACCAGCTTTTGAATGGCACTAAGGGCTGTGCCAGAGCTATGAATGTAATACTTCCAGTTTGCCTCATCTGAGTTGGGAATGCTCCTAAAGCTAGGAAAAGCTCCCAGGAAGAGAGGTGCAGCTACTTGTAGCAGGAAGTAATCAGTACGTACGAAAAAAGTGGTTACAGATGACATCTCCTATGTATATTTCGATTAAATTATACCATTTCAGAAGGCAACTCTTGCTAATTGTTATTAAAGCAAGACTTAACCACAATACAATAGAGGTAAAATTAGGTACTGATCTTCTTAGATATCATTAACTGTTTAATCTGACTTCAGAGTTAGTTGGGCTTAAGAATTAAATCACCATGAATTTTGAAAGTCAAACCTGTTAGGATATCAGAAGACTTCAATCCAGATAGGCATCAAATGAGTTAATAAGCTCCTTATTCACCTGCCTGTCTGTTCTGACACCAGCATTAGAAATCTACTCTGCTTGGTTTATCACACTTGGCCATTCTCTCTAGTCCCTCTGTTTTATTTACTTGGTTTAAAACCTCCTGTCATTACTGTAAAATAAATAAATAAAATAGAACAACAAGTCCATTCATGTAGCTTTCTTCAGAGCTAAGACTTAACCTTAAGTATATGTATATGTACACATTTAAACAAGATACATAAAAGACTCTAAGTAAGTTCCAGTAACTGCTATATAGTCACTTCTTAATAATTACTTATTTTCTTCTTTCGTAGAACTGCTGCTTGATAATTCCTGGAAAAATCTTAGGTTATCTTTGAAAGAGAAAAATAACAAGCAAGCAGTACACTTCACATGACTATCCTTTATCAACCCAGAATAGCTCTGTTTAACTACAGTACTTCCCTAGGAAGGAGGCTTCAACTTCTATTTGTATTTACCATTGATCTCCTTTTGCATCTACATAGAGCTGTTCCTTATTTCTAATGTCAGAACAAATATCAACTTGCATGTTTGTTTTAAAGATGTGATGTTTTAACATGGCCTATTAACATATTGGGATCTCACCTGAATCTTAAGTACTCCAACCACCTGGGCTGTAGATGGTGTGATGGTAAACTTCCATTCTGATCTCCAACGACCATTCCTATTAAAACACACAACAGTGTAGAATTAACAATAAGAAGAGGTGATTTGCCAAAAAGAAACAAGTCATTTCCAGTTTGACAAATCCAGGGCTCTATCCACTCAAATGTAAGTTTGTATCCAACTGGCCTAATCATAAGCCTTTTCTAAGTTATTCTGACTTTCACCTTTCATTTTTTATCTTGGAGTAGAAAACCATGCCTGTTCTGCTCATGAGAGGCTTTTGCACAAACAAATGGATGGGCCACTGAGTTATGCAGTAACTCAAGTATTATTAAACAAACTCAAGTAAAACTCACACTTCCCACTGGGTACTTTATTAATCACTTATTCTCACTCAATATAAGAGTAATATTTGAAAGATAAATTATAAAATCTTAGAAGAAATCTAAATGATCACATCCAAGTCCCTCATTCTGCAGTAGGGAACTGAAGCCTCTAAGTCAGATAACTTATCGCAAGCTAGTTAGATTAAAAACCAAGTCTCGGGCTTCCCTGGTGGCACAGTGGTTAAGAATCCGCCTGCCAATGCAGGGCACACCGGTTCGAGCCCTGGTCCAGGAAGATCCCACATGCCTCGGAGCAACTAAGCCCGTGCACCACAACTACTGAGCCTGCGCTCTAGAGCCCGCGAGCCACAGCTACCGAGACTGCACACAACTACTGAAGTCCCCACGCCTACAGCCCGTGCTCCGCAACAAGAGAGGCCACTGCAATGAGAAGCCCGTGTGCTACAACAAAGAATAGCCCCGCTCGCCGCAACTACAGGAAGCCCGTGTGCAGCAACAAAAACCCAACACAGCCAAAAATAAAAAAAATAAATTTATAAAAAATAAAAAAACAAGTCTCAACTGCTGGTTTGGTTTCTTTCCTGTATAAATTAGATTAAAAAAAGAAGAGAACATTTACTTTCTTACCAGAAGTTTTTAGGCTGAAACTGGTGGCTTTCAATACATGCAATAATGGTCTGTTGCCCATCTATAGTTTTAGCATAAACCTATTGTTAAAAAAAAAAAGTTAGATTCTTGAAAACATATTTAAGCAACAAACACTATACAAAAGCAGTGTGCTAAATCCTTGGGGGAGATGAAGAGTCAAACAGGGTAAGCTTACAACTCAGAGAGTTCATGGAATATGAACACAAACCACATGTTAAGTTCTAGAGAAGAGAGTGGTACAATGAATACAGAAGGAAATACTGCTTTAGGTTTAGGGTACAAGAGAGGTACCAGTTGGAATGGGCCTTACAAGACAGATGAGATTCTGGTAAGTAGAGACTGAGAATAAAGATGAGTAGGCAGTTCAGGGAGGAAACGGGGGTGCTGGTCCAGTGAATGACTCAATGGTAATTAGTTCTGTCAGGTTAGAGGGTGTGTGTGAAGTGGAACTGTGGAAGATAACATAGGATGGTAGATTTAGGCCATGTAGTAGTAGATGTAAGGTAAGAAGACTGGACTTTATTCTACAGGCAACGGACAGAAACCAAAACAACATGACCAGAACTATTTGGGGATAATAATCAATATTGGTGTACAGAGTAAAATGGGAGAAAAGTTGAAAGTTAGGCTACAGAATTAATCTAGGCAGTAAAATAGGGTAGTGTCAATGGGCATAAGGATGCAGAAGCACAGTCAAAAGTCTGGCAACATATAGCAAGTGAAGGGCAAGAGAAAGGAAGGGGCCAAAGTACTTGCATGCTTGGGTGACTAGAAAGACAGTGGTGTCATTAACAAATTAGAAAATTCAGATGGAAATGTCCAGCTAGAAGTTAGAAATACCAACTGTTCCTTAGTGTAGGAGAGGTGAACAAAAATGTGATCACCAAGGAAAAGAAAAAAACAAAAGGCTTTACAGTCCACAAAGTGTTTTTATATTTATTTTCCTTTTGCTCTAATAAATATAGTGAAACACACTGTTATTATCCATAGATGATAAAGGTGAAGTTCAGAGAGCTTCTTGTCCAAGGTCATTCAGAAAGTGGTTAAGGTAGAACCCAAACCCATTGCTTTTCTGACACAATATTCTGTAACTTCCCCTACATTAAATAAACTATGAGTTTTTGAGAGAGAGAAATACAGCAATGGGGAATGCCTACATTTACAAAAGTAGGGGAGAGGTAAAGAAATAAGCAGAGACAGAGTAAGAATAATTAGAGGGTACTGACATAGCAGCCTAAGAAAAGATAATTTCTAGAAGTAGCTGGTTGGCCTCAGTGTGAAATGCCATACAAAAGTCAAGGACCAAGAAAAGGACACTGGGTCAGGCAATTCAGGAATCATTAGTAACCTCAGAGAGCAGTTTTTGTAGAGTAGGGACTGAAGCCAAAATTCTTAGGGTTAAGAAGTGGATAAGTAATGAGGAGGGCACTAGTAGGAGCAGAATGCTCCATGGTTTGGTTGTATAGCAGAGAGAGAGAGATGAGGGAAGGGAGAAGTAGAGGAGAGGAAGGAGGGGCAAGGTGGAAGGAGAAGAGAAGTAACTTACAGGAATTACTATCTTAACTGAAGAAATGTCCTCCCTCACCCCATACCCAACCCACTTAAGGACAGGAGAAACAAAAATATTTCTAGGTAGGGCTTCCCTGCTGGCGCAGTGGTTGGGAGTCCGCCTGCCGATGCAGGGGACATGGGTTTATGCCCCGGTCCGGGAGGATCCCACGTGCCGCGGAGCGGCTGGGCCCGTGAACCATGGCCGCTGAACCTGCACGTCCGGAGCCTGTGCTCCGCAACGGGAGAGGCCACAACAGTGAGAGGCCCATGTACCGCAAAAAAAAAAAAAAGAAAAAAAAAAAAGAAGATATGTTGTGGCTGGCCAAAGCCTCCAAATGATAAGGTAAATATAAGAAAAACAACACTCTAATAATGAAGCAGGCAGATACTTAACAGTACAGAAGCCGTTGGAATAATGATCTTTCACATAGGCCCTTAAAGCACTGTCACAGGATTCTCTCCAAGACTTCAGACCTCCATCTACTTCCTCTGGCTGGGGGTCACTTGCTTCTTTCCGTAAGTGATCAAACTTAAAGGAAATTTTGTTTCTTGGATCTAAAAATCTGCTATTACCCAGGTCACCGTGTTCTGTAATTAAGACCTTCCAAAGAATAATTACAAAAATAAGTAACTCTGTAAAAAAAGACAGTTCTTCTTGTCACATTTTACAAAACAAACAAATACAATTCTGGAGACGATTAACTTTTCATTTAGTCAGATTTCTCTTTCATAATCGATTTTTCAATCAATTCATATTTTTATTTTTATAAAAATATTATGTTTTGGGGTAAGTCAACTCTAAACTGCAACATTTCCCCCATTCTAACAATACCCTTCATTTCTTGGTTTCTGTTTAATATACAACCTATGTACATACATATAACTGTAATAACTTATATGTACACTTTTGTATTCCTTTTTCACATATTTCATGAACTTTTTCCAGTCATTACACTTAGCATTTAAAATAGGTGATACAATAAATCACATGGTTCAAAAATGAAAAATACTATATAAAGTAAAATCTTTTTCTCACCTTTATCTCCCATTCACCAAATTCCCAACATATACCCCCTTTCCGCACAAAGGTAACTGATTTTATTAATTTAGAGCAAGAATTGTCTTTGGCAAGCTATGCATGAGGTGGCATTTGTTTCTGTAAATAAAGTTTTGTTGAACACAGCCCCACTTGTTTGTTTTTGTATGGTCTATGGCTGCTTTCCTGCTACAATAGCAGAGCTGAGTAGTCAAGGCTGACTCTTTGTCTCAATATTTACTATCAGATAATATTTACTATCGGACCCTTTACAGAAAAAATTTGCCAATTTCCAATTTTGATTATTCTTTGTTTCTTTTAACAAATAGAATTTAATATTCTAATTCTCCACCCCTTTCTTTTACACAAAAACTAGAATACTATAGTGTACTTTTTCTTTCTTTTTAATTCTGACATATCTAGATGATCTTTCCATAGTAGTGCTTAGAGAACTTCCTTGTTTATTATAGCCAGGTATGACTCTATTGTACAGGTGTACAAAAATTTATTCAACCAGTCCCCTATTAATGGATAGTTTGGGTAGTTTCTAATCTTTTGCTGTTATGAACAATACTCCAATGAATGTCCTTGTATGTTTGTTATGTACAAATTACGTACATGTGCCAAGCACACCTGTGGGATAAATTCCCTGAAGCAGGACAGTTGGGTCAAGGGTAAATACATTCATAATTTTGATAGAGATCGACAAACTGCCATCACAGGATGTTGTACCAAGGTACAAGCCCATTTCTTCTCACCTTAAAAGAAAAGTCATTTATATTTCCACTTTGGTGAACTATGTGTACCTAACTTTTGCCCACTTTTCTACGGAGTCTTTGGTGTTTTTCTAGTTGAACTCCAGGGAGATTATCCTTTTGCATGTGTTTTGAGATCCACATATTTTCCCCTAACTTGCCATTTGTCTTTTGACACAGTTACCATTTAAAATTAACTATATATGATCTCATTATATGTATATCTCATTATACATACCATAGTATACTTAATCATTTCTGAATTGAAGGAGCTTTAAGCTAGTTACAGTTTCTACCATTGAAAGCCACTATAAGTTCTACCATAAATAAAGTCTTCTCTTCTCCTTAAAAAGAATTCTTTGGAAAGAATTCTTAACTTTTGAGATTTCTGTCCTTATCATCAGACTATCTTTAAAAACCTTGTTTATAATGACAGTAGGAAAAATACATAAAACTATTTCCTTAGTCTTACCTTCATAAAGCTTTCTCATTATAATTTTGTAACTTCTGTAACTACAAGGTGAATATATTCACATTAAAATTTTAATTTGTACTTCCTTAATTACTATTAGTAGGTGATCTAACACTTTTCATGTTTGCTCTGTATTCTCCAATTGGGTACAGTTGGTTCATGTCTGTTGCTCATTTATCCACTGAACTCTTGGCATCACCCTTAGATATTCGAATAACCTTTTTATTATGTTTGAGGTACATATTTTCTCCTTTTTAAATCTTATTTTTAAAATCTTTTTATTTTGCAGAAGTCACTTTCTTTGATAAACTTTTCTAATGTTTCATCATTATTCAAGTTATGAATCTCTTTCCATTTCCTACTAAATTTTTATGTTTAAAAAATAGTTGGGCTTCCTTGGTGGCGCAGTGGTTGAGAGTCCGCCTGCCGATGCAGGGGACACGGGTTTGTGCCCCGGTCCGGGAAGATCCCACATGCCGTGGAGCGGCTGGGCCCGTGAGCCATGGCCGCTGAGCCTGCGTGTCCAGAGCCTGTGCTCCGTAACGGGAGAGGCCACAGCAGTGAGAGGCCCGCGTACAGCAAAAAATATATATATATATAGTTAACCTTTAAACTATACTTGGAATTAATCTAGGTATACAGTTGGCTTTGAAAATCAAAATTAGATCAAACATACATTTTAACAATTATTTCCTTTTCCCTTCTATTTTATGTTACTTAGTCTAAGGCTCTACTGTCATTGCTTTATGTCTTTATGTTTGCTAGCATTAGTCTTCCTTCATTGTTGTTCTTGATCAGAAAAATCCTGCATGGTCTATTACAATTGTCATTAGGAATTGTATGGAATCTATTTGAAAAAGCTTCACATATTATTTATATTTCTAAATCGGATAAACTTTCCATATTATTTATATTCCTTATTCAGAAATGTGGCATTTACATCTATTTAATTTTCCATTCATTTCTCTGATTAAAATGTGTGTGTGGGTGGGTATATATGAACTGTGTGACAGACTCTTGCTTGTTTCCTATCCAATATCCATTCTCTCCCTTTTCCTTACTAATAGAACCTCAAAGGTTTTCAAGAAGGCAATATGTCCAACTAAAGAGACAACACTTCTCAGCTAGGAATGATAAAGTGATATGCATTCTGGCAACAATTTATCAGTGGAAGGTGCTTCTGGAACAGCCAATAGCACCTCTTGCACCTTCCTCCTTCCTTCCTGGAACATGCATTCAGTGCCCAGAGATGGATCAGCTATCTTGAGAACATGATAATGAAAACCATACATAAGGATGGCACAACAGAGAGCTAGAAGCAACTTGCGTCTCTGATGATATGGAACTGCCATAACATCCCAAAATATTACCTCTGGACTTCTTATGTGACAAAAATAGTCTCTATTTAGTTAACCCACTGTAGTTGATTTTCTATTATATGCAGTGATGGCATCTACTTTAATAACTCAAACATCTTTCCATATTTTCCTTTTATGTCTAGGTAATGTGTTGTTGTTGTGGCTAAGAATGTGAACTCCTTTTGACGATATTTTTAAGCTGGCTACCGCATGTATATGGGAATGTTCTTATATCATATATCTGGACACAGACCTTATTATTTCAATAATTCTGCTGTATTAGTGAAGTATACAATATCAACTGTAAGCAATATTTATCATTTATTTTTCAGTGTTTTTTTGTCTTTTATACTTATAATTAATCTAGTTCCATTGAGAAAATAAAGATAAGCACAAATATAAACTAAAACAAACAAAAAACAACAAACAAAACATATTACGGTAATCCTGTAATCCCAACATAGGGAGTTAACATTTTGGTGTATATTTTCCCACATTTCCATTTCTATGCACATCTATATACTACTTTATTTCTGAGTCTAAAGATGCATACATTCCCCTCATGATTTAACATCTCATAAAATGGGATACATCTTAAACTTGACAGCATCTTAGGACTGTGTCATAGTTTAACTGACAGTATTTTCTCTTTCTTAGTGGCATATAAAGTAAGACGTACCTTTCACAGAATTTAAGATGCAGATTAGTATAACTGTTCATTTAAATATCTATTTAAAAATAAACTAGCATAATGCTACATATTGCTTTATGTTTTAGCTTAATATATCATGAACATATTCCCAGTTCAATATTTCTATCAGTTTTCAATGGTTACATAGGATTTTGGCCTACAGATATTTTATTTATTTTATTAAAAAATTTTTTTTAACATCTTTATTGGAGTATAATTGCTTTATAGATATTTAATTTAACGCTGGACATTTAGATTGTTCCCAATTTTTCATTATCATAAACCTTGCTTCAAATAATCTTTTTACACATTTATATACTTATTTCCCTAGGATAAATTCTATGGACTTGTGGGTTCAAAGGGGGTTCAGACTTTTAAAAGGCATTTGCTATTTGGTGCCATATTGCCTTTGAAGTGTACATTAATGAATTTGTAAAGCCCTTTCATATAATGTTAATAACTGCGGTAAAAATGGGAATATGTATTTGCTTTGTTCCTGTACTGGAACAGGAATTCTTGTTTTCCTGTTAAATATAATGTCTCCTGTTATTCTTACCAAGGAGAATTAGAGACAGCTGGAAAACTTGTGTAAAACTCAATTCCTTTTACTTTTACTGTTCTTGTTAGGGACAGCTCTCTCTTCAAAGAAACTCCTAGTATTTTCAGAGGGAGGAAGAATTTCCTAATATGTAGAATACCTACAAAAGCTAAGAATACTAAGACATGAATTTATTCAGCATCTTATCTTCAGACATCTGTTTTATAGTATTTCTACTACTTTCCAGGCACAGTCTATCTAATAGAAACAACTATTACCTGATCTTCATATCCTTCTATCTTCACAGGTGTGAACTGATCCATGTTATACTGGGCAAATGCACTGTTTTTTTTTTTTTTTAAAGGGAGAAGAAGGAGAGAAAAGAATTATATATAAATAAATATAAAAGATAGTTCAGGGAATTCCCTGGCAGTCCAGTGGTTAGGACTGCACACTTCCACTGCAGGGGGCCGGGTTCCATCCCTGGTTGGGGAACTACTATCCTATATGCCATGTGGCACAGCCAAAATAAAGAAGAAAAAGGTAGTTCACAGAACAGTGAAAGAGAATGTATAATTGCGATATCGTTCATTATGGCAATTATAGTGATGCTGTGCAAATTTTAGGTTTGTAGGATCTGGTCCGAAAATGAGTTCTGAAAAAGCAGTATGGACAGGGCAGAAGACTTTCCCAGGCAGCAATTCTTAAAACATTTTCTACAGTTAAAATCTAAACAAATTATGTATCACACCAAATGCCTTAATAATAATTATTTGTTGCTCTGCATCAAAATCCTTGTTCCATCTCCCCACCCCACACTTGCCCAGTCATTATCCAATTCTGACAGAGGAACTCTGGGCCAGTTGGATAGACAGTAACTGAAAGACTACTTTGTATTGAAGAATAAAGAACAGTAGTGATAAAGCCAGAGAACAGGGGCCCTAGAAAGCTAGATAGTATTTAGATTTGAAGAAGACAAGAAAACCAACCAACCAACCAACCACCAATCTAATGTTTTTGAGGACAAGGACAAAATGAAAATGATATTCTAGAAATATTAGTTAGCCTGACAGTGATAAGGAGCCAATGATTGGGTAGAATAATAATGCAATTATTCTATGGTTAACTCTATTAAGGTACGTTCTGAATATCTGCTATTTTTTTGCAATTTGAGAAACATTATCACTCCTCAATAGCAGCCTAATCTTTCTATAACTGGCAGTTATAAAAAAATTCAGCCTGAACTAAAAGAACTAAACCTGCTTTAACAGGGAAAATCTAGGCAAAAATAAAAATAAGACCATATAAAATAAACTTTAAGGAAGTAAACAACATTTTGGGGGAACATGTTTTCTCCAAGGGGAAAAAAAAAAACCTAAAATCATTAAAAACCAACTGCTTTATTTTGAGGTATTTTAAACTTAGTTTTCAGGTACTAGTTTACTATCAACATAGTTTACCCAATATTAGAATAACAAGTAAGTGGACTTAGAAAGATACTTACTGTGCTGCCCCTTCCCTGAGGAGATTGTCATTATTAAGTAGTAGCCGGACATCTGAGGAGGCAAACAACGTTAAAGATGTTAAAATTCAAATGTTCAGTAGAAGACACACTTGGAGAAATTTTAGCGGATTTCTAGATTAGATTTTTAGAAAACCAGGCTTTGCAAGATTAGTCTTTGGATGTACTGCATATGTAGAAATTCTAAAAATGTACACAAACAGATGCTAATATTCACAGATTTACACAGAATTATTTGTGGTATAATAATCCAACAATAAATTCTCAAGGAATTTCATAGCAAATGAAAAACATGGTTTACAGAAGGTTACAGTTAGGACTACTTATTTGTATCTAAAGAATCCTTTTAAAACAGATTAAGAATTGTAGGCTTTTCTGTAACATCAGACCAAGAAAGCTGGGCACAATTCAGTCAGTGGCAGTGAAATTACTGAACATATTTTTCTTTAGAGAATCTAATGTGGGGCCTACAATCTTTTTAAAAAGCTGTATGTCAAGAGTCTAGTCACTTTTCTTTTGGAAGAGGTGTGTCCTTGTTACTAAGAAACTACCAAGCATTAACTCCAAGAGAGAAGGCTGATTATAAGCCAAAGGCAAATGACTCTTAGAGCTTCTGAAAAAAGGGGCTGGCAGAGGCCAACGTGTAGCATGCCATTAAAAACCAGCCATCATGTCATAAGTAGCTTGCCAACTCAATCTAATGCTTTGGTATCAATTACTCTCATGATAATCCTATAAACTACATTCAGTTGTCAGAAATACAACAATGTACTTCTAACTACAAAGACCACTAATTTTTGTTAAGTCAAGGATTTATCTGAGCTAATCAGCTGGATAAAGTTCAAGTCGTAGGAGTATTTCTAAAAGCTCTTTGTTGAAAATTTACATTTGGTCAATATGGAAGAGAGACTAGGCGAAGAAAGGCTGCATTTGTTTTTCTTGGTGTTACTACTCAAATATCCAAAAAACAAGTCTATAAAGAAGAGTGTCTTGATTTACTTCTATTGTATTATTTCACTCCTTGTAAATAACATTTATATGTTCTCCTAGTTACTTTTGCTCTGCATCATTGATTTTACCAGTGGAAATTGTTCTACAATTTGTGGGGCTCTGAGCCAAGTGCAAATGAACATTACACAGTTCCTCTAACTAAGCAGGTAACCTTCTTTTTTTTAAAATTATTTTTAAAATTTTTATCAGAGGATGGTTCCTTTACAATGTTGTGTTAGCCTCCACTGCACAACAAAATGAGTCAGCCGTACACATACAGATATCCTCTCCCTTTTGGACTTCCCTCACATTTAGGTTACCACAGTACATTAGGTAGAGTTCCCTGTGCTACACAGTATGTTCCCATCAGTTGTCTATTTTATACGTAGTAACTATAATGTATATGTGTAAATCCCAGTCTCCCAATTCCTCCCTCCCCACCCCTTTCTCCCTTGGTATCCATACATTTCTTCTCTACGTCTATGCCTCTATTTCTGCTTTGCAAATAAGATCATCTATACCATTTCTCTAGATTCCACATATATGCATTAATATACAATATTTGGTTTTCTCTTCCTGACTTACTTCACTATGTATGACAGTCTCTAGATCCATCCACATCTCTACAAACGACCCAATTTCGCTCCTTTTTATGGCGAAGTAATACTCCATTGTATGTATGTACCACACCTTCTTTATCCATTCGTCTGTCGATGGGCATTTAGGTTGCTTCCATGACCTGGCTATTGTAAACAGGGCTGCAATGAACAATGGGGTGCATGTGTCCTTTTGAATTATGGTTTTCTCTGGGTATATGCCCAGTAGTGGGATTGCTGGGTCATATGGTAATTCTATTTTTAGTTTTTTAAGGAACCTCTATACTGTTCTCCATAGTAGTGGCTGTATCAATTTACATTCCCACTAACAGTGCGAGCAGGTTCCTTTTCTCCACACCCTCTCCAGCATTTGTTGTTTGTAGATTTTCTGATGATGCCTGTTCTTACTGGTGTGAGGTGATACCTCATTGTAGTTTTTTTTTTTTTTTTTTGGCGGTACGCAGGCCTTTCGCTGTTGTGGCCTCTCCCGTTGCGCAGCACAAGCTCCGGATGCGCAGGCTCAGTGGCCATGACTCACGGGCCCAGCCGCTCCGCGGCATGTGAGATCTTCCCAGACCGGGGCACGAACCTGTGTCCCCTGCATTGGCAGGTGGACTCTCAACCACTGTGCCACCAGGGGAGCCCCATTGTAGTTTTGATTTGCATTTCTCTAATAATTAGTGATGCTGAGCAGCTTTTCATGTGCTCTTTGGCCATCTGTATGTCTTCTTTGGAGAAATGTCTATTTAGGTCTTCCGCCCATTTTTTGATTGGGTTGTTTGTTTTTTTTAATATTGAGCTGCATGAGCTGTTTATATATTTTGGAGATTAATCCTTTATCCGTTGATTTGTTTGCAAATATTTTCTCCCATTCTGAGTGATGTCTTTTTGTTTTTGTAGTTTCCTTTGCTTTGCAAAAGCTTTTAAGTTTCATTAGGTCCCATTTGTTTATTTTTGTTTTTATTTCCATTACTCTAGGAGGTGGATCAAAAAAGATCTTGCTGTGATTCATGTCAAAAAGTGTTCTTCCTAGGTTTCCTCTAAGAGTTTTATAGTGTCCAGTCTTACATTTAGGTCTCTAATCCATTCTGAGTTTATTTTTGTATATGGTGTTAGGGAGTGTTCTAATTTCATTCTTTTACATGTAGCTGTCCAGTTTTCCCAGCACCACTTACTGAAGAGACTGTCTTTTCTCCATTGTATATCCTTGCCTCCTCTGTCATAGATTAGTCAACCACAGGTGCGTGGGTTTATCTCTGGGCTTTCTATTCTGTTTCATTGATATATATTTCTGTTTTTGTGCCAGTACCATGTTGTCTTGATTACTGTAGCTTTGCAGTATAGTCTGAAGTCAGGGAGTCTGATTCTTCCAGCTCCATTTTTTTCCCTCAAGACTGCCTTGGCTATTCAGGGTCTTTTGTGTCTCCATACAAATTTTAAGATTTTTTGTTCTAGTTCTGTAAAAAATGCCACTGGTAATTTGATAGGGATTGCATTGAATCTGTAGATTGTTTTGGGTAGTATAGTCATTTTCACAATACGGATTCTTCCAATCCAAGAACATGGTATATCTCTCCATCTGTTTGTGTCATCTTTGATTTCTTTCATCAGTGTCTTATAGTTTTCTGAATACAGGTATTTTATCTCTTTAGGTAGGTTTATGCCTAGGTATTTTATTCTTTTTGTTGCAATGGTGAATGGGACTGTTTCCTTAATTTCTCTTTCTGATCTTTTGTTGTTAGTGTATAGGAATGCAAGAGATTTCTGTGCATTCATTTTGTATCCTGCAACTTTACCAAATTCATTGACTGGCTCTAGTAGTTTTCTGGTGGCATCTTTAGGTTTCTCTATGTATAGTATCATGTCATCTGCAAACAGTGACAGTTTTACTTCTTCTTTTCCGATTTGTATTCCTTTTATTTCTTTTTCTTCTCTGATTGCCATGGCTAGGACTTCCAAAACTATGTTGAATAATAGTGGTGAGAGTGGACATCCTTGTCTTGTTCCTGATAGAGGAAATGCTTTCAGTTTTTCACCATTGAGAATGATGTTTGCTGTGGGTTTGTCGTATACGGACTTTATTATGTTGAGGTAGGTTCCCTCTATGCCCACTTTCTGGAGAGTTTTTATCATAAATGGGGGTTGAATTTTGTCAAAAGATTTTTCTGTATCTATTGAAATGATCATATGGTTTTTATTCTTCAATTTGTTAATATGGTGTAACACACTGATTGATTTGCGTATATTGAAGAATCCTTGCATCCCTGGGATAAATCCCACTTGATTATGATGTATGATCTTTTTAATGTGTTGTTGGATTCTGTTTGCCAGTATTTTGTTGAGGATTTTTGCATCTATATTCCCCAGTGATATTGGTCTGTAATTTTTTTTTTGTAGTATCTTTGTCTGTTTTGGCATCAGGGTGATGGTGGCCTCGTAGAATGAGTTTGGGAGTGTTCCTTCCTCTGCAATGTTTTGGAAGTTTGTGAAGGATGGGTGTTAGCTCTTCTCTAAATGTTTGATAGAATTCACCTGTGAAGCCATCTGGTCCTGGGCTTTTGTTTGTTGGAATATTTTAAATTACAGTTTCAATTTCATTACTTGTGATCGGTCTGTTCATATTTTCTATTTCTTCCTCTTTCAGTCTTGGGAGGTTATAGCTTCCTAAGAATTTATCCATTTCTTCAAGGTTGTCCATTTTATTGGCATAGAGTTGCTTGTAGTAGACCCTTAGGATGCTTTGTATTTCTGTGGTGTCTGTTGTAACTTCTTTTTATTTTTAAAATTTATTTTATTTATTGATTTTGGGGGGGGGCTGTGTTGGGTCTTCCTTGCTGTGCGTGGACTTTCTCTAGTTGCGGTGCGTGGGGTCTACTCATTGCGGTAGCTTCTCTTGTTGCGAAGCACAGGCTCTAGGTGCATGGGCTTCAGTAGTTGTGGAGCATGGGCTTCAGTAGTTGTGGCTCATGGGCTTAGTTGCTCCGCGGCATGTGGGATCTTCCTGGACCAGGGCTTGAACCCGTGTCCCCTGCATTGGCAGGCGGATTCTTAACCACTGTTCCACCAGGGAAGCCCCTGTAACTTCTTTTTCATTTCTAATTTTATTGATTTGAGTCCTCTCCCTCTTTTTCTTGATGAGTCTGGCTAATGTTTAATCAATTTTGTTTATCTTCTGAGAGAACCAGCTTTTAGTTTTACTCATCTTTGCTATTGTTTTCTTTGTTTCTATTTCCTTTATTTCTGATCTGATCTTTATGATTTCTTTCCTTCTACTAACTTTGGGCTTTGTTTCTTCTTCTTTCTCTCGTTCCTTTAGGTGTAAGGTTAGATTGTTTATTTGAGATTTTTCTTGTTTGTTGAGGTAGGCTTGTATTGCTATCAACTTCCCTCTTAGAACTGCTTTTGCTGTATCCCATAGGTTTTGGATCGTTGTGTTTTCGTTGTAATTTGTCTCTAGTTATTTTTTGATTTCCTCTTTGAGTTCTTCAGTAATCTCTTGGTTATTTAGTAACGTATTGTTTAGCCTCCATGTGTTTGTGTTTTTTATGTTTTTTTCCCTGTAATTGATTTCTAATCTCATATCGTTGTGGTTGGGAAAGATGCTGGATATGATTTCAATTTTCTTAAATTTACCAAGGCTTGATTTGTGACCCAAGATGTGATCAGTCCTGGAGAATGTTCCTTGTGCACTGGAGAAGAGAGTGTCATCTGCTGTTTTTGGATGGAATGTCCTATAAATATCAATTAAATCTGTCTGGTCTATTGTGTCATTTAAAGCTTCTGTTTCCTTATTAATTTTCTGTCTGGATGATCTGTCCATTGGTGTAAGTGAGGTGTTAAAGTCCCCCACTGTTACTGTGTTACTGTCAATTTCCTCTTTTATAGCTGTTAGCATTTGCCTTAGGTATTGAGGTGCTCCTATGTTGGGTGTATATATATTTATAATTGTTATATCTTCTTCTCAGATTGATCCCTTGATCATTACGTAGTGTCCTTCCTTGTCTCTTGTAACATTCTTTATTTTAAAGTCTATTTTATCTGATATGAGTATTGCTACTCCAGCTTTCTTTTGATTTCCATTTGCATGGAGTATCTTTTTCCATCCCCTCACTTTGTCTGTATGTGTCCCTAGGTCTGAAGTGGGTCTCTTGTAGACAGCATATATATAGGTCTTGTTTTTGTATCCATTCAGCGAGCCTGTGTCTTTTGGCTGGAGCATTTAATCCATTCACGTTTAAAGTAATTACCAATATGTATGTTCCTATTACCATTTTCTTTATTGTTATGGGTTTGTTTTTGTAGGTCCTTTTCTTCTCTTGTGTTTCCCACTTAGAGAAGTTGATTTAGCATTTGTTGTAGAGCTGGTTTGGTGGTGCTGAATTCTCTTAGCTTTTGCTTGTCTATAAAGCTTTTGATTTCTCCGTCCAATGTGAATGAGATCCTTGCTGGGCAGATTAATCTTGGTTGTAAGTTCTTCCCTTTCATCTCTTTAAATATATCATGCCACTCCCTTCTGGCTTGTAGAGTCTGTGCTGAGAAATCAGCTGTTAACCTTATGGGAGTTCCCTTGTATGCTATTTTTTGTTTTTCCCTTGTTGCTTTCAATAATTTTTCTTTGTCTTTAATTTTTATCAATTTGATTACTATGTGTCTTGGCGTGTTTCTCCTTGGGTTTATCCTGCCTGGAAATCTCTGCACTTCTTGGACTTGGGTGGCTATTTCCTTTCCCATGTTAGGGAAGTTTCCGACTATAATCTCTTCAAATATATTGTCAGGTCCTTTCTCTCTCTCTTCTCCTTCTGGGATCCCTATAATGCAAATGTTGTTGCGTTTAATGCTGTCCCGGAGGTGTCTTAGGCTGTCTTCATTTCTTTTCATTCTTTTTTCTGTTCTGCAGCAGTGAATTTCACCATTCTGTCTTCAGGTCACTTATCCGTTCTTCTGCCTCAGTTATTCTGCTATTGATTCCTTCTAGTGTAGTTTTCATTTCAGTTATTGTATTGTTCGTCTCTGTTTGTTTGTTCTTTAATTCTTCTAGGTCTTTGTTAAACATTTCTTGCATCTTCTTGATCTTTGTCCCCATTCTTTTTCCGAGGTCCTGGATCATCTTCACTATCATTATTCTAAATTCTTTTTCTGTAAGATTGCCTATCTCCACTTTATTTAGTTGTTTTTCTGGGGTTTTATCTTGTTCCCTCATCTGGTACGAAGTCCTCTGCCCTTTCATTTTGTCTGTGTTTCTGTGAATGTGGTTTTCCTTCCACAGGCTTCCTTCTACAGAATTGTAGTCTATACGTTCTATTATATGATATTTTAAGCAGGTAACCTTCTAATGTAAAACTAGAATTTCAAAATAAATGTTTGCTAAAATGAACCAAGATGCACAAAGATTATGATTTTACTTAAGGGGAACTTTAAGATGAAATTTGTAACTTAAAATAGGATTATGATGATTGATATTAACACGTTATAATGCCTCATTTACATTTTTCATTCTGTAAGTTGTGTTAACATAGTAAATAGAATGGAAGATTGTAAATATATAGGAATAGTGGTTCCCAAATTGGCTGTGACTCAGAATCACCTGGAGAACTTGATAAAACAGATTGCCCATTCTACCCCAGATCTAATGAATGAGAATCTTAAGAGGATAACATTGGAATCTGTATATTTAACAAGCTTCCCAGATACAGTCAGTTCAGCCCCAGTGGCTCTAGAAAATGTCCTATGCTATGGCACTTCCTGAGTAAAAGCACTGAAGAGATTTAAGCTATATTTTATAATGATATAAAACAATTAAACATTGTTTCTACATTTATCAGTATTAAATTACTTTAAATCTTTTCTCACATAAGATAGGTACCCTAATGTATGGGTTAAGAGCATGCTTTTGACTCAGACCTGGGTTTGAATCCTTGCTCTGATACTTACCAGCTGGGTGATATGGGCTAAATTATTTTAACCTTTTTGAATTTTGATTTCCTTAGCTATATCTATAATGTTATAAGGATTAAAAGAGATAGCAAACTCAATAAGTGCTCGTATGTGATTAAGGAGGGTTTAAAATAACTACGTACGAATCTTTACTCACCGTTGAACACTTCATTAAATTCCCCTGGGGGTGCGTGAGTGATGAATTTAGCAGCTATGCGTACCTAAACAGAAATACAATTTTTAGTAAAAGAATTATGAAGAGTAGCATATAAGAGGGGAAGGAGAAGAGTAGCATATAAGAGAGGAAGGAATTAACAGATAACAAAATTTTTATCACATCCCTTGAAATATAATTTCCTGTTTAAACCTTACAAACGTTTAGGAGCCTTCAGATATTCTTTTCACAAAACATCTCAAAGTGTTTATTATCAATACAGATTTGTTCTAATTTGGGGATACACATGCTGCTTTAATTTTGAATTTTTCTTTTTAAAAAGCTAAATGATCAATTTTTGGTCAAAATATACTGCAGTCGGGGGCTTCCCTGGTGGCGCAGTGGTTGAGCGTCCGCCTGCAGATGCTAGGGACACGGGTTCGTGCCCCAGTCCGGGAGGATCCCACATGCCGCGGAGCGGCTGGGCCCGTGAGCCATGGCCGCTGAGCCTGTGCGCCCGGAGCCTGTGCTCCGCAACGGGAGGGGCCGCAGCGGTGAAAGGCCCTTGTACCGCAAAAAAAAAAAAAAAAAAAAAAAAAAAAAAAAAAATATATATATATATATATATATATATATATACTGCAGTCACAAAAAGAGAAAGGTATGATCCTATTTCATTTATGAACACCAGCAAAACTAAATAAAATATCAGCTAATTGGTATTATGCCAATTTGTGTTTATGGTGTTTATCCCAATGCAAGAATGATTCAATACTGATAAATCAATGTAACTTACAAATTAAAAGCAAAACCTTGTGATAATGCTGGAAAAAAGACAAAATTCAACACCCATCCAAATATCATAAAACAATAACAAAACTACTAGTTTTTAGTATAATAAACTTCCTTAACTTTATAAAGCGTTATCTACTAAAATTTTACGGCTTATTCAATAATGATGAAACATGAGCAGTGTCACTAATTTTAAAAGCAAGACAAATATGACTCCTGTCACCTAAACTATTCAGCACTGTACTAAAGGTCCTAAAAATGCCATGGAAAATATTTCTTTTGTTATTCATTCTGATTCCCTCCCCTGCCCACTACTGTCAATCTGTTTCTGGGCCTCTGATTAGAGATGGATGCTGAAATGTTATTATCTAACCTGCATAACTAATTTTTTCTCCTGTTTTACCTTTTTTGTCATTTTATGCCTTGTGTAGGGAGAATTCCTCAGCTCCATTTTTCAACTCACTAACATGCTCTTCAGCTGTGCCCATTTTGTTTTCAGACAATTATTTTAACTGTTCTATTTTTAATTTCCAAGACTTTTTTTATTTCTTGTGTGTGCAATAATCTCTTCAGTCTCCTTGCGGTTATTAACTATACTTATTTTAAAGTCTTGTTTTATTGACTGCTTCTTAAGAATTTAGATATACTGTTTGTTGAGTTTGGTGCCTCTCTTTCATGGTACTGGTTTTCCACAAATGTTTGTTGCTCCTCTTTGAATTCAATTTAGTTTGCCTGTTCTGTTTACTTGAAGCATGTCTCCTTGATTGTAGGGGAGGGAAAGAGTAGACTTGCTGCCGAGAATGTGTGAGCAGATTACCTTCTGAGTGAGCCTCCTAAGGCCACAGGCTCCCTGGGGCACTGCCCTGCCTCTCTGCTCCCAGTGCTCATTCTCATTGCTATATTCTGAGGACAAATACTATTCGTCTGCAGCTTAGCCCAAATGGGAATGAAAGGAGGAGCCAAGTGGTCCAGTAAGTTTAGAGAACAATTCCCCAACTAATCCACTCCAAGACTGTTCTGAGTTCTTCCCTTCTTGCTCCTTAAATAGATATCCTCCCATGACACTACTTAAACTATTACTAATTTATTTCTCTTCCCATTCCACTTTTTCCTACTTTTTCATTTTAAAAGTTTTGGCATAAAAGGTAAGGTAAAACCATGTACTCAGTCTGCCATACAAATCAGTCTCTCATCTCTCATCAAGTAAAATATGAAATACAAAGAATATACAAACCTATATTGAAGGAAAAAAACAATTTGGAATATCATTCAGCTATATCTGTATCTCTACATATGTAATAATGATGTTAGCAATGTTAACATGACTGACCTAAAATGGGTCTCTCAGTATAATTCTAACACACTATGAGAGAAAGGACACTGAAAATTCTGATGTGATGAGTATAAAGATGATCAACTCACTGATGAGGGGCAAAGAGGAACATGGTATATCTGACAATAAACTGAGCTCTACTTTCCAGATAGGCATCCTCTGTTGACTTCTTCCATTTCCTTCAAACAACTTTAAGTTCTTATTGACCCAGTCAAATTAAGGTTATCATCAAAGTCAAACCATTCTTAAGGGGGAAAAAAAAAAAGACTTTTAAGAATCTTTGGAAAATAAAGCTGGGATTGAGAAGAGAATTAGAAAAAGATAGAAATACTTTACAACTTTAGAATCCCTAGGTTTATATGGAAGATCTTATGTGACTTTGCTCTGATTCTAAAAAGAGTAAAAGAAAAGCTGCTCCATAGCCAAACTTACCTTTTCAGTCAAGAAAGGCCTACCGATTCATGGAACAAGGCAGAATGGAAACCTGGATTCTAATTACTGGCTCTGTTGGTCCAGTAACTAACTAGATTTGTGATTCTGGAAACATTGCTAACCTTTTTTGGTTCTGAGTTTCCTCATAATAATCCTACTCCTAAAAGAGATTAGGAGATCTGCAAAATTTCTTTGAGCTATAAAATTCTGTATGACTTCTAAAGACTTAGAAGACAAAACTTTTATGTGGACCATCAGGAAACAAGTATGAGGAATCTATATCACAAACACCTTAGGATATTCTTATGCACATACAGTTTGAGAACCCTAATGTGACAGGGTAATTGTCACTAATATATTATTTTTCTGGGATGAAAACTGGTGGAGATTAAGAGGAAATATTCCATAAAGCTCTTAAATTAACTGAGCAACAAAAATAAAAAGAGGGGTTCTAATTAGGAAGTAAGAAATGCTGCTCAACTCATGAGAATTATATTACACAGGACTAATAGTTCCAATATGGATTTCCAACTGTGTATATCTGCTCTGGCATGTACACTTAATCATATTACTGTACTTGTCAACTGTTGGTGTCAATCACTTATTTAAGAAATTAGCAAACCTATTTTGAATAGCAAACCTATTTTTTTAGTCTATTTGTGGCAAGTCTGTTGAGCAGCTATGGTCTATCCCACTTTCTGTCAAGGTGCATGTCCCATAATCCTTACATAATTATGAAACTCCCCTCGGTCAAGCAAAATTAAGTGTGTGTAATTCAAAAATATATTCATATACTACCGCAAAAGCAATTTCCCTTAAAAGAAAAAAGCCACAGCCATATTTTACATACTACTTATTAACGTTTGAATGCATAAAAGTTACCAAATTGAAAGTTCAAGTTACTAATATTTATGAAACTATCCACAAATTTTCAAAAGTTATAAAATCTGATGGAATTTCCATAATTGAAAAACAGTCATTTGGATAATGGATGAAATGACTCTGCATGTAAAAAAGTAGCAGTTTGGGCTTCCCTGGTGGCGCAGTGGTTGAGAGTCCGCCTGCCGATGCAGGGGACACGGGTTCGTGCCCCGGTCTGGGAAGATCCCACATGCCGCGGAGTGGCTGGGTCTGTGAGCCATGGACGCTGAGACTGTGCGTCTGGAGCCTGTGCTCCGCAACGGGAGAGGCCACAACAGGGAGAGGCCACAACAGTGAGAGGCCCGCATACCGCAAAAAAAAAAAAAAAGTAGCAGTTCATCCATTCAGCAAACATTTACTGAGCAGCTAGGAAGAGAAGAGTCAGTAAATAAAGATTAAATACTGAATAAGACATTGTCACTATTCTCAAAGGATCTGTCACCTAGATAGTAATATAGAAAACATTAAAAGGCACAATGAGGCACAAAGGAAGGTGCAATCAACTCTACATTACGTATATAAGGAGGGGTTGGGGTGACCTTCAAAGGCAGTGATGTTTGAGCTGGATTGGAGGATGAGTAGATACCAAGGACAGCATTCCCCGTGGAGGGAACAATATGTACAAACTAAGACAACACAGCATAACAAACTGAATGGAGATATTTAAAAGATCTGCATAATGTAAAACAATGCTACTTTTTCTACTGATTCTTTCTGCATTTTCAAAAAAAAAGTTTTTTAAAAAACACTAACCATTTATGTTAATATGCAATAAATTTATCATTATATTAAAATGAATTGTTTTAAAAATCTGTAAGTTTTAATATCTAATATAATACATACAAGCCACATAAATAAAAACTCAATTTCTTGGAATTCCCTGGCAGTCCAGTGGTTAGGACTCCGTGCTTCCACTGCAGGGGGCACGGGTTCAATCCCTGGTCAGGGAACTAAGATCTCACATGCCACATGGTGCAGCCAAAAAAAAAGAAAACAAAAAAGCTAACCAACCAACCAACAAAAACCAAAACTCAATTTCTATGAAAAAACTAAGTAGAAAAGATAAATGCACCTCTATATTCATTGAAGCATTATTTACAATAGCCAGGATATGGAAGTAACCTAGATGAATGGATAATGATGTGATGTGGTGTGTGTGTGTGTACACATATATATGCAATGGAATATTAGCCATAAAAAAGAATGAAAACTTGCCATTTGCAACAACATGAATGGACCTAGAGGGTATTATGCTAAGTGAAATAAGTCAGACAAAGAAAGACAAATACTATATAATTTCACTCATATGTGGAACCTAAAAAACAACTCAGAAAGAGCAACAGATACAGAGAACAAACAGGTGGTTGTCAGAAGGGAGGGGGTGGGGGGAGGAAAGAAATAGGTGAGGGAGATTAAGAGGTACAATTTCCAGTTGCAAAATAAATGAGTGACTGGTATGAAATGTACAGTGTGGGGAATATAATCAATAACTATTAAGGGTTATAGTTCATGCACAATCTTTATATGTGACATACCATAACTAGATTTATTGTGGTAATCATTTTGAAATGTATAGAAATATCAAACCACTACACTGTATAACACGAACTAACATAGTGTTGTAGGTTAATTATACTTCAAAAACAAACTCATAGAAAAAGAATTCAGATTTGTGGTTACCAGAGACAGGGGTGGGGAAAGAGGGTCAAAAGGTACAAACTTCCAGTTATAAGATAAATAAGTACTAGGGATGTAATGTACAAAATGATAAATATAGTTAACACTGCTGTATTTTATATATGAAAGCTGTTGAGAGAGTAGGTCCTAAGAGTTCTCACCGTAAGCAAACTTTTTTTTTTAACTATTTATTTACTTTTGTATCTATGAGATGATGGATGTTCACTAAACTTACCATGATAATCATTTCATGATGTATGTAAGTCAAATCATATGCTGTACACCTTAAACTCATAGCGCTGTATGTCAATAAAACTGGGGGAAAAAACAACCAGATTTCTAAGAGTGTAAATGGGTCCTGAAAGCGAAAGAGTTTGAGAAGTGTTCTATCTGTTAACATGGGTTGATATTTATCATGCTGTTGAGTGAAAAGGGCTGCAAAATGATGTATTCCTGTTTTTTTTAAGTATATATATTTACATATATGTATAGCTACTAACTTTTAACTGGGACTACCTCTGATAGAAGTATTACAAGATACTTTTCATCTATTTTTTGGCTTATCTCTATGTTCAAAAAGTTGTACAAGGAATATAAATTATTTGTATGAAAAAATTTTTTAAAAGCAGAAAAGGGGCATGCCAACATTCCCCATACAATAAATAATTTTTAGAAAATTATCTGAGAATATCAAGAACCAGAGAAATGTCCAATTAAAGAAACCAAAACATCTAGATTTTAAATGAAAGTGGGGAGATTTGAAGATATATACACTTGGCAAGGGTGAAGTTCTAAATGAGCAGTTAAAAGAAATGTAGTTATCATTAGATGCCAACATGGGGTCCTAAAACACTGTCATGGTTGGACTTCCCTGGTGGCACAGTGGTTAAGAATCCGCCTGCCAATGCAGGGGACACAGGTTCGATCCCTGGTCCAGGAAGATCCCACATGCTGTGGAGCAACTAAGCCCCTGCACCATGACTACCAAGCCCACATGCCGCAACTACTGAAGCCCGTGCTCTGCAACAAGAGAAGCCGCTGCAGGGAGAAGCCCGCGCATGGCGACAAAGATCCAACACAGCCAGAAATAAACCAAAAAAACACTGTCATGGTCAACAGTCCCCATGTTACCTTCTGAGAGTTAGTAAAAAAGATGGATTACAGTCCACCCTCTGTATTTATGGGTTCTGCATCCAAGGATTGAAGATATTCAGAGGAAAAAAAAAATTCCATAAAGTTCCAAAAGTCAAAACTTGAATCTGCCATACACTAGCAACTATTAACATAGCATTTACATTGTATTAGGCATTACAAGTAATCTAGAGATGATTTAAAATATATGGCAGGGGCTTCCCTGGTGGCGCAGTGGTTGAGAGTCCGCCTGACGATGCAGGGGACGCGGGTTCGTGCCCCAGTCCGGGAAGATCCCACATGTCACGGAGCGGCTGGGCCCGTAAGCCATGGCCGCTAAGCCTGCGTGTCCGGAGCCTGTGCTCTGCAATGGGAGAGGCCACAACAGTGAGAGGCCCGCGTACCACAAAAAAAAAAAAAGAAAAAGAAAAAAATATATATGGCAGGATGTGCGTAAGTTATACGCAAATACTGGACCATTTTATGTAAGGGACTTGAGCATCCTCAGATTTTGACATCTTCGGGGGTCCCTGAACCAATCCCCCTCCATGGGATGACCATACTTAGTATTAGATAAACATCTGACAGTCTTTGAAGACAGGCTTTGAAGTGTTAAGTTGATTTGTCACTATAATAATACCATAAAAATACATTGAAGGAATACCTGTAATAGAAATTGTAATGATATATTTATATAATCACTTTAAAATCTAAAGTGTGCTCCATGGTCTTTTACAATTTGGTTCACCGTCTCATTCTCCTACTGTTTAGCTCCTAGACCTATAGCTACACTCCCACCTCAGGGCTACTGCAATTTTTATTCCTTTTGCCAGAAATGCTCTTCTATCAGAGAGTTCACTTCCCTCTTCATTCATGTCTCTGTTCAAATATCACCTACTAAAGTACCCTTCTCTGACTTCCATAAATTAGCTACTGTACCCTCCACACCCTTCATAATTCTTGCCCCTTACCTGCTTTAAATTTCTTCAAGGAACTTGCCACCACTGAACATATACTTATTTTTACTGCTCAGCACCTCCAAAAGAATTCCAAGAGCACAGAGCAGGGGTCTGCAAACTGCTAAAGTAAAGGGCCAGACAGTAAATATTTTACGGCTGTGTGGGCCACATGATCTCTGTCCCAACTGTACACTAATGAGCATAATTGTGTTCCAGTAAGACTTTGTTTTTTAACTGAGGTACAATTGACAAATAAAGTTATAAGATACTTAAAGTGTACGATGTGATGATTTTGATATACATACACTTATACAGTGTGAAAGGATTACCCTCATTGAGTTTATTAACACATTAGACACTGCAATTTGTATTCCATGTAATTTTCACATCATGATATATTCTTCTTTTGATCTTTTTTCTAACCATTCAAAATACATTAGCTGTTAGGCCATATAAAAACAGGCAGTGGACCAGATCTGCCAACTCCTAGCATATAGCATAAGAACTTGTTATGTTTGTTCATTGCTGTATACCTAGGACTGAGACCTGGCACAAGCTAGGAATGTAAATGAATGAATACTATTTTATTGTTTACAAAACTCTTTCATAACCTCTCTTTTGATCTTAAAACAGCTTGTTAAAAATAGGCAGGGAAGAGACTATTATCCCTACTGTAAATGAAGGAACAGGTTCAGAAGTGCCTTGTCCAAGGTCACATACGTACAAAGGGGTGGCACTGAACTAGACAATCATCTGTACTATGCAGTACTAACAGGTATTAAAATTCAGGAGGATTATCTATAGTGTGGTCTGATGGATTTGGCCTAGCCCTTTTACAATTTTGTTTTTAAACCTGGAATTGAGACAAAGCTTTCCTTGTGAAAGCTGCAGTTGTCACAAAGTTGGGAGGGGTAAATCAAATGATAAATAATAACTTTAAAAGTCAAAATTTTATCATCCAGCTTCAAAACTGGGTCAAAACTAACAAGATGAAATTTAACAGAGGTAAACAAAATCACTGGCACAAGCAAAAGGGGAAAGAGAAATGGCTAAGCAGCTAGTGACTGCAAAAATATTTTTGCTGCAATACAAATGAGGGATGACACAGTAACAGTGATTTAGTCAATCATTCTCAAGATTGGGATGGGGAAAGAAAGGTGACAGCAGGTATATCCCATGGAGGGGAGGCATGTAGCCCCCCTCCTAATTGAGAATCACTGATATGGATGTTTTAGTTGAACAAAAACTTCACTCTGCTTAAAAAAAAAAGTCCCTATTTCATAAAGTAACAGGTTCATTGTACATAGCATTCATAT
This sequence comes from Tursiops truncatus, assembly GCF_011762595.2. Lineage (NCBI taxonomy): Eukaryota > Metazoa > Chordata > Mammalia > Artiodactyla > Delphinidae > Tursiops > Tursiops truncatus. Next base: position 85,107,833 of record NC_047034.1, read on the forward strand.
GATAGTGTCTGCGGTAAAGGGTATATAACTCCATATATATTTTAAAGGGGGAGTAACTCAAGCCTCATACACAATTCTACCCCTTCATATATTTAAATATTCCAAAAATGTTAATTTCATGGAATGCACTGTATTATGTTTCTAACCTAAATAGGGGCAATTTAAAGTCTGTAAGTATCAATGAAAGATAAGTTTTCTTAGATTTCAGTTTCTTCCCATTTTTCTTATCCTCTTGCCTCTCCAAAAAGGAAAATAAAGTAAAATACTCAATCCTTACAGTATTCAAAATTTCATTTTTATATTACTAATATCTGTACTGAAGTTTAAAAATGAAACTGAGAAAGTAATATATCCCATTGTTCCCTAGAAACTGCTTAATTTTGTAATTTTGTTAATTTTAGTAAGAAATTTTAGAAAATGTAGTCGAAAAATAAATTTACAAAATTTTTATAAAACTCAAATCTTTTTTTTTTGTCATGCAGCTGCGCCACGCAGCTTGTGGGATCTTAGTTCCCTGACCAGGGATTGAACCCAGGCCCTAGGCAATGAAAGCACCGAATCCTAACCGCTGGACCTCCAGGGAATTCCTTTAAATAATCTTTTAATAACAGACCCCACACATTTCAACATTACATCTATTCATAACTACCTTTAAAATAGTTTCCTTAACAAAAGAATTTGAAGTTGAATATTTAACAACTGCAGCTCTTTGTGAATTCTTGGTAGATAATTCCAGACAGGCAAGGAAGAAATCTTTCACTAGATAATATCCATATTCCAATTATCAGCAAGGCCCAGGTCAGTTTATACTGCCTAAATTTTGTATACTTCATGAGCCAAATCTCTGCCAGCAAGGTATCTATGAAAATCTTTATCTCCCTCATTAGTGTATTAAAGACTTCACTTCTGGGCCTTTACTCACACTGTCCTTGAGTTTGTGCCTCTCTCATCTTTGCCTGTCTAAATCACTCCTATTTTCCAAGGTTGGGGAATCTGTTTCTTTCAAAGATATATTCCCCATTACTTAAAGTCTCAAGAATCCTCTGTTACTTCTACCATACTTTGAACATTTATCATAGCACCTAAAATATAACTGCTGTTGACAATTAGTTCTATAGGTACCATTCTGTTCCCAAAGACTTAAGTTTTCTTTGGGCAAACTGCCTTGCTTTCTTTTTCTATCCTATACAGGGTCTAGCAAAGTAAACGGCACATAGGCAATTAGTAAATGTTTACAAAATCCCTTTTGAATAAGATGACACTAAGGAAGTGTGCTTAGCTTTTAAGATCATTATGAGGTACTATGGCAAAATGGAAAGATAAAGACTCTGGAGCTGGACAGACCTGGATTTGAATTTCAGTCTCTTAATCTCTTTGAATCACAGCCTCTCCCTAAAGTGGGATAGTATCTACTTCTTAGAATTGCTGTGAAGGTTAAGTAAGATAATATATGTCAAGTCTTTGGCAAAATATTTAAAATATAATATGGAGGCTCAGTAAATGTCAGTTATTATTAAGCGGTCACACCAAGATAATTGCTGCTTTAAATTATTAAACTGAACAAAGCCTTCAAAGTATTGAGAAAATAATTCCTCTCTTCCAGAAGTTCTTTGGGTCCTAGTCACCTAATATTCTCCATCATTACAATCTTCATCAACTATAAATATCAACAACTTCTTTTTGACCAAAAAAAGTTTTTCAAAGTGACTCTACTCTGCTTCCCTTTATTTTTTTTATTTTTTAAATATTTATTTATTTTGGCTGTGCCAGGTCTCAGCTGCGGCATGCGGGATCTTTAGTTGCCATGCAGACTTCTTAGTTGCAGCATGCACGCAGGATCTAGCTCCTGACTGGGGATCGAACCTGGGCTCCCTGCATTGGGAGTGTAGAATCTTACCCACTGGACCACCAGTTAAGTCCCTCTGCTTCCCTTTAAATTGATAATACATCTTTTCAAAGTTTACTCATGTTTTCAACTAGGCTATACTTCAAAAAAATAGTTGTAAATTGTGCTTTCATAAATATTTATTTTACTTTTTTTTATTCTACATCATTCCAGAAGTATTCAAGGATAAGCAGTTGCATTCCTCCTCCAGAAAGAGATAATACCTTATTCTTATCCTGGTAAGAAAGTTCTATTTGCATGGAATTCAATGTTATTTCTTAAGACAGTTTTTCCTATTTGAAGATATTTAGGATGTTATGGCTGTTATTATTATTATTATGTATTTTAAGACTATTTTTTCTAAGAGCAGTTTTAGGTTCACAACAACATTGAGAGGAACATACAGAAATTTCCCATTTACTCTGTCCCCCCATGTGCACAGTCTCCATTATTAAAATCCCCACCAGAGCGGTACATTTGTTACAAATGATGAACTTACACTGACACATCTTTATCACCCAAAGCCCGTAACTTACATTAGGGTTCACTCTTTGTGGTGCACACTCTATGGATTTGGACAAATGTATGACATGTATCCACCATTACAGTACCATACAGAGTATTCTCACTGCCCTAAAAAACCTCTGTGCTTTGCCCATTCATCTCACTCTCCCCCTAGGATGCTATTTGTTTGTTTGTTTGTTTTAAAATACATCTTGCCTTAATGTAGTTCATTTTTTTGGTCTGCTTCTAAGGCTTTCAGTATATCAACAATAAACTGCCTGGGGCAATAATTTAATAGATGGTTCCAAGCTGCTGACATGCATGTATTTCAGTATCAAACTAGCTCTAGAATTCCAGTTTCAGTGCCTTTATCAAACAAAATCCCTGCTGGCAGAGAGTTCCCAGAGGCTAGTGAGAATTTAATTTGGGGCTATAATTTCAGAAAAAAATACATTTTCAGTGATCTCCAAGGCCATATGGAATAAAAGGTTTCACTTAATAAACTTACTGCTAGCTATGTTTTTTTACATTCCAAATAAGCTAAATATTATTTTCCCAGTTTAGACCTGGAGATATTATAAAGATTCAGAATGCAATTAGGGGACTTCCCTGGCAGTCCAGTGATTAAGACTCTGCACTCTCACTGCCAAGGGCCAGGGTTCAATCCCTGGTCAGGGAAACTAAGTTCTTGCAAGCCGTGTGGCATGGCCAAAAAAATAAATAAAATTTTAGATGTATATATTGATAGTTTATTTTGATTTATCATTATCAGTAAGGCCTAAGGTTTAAAAAGCATAGATATGTCTAAATTAGAATCAACATTATAAAAAAGATGGCGACACTTCCAAATAATTTGTTTTATGTATACTCTTTTAAAAGCCATTTCAAGTATTTCTTAGAAACTGTTCTATTAGTAACCACTTACAAGTTTTGTCAGATATAGACAAACAGGTAGTGAAGGCAGGCAAGTTTAAGTAGAGCAATTTCATTTTTAAAAAATCTACCAATGCTAAGGAAAACAGCTTGAAGATTTATTAAAGTAATAATATAACACACATGGAGTGCCAAAGACTTTCTGCTTGTCCAAACTTTAGTTAGGCTTCTCTGAGCCCTCTTCTCAGTTAGGTCTTTTATCTTGGCCCCATCCTGCCTATGGCCTGCCTAGCCCAGTCTTAGCAAGAACCCTGCTCTCAGTTTAAAGAGAATTCCCCCACTCTTGATATCTGATCAAGTTCCTTGTCCCCAACTTTTGATGTATAAGTCCTCGATCTTCTGTTAGCAAGAATCCTTCTACCCCTGATGTCTCCTGTTAGTAATTTTCCACCTACTGACCCGCTCACTTGCTTGTTGGCTATTCATGCCCAGCAGTCTTTGCTTATTTAGACCTGAACTCAATCTCTCTCCCCTAATACAAAAGTATTGAATAAAGTCTTCTTATCATTTTAACAAGTGTCAGATTAATCTTCTTTAACAGTAGTCAGCATTGTATTTTACGGTGTATAACAGTATATAAAAACAACATACTTAACCATAAAATTTACATTTAAGAACCAAAAAATAGCTCCTATTTTGTTTTTTAGTTATCTTTCCCAACCATTCCCTTTTAATTTACAACTTCTCTATGCATCGAGTTAGAAGGAAATCATTCCTCAGTCCTCACTCTGGACTATCCTAATATAATACATCCAAAATGTAGGTAAAAAGATTTCCAAGTATATATCTTTAGTGTTCATTTAGAAGTTCAAAGTGACAAAGCCTTAAGTCAAAAAAAAAAAGTACTGGCTCAATCTCAGTAAAGATAAAAAAGCTGTCTGATCTTAAATGCAAAACAGCATTGATATACATATGAAAGGAGGGAAAGGACCCTATTTGGCTTAATTAGAGGATTTACCTAAATGTCTAGATCAAGAACTGAGGAAATATAAAAGTCTGAGATATAGTGTTCTAATGGGTTAGAAAAAAGGACTAAAGTGAGTGAAAAGATCACAAAAGCGACTTGTTAAAATATACATTCTCACCCCCAATCCTAGGAGAGTGGGCAGATAGGTAAAAAGTTCCAAGGGGCCAGATACAATGAGTATTGTTTTGGAAATAATCAGGACCAAATTAAGAAATCAGGGGAAAATCCACCCAAACGCCTTGAGATTCACATGCCAGAAAGCAATGGTGCAAATGCCAAGTCCAAACAGGCAGAGTTCAGCAGTGAGGGCCCATGCTGGCTTGGAAACAGATGCAGTGGGAAGAAGCATTTTGCTTTTAAGATCTGGTGCATATCTGGCACGTTATGGTATTTCTAACTTAAAGGTATATCTTTTTACCAAATTTACTTTTTTTTCCCAAAATCATTGGAAGTCAGATCTGGTTTCACATGCAGCTTCAGCACTTAATTACTTGGGTCTTAGTTTCTTCATCTGTGAGTATAGTACCTGCTCATATATCTAGCACTACTTTAAGAATCCAATGAGGTAACATGAGATGGACTTAGACATAGTAGATGCTTAACTTTCTTTCCCTAAGCAAATGCCTAGATGTTATTGAATCTTTGTGTTTACCAATTTGTTCATTCACTCAAAACAAAACAAACTATACTTTATCGGGTCCCAGGCACTGAGGTGAGCTGAGTACTAAAGATAAAGACAAAAAGGAGAATGGCAGGGACTTCCCTGGTAGTCCAGTGGGTAAGACCCTGAGCTCCCAATGCAGGGGGCCTGGGTCCGATCCCTGGTCGGGGGACTAGATCCCGCATGCCGCAACTAAGACCCGGCGCGGCCAAAAAAAATAAAATAAAATAAAAAAGGAGAATGGCAAAAGAAGTAAGCCAACAAATTCCCTTTTGCCTTAAGCCTTGGTTCTGAAGAAGCTATACAATTAGAACCACCTGGGGAGCCTTAAAATTACTGATGTCTGGGTTCCACCCACAGAGCTTCTGATGTAATAGACCTAGGGTAGAGCTTGGGCACCAGAATTTTTAAAAGCTTCCTAGGGTGATTCTCATGTGCTGTCAAGGTTGAAAGCCACTACCTTAAGCTAATACTAAGTGCAAATCTTCACAGTGGATACAAATAACATAAGACAAGCATACAGTCAGCATCCTGGCTTTTCAAATCTTTGTATACTTTACCACTGTTAGCAAAACAACTTATACAAACAATAGCCCTCAGTAAAGATGTGTCAATCATTTAAAAATAACTAATTCAAAGCACCAAAACTGCCAAATGAGTATTATAGACAATATACAACATGGAACTTTTAGGAAGGAGATGGATATGGGTTGGGCTGGTTAAAGACAACTACAGGGAAGGGGATCTAAGCTGGGCTCTACAAAGTGCTTTAAATAGTAGGGGGGGTGGGAGAAAGAGGGAGGGCATTACAAATAAGGGAACTGGTAAGAATAAAAAAAGGTAGGGAAAAAACAGTGTTTTGTAAGCTGACCAGTTTGGCAGAAACAGATTTATTTGGAGATAATAAAAGCGAAAGGAAGAGTAAAATGAGTCAGATGGCAGTAGTTACGCTAACAACAATTCTGGTTTTATTCTGAAGGTAATGGAGAGCTGCCAAAGCCTTCTGTGTGGGAAGTTCCATTAACAAAAATTAATCTGGAAGTACTGGAGTCCTCAATATGGCTTCGCAAAACTTGGAAATTAGTCTGCCCTCTAAGAGTTAGTTAACTATGAAATTAAGAATACTATCCAACATATATACACTACCAAATGTAAAATAGACAGCTAGTGGGAAGCAGCCGCATAGCACAGGGAGATGAGCTCGGTGCTTTGTGACCACCTAGAGGGGTGGGATAGGGAGGGTGGGAGGGAAGGAGACGCAAGAGGGAAGAGATATGGGAACATATGTATATGTATAACTGATTCACTTTGTTATGAAGCAGAAACTAACACACCATTGTAAAGCAATTATACTCCAATAAAGATGTTAAAAAAAAATACTATCCAAGCAAGATTCATTCACTCATTCATTCAACAAATATCTGAAGGCCTACTATGAAGGCACTGTTTTAGGCAATGGTGATTCAACAGTATATGGTCCTTACAGAGCTTACATCATAGTGGGTAGAGAGACAATAGATAAGATTTTTTAAATATTTATTTTATTTATGATCATTTATTTTTGGCTGCATTGGGTCTTTGTTGCTGTGCATGGGCTTTCTCTAATTGTGGCAAGCGGGGGCTACACGGGCTTCTTATTGTGGTGGCTTCTCGTGTTGCAGAGCACGGGCTCTAGGCGCACAGGCTTCAGTAGTTGTGGCATGTGGGCTCAGCAGTTGTGGCTCGCAGGTTCTAGAGAGCAGGCTCAGTAGCTGTGATGCATGGGCTTAGTTACTCCGTGGCATGTGGGATCTTCCCGGACCAGGGTTCGAACCCGTGTCCCCTGCATTGGCAGGTGGATTCTTAACAACTGTGCCACCAGGGAAGCCCAACAATAGATGAGATTAAACAACTAAACTACATGGTATGCTAGCTAGTGATAAATGCTAAGGAGTAATAATAAAGCAGGGAAAGAGGATACAAAATGGTAGATTGGAACTGGACAGGATGATCACAGAGGGCTTCACTGAGAAGGTAATTTCTGATTAAATATCTGAAGGAAGTGAGGGATATAGAAGGAAGAGAACTCCAAAGGACAGATCAAATGCAAAGACCATTAAGTGAGGATGTGTGGCTAGAGAGGACCAGGGGAGAATAGGTAGGCGATAAGGTCAGAGACATAAGTGGTAAAGAGGTAAATCCCAGATCATGTAGGGACTTGTAGTCAGAGTAAAAACTTTTATTCTGAAAAAGATGGGAAGCCACTGGAGGATTCTGAGCAGAGGAGTGACATATTCTGACTTACATTTTTTAACCAGATCACTCTGGGTGTTTCATTGAGGACACACTGCCTATGGAAAGACAAAAGCAGAAGCAGGGAGACCAGAGAGGCCAGTGCAATAATCTACATGAGAAATCATGGTGGCTTCTTCCAGAGTGGTTGAAATAGGGGTATGATGAGAAACAGCCAAGTTCTAGGTATGTTTTGAAGGCACAGCCTATAGGATTTGCTAATAGACAGTATGTGTATTGTGAGAGAAGCAGGAATCAAAGATGACACTAAACTTTTTGGCCTGAGCAACTAAAGAATGAAGGTGCCATTAACTAAGAGGGTAAAGACTGCAGGAGAAACTGCAATATGCAAAATTTTGATATATAATGACTTCCTTCCAGCCTTGTAAAATTTGTCTAGAGAAAGAAAGTCCACTGCTGTTAAAAGTTAGAAGGTGCACTACGCAAAGATCTGACTTGGTCTTGGTGTTGGATATATATCCCTACTATGGAGGAAAACACCATTAAAATGTTAGACTGTATAGTTAACATCTCTGGTTCTGACTCCATGCTTAAACTGAGAAAATTATAATTTGATTTCCTATGTATCTGATCTACTTGAAAAAAGGAATCTAAGCCCTCCTGTATTTATTAAATTAGTTGCTATCCTCCTTTTAAACACTAGTTTCATCAGCCTAGCTAATATGAATTTGTCCCTTACTATCCCGATGAATCAAGCTTCTGAACTTAACAGGCAGAGGATTATGATAAGAATGGTGGTTCTCAAGTTGCACAATAATTATTGGGAAGCTTATTAAAAATAGATTCCTGAGCACTGGTCCCCCCAAATTCTGATTCAGCTGGTCTAGGAAAGAACCCAGAAATCTTGCTTTTGAAAGAAACACATAAGCAATTCTGCTGTAGGCAATAATGTTCTGAGGTTCTTAAGAAGACGAACAGTGCTCTTTTGAAGTCATGTTTCTCAATACCTTCAGTTTATAACACATTTTAAATACTAGAATTCTTAGTGGCATATTTGTAGAAGCTCAAAAGAGCACTATGCAAATTTGGTAGAATTTTTTCCCCCTCGCTGCGGGATCTTAGTTCCTGGACCAGGGATTGAACACTGGCCCATGGCAGTGAAAGTGCAGAGTCCTAATCACTGGACCGCCAGGGCATCCCCCAAATTTGGTAGTAATTATAATGCAGTCATGACCAGAAAGTATCAATATTTCAGTGTCTATACAAGCATCCACATCACTATACCATTAAACTTGACTGCAGTTTAGGATTATGTCATTATTTCAGTAGAATTGTTTGCTATCTCAATTCACTACCTACTATCTACTCAAAGGAATCAAAGTGAGTAAAGGCACAGGTCTGGAAGTAGATTACCAGCAGACTGCATCTGCTCTACTATTACTAGTTCTGGACACTTGGTTATATATTTTTTAACCTGAAATGTGCCTCAGTTTACTCAACTTAAAATGGGGTAAGCAGCCTATGGGGATATTTTGAGATGAATACATTTTAATGCATAAAGTATCTAGCACATTATAAGCACTTAAATGTAACCTAGATGCAAAACAAAGAATTCACAAGGCAAAGTTCTCTCATGTTCCAATAAACCCACCACCTTTCTTTAGTGCAGCCTGGTATCATGCTGTCTTCCTGTTTATACATTATATATATCACAACATACATGTCAAATGATCCACTCAACTGAACATTCCATCTCCAGAGACACTGCCCTAACAATATACATGTGCAGTTATAGCAAAGATAAATTTTACATGCTGCTCAAAATTTAGTAGTATGAAGATGGTAAATCAGTGAAAATATAGAAAGAAAAGGGGAGGCTGGAGGCAAAGAGAACAATTAAGAATGTTGTTAAAAATAATCCAAGCATAAAAAAAGGTCCTGTATGAAGAAAATGGTAATAGGAATGTGGACAGGTTAGACATATTGTTCAATGAAAAGTATACCTACCTATTTGAAAATAATAAAATAGAAATAAATACATAAAATAAAATAGAAAAGAAGCTGGTAACATTGGCTGCCGCTCAAGGGAACTGGGTGGCTGGAAAATAGGTGGGAGGGGACTTTTTACTCATGTCCTTTCCTACCATTTTAAGCATGTGATTATAGTTCCTATATACTCAAAATAATTTTTTAAAAAAGACTAATGCAAATGGAGGAAGAGAACCTAATGATAGGAAGAAGAATTTACAGGACTGAAATACTAATTGAACATGAGAGGAGAGGTTAAGGATGAAAAAAGATGATGGCAGTGTTCCGACCCTATGTGACTAAAAGAGAATAATGGTGGGATGAGCAGAAATGCAGAGGTTGGCAGGAGGTTCTGATAAAGGGAGAAGGGAAAATAATAGTAAGTACATATTAAAATTATCACCTAGTTCAGAAATCCGTAAGTAGTCAAACTGTCTATCAAAAATTATCACGACTAGGCTTCCCTGGTGGCGCAGTGGTTGAGAGTCCGCCTGCTGATGCAGGGGACACGGGTTCATGCCCCGGTCCGGGAGGATCCCACATGCCACAGAGCGGCTAGGCCCGTGAGCCATGGCCGCTGAGCCTGCGCGTCTGGAGCCTGTGCTCCGCAACGGGAGAGGCCACAACAGTGAGAGGCCCGCGTACTGGGGAAAAAAAAAAAAAAAAAAATTATCACGACTAGTTTCCCCTATCGAGGGTTTTTATTTTCAGGAGCTGATCCATAAAAGGACTTTAACTTTTTAATTTTTTTCAAAAAGATGAAGGAGTTTTCTGGAGACAGAAAAGAACAATGACACCTGATCCTACAGTGTGTGTTTTTCTGAGCTCTAAAGGAGAGAACTTATAGAAGATGAAGGAAATACTTTTATTAGGGGTTTTTCAAGGTTCAAAGTATACATAGTCGGCCCTCTGTATCCACGGATGCCGAAACAGAAGGCTGACTGTACTACAACGTTTTATATAAGGGACTTGAGCATCCGCGGATTTTGGTATGGGGGGGCGTGGGTCCTGGAACCACTACCCCACAGATACCTAGGGACAACAGTATACATACTGATTTTGATACGCAATAAGGCTTCGGAACTTTATGGAATTTATTAGGAAAATGCTCCCAGGGGATCAAATGTTCTTAGCAGTGCCATGACAGAGCACCAGTAACGGCAGTAGATGCTCAGGCACAATGAATGCTGGAAGAGGCACCCAGAGTGTGGACACATTCTTGAACACAAGAAATACCTACAGATTACCAGAAATAATTGGGGAGGGAGAATGAGGGAGCATGAGCTGGGGAAATATAAGAATGAATGAACCTGTGATTGATTGGTCTCTTTCATACCAATAGCTTGTGCCTACACTATGTACCTGGTAGTATGCTAGGCACTAGATAAAAAGACTTGCTTTCAGTAACCAAGAATTTCACAGGTTCGTTATGGGGCAAATGTGCCAAAGTAAACAATGACAGAAACTCCTGGAACATTTTAATGTTTCAGTTTCTTAGAGTTGTGTGTGTGTTTTTTTTTTAATTAGAGTTTGAAAAAGTTCATTAAACTTTGTTCAGTCAGTCTGATCCAATTTCCCTTACCTATTTTAGAAGAAAACTTTCGAGGCCCACAGAGGTATGTGAATTTTCAAAAATCACACTGGTGACCAAAAGCATAGCAAGGAGAGGCCAAATCTCCTGAGGCTCAGAATCATTCCTTCCCACTACCCCACAATACCTCATTTATAATTCATTAAATGGATGACTCTATTCTGATTTCTTCATTCACGGATACATGTTAAAAACAGTACAGTGAAAAAAGCATGGCTTCTGAATTAGACCAACCTGGGGTCTGAATTTTTTGACAAATTACACTGCTTTGCTTAGCATTAAGGCTGGTCCTAATAAAACAGCTAGATGTTCTAGAAGAAATTATAATGAACCTACGCTCCTCACCGAAGATTGGCATCTGAGTTTGTACCTGCTTAGGCTTTATGCTCCTGTCCAAGGATTTTGTAACAGATCATATGAATACTACTCAGCAAAGCTAACAGAAGAGAAGATTTAAAAATGGTAGTATTAATTCTAGTCAACGACTTATCACAAAATAGCCATGGCAATTAAGCTTTAGGGTTTATTTCGCCCTGTAAGGGTAATAACTCACCTACTAAATTAAACGGGTAACACATAATCAAGGAAATCCACTTTAAAAGTATAAATATTTTTCATAAGCTCTAACACAGCCCTCAAATTTCAGTATCTATTTACAACATTTTCCACACCTCTCCTAAATAATTTTGATAAACCCATTTCTCAAAAAGTGCCTTAAAGATGGTATTGTCTAAACTAAAAGCAAAGGGATCCATTTTTCAGTTATGGTACTTTTGAAGTTGTACACAAATATTCTACTAGCTAGGCTGAAGGGAAAAAAATGTGCTATTAGCACTTTTTTCAGCCCTAAAATTCAGTCTGCATTTATGTTTTAAAAATGCTGAATCATGAAATAAGGAAACAGTCAGTACAAAGAATCCAAACACATAGTTCACCTCATACCTCAAGTTTCCTAATTATGGCATCTTTTCATTTTGGAACCAAGTAACTGAAAAGTCTAAGTAACTAGAGGAGTAGAGCTCATTCTCAGAAACTGAACTTGAAGATAAAACTAAAAGTAGTTATTTCTGCAAGTTATTATACTTTCAACTTCCTGTTTTATTTAGGCAGCTCATCATGACCATTTCAGGTAACAATGCAGAAGTTAAAAAAACCAACTTCCTCTTTATAAAGTGATAAAAACTTCAGCAGTGGGCTTCCCTGGTGGCACAGTGGTTGGGAGTCCGCCTGCCGATGCAGGGGACACGGCTTCGTGCCCCGGTCTGGGAGGATCCCTCGTGCCACGGAGCGGCTGGTCCCGTGAGCCCTGGCCGCTGAGCCTGCGCGTCCGGCGCCTGTGCTCCGCAAGCGGTGAGAGGCCCGCGTACCGCAAAAAAAATAACAAAAAACAAAAAAACTTCAGCAGTTGGTTATGAGAATGGTTGATCTTACTAGCTTTTATAGAAATACTTGCAAGGAAACCAGAGACCATCACCACCAAATTCACCTCTGGGTTCACTGCTTTCAGAAAATGTAACAAAGATAAAAAGCAGTATTAAAATATATTTGGCATGACACACGTGTTAAAAAAAATCATATCAAATGCAGTTGAGGTCTTAGTTAAAATTAAAAAAAAAATGAAAACTTCACGGTTCCTTCGAGGAAGAGTCAATATACAAACTAAGCCTGAAAATACCTTGTTTGTAATAGTGCCTTGGTTATGAAAGTTTTGTACAACAAGAATCTCGCTTAAGGGTCACTTATTGTTTATGAATGCTAAGACATTCATATCAACAAGTCTTTTTGGAAAAATACTTTTTCAATTCTTGAATTCAGTTAAAAGGCATCAGAAGCCTGGAGGAAAAGGGGTCAAGGTAGGTATAAAACTGAAGGAGAATTTAAGTAATCTTACAAGTCAAAGCCCTTTCTTTTTACTTATTGATCCACAACAGAGAAATACAGATCACTTCATCTCTGGGAATAAAAATCTAACAAAATTTCAGTAATCCCAAATCATAAGGATTTATTATATGAGTTTTTTTATATCAGCTATTCTTAATTAACTCACTAATGAAAACAATGTAGTTAATCTAAAACCTGTTCACTGAATATAAAATTCATCAACATTTTTTGGCAGTAGATTTACCTTACTAATTATGATTTGCTTGCTTTGTCATTATTAAAATTAAACAGCAAAAGAAGTATGCTGGAATATAAGAGAAAACTGGCCAGAGATCTGCTATTACAAAATCAAGGCTGTTAATGTTACTAATTTGAACACTGTCAATACCCAAAGACATCTTTACGCTTTGAAATACATATTTTCCCCCCAAGTTTAATTAGAAAGGCATTCTACCCCTGTGTCAAAAACAAAAACCCAACACTGGTAAACTTCAAAGTTTATTACCTTAAATTCTTAGTGAAATTTTGCTGTAACAGTATTTTTGCTTAAAGTAAGAGGACCATCAGTTGGGCTAACAAATGTTTTGTTATCCCATGATTTTCACTGTAACTTAATTTCATGTGAATCATAACTGTTTGCCTTAGAATAAACATTTTATTATAGTTTTCTCTCTAGCATAAGTTCATATACAGTGTAAAATGCCCTTTCCCCCCAAATCTTATACATTTATGAGAATCAATTTCCAAGTATGAGAAAATCTAATGCTGAAGAGTTGTTCAACGGCATGTGAATACTTAGCACATTCTTCAGCGTTTCAAAATGGCATGGCATATGTATATCAAATTATTCTGTACAGAGGACTCTTGGATCATGAACAGTCCCCTTTGCCATCCCAATCTCTTTTATTAAAAGAGGAAAACCCCAGATACATTTACAGAGCATTCAAGGGTGTACATTTTGTAAAAACCACTGTGGAAAACAAAAGACATAATTCTTGTCCTTTTACGAGTTATGTAATGAACCATTGTAATTTCCATGGACTCTAAAATCTTTAACATATTTACTGAAAAGCCTGACAAACTGTTAAGAAAGGTGTGCAGCTGTCAGGAAAAAAGTTATTCCACCTAAGGTGAAATATTCTCTTGTATTTAAGACACTTTTAAAGAAATTAATTGTACAAATTACTCAGTGTCAAGTTCAACTATAATCAAAAAGATACCACACTGGAGCACCAAAGAAGGCAGGATGCTTTGTCCAGACTTGAATGTGTTAACATGAAGTTTATGTGCTACATAAAACCTTTCTGGAGTTAAAAAGAAAAACTCATTGGCTAGCCTTGTTAACAAGAAATGGAAAACTATTTTTCAAAAATTATCGTTAAAAGATTGTAAGATGGAAGGGATGGAGTCACCGCGGGCGCCGTATACATACAATCAAGGGAGTGTCTACACAGAAAAGAGTGGTGTTCAAATCCTGAAGCAAATGTCCCTGAGGCTTACACATTTATTACTGCGAATTAGTTCAGCCGACAGCATGTGGGAAAAGGGGTGTGTGTGGATAGGCGGCCTACACCTTACAGACCTCTCCCTGTCGAGAAGTCGTGACAGCAAAATCACTTCCTGAGGAAGGAGGAGCAAAAGGGAAGTTAAGAGGCCACCCTGACCAGGAAGTGACTCGCCCTAAGCTAGCCCCAATCATAGCTAAAGATGGGGGGATGGGGTGAGCCCCAGCAGCTAAAGGCGGTAAAATAACTGCTTCTTGATACGTCGCGACATCATCATCGCCCCCTCTCTTAAATACAAAAAAGAGTCCACAGTCACGATTCAATAAGGTAAAGTCTCTTCTCTCGCAGGAAGGCCACTGGGCTGTGCGTCAGGCCCGGGGGGAAAAGAGAGTTGAGGAATGGGGAACTGGGGCCACCGTGAGGCAGAGGAAAGCCCCTCAAGAGGGAAGCATCCCGACTGCGGAGAGCGTATGCCAGCAAAGGCCAAGACGCTTCTTTCTTCTGGGGGTACTGCCGGGGTTCCCACCGCAGCCGGGTCGGGGCCCCGTTCCCTGTCCCGGGAAGAGGTAAAAAAGAGAGGCGGACCCCTTACCTTCTCCTCATCCGACACCCGATCCTCGAAGTCGGCCATCTTGGGCTGCTCTGGCCCAGCCCGGCCCTGGCGCGAGGCAGGCCGGGAAGGAGGCCGAATGATGGAATCACAGCGAAGGCCGTCTGAAGGATCCGCCCGGAAACGCCGACCGCTAGGGCGCCATGTCAGTTACGGGCGTGGGTCATGGGCCCGGGCGCCGACGCCCCAGTAAGTCGGCGTGACTTAAATGATTTTAAGTCTAATATTTTTCTCACTGAGTTACATTAATTTCCCCATTCATCTATGGGACGTTGGGAGCGTGCTTCGGCTGGTATTGGCGCCCGAGCTCCGGCCGACCAAATTGCAGTCGCTACTCCTGTAGATTTTCCCAGTACCAGTGCTCTCCATGGCAGCCGAGTCCAAAGGGCTAAGTGCTGCTCCGACTCTGGAACGGTCGGTGACTTTTTCAACCCCAGGAATGGTGTGGAAGGTGACCCTCACGCGTATGGAGGTTAAAACACTTCACTCCGGGTCACATCTCAGCCCAGTTCCTCCAGAATAGGTGCCGCTATCCGCCCCTTCCCTCCCTCGGAAGGAATAGGTAGCCCCAGTCCTTGGGCGCTCCTCCACCTTCCAAATCTTCTCGGTCCCCGTTCCCTGGGACTCTCAGCCTTCACAGAGGCCAACTTCAGGTCCGCCACTATCCCAGGATTCCCGACTCCCGGTTTCCTGCCCTTCTCCCCTCCCAACTCCCGGCGCCACCGGGAGCGGCAAGATGGCGGACGGTGACGGCTTAGGTGAAGCAACGGCAGCTGCGGCGTCTCCTCCTGCTCCTGCTCCCGGCCTGAGCCCGCCGCTGGGCTGGAGGGAGCGGCTGCGGGCCGGGCTGGCGGGCACTGGGGCCTCGCTGTGGTTCGTGGCGGGGCTGGGGCTGCTTTACGCTCTGAGGGTCCCGCTGAGGCTGTGTGAGAATTTGGCAGCGGGTGAGAGGCCCAGAGCTCCCGAGGGACGGGCGGGCGTGGGGGATTGGGGGGCAGGAGAGGTGCCGGGGGCAAGGGCCAAAGGGCAGAGATTTTCAGTATCACTGGAGGGCTTCGCAGAATGAGTCGGTGTGTGCGACCGAGTGAGTTCTTTTTCTCTTGGGCCGCTACTCCGCAGCTGATTGCCAAACCTGAGCTGCAACTACCGGCTCCTCCCTAAAGCTCTTAAGGTCCGCCCTCTCTCTTCTGTCCTCGTTTACCCGAGGAGAAGCCACCTGATAAAATGTAAGCTTCAGGTGGTAGGGCAGATGAGAGCATTTTCAGACTTGAATGCAGAATTTATACACACCTTTTGATTCTCTTGCCACTCAGCTGAGAGAACCCACACCCAGACAATAAAAATCTGAAAGAAACCAACACGATCTTAGCCAGCCATTCTCATGTTTTAAAATAGTTTTGTCAGGAAATAGTTTTCGTGATATTTTTGTCCGTTCTCTGTTTTAGGCTTTATCTTGAGTAATAAAATAGAACAGTACAGGAAGTAAAGAGAAAGAGAGCCACAAACAGCAGTGGGTTCTTTCCTTAGTTCCTTCTTTCAGCATTTGTAGAGAGCTTGCTGTGTAGTGTGGGCTGAAGTTACAAAGACGTATAAGAGGTGATGATTCCCTTGGATTCTGCAAATATTATTCTTTAGCTGTAGCCAGGACAGAGTGGATGGGAGCCAGGGCCTCTTACCATGTCATTACAAATTGGTAACCTCAGATTAAAATGGAAGTATTTCTGTTATGGGATCTTTATGACTATCAGTACTGTGTTTTATTTTCCTGTAACAAGAGAAGGCAAATGTCCCCTTTTCTATTCCGTGAAATGACATGAAAGACTGTGAGATAATGTTCTGAAATGTTTTGGACTTTTTAAGAACATAGTATGTAAATTCAGATGCAACTGACACACTAAAATACGCTAGATAAATTGGCCTTCCTAGACTGTTTGAAAAGCTAATTTGGTGTTTCTGTTACAGGTTAATGAAGTGACTACTAATGGTTTGTATGCTCAGTGAAATGTTATTCATTGGGTTTATCATTTTTTTTTTTTACATATTAACTAGATACACCATTTAGATGAGAGTCAATGACTTTACAGATTTTTGTTTCTTTCTAAAACCCAAAGTATTTATGAGACAATTATTTGAAGTGAAGAATGTGGTCCAGGTTTTCAGTGAATCAGGTTTAGGAAGCTCTTAGTTTGCTATTCTTTTTGGGTTATTTTGCCTCTGTAGCTGACATACCAAATACACACACTGTTTCCTTCCCTCTAATTTGAAACACTGGTTTGTATCTCACCAAAATAATTAGGAAGTAGTTTTAATCCTCCTTTGTAACAGTATATTTGTTCATATTATCCTTATGGAATTGCAAAAGTTCTTGTCTAAATTATGATATTCCTGGTTTTACTCTCAACAGCAAGCTAAATGATCTCATTTTGATTTGCTTATTTAACAAATCAGCAGTGTAAAATCCTACCCTTACATATGTGAAGGCATTTTAAAGATGTGATACAATGAAAATTTAAAGTAGCTTTTTAAAAATTACAATTTTCTCAAATGAATCTCATATTAGATATTAATACTACTTGTGTCCCTCCACTCATAAAGACACCTGCATATTTGTAACTTGGGTACTTATTTTTTTTAACTTTGATTTTTTTATTCTTTTTGGCAGTGACAGTATTTTTAAATTCATTGACGCCCAAATTCTATGTGGCACTTACAGGGACATCTTCTTTGATATCAGGACTAATATTTGTAAGTAGTTTCCATTTCCTTCCTTCCATTTCCTTTGGTGTTTATCTAAAAATCAAATCTCTTTTAATAGTTATTATAATAATTAAAAATACTTATAGATCAGCATTCTCAGAATTTTCCACATTCTCAAAATGTGAAAAAATATTTTAAAAAACACTGCAACTTCCTCTCCACTTTTAGAGATTGATAGTATTCATTTGTGTATAAAAGACTGTTTATTGTATGTTGGGGGGTGTAGTGGGAGGTGGGTTGTGATGTAAATGCTTGCAGGCTCGGCTTAGTAACAAAAATGAGTAAAATTGGCAGAGTGTAAAAATTGAAATTTTTATTTACTTCGAAGACTGGGTAATCTGGACAGTACATGCTCCTTCTAGAAAAGGCTAAAGCTAATTGTTGCCATGTAGACTTGCAGACCAGTATTACCAGGACCAGGTCTTCCAATTTTTTCAGACGATTTCAAGAGAACCTGGATATAAAGTTTTTATATAAAATCTTCCAATACTTTAATGTCGGCAACATCGGGCAGACTAAAAATTTATCTGTCTTGAATTAGGCTTATAGGCTGCCAGTTACCTTCTCTAGAGTGTTTAAGAGCAGAGTTTGTGAGACAGGCTAACCATCACTTTAGTTGTATGACTTCAAGAAAGTGAATTAACTTTTCTAAAGCTGCAATTTCATCATCTGTACACTGGAGATAATAATAGTATCAACTTGGAAATTCCTTGGTGGTCTAGTGGTTTGGGACTCAACTCAATTAATTTTTTAAAAAATTAATTAATTAGGGCTTCCCTGCTGGCGCAGTGGTTGAGAGTCCGCCTGCCGATGCAGGGGACGTGGGTTCGTGCCCCGGTCCGGGAGGATCCCGCGTGCCGCGGAGCGGCTGGGCCCGTGGGCCGTGGCTGCTGGGCCTGCGTGTCTGGAGCCTGTGCTCTGAAGCGGGAGAGGCCGCAGCGGGGAGAGGCCCGCGTACCGCAAGAAAAAAAAAAAAAATTAGTTAATTTTTGGCTGCATTGAGTCTTCGTTACTGCGTGCAGGTTTTCTCTAGTTGTGGTAAGTGGGGGCTACTCTTCATTGCGGTGCACAGGCTTCTCATTTCAGTGGTTTCTCTTGTTGTGGAGCACAGGCTCTAGGGCAGCACACGGGCTTGTGGCTGTGGCTCGTAGGTTCTAGAGTGCAGGCTAAGTAGTTGTGGTGCACGGGCTCAATTGCTTCTCAGCGTGTGGGATCTTCCCGGACCAGGGCTTGAACCTGTGTCTCCTGCGTTGGCAGGAGGATTCTCAACCACTGAGCCACCAGGGAAGCCCCAAAGGACTCCACACTTTAACTGCCGAGGCCCGGGTTGTATCCCTGGTCAGGGAATTAAGATCCCATGAGCCTCCCGGTGTAGCCAAAAAAAAAAAAAAAATCAACTTAATAGTTATGAGGATTAAATGAGATAGTGTGTGTGAAAGCTTGCAGCAACATGACATACACTAATGAATTTTGGCCACGTTATTCTAAGAAGTGCCACAATAAAGAAACCTGTTTAATTTAGCTTTCCCTTGCTTTATTTAACCAAGCTATCATTTGTATTTTAAAAATATTTCTTAAATTTTTATAATCTTTATTAACATCCCTGGGAACTGGTGTTTCATAGTATAAACTTTGGAAAAATACTGCTACAGATAAAAATCTTAGGAAGTATTATGGCATGCATGGCCAATGAAATTTTTCTGTATTTTTTCCTCATCTCTAGGTGGTGCTCTATAACTATAGTAGAAATGTAAAAATAATAGCATTTATATTGGAGTGGTTTTTTGTTTTGTTTTGTTTTTTTAAATAGGGACGAACACTTGACCATTTTGTTGAAGTGAAATACCAGATGAGAAAGCAATTTTTCTCTTGACTTAAAAAAAATTATTGAGGAATTCTGGGTGAAAACTCTGTTATTAAAAGCCTCAAAATTTATTGATTTATAAAGCCTACTCATAATTTAGCATATTTTGTCATAGCATATAAAAATCTAAATAAAGAAGATAAACTATCTTTAAACAGCTGATGTAGTAGAAAGAGCATTGGTCTTGGAACCAGCAGATGTAGTTTTGAGTCTTGACTCTGCCATTTACTATCTGATAACTTTGGGCAAGTCACATGAATTCTGAGTCCTAATTTCCTCATTTATAGGGAGGGGAGAAAACTTACATTTATATAATATATAACTTACATATGTAATATGTAAAAGTGTTTAAAATTTGTTGTTACTTTTTTTAAACCAACATTTTAAATTTACAAAACTTAAGAATTTAAGTAACATTTTAAAGGTTAAACTGTGTCATTACCCTTGAAATATTGATGAGTTTTTATTAGCAAAGTTTATTTATAATTTCTTTTACCACCTGAAATGAGAAAGCTAGTTGTGCTGCTTGTGTTATTTCTACCTGAAGAGGTAATGTGCTTGGAAGCTGAAGAATAGCAACAAAGCCAGTTGTTTAACTAATTACTACGAGTAAAAAGATTACTCTGAAAGGAGAATAAAAGAGCCAATGGGAGTGTATAACATAGCTTTCTGTTCTGTGGAATCAGGAAAAGTTCCCTAGGACATGTCATTTAAGCTCAGACCCAAAGGAGCCAGCAAAGGGAGTTGAAAAGGCTGGAGTATCCGAATATGAAACATTCTGCTCATTCAACACAGAGAGCTGCTTTTGATTCCTCTTCTTATAACAATGATAAACCATGGAAACAGAAAGAAAGGAATATCCTGATTTTTAAATGGTTCAATATGGGAATCAACTTGACTCTTAACCTACATTAATAATACTGCCAAATACTGGAGTAGTACTTTGTTGTTTAAAAGCACTTACAATTCTTGTTAACCATATTTACTAGATAGGACATTGAGGCTCTGAGAGGTTAGAAGTTAACTTCCCCAAAACACACAGCTAATATATGGCTGAATTGGGAGTCAAATGTAGGCATTCTAACCCTAGTCTAGTGGTTAATCCACCATGCTAGTTGTTTCAAAATTGTTTTTCTTTTAATTATGCTACAGATAGACTAAAATGACATTATAATGTAAGTTACATTATTTATAGCTTAAACACTTCTTACTGTTTTTTTAATGCTTTATTTACAGACGTATTCTAGTGTTGCCTAAGCTTGTCTGAATTTCATTACAAAGTTGTAAAAAGGCATTTTACCTTGGCTTGGCATGTGTTATCAGGGAATCTTGTGTTTGGCTTATTTTTTGGAAGGAGGGCACATTTCAAATGCTGAATTAAACAGGAACATCTTGAGAGAATGTTTTGATTTGAGGTCATATATCTGCTGATTAATTCTATTTTAAGTGAAAGATGTTTTCTGTTTGTCACAGATATTTGAATGGTGGTACTTCCATAAGCATGGCACATCTTTTATTGAGCAAGTATCTGTAAGCCATTTGCGACCACTGATGGGAGGAACAGAAGGCAGCATTTCAGAGCCAGGTTCTCCTTCCAGCAGCAGAGAAAGTGAAACCAGCAGACAGAATTTGTCAGGTGACTACTACTGACTTAATGTGTGTTCAAAGCTGTATTGTTAAGATTGTGTTTGGCTGTGGCAGATAGAAAACTCATAACAGTAGAGAGCAGTTTGTCTTTCCTTTAAATATAGGTAATCCATGGCTGATATGGAGAGCAATGATTATCAGAGACCTAGACTCCTTCTATTTTGTTTGCGACCATCTCCAATGCAGTTTTTCCTTGTGGTTCCAGACAGTTCCTCTGGCTTCAGCCATCATGTCCACAGTCTAGTCATCAGGAAGGAGAATAAGCCAGGAGAAGACGCTTTCCCCACCCCCCACCCCACAGCAACCAAGGACACTTCCGAGCAGCGTCATATACTATTTCAACTTACTTTCTACTGGTCAGATCTTTGTCATATAAACAGAACTAGCTGTAAGGGAGGCTAGAAATTGTAATCATTTTCTCAGTGTATATATGCACAGGTGATAAGGGGATCTTATTACTGATAAAGGAGAGAACAAAGACAATTAGCCATCTCTGCCAAGAGAGCAAAGTTAGGAAAAATAGCTTTTCTTCTCAGTATATTTACAAAGACATCAAAATCTGTTATTCTTGTATGGATAATCTGTTGTCATACATAAACTGTAGACTATTCCTCTATATGTATCTAGTAATTATGCAATTAGGAAAGTAAAATATTTGAAGCCAGATAGAAATCACATTTTTGGATTATTGTTTCTTTCATTTGGTATAGGTTATAATCATACAGTTAACTCATACAAATGAGTTAATTCTGCAGAATGTCATAATGTCTCATTTGTTCAGTAAGCCTAACCACTAGGGTTATATTAATTTAGTAGAAAAATACTACCTGAGTGCAGTTGCTGGCACTTTTTAGGTGTGATCAGGGAAAGTCTGTAAGAAAGAACTCTTTAAACTGAGCCCTAAAGCTTGAGTGGGGGACTTCCCCGGTGGCGTAGTGGTTAAGAATCTGCCTGCCAATGCAGGGGACGCGGGTTTGAGCCCTGGTCCGGGAAGATCCCACATGCCGTGGAGCAACAAAGCCTGTGAACCACAACTATTGAGCCTGTGCTCTAGAGCCTGGAAGCCACAACTACTGAGCCCTCGCACCACAACTACTGAAGCCTGCGCACCTAGAGCCCATGCTCCGCAGCTAGAGAAGCCACCACAATGAGAAGCCCATACACCGCAACGAAGAGTAGCCTCCACTCACCACAACTAGAGAAAGCCCACGTGAAGCAACGAAGACCCAATGCAGCCATAAATAAGTAAATAAATAAAAAAAAAAAGCTTGAGTGGGTGTTGACCAGGATTAGTAGGGATGAGGTTGGCAGCCATTCAGGAGTACGGGAAGGAATAATGGTAATTTTCTCTGCCCTACTCCTTTCTCCCCTTTCATGAAATAATTACAGAACTCTTAAGAATAAGGCATATTAAGATGAATATGAGGGACTTCCCTAGAGGTCCAGTGGTAAAGAATCCACCATACAGTGCAGGGGACACGGGTTCGATCCCTGGTCAGGGAACTAAGATCCTACATGCTACGGGGCAACTAAGACTGCGTGCCACAACTACTGAGCTTGCGCGCCTCAACTAGAACCTGCATGCTGCAAACTACAGAGCTCACACGCTCTGGAACCCGCATGCCACAACTACAGAGCCCATGTGCCCTGGAGCCTGTGCACCACAACTAAAGAGAAAACCCGCATGCTGCGACTAGAGAGAAGCCCGCACACCACAACGAAGATCCTGCGTGCTGCAACTAAGACCCCATGCAGCCAAAAAGTAAATAAATAAATCAATAAACAAATAATAAATCTTAAAAAAAAAAGGTGAATATGACATAGATGTGTCCCCAAGAAGCTCAGAGTCCAGTATGTAAATAATTATAACGATAATGCATTATACAGTCTTATTCCCTATTGTGAGATTGAGTATACCATTGCATAATGAAAGTGAAGATAACCTTAAGAACATTCCAGCTTAGTATAGGATACAGACATATAAATAAGTGATGGCAAAAGATACAAAAGATACTTTTATATAGTGTATGGAAGGTACTATGGTGATGAAAAGAGGGAATGGTCAGTTATTCTTGGAAGGAAGGCCACAAAATGTTTCACAGAAGAGATGCATGAATTGACCTCAGAAGTGAGTCACAGTTCTCCTTTGGTTCCACTTTCTCTCCCTGGGTAGCTGCATCTCCTTCTATAGTATTATCATCCACAGACATATGTATTGGGAGAACCAATGTTAACTTTCTGTCCCCAAGCTCTCTTTTATGTTCTAGACCCACATTTCTAACTTTGCTAGAAATCTCCACCTTTGATGGCCCTAAGCAACCCTAAACTCATTCTGTCCAAAGTGAAACTGCTAATTATCTTCTTTTAATAGGTACCTTCCATAATCCTAAAATCTATTAATTTCCAAAACAGAAACCTTTGAGTTGTTTTAGATTATATCTCTTTTATTTCCCCTTCCTTCTCCAGACTATTGACCCTCATCGTATGCTATTGATTCCCCTCAAAAATTACCTTGACTCTATTTTACCTTCTTTTTCAACATTCAGTGTCCCATATGTAGGCCTTAGATATCTCTTTCCTGGACTATTGCTGTATACCCTAACTGGTTTCCCTGCCTATGATACTTCTCCTTTTAGTACATTCTCTCCCCTTACTATGTAAAAAAGCGTTTCTCAAATTTTTTAGATTCCGGAATCGTTTATACTCCTAAAAATTATTGAGGACCTCAAGAGCTTTTGTTTATATATTGATTATGTCCCCAATATTTACCATATTAGAAATTAAAACAGAAATTAAAAAAATATTTATTAGTTATTTTTAAAATAACAGGAAACCCATTGCATGTTAACATAGTTCTATGAACTGAACTGTGTCTCTCCCCCACCTCAAATTCATATGTTGAAGCTGTAACCTCTAATGTAACTATATTTGGAGGCAGGACTTTTAGGAGACAATTAAGGTTAAATGAGGTTGTAAGGGTGGGGTTCTAATGTGATAGGATTGGTAGCCTTAGGAGAAGAAGAGAGATTAATTTCTCTCTCCACTATGGGAGGAGACATGTAAGGACACAGGAAGAAGGCAGCCATCTGTAAGCCAGGAAGAGAGCTCTTACCAGAACCTAACCATGTTGGCACCCTGATTTCAGACTTCCAGACTTCAGAACTGTGAGAAAATAAATTTCTGTTGTTTAAGTCACCCAATCTATGGTATTTAGTTATGGCAGCCTGAACTAATACACATATCATGAAAAATAATTATATTTTCCAAAACGAGAAAATTTTAATCAGAAGACTGCCATTTCTTTACATTTATTTAAATCTCTTTAATATCTAGCTTAATAAAAAATTGCTTATTCTCATATCTGCTTCTGCATTGTTGTGAAATGTTGTTTTGCTTGACATCTATGAAGAAAATCTGTTCTCACACAGATATGTAGTTGGAAAAGGGAAAAGTATTTTAATAACCTTTCAGAAGGTTGTGGATATTCATTTTCAATACAACACCAAAATTTACTGAGGTACTTTCTTAAAGTTTAGTTGCAATGTGGAATCTGAAGCTATATCAGTTAACTTGCCATGTTCTGTACATTAAAATCCCTTGGTGTCCCATTTTGAATGGGTCTTTCACTTATGAATAATTTTATAAATCATGCATTGGCCATTTGGAAAATACTCGTTCCCTGAGTTATACGTGTCTTCCAAATATTGAAATATTGTATAATTTTTTAAAATGACGTTTGTTAATATCACCACTAATCTCACAGGAAAGCCTTTAAGTTGAGAAATTGTCAAGCTCATGGTAACTGATACAAGTTTTTCAAAATTCTAGTATGTACTTGAAAGCTCAAGTTTTATCATTGGCAGCAAATACTACTTTTTCTTCCTTGAATTTGACAGATTCACTTTGTTCAACTTTGAGAAAATATTTGCCAGGTATCTGTCTGAATAATCATAAATTTGTCTGTTAGTGACTCTTTCAAGTAAAAGTGAGATTCCATGAAAAAAAAAAAAAAGGTCAGTCCAGCTCAAAAAACAATTGCTTATACTGGAGACAACCATCATATTTGGTTGCCTTGTTTACTGGGGTGGGGGTGAGGAATCCAATGACCACTACTTTAAAGTACCAGCAGTTTTACCAACCTTTGAGTTGTACCATTAGCCCAACTTTGCAGGACTGGGACTAGTGTGAGGTTAAGTCAGGTGCTTGGGGCACAAAATTTAAGGACGCCCTTACTCTCAGGGTTGGGTTCAAATCAACAAGTTAAAAAGGCAAACAATGTCTTAGCATTTATTATGAAACGAGTTGTTACTTTGCAGTTCCATGAATGATACTTTGAGAACTGCTGATCTAACCAAAGTCTTGATATTTGTTATTTTTCTGTTTATAAACCTTTGATGGCTTCTGATTGACTAAGGATAATGTCTAAACTCTTTACATGGTATGTAAGCCCCTTCATCAATTTCCCCCAGTCTATTTTCTAGCCTCATTTACAGCTCTCCCTCTCACCTTCTACCATGTACTCTAACCTAAGTATGCTGTGTGGTTTTCTCATACTTCTCTGCTTAGAATGTTCTTCATCTGGCAACCTTCTACTTATTTTTACAGTGGTTCAAGTTTAAATGTCACAACCTTTCTAAAGTCTCCCCTAATTTCTCCAGAGCAAACTTAATCACTTCCTTTTTTTCTCTTGGAACAAAATATATCTCTATCATAGCACTTATCACACAGTGTAGGTGATAGTTTACATAACTAATTCTCATGCTACACTTAATTCAGTTAAGTTAGTTCCAAATGCTGTGGTTCCAGAAGTACAAAATGAGCAAAGTTTTTTTTGAGCACAGGTTCCGGACGCGCAGGCTCAGTGGCCATGGCTCACGGGCCCAGCCGCTCCGCGGCATGTGGGATCTTCCCAGACTGGGGCACGAACCCGTGTCCCCTGCATCGGCATGCAGACTCTCAACCACTGCACCACCAGGGAAGCCCCTGAGCAAAGTTTTAAAAGCTTATATTTTAAAGGAGAAACTGAAAACTAGATAGTCACATTGTAATATGGTAAGTGTGGTACTTGAATTGTGAACCAAATGCTATGGAGACAGAAATAAGGGAATGACTAGATTTGGTTGTACACTGCATGACAGCAGGGTGGTCCATGCCTTATTCATCTTTGTGCTATATGTGGCTAGCACTGTACTTAGCATACAGTGACTATACATGTTGACCAAATTAAGATTTAACTACATTTGATTAAACTGTCTTATTTTCCCCCTTTTTCTCTTTGTTTTTTAGAATGCAAGGTATGGAGAAATCCTCTAAATCTTTTCAGAGGAGCAGAATATAGGAGGTATTACATTTTGCTTTCAGTATAATTATGGCATTGGTTTTAGAATAAAAGTATTATGGAAAAATTTATTTTTACAAATATATCACAGCTCTTCTGGTTGGAGATACTGATATAAGGTAAAATGATTAGCCCAAGGTTTAATTGGCAGCATCTTGACTATATTTACTTTTATAATCATGAGAAACATTGCTTCAAACCATATGTTTGTGATGTAAGTATACATTTGGCTCTTGGTTTATGGCAGAAAGCCTTTTCAAAGAATTCATGAGATAGAGAAAAAATTGCAAATGTCAGCATATTCCTGTGCACATGTGCTCAATTGCAAACTTTATTTGACGATTCACTAGAAAATATCAATCTGAATGTGAATATAAATTTCATTTGTGCAACAGTACAGAGCATAATACTTTTATACTGTATTTCGTATTGCCATTCCCTAGCTACACTATTGTGTCCATTTCTCTTCTGGTTTTTATTCTAAATGAGAAAACGACTTTTGAAAAACTTATGACCAAAGATACTTTACTTTTGTTTTGGAAAGGGCTGTGTTTTACCTGGAGGTAGACTGGGGCATGTTATTTAATTCATTGAACAAGAAACAGTTTATGTCTACTATGTATTGGCACTATGCAAAATGATGGGGATACAAAATAATTTAGCAGTAGTCCCTGTGTGTAAGTACTTGATAGTGTAGGACAGTCACATCCTGGGAAGCCAAAGCTAGGCTTTTATGATAGATGCCATTAGCTTATATTAAGGGATTCTGCAAGAAACAGGTCCTTGAACTTCTCACTGTGTTTATTAAAAAGTTTTTAGGCTATTCTTGTTATCTTATAGTATCTACTTCATGAAAATCTTAAAGAGAAATTTCTTAGTATAACGAACTCTTAATGCTTCTTTTTGAATGATTAGTTTGTCTTAATGTAAAAGTCTAAATTGCACTGGTAATCATTGTGGTTCTAGGAAGCTTGGAATCATATCGTAGCCAACCTTTAGCAAGTGTATAGAACTCTCTGGTATGAGCCATTTTATGGCTCAATCCTTGTTTTACTTTACTGAGTCTTTTAAAATTTACTGCTAATTTAAGTTATTGATACTGTGCATGTGTTTTTTAGCTGCTTTAAATCATTTTGGGATTAATGTAGATCGTTCATTTTTTTTATGATTTTAGAAAGTATACCAAACTTTGCTAAATGAACAAGGATTTGCTTTTTCCTTTTTCTTCATGATAATTTCTCCTAAAATAGCTAAAAACTTTAAATAGAAACTTTAAAGGCAACTTATACAATTAAATAACTTAAAATCTTTGATCATGTATATAAATAACACAATGTGCTTTTATTTTTATTTTTATTTTTTTTGCGGTACGCGGGCCTCTCACTGTTGTGGCCTCTCCCGTTGCGGAGCACAGGCTCCGGACGTGCAGGCTCAGCGGCCATGGCTCACGGGCCCAGCCACTCCGCGGCATGTGGGATCTTCCCAGACTGGGGCACGAACCCGTGTCCCCTGCATCGGCAGGCGGACTCTCAACCACTGCACCACCAGGGAAGCCCACAATGTGCTTTTAAAATGCTTTTTCTGATTATAAAATATACACATATTCATTGTTGAAAGTTGGAAAATAAAAAGATGTATGAGAAAGAAAGTAAAAAATCACCTTTTTCTACCACTAAGTGATAACTGCTATTAGTATTTCCATCCAGTCTCTCTTCTATATGCATATATAGAAACAAAACTTGAACATCATAATATATAAAATTCATTATGTGTGAATTTACCACAGAATTTCTTCAAAACATGAATTTCTTCAAAAACATGATTTTTAATAGTTGTACTGTATTCTATTATATGGAGGTACCATACATAACTTACCTACTGCTCCCCTATCCAGGTCACAGGTTATATTTCACTGTTAACATTTACTCTAGAGGGATAGCTTTATATATAAATCTTTAGCCACATATATGATTATTTCCTTAGGGTTGATTTGTAGCACTGGAATTACTGAATCAAAAGGTGTGAACAGTTTTTTTCCCCCCTTTAAGTTTTTCTTTTAATGGTGGAAAATTTCAAAAATAAACAAAAGTAGAGAGAGCGGTATAATGGAATTCCATATACCCATCATCTAACTAGGTGTTATTTTTAAGGCTCTTGATAGATATTATCTAATTGATTTCTGGAAAAAGAAATGTAAATACCAATTTATATTTGTAACAGCAATATGTGTGAGTCCCATCTCACCCCTGACAATATATATTTGCCAATTTTATAGTTGAATAGTCAAAATTAGTTATTTTAATTTGCTATTTGTTAATTACCAATGAGATTGGATATTTTAAAATGTATTTATTAGACAGCTTGTTACCTGCTATTAATTATTGAGGGTTTTAGGGGGAAATGAAAGGTAAAATTTCTAATTTAGTAAAATCTGAAAGAAGTTTTTTTTTTGCTTTTATGCTTTGAAAACCCTTTATCATCTTGACATCTAGTAAAAAATCACTTGTGTTTTTTTCTAGTTTCTTTGTAGTTTTACTTTTAATACTTAATTCTAATTCACTGAGAATTTATTTAAGTATACTTAAAAAAGTATATATTTAAGTCAAATTGTTTTATCTTCAAATTCAATTTTGAAGCACTGTTTGTTGAATAATCTACCTTTTCCGTTTTGGTTTTTGATGTTTTATTATTGTACTCTAAGTAGTTTGGATAGGTTATCTCTTTTGCTTTATTGATTATAATAAGCTTTTGAAACATCCTGAAATAAGATTTGTAGCAGTATATTTTTGAATTTTAAAAAGTATCTGTTGTAGCAGACAGATGCTCTCTCATGTTCAATTTACATATTTTATTGTGTTTTGGTAAAGATACACTTGGGTGACTGGTAAAGAGCCACTTACATACTATGACATGAATTTGTCAGCTCAGGACCATCAGACCTTTTTCACCTGTGACACGGACTTTTTACGTCCTTCAGACACAGGTATGTGTCATAATCTGTTCTTGGGGTAAACAGTAGTCATAAAAATTATTTTTAAAGTTTTTTAGAGTTATTTATTATACAAAGTTATTTGGCTTGGAGTTTGCATCATTGATAAGAAACCCAGATTAAATTGAAACTAATTATGATTGTAAACTAGGTTATCGTACTTTTTTGTCTTTTATAAGATGAAATTTAAATTCTTTATAGAATTTAAAGTATTTTACAAAAATTAATTAAATTGCTTCTTTTATTACTTAGAAAACCTTTCAGATCGAATACAGCAATTGCTTATACAGAGAACAGTGTACCCAGTTTTGGTTGGGGAAGTTAACACCTATAATTACACATTAAAAAAAAAAAATAAGGCAAAGTTAAACATTGGGGCACAGCATGTAGAGAAAAATGGGGTATATTTTATTCCAGTCATAAGTCAGAGATGCATATAAAGTGGTGGAAGATCATAGAAATGTCTGTGTTTAGTTCTCTCTAATCTTCTCTGTAGAAGTGAGTATAGAAACTCTTAAATGTTTGGCTTAAAGACAGGGATCTTTATCACAACTATTTCGACTGCCTTCTCCTACGTTATCTATGCTTCTACTTTTATCCTTCAAAATTAAAAGTCTCATTCTCTGGGAAGGCTTCCCTGATCTCTGCAATTCTACAGTACTTAGTCAAAACCTCACTTTTATAATAATTTTAGTTAATTTATTCAACTGTAAACACTTATTTGTTGGTTTATCATGTTGTTTTAATGTTTGTCCTCCCTAATAATGTGTGAAACTGTGGAAATTAGGGACTATACTTGTCATCTTTGAATCCTTATCATCTAGAACACTGCCTGATATACTGTAAATATTAATATTTATTCTTTGATGGAAGTATGAATGAATGAATAGCCTTGGTGTCACAGATGTCTTAAGCAATTTCAGTAATAATAGCTAACACTTGTATAACACTTATTATGCGCCAAGCACTGTTCTAAGCAATTTATATAAAGATACTAATTTAATCTTCCCAATCACTTCATGAGATAGGTACTATTATCAGCCACATTTTAAATGTAAAGGAACTGAGGCAAAGGGGAGACAAGTAACATTTCCTAAATCACCTGGCTAATAAATGAAAAAGCTGGGTTTCAAGCTCAAGTTTAGCTCTTAACCACTATACTATTACTGCTTCCACTCATCACATTGATAGGCAGAAGAAAATCACCAACAGTTACGGTCTGAAAAACAGCCAGTTTTCCAACATTGAAGTGAGTTCATTGTGCTATATCTCTGCTGTATTAAATATATTCAGCATCTGTAGTAGCAGGAAACCCAGGGATCTTTGGTATGGTTACATAAAATGGTTTAATTGCAAATCAGAGAAAAAGGAATTGCTGTATGTTTATGTGCTTAATGTTTACATTAATGGCAAAAGTATAATGTTAAGGAAATAACAGCAGTGGAAAATCAGTATTGTACGTTAACTATGAGGACTGAGGTGACTGTGGATATTAAGGCTTCACCTCCCTCTCATGGGCAGAATTGCAAACCTTGGCAGGCTTTTCAAGTAGCAACCATGGCTATCCACTAAAGCTGTGGTCTTAAAACATTTTTGTTCACATAGCTCCTAAAAGAATTTTGAAAAACTATGTATCCCTTCACACATTTTTAACTTGACATCATAAGGTTAAATAATTGCAAAGAATGTAATTTTTAACATATTATAAATATAGACATTTAAAAATAACACTAAAATACTCTATATTTGAATGTATTTCAAGGAATCTAATGACTTGATATCCACCATGATCCATTGAAAAGTACATGAACAAATACTCTAACAGTAGTAAATTTTATATAAGTACTTTTTCTTGTTGAACTCATATCCATTCCACACCTCTGTATGATTTTATTATAATATAATTATTTTATATTTGAGAGTTTTTTAATCACACTTAAATACTTTTCCACAATAAAGTTTTTGTATAATTTTTTTTAAATTTAAGTTTCTTTTGATCATAAAGTTCTAAATGGAATCATGTACTTTATATTTTTGTCAAATCCTTCAAGTTACATATTTGGCTCTTCCAACTTTGGAAAGAGTCCTCCATATAACTTAATTGGCTGGGTGAGTTCTCATTTTCCTTCCTGTCAACTAAATCAGACTTACTTTCTGACAGAGAAGTCTGACTTCATTTTTTAATTCAAATAAACATGTTAACATGCATCCCTATGACAACCATCTCTCTTCTGAATTCAGATTCTAAGATAGAAAGATAGATAAGTCTTAAAGCCTTGCCCGTGAGCTTATCACTTGACCAAAACAAGATTCCACTGCCCTTATTATCCCTTACTAATGCTTTATTTGCCTTATTATGAGGATACCTTCCCTTAGGAGCAATGCATGCTTTGATAGTAAGGGGAGAAAGGGTGCTGATAAATGGAACTGATAAAAATTATCACTCCCTTCCCACTCTACAATATACTTGAATTCAGAAATTCCAGGGGCCAGAATACTCTATTTCTAATGCTGAGCTTCACTGTTAAGTAAGTAAATGGCACAAATCCCTATTATAGGTTCCTTGATTAAAAATGGTTCCTCCCAAACCCAAACTTTGAATTGTCCCTTGAGGCACATGGAGATCTTTACACTCTAGGGCAACTTACCTTGGAAAGATTCAGGATGGGTGAAAAGTAAGCTTTTCTTTTGTAAAGTAGGAAAAGGTAATATATCTTTAGGGGACGCACTGAGTCGGGGAGCATATGTTGACTAGGAAAGGAAAACCAGCATGACAGACCAATCAGGTGAACATTCTTCAGGTAGATCAGTTATAGGAAAGAGTCATATATTGCTGAAGCTTTAGAAATTGATTCTCTTAAAACGGTGTGTCCCATTTTGGTCCTTGCAAAGTTTCATGTAGTACTTCTAGAGGTATGCATAATCCCAGTTAAAGACTGAACTAAACCTTATCCACAAATGATAATCCAGAAATGGACTGTTTGTTCCATAGTGATCTTTTCAGATATTCACATAAAGATAATGATTTATGTCTATAGTTTTATATTAAAAAAAGACAAACGTGCCTATACGTGTGATGTGACAAATTTCTCTTGACTCTTGTCATCAGTAATTACTAAATTAGTAGATTTTTTTAAATAAATGTATTTATTTTATTTTCTTTATTTTTGGCTGCGCTGGGTCTTCATTGCTGCATGCAGGTTTTTCTCTAGTTGAGGAAAGCTGGGGCAACTCTTCATTGTGGTGCGTGGGCTTCTCATTGCGGTGGCTTCTGTTGTTGCAGAGCACAGGTTCTAGGCGCTCGGGCTTCAGTAGTTGTGGCTCGCAGGCTCTAGAGCACAGGCTCAGTAGTTGTGGTGCACAGGCCTCACGGCATGTGGGATCTTCCCGGAGCAGGTCTCGAACCCCTGTCCCCTGCATTGGCAGACGGATTCTTAACCACTGAACCACCAGGGAAGCCCTAAGTTAGTAGATTTTTGTTGTTATTCTATTGATTTGTTTATTTAGGACAGTGAACAAACATATTCTCAGGGCCAGCCAGCAGTGTTTTTTTGGTTAATTTGCTTTCATGTTTTTGGGTTTTTTTTTCAACATTTAAAAAAATCAGGAGATTTAACATTAAACTCCAGATTTACAATTTTAAGTTGGGAAATATGGACCTGCATTTCCACTTGGCAGTAATTAGTTAGACCTGAGCTGTGACTCTCTTAGACAGTGCATGTGCTTTTAGTTCACTCATTTATGTTTTCTGCCTGGTCTCAAGGCATTTATATTTGTGACCCATGGTCTTGGATTGAATGGTAGTCTCTTCTGCTGGT
This sequence comes from Tursiops truncatus, assembly GCF_011762595.2. Classification (NCBI taxonomy): domain Eukaryota; kingdom Metazoa; phylum Chordata; class Mammalia; order Artiodactyla; family Delphinidae; genus Tursiops; species Tursiops truncatus. The sequence continues at coordinate 85,141,043 of NC_047034.1, forward strand.
TAGCCTATTAGAATAGTGTTTAACTTGAAAAATAGATAAATTTTTGATTGAATTGTTAAACTGCTTGTGTTATTTTTTAAGCATATCGAGTATTCTTAAAGAGGACAGTTGAATACTAAATGAGCATATTGCTTTAAATTATTCCTAAACCTTGTTTTAGAAGGAAGTATATTCCTTCCTCTACTTTATTTCCCCTTTCCTCATTGGCTTAGAAATGCATTGGTTGTGAGGAATAATAAGGCTGGATAGAGCATTTGAAAACATGAGAATAAGAAAAAATGCTTAATGGTGGATTAGATGACCTTACTAGAAATAGAAGAAATGCCAATGCAAATGAGATGTTTTCATGTTTTAAATTAGCAAAGATTGATACTACTCAGTGTTGTTAAGGGAGTGAGGAAATAGTCACTCTCCTGCACTGCCTGAAAAAATGTAAATTAATACAGTCTCATTGAGAGGAGTTTGGATATATATATCCAAAATCTTTTAAAAGATGCATACAGGGCTTCCCTGGTGGTGCAGTGGTTGAGAGTCCACCTGCCGATGCAGGGGACACGGGTTCGTGCCCCGGTCCAGGAGGATCCCACATGCCACGGAGCAGCTGGGCCCGTGAGCCATGGCCTCTGAGCCTGCGTGTCTGGAGCCTGTGCTCCGCAACGGGAGAGGCCACAACAGTGAGAGGCCACATCCCGCTAAATAAATAAATAAATACATAGATAGATAGATAAATAAATAAATAAAAACCACCCATTCTTTGGTCAGGTTTGCAAAGATAGATGTTGAAAGATGGTTATCACAATATTTCTATATTAGCAAAAAATTAATTATCCATCAAAAGAGAACTGGTTAAATAAATTACTGTATTACTTAATATGCTAGAGTACCAAATAACCATTTAAACTGCTAATAAAGATTCAGTGTCAAAATTTAACCTGAAAATATCATGTAACTTATAGAAGAGAGCCTCATCATCAAAAATGGCAAGTCAAATATTATACTTGATTTTTATGTAATATTTTAATGTTTAAGCAAAATGTTATTCTTTACCTGGTTATTATCAAATGGGTGCTGACTTGCATCAATTTGTCAAGTTCAGGAAGCATTAGCTGTCAGCTAGCTGGTGACATGTTTGATGTGAGAAATGTATTTTTGTTACCCAAGTAGAATATATTGTCTCCTTTTCTAAGCCAAGACTAATATTTTGTTTCCAAAGGAAAACTCAAACATTTTCCACATTATTCTTTCTGGACAGTTGTAGGTTTTGTTCCAAAAGCAACATTCATAGATTCTCTGTTTTTCTTATCAAACTTGAAATAGGCCAGATAGTTTCATGGATCTACTTTGTTTAGTTTTTTTAAAAATTTTTATTTATTTATTTATTTGGCTGCGTCAGGTCGGGTCTTAGTTGCGGCACATGGGATCTTTGTTGCGGCACACAGGCTTCTCTCTAGTTGTGGTGCTCAGGTTCCAGAGTGTGCGGGTTCTCTAGTTGTAGCGTGTGGGCTCCAGAACGCGTGGGCTCAGTAGTTGCGGCGCAGGGGCTTAGTTGCCCTGCGGCATGTGGGATCTTATTTCCCTGACCAGGGGTCAAACCTGCATCCACTGCATTGGAAGGTGGATTCTTAACCACTGGACTACCAGGGAAGTCCCTGTTTGTTTAATTTTTAAGAAACTTTGCTTAGTGTGAAATTTTAAGTTTAGTGCAGTAAATGACAGCAAAACTAATATTGTTATTCCAGAGATATCCTAATTCAGGCTTTTCTTGACTCTTAGTAGAGACTGACATTTTCCATAAATATACAATAGTCTAAGTTAATTCCTTTTTACCCCCCTTTTTATACAAAATGCAAATTCAAACATTCTTCATGGATTGAATCATTGATTAAAAAAATACTGTGTTTTTTAAGTTTTTTTGTATATTTTTAACAGTTCCATAGAACCTTTTCAAGAGGATAAAGGAACTAGAATATTTCATAGATTATAATCTGATATCAATTTTAATATGCATTTAGATATATAAATGTTCATGTATAATGATGTAATTAACTTGATTAAGTACCATCTATGTTATTATTCATATAAATCAGAGAAATAATATTTTAATTTCCACTTCATGTGAAGCTTCCAAATTTAATGTAAATTTCTCATGAGGTTAATGTGAGCCATCACACCAATTTCTTATTTCTTATGTTTAAGAACATGTTATTTAAATCTTTGTTTACTCTTCTAACTCATTCTTCATACATTTTGCATGAGATACTTTATGTTTACCATATCATCTACTTTTTGAAATGTTTTTCCTACAGTTATGCAGAAGGCATGGAGGGAAAGAAATCCTCCAGCTCGAATCAAAGCAGCCTATCAAGCTTTAGAATTAAACAATGAGTAAGTTTGAAATATATGGAAAATAAGTTTGTTTTGAAGGAAACCCAGGCAAGTGATTTTGTTTCCTTTTTTCTGTTCCTAAGATACTTGGAGTCATTAATAGTCCCCTTTCTCTTTTTGTATACTAAAGACAAAATTTGCAGTGTTCATTGACATTTGTATTTTGCTTCTGAAATTGTAAACTTATCTATGCTTTTGAATAGAAATTATGCTAGAAATACTTTATAAAAAGGAGAATGCTGATCTGATTGGTGATAATACTTGATAATTAAAGAGTACTAAAATACTTAAGCCACCTGTTTTAATTTTGTTTTTCATTTAAGTCATTTATTTAAAGCATTCATTCAGTCCTGAGAACTGTAGTTGCTAGTAGGATTGGAGGCATGGGAAGGGAATTCAAAATAAGTAAAACATGGCTTTAATTTAATTTTTTTTAATGTTAGCAGCTTTATTTTATTTATTTATTTATTTTTTGCGATACGCGGGCCTCTCACCATTGTGGCCTCTCCCGTTGTGGAGCACAGGCTCCGGATGCGCAGGCTTAGCGGCCATGGCTCACGGGCCTAGCCACTCCGCGGCATGTGGGATCTTCCCGGACCGGGGCATGAACCCGTGTCCATGTAACCGTGTATCGGCAGGCAGACTCTCAACCACTGCGCCACCAGGGAAGCCATACAGCAGCTTTATTTTTTTATAGCTCCTTTTATCAACTTTATATTTTGAAAAAACAAAATGTAGAATCATAAGTGAACTTAGGGGCTTCCCTGGAGGCTCAGTGGTTAAGAATCTGCCTGCCAGTGCAGGGAACAGAGGTTTGAACCCTGGTCTGGGAAGATCCCACATGCCGTGGAGCAACTAAGCCCGTGTACCACAACTACTGAGCCTGTGCTTTAGAGCCCGCGAGCCACAACTACTGAAGCCTGCATGCCACAACTACTAGAGCCTGTGCTCTTCAACAAGAGAAGCCACTGCAATGATAAGCCCACGCACCGCAATGAAGAGTAGCCCCCGCTCACCACAACTAGAGAAAGCCCGCGTGCAGCAACGAAGACCAAAGGCCGCCAAAAATAATAAATTAATTAAATAAATTTAAAAAAAATAAAAATAAGTGAACTTAATATTTAAATGGGACAGATCAATAAGTATTAATCTAATATTAAATAAGTGCCAAGAGTAAAAATATGGCTCCAGTTGGGATTAATCAAGGAATGCCTCCTGAATAATGTGAACTTAGCATTGTCCCTGTACCCCTTCTTACTCCCCTACCACAGATATACTAATCCTTATTAATAAGACTTACCCAAGGTGGAACAAAACTGGCAGTGTAGGGAACTCAACAAGCAGTGAATGAATTTTATTGAAACTCTGAAAGCTAATCAGAGTTTATTGCAACCTGGAGAATGCTTAATCAGTTTAAAAAAAATAGCTGAATTTCTGTAAGAGAGCTTTGTGGTGTTTTAACTTAACACTGACCCCATCCTCCACTCCCTAGGTCAGTGGCAGCCTTGAAGACAACAGTCTGCCTTCTGGGTATAATTCCTACTATCAAAGGAAGCAGAACGGACCTTTTTCTCAAAGAATTATGGTTGTTTACTTTGACCCATCTGGTTTCTCTCTGAAGAACCAGCTCAAAGGGCTTGCCTATATTTTGGTTAATTCGAAACTCTCCCAGCACTGACACAGCTACACTGTGGGGGCATTGTTGAAAATATTTAAAGGCAAATGTATTAGCCAGTGCTGCCAGGATCAAGGGATAACAACTAGGGCAAACAAGAGACAAACTAGAAAGCTTGGGAGGAAAGGCTGGGGAATGAGAAACTTTGGGAAATAAACGCTTTTAAAAGCTTCCACATATTCCTGGGAATCTCAGAGGCTCCACACATGCCCAAAGTTGGGCACCTGCTCAGAAAAGATTTGAGAAGACCCTAAGCTCTCATGTGTGTCTGACTTTCAGGTTCTGCACAAACAGAAAGTGAAAGCTAAGGCAGAGTTGTAAACTGCCTGACTGAATGTTGAAGGTATGCCCCAATACACACACAGAACCTATCTGCAAAGACTTGCTTTTTGTTTTGTTTTTGGTTTCAGGTGTTTAGGGTAATCTCTGTCAAATCACTGACTAACCATTAAGCTAAAGGAGCAGACACTTCACTGGTCACTCATGACAGAATACAAACTTTACAAAATCAGTTCAGAAAAGTCACAACTGTAAGCAGCAACAGTAATCTCTGGAGAGGAGGGGAAATCTGATTTCTGGAGTTGCTAGATTATAATATTTAAAATTTCCAGTTTTCAACAAAAAAATTATAAGACATGCAAAGAAGCAAAATATGCCCTACACAGAGAAAAGAAGAAAATGAATAAAAACTGTCCTTGAGGAAGCCCAGACTTTGGACTTTCTAGACAAAAACTTTAAATCAACTATTTAAAATATGCTCAAAGAGGTAAAGGAAACCATGTATAAAGAACTAAAGGAAACCATGAAAATTATGTCTCACCATTAGAGAATGTCAGTAAAGAGGTAGAAATAATAAAAAAGAACTAAATAGAAATTCTAGAATTGAAAAGTATAACTGAAATTTAAAATTTCCTGTAGAGGTTCAACAGCAGATATGAACAGGCAGAAGAAGGAATCAGCAAACTTGATTTCGGTAAAAAATAAAAGAATGAAGGAAAGTGAACAGAGCCTAAGAAACCTGTGGGATGCTGTTAAACATACTTACCTGTGCATAATGGAGTCCCAGAAAGAGAGGGGAGAGAGCAAAAGGGGCAAAAAGACCATTTAAAGAAATAATGGCTGAAAAGATCCCAAATTTGATGAAAGATATGGATCTACACATCCAGGAAGCTCAATGTACCCCAAGTATGACATACTCAAAAGACATCCACAATGAGACACATTATAATCAAGCTTTTGAAAGCCAAAGATAAGGAGAGATGCCTGAAAGCAGCAAGAGAGAAGCAACTCATCACATATAAGTGATCCTGAAAAAGATTAAGAGCTGCTTTCTCATCAGAAACCATGTAAGGCAGTGGGGTAACATAGTCAAAGTTCAGAAAAACAAAACAAAACTGTCAGCTTAGGATTCTATGCCCAGCAACCCTGTCCTTCAAAATAAATGGAGAAATTAAGACATTCCCAGATAAACAAAAACAGAGTTCAGTGCTAGTAGACTTGTCCTGCAAGAAATGCTGCAAGGAGTCCTTCAGGCTGAAATAAAAGGATACTAGACAGTCTTGACTCCACACAAAACAATAAAGAATGCCAGTAAAAGTAACTACATAGGCAAATTAAAAAGTCAATATTAATTTTGGGGGCATTTGCAGTTCTTTTTATCTATATGATTTAAAAGACAGCTATGTAAAACAGTCACTATAAATCTATGTTGATGGACATACAGTTTATAAAGTTGCAGTTTGTGACCATAACAACATAAGCAGTAGGGGGAAGAGCTATATAGGGGCAAAGTTTTGTATACTATTGAAACTAAAGTAGTATTAATTCATACTAGATTGTTATAAGTTAAGATGTTAAATGTAATTGTTAACTGTTAACCACTAAGAAATAACAAAAAAAATGTGATAAGTAATAAGGGAATCAAAATGGTATACTAGAAGATATGTATCTAACGCAAAAGAAGACAATAATGCAGGAATTGAGAGCAAAAAAAAAAGGACATATAGAAAACAAATAGGAAAATGGCAGAAACAATTCCTTCCTTATCACTAAGTACTTAAACAGGTAAATAGATTAAACTCTTCAATTAAAAGGCATTGATTAGCAGAATAAATAGGAAAAAAAGGTAGTCCAACTATATGCTGTCTACAAGAGATTCTTTAGATACAAAGACACAAAGAAGTACAAAGTAAAAGTGTGTAAAAAAGTATTCCATGCAAATAGTAATCAAAGAGAGCTGGAGTGGCTAAACTGGTATCAGACAAAATAGACTTTAAGACAAAAAGTTTTTACAAGACAAAGAATGGCATTATATAATGATAAAAGAGGTTCAATTCATCAAGGAGATATAACAGTTATAAACTTATATATGTCTAATAACAACTTATGAAGCAAAAACTGACAGACTTGAAGGGAGAAATAAAGAATTCAACAATAATAGTTGGAGACATCAACACCTTATTTTCAATATTGGATAGAATAACTAGACAAAAGATACACAAGGAAATAGAAGATTTGAACAACACTATAAAGCAACTGGACCTAACACATCTATATAACACTCTACCTAACAACATCCCAAGTGTACATGGAACATTCTCCAGGATACATCATAATTAGGATATAAACAATTGTCAATAAACTTAAAATGATTGAAATCATACAAACTATCCACCCTCACTACAGTGGATTGAAATTAGAAGTCAATAACAGAAGGAAATCTCGAATTTCACAATATTGGAATATGTGGAAATTAAACAACGAACTCTTTTTTTTTTTTTTTTTTTGCGGTACGTGGGCCTCTCACTGTTGTGGCCTCTCCCGTTGTGGAGCACAGGCTCCAGATGCGTAGGCTTAGCGGCCATGGCTCATGGGCCCAGCCACTCCGCGGCATGTGGGATCTTCCTGGACCAGGGCACGAACCCGTGTCCCCTGCATCGGCAGGTGGACTCTCAACCACTGCGCCACCAGGAAAGCCCAAACAACCAACTCTTAAACAACCAATGAGCCAAAGAAGAAATCACAAGATAAATTAGAAAAATACTTTGGAATGAGTGAAAATGAAGACATAACATACCAAAAAATTATGGAATACAGCAAAAGCTGTGAGTGATCAGAGGAAAATTTATAGCTGTAAATACCTTCATTAATAAAGAAGAAAGATCTCAAATCAAAAACTTAACTTTATACCTTAAGGAACTAGAAATGAAGAGCCAACTAAACTCCAAGCAGAAGGGAGGGAGTAATAAAGATTAGAGTGATATAAACAAAACAGAGAATAGAAAAACAATAGAATCAATGAAACTAAAGGTTGGGTATTTTTAAAAAGATCAACAAACTTGACAGACTTTAAGCTAGACTGACCAATTAAAAAAGAGAGAAACTCAGCTGACTTAAAATCAAGAATGAAACTGGGAACATTACTACTGACCTTAAAGAAATTAAAAATACTATAATAGAATACTATGAACAATTGTATGCCAAATTGGCTAACTTGGATGAAATGGCCAAACTCCCAGAAATGCACAAACTACCAAAACTGATTCAAGAAGAAAAGGAAAATCTGAATAGACCTATAACAAATGAAGAGATTAAATCAGTAATTTTAAAAATTCCAAACAAAGAAAGCTCAGGACTAGGTTGCTTCACCACTGAATTCTACCAAACTCTTAAAGAATTAACACCAGTCCTTCTCAAACTCTTCAAAGTAATAGAAGAGGAAGTAATTCTTCCTAACTTATTCTGTGAGGCCAGTATTACTCTCATACCAAAACCAAAGGAAGACATCATAAGAAACAAAAACTACAGACCAATATTCACTATGAATATAGATGCAGATATTCTCAACGAAATACTAGCAAACCAAATCCAGCAACAGATTAAAAGGATTATACACCATGACCAAGTGGGATTATCCCAGGAAGGCAAGGGTGGTTTAACATGTGAAAATCAGTCAGTGTAAGACATCACATTAACAGAACAAAGGACAAGACCCACACAATCATCTCTGTTGATGCTGAAAAAGTATTTGACAAAATCCAACACCATTTTATTATAAAAACAAATAAAGAATGTAAGAAAACTTCCTCAAACTGATAAAGGACGTCTATGAAAAACCTACAGCTAACTATGTACTTTAGACTGAAACTCTCAAAGCTTGCTAAGATCAAGAATAAGGCAAGAAAGTCTGCTCTTGCCACTTCTATTTATTATTTTTTTAATTATTTATTTTTGGCTGCATTGGGTCTTTGTTGCTGTGTGCGGGCTTTCTCTAGTTATGGTGAGCAGGGGCAACTCTTCGTTTTGGTGTGTGGGCTTCTCATTGCAGTGGCTTCTCTTGTTGCAGAGCACAGGCTCTAGGCATGCGGGCTTCAGTAGTTGTGGCTTGCGGGTTCTAGAGCACAGGCTCAGTAGTTGTGGCACACAGGCTTAGTTGCTCTGCGGCATGTGGGATCTTCCCGGACCAGGGCTCGAACCCATGTCCCCTGCATTGGCAGGCGGATTCTTAACCACTGCACTACCAGGGAATCCCACCACCTCTATTTAACATTGCACTGGAGGTGCTAGCCAATGCACTTAGGCAAGAAGGGGGGAAAATGGCTTTCGTATGGGAGAGGAAGAAGTAAAACTATCTCTCTTCACAGATGACATGATCTTATATATAGAAAACCTTAAAGAATCCACCGAAAAACTATTGGAGCTAATAAAAGAGTTCAGCAAAGTTGCAGGAGACAAGATCAACTTAAAATCAGTTGTTTTTTTATATAGTAGCAATGAACAATCTGAAAAGGAAATTAAGAAAACAGTTCCATTTACAATAGCGTCAAAAATGTTAAAACACTTAAGAATAAATTTAACCAAGAGGTGCAAGACTTGTACACTGAAAACTACAAAGTATTATCAAAAGAAGTTAAAGAAGGCCTAAATAATGGAAAGACATCTTGTGTTCATGGATTGGAAGACTTATTATTGTTAAGATATCAGTACTTCTCAAGTTGATCTACAAATTCTGTGCAGTCTCCATCAAAATTTCAATTGCCCGTTTTGCAGAAATGGACAAACTGATCCTAAAATATGGAATTACAGGAGACCTCCAGTAGCCAAAATAATCTTGAAAAAGAACAAAGTAGGAGGACTCACTTCCTGATTTCAAAACTTACTATGAACCTACAATAATTAAATAATAAGAATAGCCATCTAATCTAGATGGAATCAAATTTAGAGTCCAGAAAAAAAACCCATACATCTGTGGTCCATTGATTTTTGACAAGGGTGCCAAGACCATTCAGTGTGGGAAACAATGGTAACAGCTAGATAACCACATACAAAAGTATGAAGTTAGACCCTTAACACACACCATACACAATTAATTAAAAATTAAAGACCTAAATTTAAGAGCTAAAACTATAAAACTCTTAGAAGAAAACATAGGAGCAAATTTTCATGACTGTCAATTTGGCAGTGGTTTCTTAGATATGACACCAAAAGTACAACCAAAAAAGGAAAATTAGATAGACTTCATCAAAATTAAAAGCTTTTGTGCATCAAAGGATACTGTCAAGAAAGTGAAAACGCAACCCACAGGATGAGAGAAAATATTTGCACGTCGTATTTGATAAGGGTCTAGTTATCCAGAATATATAAAGAACTCTTACAACTCAATGACAGAAAGACAACCAATTAAAAATGGGCCAAGGACTTGAAATGTCTGTTTCTTCAAGGAAGACATACAAATGACCGAAAAATACATGAAAAGATGCTCAGTGTCATTCATCATAAGGGAAATGAAAAACACAATGAGATACCCCTTCACAAGAGGCGTTTAACAGCAATAACAGAACAAAATAAAAACAAAAAATAGAAAGTGTTTTTGAAAAACCAAAATTTATTACCAAGTTTAAGCTCGTACTGCTCACCACACAACAGGCCAATAATCAAGAGATGAGTTGTTGGGCAAAGAATAACGACTTTATTCAGAAAGCCAGCAAACTGAGAAGATGGTGGGCTCATGCCCCAAAGAACCATCTTGCCTGAGTTGGAATTCAGTCTTCTTTTATACTAAAAGGGGAGGGAGTAAAGTCAAACATTTTCTGATTCCCATCAGCCTCCAGAGGGGATGTGTTAATTTCTTCCTCCCTGCAGTCATTCACAGGTGGGCCTGGTCAAGATGTTTCCTGTGAGCTAAACAGAAGTATATTAGCTTAATGCTCATTACCTGGGAGGCAGGGTTCTGAGAGATGGGTCATTATATATAATTTAAGCTTATAGGCAACATCCATATAGTGATTAATTTGTAATAGAATACAAATGTTCTTCCCTATTACAGAAAGTGTAGGGAAAGATACGGAAATGTGATGTAAAGGGACATACCCCAAAGAAAATACTTGTCTTACCATTTTACTTAAAATTGCCTTGCTTGCTTTCTTTATAGCTGTGCTACTGCGTATGTTCTACTGGCTGAGGAAGAAGCAACAACTATTGTAGATGCTGAAAGGTTATTTAAACAGGCACTCAAGGCAGGAGAAACAATTTACAGGCGGTCACAACAGTGCCAGCACCAAAGTCCTCAGCATGAAGCTCAACTGAGTAAGTGAATTTGAACTAATTTTCCCCTTTTAGTTCCTGCAACTGCCTGTTTTATGTGTAAAACACAAAACAACAACAATTTAAAAAACTTAATACTTAAAAGTTAGCTACTTTTCATAAGAGATAACAAATCTATTCAAGTCAGCAAGACAGAAATGTATATTAGCTAGAGAATGCTTGTGGAAGGGAACAAATCTGTTCTGGTTATTGAGAGATGTGCTGCTCTGAAACTTAATAATTTATTTCATGTGAGAATTGGGCTGGTCATTGGAGAAACACAACTCAAAAGTATTCAAGATTCAAGAGAACCTTCTAGTGATGATAAGCAGCTATTACCTTTATCCTCACCCTTACCCAAGCAATAGTAGAGGTATATCATTTGGTTTGCTCTTCAGACAGTATATATCTCCATATAATGCCAGGGAGTGGCCCTTCAGCACAAAACCAGCCTTACACTTGATATTGACTATTTCTTCGGTTGTTTTTTCTCCATGATGTGTTTGAGACCATATGGGCCATAGCAACTGAGGTCCTTTCTTTCCACTCTCAGGCATACTCTCCCAGTTGTGATCAAGACACTTTTACCAAAGATGTTAGAATCTGTAATGCTGCTGCTTCCTGCTATTTTGTGTGGCCGGAGGGCTTTAGTTTCATGATTTTGGCAGATAATGGGCAATAAATTGAAATATGTTTATATAATGCATTATCTCCTGGAGTTAAGTTCTCAATCTTTTGTTTGTGTAAATTAAAATTAGGATAATGTTTTCTCTCTAAACTAAATATTGATATATATAGTATGTTTCGTTAATGCGTGTTGTTATAACACACAACTGTGGGAATATGTAATTTTGCAGTCTGGAACTAATGAAACTACATCTGTAAAAAAGTCATGCCATTTGTCCTTGTATAATCTCAGATATAGTTATGAGATAGTTCCAGAAATATTTGTTAGCCCTTTCTAGAAGTAGTTTGTTAGTTACTTGCTGTTGACCAAAAATTTATGCTAGCATGGAAATTTTGTTTTGAATATCTTTTGTTTGTCAGCTAAGATAATAGAGAATATTAAAATAGTAGATTGTTTATGCAGAAACTTAATAATGTTATTTCTTCCTATTAATGTATGTCTTTTAATAGTAAAATCTACTTGCCAAGTATACACAAATTACTTTATATATACTGTACTCAGATTACTTAATGTTAGAGGCAAAAGTAATTCTCTCTCTATATATTTTTTAAGCTTTTAGTATAAAAAACTTCAAACATCTATAAAAATAGAGCAGTATAATGAACCTTCGTTCATTGTCCATCACCCAAATTCAACTATTATTAATATTCTTCCATTCTGACACAATTTAATTTTAATTGAACCTCCCAAGGTAAGCAAATAAAATTAACAGGTAATATGTTAATGAAGTAGCAGGTCATAATATAAAAGTGATAGTTCTGTGTCATTTGTTGTTTTTCTAAATAGGGAGAGATACCAATGTACTGGTGTATATTAAAAGAAGACTGGCAATGTGTGCAAGAAAATTAGGAAGAATAAGAGAAGCAGTAAAAATAATGAGAGATGTAAGTAAATTTGATGACTCAACCTTTATCTTTATTCCTTCAAAAACAGAATGTGTTTTAAGTTGCCAGTTAAGTTAATGCAGAATCACTATGTGTTTTCCTTTTTTTTTTCTAACATTGATTGATTGATTGATTGATTGGCCATGCTGCCCAGCTTGCGGGGTCTTAGTTCCTTGACCAGGGATCGAACCCCGGGCCCCAGCAGAGAAAATGCCGAATCCTAACCACTGGACCGCCAAGAAATTCCCCAGAATCACTGTTTTTTTTAATTGATAGTTTTATAACAAGATATTTACTTAATATACATAGATTTCTTAGAGGTTGAGTCTCCACAGTTTTAAGAAACAAAAGAATTTCTACCTCAGTGAATTTGATTCAGCTCTGAGTTCCTTTTGTATAATTTTAATCTTTTTTCTTTTTAATATACAGTTGATGAAAGAATTTCCCCCTCTTACCATGTTGAACATCCATGAAAATCTCCTAGAATCACTTTTAGAATTACAGGCCTATGCAGATGTCCAAGCAGTTCTAGCAAAATATGATGGTGAGTGATAATTCTCTTAGTTAATAGCATGGTTAAAGTATTTTTTTTCTATTAAGTAATCATAAATGTGATCCTACTCTGGTATTTCTGTGATTTTCTCTTTGCATTCTTACCAGTCAGTATCTAGTATCTGTGGATATAAGTTGCTATTAAGTATCCTCTTTATCAGTACTTTTGGTAGCAAAAGTCTGCAAGGAGGAACTTTCCTTCTCTCAAGATGTATTCATTTTTTTATTGAGCGCCTAATGTGAGTGAGGCGCTTGGAATACAGTGGTGAATAAGAAGACATGGACTTAGCCCTCGTAGAATTTACCGTTTAGTGGAACATACAGACAAATGAATAGTAGTTATATTGAGGCATAGCGTGTTAGGTGAGGTAATAGAAAAGTATGGGGTGCTATGCACTTCATTTGTTTTGGAGTGGCAGGGAAGGCTAACAGAAGTTGCTTAGAGTATATATAAGAGTAACTCAGAATAACATTTTACGATGCTTTTTAGTTACAAAGTATAATTTATTATCTCATCTGATCCTTATAACAATTTTGTGAGGTGGTAGGACAAGTACAATATTTTTACTGTTTCCGGTTAGTAAATAAGAAAACTGGAGTAGAAGAAGGTTAAGTGATTGGGTAAGGTCTTCTAGCCAGTAAGTGGCAAGCTTGAACTTAAACTTAGGTATTCCATTTGTTTGTTTACTAGTCTCCCAACAGTAAGTAAGAAGTCAATATATGTTGGCTATTTTTATTATTATACGATAACAGTTCCAGTTTACCACAAATGGATTTGGGAGAATTTTTGAGAAGCATAGCCTTTCTCCTCATTCTGAGTAAGGCATCAGCTTTTAACCCCAAGCTGGAAACATCCTAACTAGCATAATATTTCTGGTCATATCTTTCACTGTATTAGAACACATTTAAGTCACTTATTCACACTCTCCTGTTGTAAGCTCCTACCCATTAGCTTGGGAATCTCCATGACTTGGAAAGTTTGAAATTTGTTACACTTGGAAAGAGAAGTTTATTTCTTTTAAACATCTGGAATTCTTAGGAAGTGCTTTAGAGTAGTATAGGCTCATGGAGAAATTTGTGAGAAATTCTTTCCATATGTTACTTATCAGATGCATGGCCTGCTTATGATACTTATGATGAACAAGCTTAGGGACTGAATATGAAAAATCAGATAGGACCTATTCATTAAAAATAAAATAAAACTAGCAACTTGGATATGCTTCTGTGTTTTCAGTTATTTTTATGAGTCCCCAGTTTTCACCCTTCTAGAATCCTGAAAAAGTTAAAAGCAAGTTTACTTCTTTAGTTCTCCATTTGCTGGTATAACTCTGGAATCTGGAAAGAGAGTTCTGTAGTCTTACTCTGCCAATAACATTATTTTGGTCATTCTTTAAGAAAGAACTCATATAATTAATTTCATTGTAGTTCTCAATTTCTTTTTATTTTATAAAAAATCATCTTTTAAGAAAATGTAGAAAATGCGAAAACATCAGAAGAAGAAAAAAATGAAAACCACCCACGATTATATCACCTGGACTTAACTACTATTAATTTTTTTAACATTTATTTATTATTTATTTAGGCTGTGCCGGGTCTTAGTCGCGGCATGTGGGATCTGCATTGTGTCATGCAGGATCTTTAGTTGTGGCATGCGGGCTTCTTAGTTGCAGCATGTGCACTCTTAATTGCGGCAAGCTTGTGGGATCTAGTTCCCCAACCAGGGATTGAACCCAGGCCCCCTACATTGGGAGTGTGGAGTCTTACCCACTGGGCCACCAGGGAAGTCCTGTTAATTTTTTTTTTCTTAATCTTAGTTTTTCTCCGTGAATAGGTGGAGTTTTTACATAGTTCTATCTATACAATGGCTTTTTCCTTGGATAGTATTATTATAAGCAGCTTCTTATAAGCATTTGTTGAGTACTTTTTACCATTGTATGAGGGCTTTCACAGACATGGTTTAATTTAATCTCTGCTAGAAAAGTACCATTTCTCTATTTTGGGAAAACTGAGGTTAAAGAAGTTGTGCTAGTTCAAGGATGCATAGCTGGTAAATAGTAGAATCAAGATTCAGACTCAGGTTTTCCAATTATATGTCCATGTGCTTTTACTACTATATTATATCCATTGAATTTGAACTATGAATTATTCTTATTAGAAATTGTCTTAAGATATTTTTGTGATTCTTACCCAAATTAAAAATTATTATTATAGATATAAGCCTTCCAAAGTCAGCAGCCATCTGTTATACAGCAGCACTATTGAAGACAAGGACTGTTTCAGATAAGTAAGTAGTTATGAAAACTATAATAGTTTAGAAAGACTGCTAAACTCAATATTGTTTTTCATCCACTGACTTTAAACAATGCTTTTTTTCCCCTACTTCCTGCTGAATAACCCTTGATCTTATGGGGCTTAGAAGCTTCTTACTATGTGTAGTGGAAAGAGCAAGGTTTTTAGAGCTAAGTGAACTTGGATTCAAATTCAAAGTCTACAGCATACCAGCTATGGAACTTTGGTCAAGTTAATCAGTGTGAGTTTCTTTATTATCTGTAAAATGAGAATAATAATACTGTAGGGTGGTTGTGTGAGGATTATATGTGTTAAATGCCCAAAGCAATGCTAGATAGAAAGTATATCCAGTACATAGTAGCTATGATGGTAATTGTAAGATATGTGGTAGGGAAATAGGTTTCATGTTACCTGTTTTGAGATTATAATTCTGAGTTATTCTGATTTCCTTGTATTTTTGGCTGTCCTTAATGAATTTCTCTTTATTGCACAGGTAAGTTATTCAGAAACCAACCAAATGGCAACTGCTTTCTTTCACCTTAGATTACTGTAGCTTGATATGAATTAGAATGGACTGTTCACAGTCTGTGAACAGTGAAAATTTGATAAGAATGTACTTCTATTTCATGAGATTCTCTAGATGTCCCTGTGTGGCATTTCTTATTTTATTACTTTGCCCAAAGTGTGTCTTTAATGGACTTCTGAAGGTTTTCTTCACGTTAACTTGAATATTTCCATTTCTTATGCTGCCTTCCTTTATATGTTGAACCAAAGGCTTTACTTTTATGTTTAGTAGCCATTTGGCTTTGACTTTAGCCATCACCAGAAACCTCTGATTTAGGGTGCTAAATTACGATCTCAATTAATTGATTAAAATACTTATTTATTTAAATATTTATTTCTTCATTTTGTGGTTTTCTTACAGATTTTCTCCAGAAACAGCCTCCAGAAGAGGGTTAAGCACAGCAGAAATTAATGCTGTGGAAGCAATTCATAGAGCTGTGGAATTTAATCCTCATGTTCCAAAAGTAAGAAACTTTATGATAGAAATACTACTTTTATTTAAGTTAATCAAATTGGTAACAGTGTATAGACCAATGTTTGGGTCTCCATAATTTGAGGCAGAATTGTTTTAGTCTGCTATATTTTGATGCTTAGTGTTTACCCTAAAGGGGATGTTAAAAAGAATTTAGAAAGGTGGATAGGAGCAGTATTTCAGTATAGGCTTTATAATTGCTGTCAAAATAAAATTTGATGTACAATATGTTCACTTAGCTGTTCCTTTTACTATAGTTATAGAGAAGAAATAAAATGGCTTGGTCCTAATAAAAGATCATTCATATTTCAGATCATTAAATCAAATATCCTGTTACTATAAAAGCTGTTTACATCTAGACAGATGCTTTTGAATGAGGGCTGGGTAGACAAAGACTGAAGACAAATAGATTAAAATAATCAGTGTTAGGAAACAGATGTGAAAGTTCCCAGAAAAACTGCTGAGTTGATGTTTATTTAGTCCCAGATGAACTGTACTCATCTCATTTGTCTTAATATTGTACACCTTGCAGACATACAGATCATTGGTTAATCTTCGTGTGTTATAACCCAAGATGAAATTTTGGATTTTAAAAACAATGCCCCAAGTTAGGGAGTATAGAGTATTCAAGAATATGCCTTTATTTAAAAGAGTAATTGTAACTGTTGATTCCAGTATAATATGTTAGTGGAATTTGGAAACTAGTAAACATTAAAGGATTAACCTCTAAAAAATAATCTCGAAGAAATGCAAGTTGTAAGTCTGTTAGAGTAAGTAAAGACAGAGTCAAGAATATTACTGAAATCTAAGGATGAGAGTCAACAAATATTTATGCCATTCTCTCATTAAGTGAAACTGGTCCCATAAATTTCAATAAAAATTTTAGTGTGAATTATAATACATATACAGCAAAGTGTAAAAAACAGAAATGTGTATCTTAATGATTTATTATAAAGCAAATGAGTGGAAACTACCACTGAGGTCAAGAAACAACATTGTCAGCCCCCAGAAACCCACCTGCCCTTTCCCAATTACAACTTCCTCCCTCCTGCCTAAACTTAACCACCATTCTGACATTAATTATGTTTATTAATTATGTTTTTCCTTCTTTTCTTATATTTTTAGTCTATACTTTTCCTTTATTGCTGGCTTTATAAAACAGGTTAAGGAATTGTCCCTCTTTTATCATTCTCTGGAATAATTTGTGTAAAAATTAGAATTATTTCTGCCTTCAGTGATTGGAAGAATTTGCTGATAAAGCTGTCTGATTTTGGATTTTTCTTTGTGAGAAGAATTTTCATTACAAATTTCATATCTTTAATAGTTTAATTACAAATTCAATTTTTTTAACCATTCCATAACTATTCACATTTCTTGTTTCTTCTTGTGTTAGCTTTTGGTAAGTTGTATTTTTCTAGGAATTTATTACATCAAAAATTTCAAATTTATTGGCATAAAGATTTCATAAAATCCTTTTATTAGCTTGTTAATATGTGCAGAATCAGTTGTAACATCCATTTTTTAATTCATAACACTGGCTACCTTTCTTTTTGGCCCTCTATTGGATTCCTCAGGGATTTATCAATTTTATTAGTCTTCGTGAAGAACCAACCTCTGGCTTTGTTGATCTTCTCTACTGTTTGTTTTCTGGTTCATTCATTTCTGCTCTTTACAGCCTTCTTTCAACTTTCTTTGGCCCCATTTTTTTTTAATTCTTGTATCTTCTTTTTTTTTTAATTAATTATTTTTGGCTGTGTTGGGTCTTCGTTGCTGCGTGCGGGTTTTCTCTAGATTGGCGAGTGGAGGCTACTCTTCGTTGCAGTGTGCGGGCTTCTCATTGCAGTGGCTTCTCTTGTTGCAGAGCACAGGCTCTACGTGCACGGGCTTCAGTAGCTGTGGCACGTGGGCTCAGTAGTTGTGGCTCGCAGGCTCTAGAGCACAGGCTCAGTAGTTGTGGCACATGGGCTTAGTTGCTCCGTGGCATGTGGGATCTTCCTGGACCAGGGCACGAACCTGTGTCCCCTGCTCTGGCAGGCGGATTCTTAACCACTGAACCACCAGGGAAGTCCCTCTTGTATCTTCTTATAAGGTATTTAACTCATTAATTTTTAATGTTTCTTCTTCTAACATATCCATTTAAGTCTATAAACCTTTCTCTAAGTACAATTTTAACTGCATACTATAGCATTATTTTTTTTATAATTTAGTTCAAAAATATTTTCTAATTTCCACTATTACTTCCTCTTTGATTTAGAGGTATATTTATTCCATTTAGATGTGTATTTCTTAATTTTAAAACATATGAAAATTATCTTCTTATCAATAATTTCTGACGTAATTGCATTGTGGCCAGAGAACATACACTGTGTGATTTCACCCCTTTGAAACATTTTTTAATTCTTGAATTTCTATTTATTTTTCACATCTCTCGTATTATTTATAGGTTTGAATTCTCTGCCAAAAGTTTAAATATAATCTGTTATCTCTTTGAAAATAAAGTAGTTATCTTAAAGTCTTTCTCTGATAATCCCAATATCTAGAACGTCCCTGTTTCTGTTTTTAACATCTGTTTTTTTCTGCTGCATCATGTTCATATCGTCTTTTCTCTTATGCCTGATTTTCTTTCGCTATGTGCCAGATATTTTATTTGAAAAATTGTAGAAATAGCTTAAAATCTCAGATAATATTATGTTCCTTCATAGAGTATTTTCCTTGCCCTTAGATGCCTGGAAGAAGCATTGGTAGGACAGGATCACCTTAATTCAGTTTCAGGGATTGAAATTTTCTGGTCTACCCGGATGACTTGAAACTGGACTGCAGTCCATGAAAGTTTCAGTTTATTTCTGGTTCACCCTTATTCCTAAGATGCAGCTTTCAGAGTCCCAGTCCAATCCTGAGGGTTTTGCCAGGCTCTCACTCTTGACAGGACTTGGACTTCAACTTTTGTTCCAGTAGCCTTACGAAACTGGCAAAAATACTGAACAGCCTCCTAGCTATCTTTTCCAGAATTGTCAAATGTCCCTATAGTGAAAGAAGCCCCAGGTGTGGCTTACTTCTCTGCTTTCTGCCGTCTTTAGACTGTGGCCTGGTAATTCTCTACCCTTTGTTAATTATCTGATGTATTTGATTCAATTTTTTAAAATCGACAGCTTTTCTAGCTGTCTGGGAGGGTTCATCTGAGTTACCCAGTCTTCCGTTACTGGAAGCAGAGGTCTAAAAATACTTGTATATGAAATGCTCTGCTCTCTCTTGCTGCAGAGTGGTTAAGAGAACGGATTCAGCAACTAAACTGCCTACATTTGAATTCTGGCTCCACTACTTCCTAGCTGTATTACCTTGGACAAGTTACTTAACTTCTCTAGACTTGAGTTTCCTCATGTGTAAGCTGGGGATAATATTCCCTACCTCTTAGAGTTGTTATTAAGATTAAATGAGTGCATATCTTTAAAGTGCCTAGAAGAGTACCTAACACGTAGTAAGCTTTACAGAAGTGGTTGTTATTGTTAGTACCCAAGATGGGGTGGAAATCTGTTCCTTGTGTGAGAAGATAAGCAGCAGTTATTAATCAGAACTATTCAAATTAAATACACCATTGATATCTAAAAAATTTATTTAATTCCCACTCAAAATAACAAAATCGGGATTGTCTGTTCCCTGTGGTTGTTCTTTTCTGCTTTAAAAACCCTCTTACGTAAAATGTATTCTCAGCAGTAACAATTCTTTTTTTTTTTAACATCTTTATTGGAGTATAATTACTTTACAATGGTTTGTTAGTTTCTGCTTTATAACAAAGTGAATCAGCTATACATATACATATATATATATCCCCATATCCCCTCCCTCTTGCATCTCCCTCCCACCCTCCCTATCCCATCCCTGTAGGTGGTTGCAAAGCACAGAGCTGATCTCCTTGTGCTATGCAGCTGCTTCCCACTAGCTATGTATTTTACATTTGGTAGTGTATATATGTCCATGCCACTCTCTCACTTCATTGCAGCTTACCCTTCCCCCTCCCCGTGTCCTCAAGTCCATTCTCTACGTCTGCATTTTTATTCCTGTTCTGCCCCTAGGTTCTTCAGAACCATTTTTTTTTAGATTCCATATATATGTGTTAGCATACAGTATTTGTTTTTCTCTTGCTGACTTACTTCACTCTATGACAGACTCTAGGTCCATCCACCTCACTACAAATAACTCAATTTTGTTCCTTTTTATGGCTGAGTAATAGTCCATTGTATATGTGTGCCACATCTTCTTTACCCATTCATCTGTCGATGGACACTTAGGTTGCTTCCATGTCCTGGCTATTGTAAATAGAGCTGCAGTGAACATTGTGGTACATGACTTTTTTTGAATTATGGTTTTCTCAGGGTATATGCCCAGTAGTGGGATTGCTGGGTTGTATGGTAGTTCTGTTTTTAGTTTTTTAAGGAACCTCCGTACTCTTCTCCATAGTGGCTGTATCAATTTACATTTCCACCAGCAGTGCAAGAGTGTTCCCTTTTCTCCACACCCTCTCCAGCATTTATTGTTTCTAGATTTTTTGATGATGGCCATTCTGACCAGTGTGAGATGATATCTCATTGTAGTTTTGATTTGCATTTCTCTAATGATTAGTGATGTTGATCATCCTTTCATGTGTTTGTTGGCAATCTGTATATCTTCTTTGGAGAAATGTCTATTTAGGTCTTCGGCCCATTTTTGGATAGGGTTATTTGTTTTTTTTTGATATTGAGCTGCATGAGCTGCTTGTGTATTTTGGAGATTAGTCCTTTGTCAGTTTCAGCAGTAACAATTCTGATGGTGTACATTGTGCATTGGTTTTCAAAACTACTGCCAGAGCCACCATGGGTGAGGGGAGGGTAGCGGAAATCCCAGGCATTGCCCAAATTATAAAATTAAATTGTTGGATATGTAATATATATTAACCTTCATATTGAATCTGTCTAAATAATCTGTGATGCTTTTAGTGATACTTCTTTTGAGTTTAAAAACCTACACACACATATAGTGAAATACTCCAAAATACTTCTGAGAGAAATTAAAGAAGACCTAAATAAATGGAGATATATACCATGTTTGTGGATTAGAAGACTAATTATTGTTAAGATCTCTCCAAATTGATCTGTAGATTAAATGCAATTCCTATTAAAATCCTAGTAGACTTGTTTGTAAAAACTGACAAGCTTGGGCTTCCCTGGTGGTGCAGTGGTTGAGAGTCCACCTGCCGATGCAGGGGACATGAGTTCGTGCCCCGGTCCGGGAAGATCCCACATGCCGCAGAGTGGCTGGGCCTGTGAGCCATGACCGCTGAGCCTGCGCGTCTGGAGCCTGCGCTCTGCAATGGGAGAGGCCACAACAATGAGAGGCCCGCGTACCACAAAAAAAACCCCAAAAAAAACAAAACAAAAAAACTGACAAGCTCATTCTAAAATTTATATGGAAATGCAAAGGATCTAGAATAGCCAAAACCGTTTTGAGAAAGAACAGTAAGGTTAGAGGGACTTATACTACCCAATTTCAAGACATTTTTAAAGCTACGGTAATTAAGATAATATAATATTGGCATGAAGGTTGAAATGTAGATCAATGAAAGACAATAGAGAATCCTGAAATAAACTCACATAATTTTGGTCAGTTGATTTTCAACAAGAGTTCCAATGCAATTCAATGGGGAAAGGATAATCTTTTCAACAGATGGTGCTGGGAAAATCAGGCATCTATGTGAAAAACAAACAAACAACCTAGACCCTCTCCTCATGCCAAATAAAAAATTAACTCAAAATGGATCAAAGATCTAAATGTAAGAGATAAAATTATAAAAATTCTAGAAGGAAACAGAACCTGGGTTAGGCAAAGATTTCTTCAAAGGCATGATCAATTAAAAAAAACCTGATAGATTGGACTTCTTAAAATGTTTGCTCTTCAAAAGTTATCACTAACAAAATGGAAAGATAAGCCAAATGACTGCAGGTCATTTATCTCTTAAAGTTTGGTATCCAGAACTTATAAAGAACTTTTATAACTCAGTAATAATAGGACAAACAACTCACTTCATCAAAGAAGGTTTATGAATTAGCTATCAAAGAAGGCACATGAAAAGATACTCAGCATCATTAGTCATTGGGAAAACAAATTAGAACCACAGTGTGATACTACTTTATATCCACTAGAATGGCTATACTCACATAGACTTACAATATCAGGTGTTGGCAAGAATGTAGAGAAAATGCATATATTGCTGCCAGGCATTTAAAATAGTATAGCTACTTTGGAAAACAGTTGTGTAGTTAAACATATACTTACCATATGATCCATCAATTCCATTCCTAGATATTTACCCAAGAGCAATGAAAACGTATGCCTATACAAAGACTTGTATGAAAGTGTTCATAGCAATATTATTCACAATAGCAAATAATTTGAAACAGTCCAAAGATAGGTGCATGAATAAATAAGTGGTGATATATCCACATAATGGAACACTTCTTAGCACTAAAAAGGAACGAAGTATAAGTACATGCAACAGCATAAATGAACCTCAAATACTTTATGCCAAGTGCAAGAAACCAGACACAAAAGACAATATATTGGGGACTTCCTTGGTGGCGCAGTGCCAGTGCAGGGGATATGGGTTTGAGCCCTGGTCCGGGAAGATCCCACATGCCGCGGAGCAGCTAAACCCGTGCGCCACAACTACTGAGCCTGCGCTCTAGAGCCTGTGAGCCACAACTACTGAAGTCCGTGTGCCTAGAGCCCATGCTTTGCAACAAAGAGAAGCCACTGCAATGTGAAGCCTGCGCACTGCAACAAAGAATAGCCCCAGCTTGCCACTAGAGAAAGCCCACGTGCAGCAACGAAGACCCAACACAGCCAAAAATTAAATTAAAAAAAAAAAAGACAACATATTGGGGACTGCCCTAGTGGCGCAGTTGTTAAGACTCTGTGCTCCCAATGCAGGGGGCCCAGGTTCAATCCCTGGCCAGGGAACTAGATCCCATACGCATGCTGCAACTAAGAGTTTGCGTGCCACAACTAAGGAGCCGGCAAGTCGCAACTAAGGAGCCCACCTGACGCAACTAAAGGAGCCCACCTGCCACAACTAAGACCTGGCACAACCAAATAACTAAATAAATATTAAAAAAAATAAATTATCATCAGTACTTACAGTTGAGCCAAGGAGTGTATTATATTTCCTTAAAAAAAAGACAGCATATTGTATGATTCCATTTATATGAAATTTATGAAATAGGTAAAACTATAGACATAAAAGGCAGATCAGTGGTTCCCTGGGGCTGTGGGTAGGAGTGGAGATTGACTTCAAACAGGCATGAGGGAACTTTTTATGGTGATGGTTGCACAACTGTATAAATTTAGTAAAAATCATTGAACTGTATACTTAAAATGGTAAATTTTGTGATATATAAAGTATACGTCAGTAAAACTGTAAAATATGTTATTTAATTAAATATAAATATACATTTAATAAGTATGTAATATGTATATACTGCAATATTTGAAAATCATTTTTAGCACCAGTAAAGCCTTGCCTGAAAAAAAATCATTTTTATTTATAGGTAGAAATTTGTATATTTTTTCCCCTTACCTAAATACCAAAACCAGTTGACAATTCAGCTCTATCAAAATATCCAACTGAGTAGAATGACTCTGTAACCTCACGTTATTGTTTGTGGATAGGCAGTTTAAGCTGGGTGTTACCAAACAGGTTAAAAATTAAGGTTTTAGGGGGGATATTTTATGCTCCAACAATTTGGATAATATCCCACTTAAATAACATTAGTGTTATATGAATTGGAAGAGCGCTGGAATTTGTGGCTGTTTTTGCAAGTGATGAAGTATGTACAGATATTCTCTCCCCTCTCTCTTCTATTATAGTCTCTATCTGTGATTCTCTCAGCTGGAGCCAGCAAACATAAAGGGCTTTAGGGGTTTTCTTCCTCAGACTTCAGCAATGTGTCATGATAACTTACTTAACCTAATGAACAGTGACACTTAAATATATATATATATTTTTAAATCTTCTTTTATTCTTATAAATTTATTATGCAAATTTTCAAATGTTCTATGAATCTTACCAGTAAAATGACAAATTGTAAAGCTGTTTTAGCAGGAACTATTTTGGCTACTTTCCACATAACTACAACAGAAATGGCTATAGGTCTAGAGCTGTGCAATTTGTTAAAGCTGGAAGCCATTAGAAGTGCAGTAGAAAAAGATCACATAAATCTCTTCAGGCTATGAATTTGCTTTAGATGTTTCATCAGTATTGATTGCTTTTACAGATTTTTTTAATCTACTGAATGAATTCAGTATACAGTAACTATGATAGTAATAGTAAAAAAATTAGAACAACATGTTTTCATGATTTTTGACTTGTTCTTCATTACCTAGGTATGGCTTTGGTTCAATAAACATTTTGTTTTAGTCACCAAACAAGAAAAAGATTATGTATCTTTCAGCTACTATAGAAATTGTTGGTTTTTAAAATTTTACGGTAGAAAATATTTCATACTTTTTAAATATTCCATAGCATCCTGTTTCAGTCATTCTTGTGTCTCACATTTTTTTATTATCCAACCATCAAGAAGTATTTTTTAATTAAAATAATTCATATACAATATAATTCACCCTTTTAAAGTATACAATTCAGTGGTTTTTAGTATATTCACAAGGTTGTGTAATTATCACCACTCTCTGATTCTAGAACATTTTTATTACCCCCAAAAGAAACCCTGTAGCTATTAGCAGTCACTCCCCATTCCTCTCTCCCCAAATCCATGACAACACAGATCTACCTTCTGTCTCTGTAGATTTAGAATTATATTATGTGGCCTTTTCACTTAGCATAAGGTAGCAGGTATCAATACTTCCTTTCTTTTTATGGCTGAGTAGTAATCCATTGTATGGATATACCACATTTTGTTTATCCATTCATCAGGTGATGGGCATTTGGGTTGGTTCCACTTTTTGGCTATTATGAATAATGCTGGTGTGAATATTCATGTGCAAGCTTTTGTGTGGACACATGGTTTCACTTCTCTTGGGTATATGCCTAGGAGTGGAATTGATGGATCATATGGTAATTCTCTATGCTTAACTTTTTGAGAGACTGCCAAGCTTTTTCAAAGTTGGCTGTGCTATTTTACATTCCCAATGTAAAAAATTCCCAAAAATTTACAGCAATTTTTGAGGGTTACAATTTCTGTACATCTGTGCCAACAGTTGTTATTGTCTGTGTTTTGACTGTAGTTGTCCTAGTAGGTGTGAAGTGGCATCTCATGATTTTGATTTGCATTTCCTAATGACTAATGATGTTGAACATCTTTTAATGTGGTTATTGGCCATTTGTATATCTTCTTTTTTTAAATTTTTTAAAATAATTTTTATTGAGTATAGTCGATTTACAATGTTTTTAGTTTCAGGTGCACAGTAAAGTGAATCAGTTTTACATATATCCACTTTTTTTTAGATTCTTTTCCCATATAGGCCATTACAGAGTATTGAGTAGAGTTTGCTGTGCTATACAGTAGGTACTTAGTAGGTATTTATTTTATTTATAGTAGTGTATATATCTCAATCCCAATCTCCCAATTTGTCCCTCCCCCCCGTTCCCCCTGGAAACCATAAGTTTGTTTTCTACGTCTGTGACTCTATTTCTGTTTTGTAAATAAGTTCATTTGTACCAATTTTTTTTTAGATTCCACATACAAGCGATATTATATGATATTTGTCTTTCTCTGTCTTACTTCACTCAGTATGACAATCTCTAGGTCAATCCATGTTGCTGCAAATGGCATTATTTCATTCTTTTCTATGACTGAATAATATTCCATTGTGTATATATACCACATCTTCTTTATCCATTCATCTTTCAGTGGACATTTAGGTTGCTTCCATGTCTTGGCTATTGTAAATAGTGCTGCAATGAACATTGGGGTGCATGGATCTTTTCTAATTATGGTTTTCTCCAGATATATGCCCAGGAGTGGGATTGTGTATCTTCTTTGGATAAATATCCAAGTCCTTTGCACATTTTTAAATTCATCTTTTTATTATAAAAAGTATTCTTTAACATTATTATTATAGTTAGCCATTGACATTCTTGATTAATATGGTCCAAAACCATTGTGAATCTCCATGGGTTGAGAAATACCAGTATAACATATAATTTTACTCCTGAAATGAGAACATGAGGATGGGTCATGAACCTTGCTGAGATATGGATGCTGAAGATTCAACTAGGGTTATTCATTTGGTAAGTTACTCACATGTGTGCACAAGCCTCAGAGCACAAATGATTGAAATTTGTTCCTTAGCAAAATTATGGCTTTATAAATCATGGATGTTTAGAGATAGCACAGATGATTGAAATCGTAAATATTAAATCCAAAAATATCCATGATTTGCTATAGATGTAATTGTTCTTAGTATGACACTTTACACATCAGTTAGAATAGTATTATCTAACTTTAATTTAGGATCTAGCAATAGCTTGCTGCAATATTTCATTGAAGGTTTTTTTAATTAGCATACTACCACCAAATTCTTCTAAATTTTATTATCTTTAGATTTAAATTTGAGATACTTGCCTTAAAAACAAAATCACAGAATAGAAAGTCCAGAAATATATCTATATGTATTTTGTCATTTGGTTTTTGACAAAAGCACCAATGCAGTTCAGTGGGGAAAGGAAACTCTTTTCAACAAATGGTGCTGGAACATCTAGATGTCTGAATGGGGGGAAAAATCATGAAATATTCTCATAGCATACATAAACATTAATTTGAGATGGATCATTTACCTAAATGTAAGAGCTAAAACTATACATCTAGAAGAAAACATCTAAGAATATCTTTGAAATTTTGGGGTAGACAGAGATTTCCTAGGACACAATAGGCACTTAACTGTAAGAGAAAAAATTCTAAATTGGCCTTTTCAAAAATTGAAAATTCTTCTCACTGATGACAGTGTTAAGAAAAATGAAAAGGCAGGAAATTCCCCAGCCGCCCAGTGTTTAGGACTCCGTGCTTTCACTGCCGTGGGCACAGGTTCGATCCCTGGTTGGGGAACTAAGATCCTGCAAGCTGTGCGGTGTGGCAAAAATAAATAAATAAATAAATAAAAATCATCATCATTTTAAAAAAAATGAAAAGGCAAACCACAAATAGGAAAAAAAATATTTCCAGTTTGTTTGTTTGGCAAAGGACTCAAATCCAGAATATATAAGTATAAAATGACAACTTTAATGTAAAACATGGTCAAAAGCCTTGAACAGATACTTCAGAAAAGAAGATATTGGAATGTCCAATAAACACATAAAGAGGTGCTCACCATTGTTGGTTATCAAGGAAATGCATTATAAAATTACAAGGTATCATGCCTATCAGAATGGCTGTAATTGAAAATACTGATAAAATATTGGTAAGAATGTGGAACATTTAGAACTCTAGTACATTACTGCTAAGAGTATATAAAATGATACAACCACTTTGTCAGTTTCTTATAAAATTAAACATATACCTCACCCTATGACCCAGTTCTACTCCAAGGTGTGCATCCAAGAGAAAAAAATTTATTTAGCAATAAAAAGAAAAGAACTACTGGTACAGCAAAACATGGATGAATCTTAAAAATATAGCGTTCAAAAGAATATATACTGAATGATTCCATTTATGTGATATTCAAGAAAAGGCAAAAGTGATCTATTGTGGTAGAAATTAGAATGGTGGTTGCCTCAGGTGGTCAGGATAGAGGTATTAACTGGAAAGGAGAACTTTCTGGGGTGATGGTGTTGCTTGTCTACTTTCTTTCTTTTTTTAAATTTATTTTTGGCTGTGTCAGGTCTTAGTTGTGGCATTCAGGATCTTTCATTGCAGCACTTGGTCTTCTCTCTAGTTGTGGTGCACGGGTTCCAGAGCGTGCGGGATCTGTAGTTGTGGCACTCGGGCTCAGTATTTGAAGCTCGTGGGCTTAGTTGCCCTGCGGCATGTGGGATCTTAGTTCCCTGACCAGGGGTCAAACCCGCATCCCCTGCACTGGAAGGAGGATTCTTAACCGCTGGACCACCAGGGAAGTCCCTTGTTAAAACTCATCGAACTGAATACTTAAGACCCGTGCATTTTACTGTTTTTAAATTATACCTCAATAAAGAAAAAAGAATCAGACTCAACATGGAAAGCACTGTCAAGGTATCATGCCTCCTGATTAAATGAGATGATATATGTGAAGTTCTCAACACAATGTCTGAGTGTCAGGCAACAGCATTGATTATTATGGCCATCACTGCTTTATTATACTCTGTTACCATTTTCTCCTCCTGTTTAAGCTGTTCCAGTGTGTCCTCTTCCCTTGTAAATATTAGTTTAGTGCTTTAGAGTGTATAAGATTTGGGGATTCCTTTGTTGAGATGGGGTGAAGGTGAAGATGGTTAGGTGAGACAGTTAGGAATTAACTAATTTGAATTACTTAATACCCTGAGGACAGTTTGTGTCTTCCAGAAGAAGCCCTTGAGGGAAGAGTGGCGTAGAACATTTAAAAACAAAACAAAACCTTGTTTAGTAAATCTCTGCAACTTGAGTACATGTTTAGGAATATGCTATCTGTGGCTTTTTAAAATTATTCTTATTTTACAATAAAACTGGTTTTGGTATTGTGCTGCTAAGCAAGTAGACCATGCCAGGAGGCCTTTACAAGTGCAAGGGGAATTTTAAAAATAAATGGATACATAAAAGGTAAAATCCATTCTGGCTGATCAGAAATTGAAGCCCGTAGGATGTTATGAGTCCCATCCATTAGAGAAGGTACTAGGTCTTTAGCAGCGGGCTTACATTTCTTTTGGCCAGACTACTTACATTATAGCAGCATAAGTAAAAGATGAGGGAGATGGGCACTCAGTTGAGATTCTGAGTGGCATAGCAGGAGTACAGGGAATAAAGGGAAGTGGTGTTAAAGTCTGTGACCCATACTTAGAGCACAGTGAGGCCTTTGCCTTTCCCTTATATTGTACTGTGGCCCAGGTGGAAGGGTTGAGATATGAAATGCTTATCTCTTGAGATGCTGCTCTGTAGGATGATTTGGAAAGTCATTTTCCTGAAGCACATGCCCTGTTTAGCCTCCCATCCCTCTCTTTTTAATATAAGATCACTTTCCCTTTGCTCCTGAGGCTGCTAGGTAGTATCATGTTTTCTTTCAGTTTATTCATACAGCAGTTGTTTACTTTCTATCTGGGAACTTTCTTTAGTCTCCCTTATAATACACCTCCATGTGGAATCTTTGCATTCAGCCTGCCTGTCCAATCTCATAGAATGTGCACTGAGAAAACTAATTGGAGAGATAAATTGGTCTTGATGTGCATGACTGATCAAGAGCAAAGTACCTTAATTTCAGATGCCTTCAGAGAGATTTTTCTTTAACCTCTGCTTTTAAGAGGAAGATTATAAAGCATTATCGTTACTTCAGGTCAGAATTATATTGCTTTTGGTCAAAAGCTGTTGTAAGATTTGCAAAGTAATAGAAACAAAGTAATCTAGAGATAAATTATAAAGATCAAAGCAATTCAAAATTAAAGTGAATTTGAGCGTAAGCATAGGTATGGATTTAGAGTTATAAAAGATACCATCAGACCATACATCATTATGTCTTTTTAACTATAGCTTCCAAAGTAGCTTTAATTTTTAATATTTTTAGCGAAAAGCAAGAGACTTTGAGTAATTATTTGAGTATATTGTCCATAGTTGAATACTAGTTAAAATTGGCCCATGCAATTTCCAGATATAACAAGAAGATGATTTGGAGGTAATATGGAAGGTCCTGCAGCACATACTAGGTACCAGCCTTGGTTTATGTCTTTAACTATATTTTATTTGCCAGTTATTTCCAAATATGTTAACTCTGGCTTCCTTCCTTGTCTTTAGATTTGCATTTCTATCTAGTTGTGGAAATTTTTACCTGGGTATCTAATAAGTACTTCAGACACTTTAATGTGTTCTCAAACTGATTTTTTTTTAATTTATTTTTTAGTCTCTTCTCCAACTTGCCTCTCCTTCCTTATTTCTATATTTTGACTTATGGCTTTATTATTTTCTTCTGTAATTAACCTTTACTCTGCTCTTTCCAAATTACCAACTCGTATTATGACCTTTGAAATCTCTTTCAGATCTAGCCATCTTCCCCATCCCCACTGTCACTGCTCATTGTGCACCTTCACTACCTTTTTTTTTGTGTGTGGTACGTGGGCCTCTCACTGTTGTGGCCTCTCCCGTTGTGGAACACAGGCTCCGGACGCGCAGGCTCAGCGGCCATGGCTCACGGCCCAGCCGCTCCGCGGCATGTGGGATCTTCCCGGACCGGGGCACGAACCCGTGTCCCCTGCATCGGCAGGCGGACTCTCAACCACTGCGCCACCAGGGAAGCCCTATTCTTTTAAAAATTATTATTGTTATAAAAGTAATGAATGCTTTAAAAAAAAATTCAGACCCTTTAGAAGTTTATAAAGTAAAAAATCCCCTGTTTCTTCTCTCCCAATTCTACTTCTCTCACGTAACCACTGTTTCTGTTTGGTGTATATGTTGCCAGACATTTTCTGTGCATTTTTAAACATACAGATATGTATGTGTAGAAATACAGTAATCTCAAATACTCTACCATCTTTTGTTTGGACCATTAAAACAGATTCCTCAGTGGTCTCCCTGCCATCAAACCCTCTCTACTCTGGTCATTGCCAGAGTTATCCACCTAAATAGCAAATCTTACTCTGCCTAAAGAGCTCTGCTTGTTCCCTATTGCCTATACGATAAGGACCAACCCCGTAGTATTGCGTGTATAGAAACCCTTCATAGTCTGGGCCCAGTATCTGTCTCCAGCCTCGCTCCTCACCACTTCTGCCTTGTTCCTTACCTCCAGTGCTACTATTCCCTGGATTGGCCAGGTCTCATTATGACTCCCTACCGTTGTACATATGCTCAGTCTCTTCTCTACCTGGCAAGTTTCTACTCATTCTTCAAGATCCTGCTCATCTGTTGCCTCCTTTGTAGAGGTGTCTTTCCCACTTTTCCCAAGCAGAGGTAATGGCTCTTTCTTCTGTTTCTTTAGTACCTTAATCATCTTTTTTTTTTTTTTCTTTTGGTCTGTTTGTATGTCTCTCCCTTAGTTATTGGTGAGCTTTTTAAAAAGCAGGACTCTTGTCTTAGCATCATTTTATGTCTGATATTCTACTTACCACATAACAGGCATTCAATAAATGTTTGGTAAATAAACATGTTTGTAATTTAGATCTGCATTACTATAAAGACCTATCTAAGGTAAAGAAAATAAAATTTTAGATCCCATCAATTTTTTAAGCCATTTAATATTTTGTGAGTTTTGCTACATTATGTCACTTTGGGCCTTTTAAGGACAGTAGTACAATTTCAGCATGACCTTATTTCTTAACTGATAAAAGAACTCAGCTTTTAATGGAATACTATACTATATTTTAAATGAGTTAGATCTATATAGAGATGGGAAGAGATATACAAGATATATTGTGAAGTAAAAAGTGAGTTGCGTAACAGTTTGATACTATATTTCAGAAAAGTAGAATCAGTATGTTATGCTTAAAAAAAGAAATCCAGACAAACATAAATAAGATTATTATCTTTATTTCCTTTTTTCTTTTATTCTCCAATCTTGTAATAGATTCTTTTCTGTGTAACTCTGTAATGTTTGCATTTTTGTACTGTGAGCATGTACTTTTATAAGCAAAAAAAAAAAAAGAGACCAAAACAAAACAAATTACCCGTCAGTTTTTAACCTTTCATATTCTTCTTCCTACAGAAGTAAAGTCTTGATAGCTGAATTTTTTTGTTTTCATTTTGTTTTGTTTTTAGTTTGCCCAGAAAGTTAGAAAATATCTTTAAGTAAAACTGAAATACTTAAAGGTATGAGTTTGAAGACATTTTAGCTATATATATCAGATCCAGTCAGTTAATTATTTTAGGACCTGCTTTGGATAGTGTAATACACTAGGTGCTGAAGTAGAATATGAAGGATATGGTTTCTATCATGTAGTGACTACACCTTATTCTGGGTAGCAGAAATTCTTGAGTAGCACTTTGTGGAGGAGATAAAATGAGTAATAATCCTATAATTACATATTTTAAGTATATTTTCTTTTTTTCTTTTGTCTTTTTAATTTATTTTATTTTTGGCTGCATTGGGTCTTCGTTGCTGCCCGCGGGCTTTCTCTAGTTGACGTGAGCGGGGGCTGCTCCTCATTGCGGTGCGCAGGCTTCTCATTGCGGTGGCTTCTCTTGTTGCGGAGCACGGGCTCTAGGCACGCGGGCTTCAGTAATTGTGGCGCTCCGGCTCAGCAGTTGTGACTTGCGGGCTTTAGAGCACGGGCTCAGTAGTTGTGGCACACGGGCTTAGTTGCTCTGCAGCATGTGGGATCCACCCGGACCAGAACTCGAACCCGTGTCCCCTGCGCTGGCAGGCGGATTCTCAACCACTGTGCCACCAGGGAAGTCCCTAAGTATATTTTCTTTAAACTGAAAGTTTTTCTTTATATTTTGAGGGTGAAATTCTATTTCACTGTCCTATTTCAGAAACTGAAATATAAGAATTTCTTTGAAGTCAAATTGTAGAGGACATTTGCTGGTAGGTAAGACATGATAATAAAAAGTAAGGTAGCATAAGGAAACAATTTTTTAATGATTAAATAGTGAAGATTTTTAATATAAAATCCTGAAGTATTATTTCCTAATAAACGTACCATATCTGATTCTGAATTGTCACTTAGATTATTACTCAGTGAAAGTATAGATATATAGTTGCTATTAACAGAAGTATTTTTAGATATATTAAGTTGATACCTTTTATAATATAAGTTTTACTCAATAATTGTTAACTTAATATCTTTACTTACCATTTGCTAAGTGGCTACCAAGATAGGGTTTAGTCTAAAGCTTCAGGGTTCTAAAACACATTGAAAATAATTTGAGATGTTTTTATCTGTAAAATAAAACAGATCTCTAATCGAAAGGACTTAGTTTAAGTATTAAACCTCTCTGAAAATAAGATATTCTTTTTATGATGGAGATTCCACTGTGTTTGCTTCATTTTCTTTGCTTCCTACTGAAGAAGCTCTTAGTGCACTTGCAAAGAGCATAAGGAGTCGTGTCAGAGGTCAGCTATTTGAGTCCATTTTCCCACAGTCGCCTGGTGCGAGTGATCTTTTACTGTGTTTTAAAAAATGGGCAAGGATTAAAGAGGATTAGAAAGAATATTACCCTCCTGAATATAGGCCCAAGGCACTAAGGGTAGAGAACCCAGCCAGGCAGCAAATGGGCTTTGCTTGACCAGGACACAACCTCTGCTGCATTCCTTTAAGAAACTGAATGGGAAATGTTAAGTCCCCAAACTGGATTAGTAAATAATCTCATAGCTTGTGACATCTGCTAAAATAAATTGATAAGCAGACTGCATTCTTACACTTTGAGGAGAGAGCTAGAGACATCAAGACTAAGAGTAATTATTCTTTTTATCTTTTTGCTTTTTAATTTCACCTTTATTGGGGTATAGGAATAAGAGTAATTCAAGATGAGCATTAAGCTCAGTAAGTGTTGGAAAGGCATATTCCATAAACAAAAAAGAAAAATTACTTTAGATGTATTAATACCATGAGTACATATGTATTGATTAATAACCTAAGGCTTAAAATTTAAAACCACTTCAATTATTTTTAGAATTCTTCCTGTTTGTAGTAGTTTTACAAAGTGTTTCACACATTCAACTGTTTAATTCATGTTGTTTATCTTATTAGCTTGTGTAATGACCTGAGGAACTTAGAATTTGAAATGTGAGAATATATCTTTTAAGACACGTTTGGAATGTTTCTCTTTTTATATCTTATAATAGATGTTAATGTGGTTTGGACCATATGACACATAATTTGGTATCAAATTATTGAAACCCAAAGAGGTTGTTTCACAGCTAGTCTAGTAGGGGAGGTATACTCTGGCCTCAGTCTTTGGAAGAAGTAGTTAGCTAACTAAATATTTTTTAAAAGATTTTGTTTTAAGTTGACCACTTTAATAGTAAAGATGATGTACAAGTGTAATTTTGCATCTTTCTTCATGTAATTAGTATATTTGATTAGTGCAGTAACTGATTATGCTGCTTTTGTTATGGATTATAATATTAAGGCAAGTATTTTCTTCAAGAGTTTAGAATTTAATTTCATATGTTAATAAGAATTGATAGGTCATAACTTCTTTAACAGGCACACTCACTCATCTTGCAGTATGCTCTCAAGTCTCAAGAGTTAAAATTGTTCAGGTTGGCCCTGTACATTGAATATGTCCTCCTGTTCTTCTCCCCACCATACCCCCCAACCTGCTCATCCACATTCCACCTGTCTTTATATATCAGCTCAAATCCCAAATTCTATCAAGTGGTTTAAATCATAATTTATACCTCTTAAACATAGAATTACCATATAGCCTAGCAATTCCACTCCTAGGTAACCCAAGAGAGATGAAAACATTTGTTCACATGAAAATTCATACACAAATGTTTATTGCAGCATTATTCATAATAGCCAAAAGGTGAAAACCAAATGTCTATCAAATGATGAATGGATAAAGAACTGTGGTCTGTCCATACAATAGAATATTATTCAGCCACAAAAAAGAATGGGGTACTGATACATGCTACAACATGGGTGTATGCTAAGTGAAATAAACCAGTCACAAAAGACCCTATATTATGTGATTCTGTTTGTATGAAATATCTGGAATAGGCAAATCTATAGGACAGAGAGTATATTAGTGGTTGCTTAGGGCTTAGGGGGATTGTGGGTGTAGAGGGTGATAACTAAAGAGTATGGGGTTTCCTTATTTTAAAATTTTTATTGAAGTATAGTTGATTTACAATGCTGTGTCAGTTTCTACTGTAGAGCACAGTGATTCAGTTATACACATATATGCATTCTTTTTCATATTCTTTTCCATTATGGTTTATCACAGGATATTGAATATAGTTCCCTGTGCTATATAGTAGAAACTTATTGTTTATCCATCCTCTATATAATAGTTTGCATCTGGTAATCCCAAACTTCCAATTCATCCCTCCCCCTCCCCCTCTTCCCTTGGCAACCATAAGTCTGTTCTCTATGTCCATGAGTCTGTTTCTGTTTCATAAAAGTTCACTGGGGTCATATTTTATTTTATTTTATTTATTATTTTTTAAAATTTATTTTATTTTTGGCTGTGTCAGGTCTTAGTTATGGCATGGGGGATCTTTCGTTGCGGCATGCGGGCTTCTCCCTAGTTGTGGCATGCAGGCTCCAGAGCACGTGGGCTCTGTAGTTGTGGCACGCAGGCTCCAGAGTGCATGAGCTCTGTAGTTGTGGCATGCAGGCTTGGTTTCCCCACGGCATGTGGAATCTTAGTTCCCCAACCAGGGATCGAACCTGCGTCCCCTGCATTGGAAGGCAGATTCTTAACCGCTGGACCACGAGGGAAGTCCCTGGGTCATATTTGAGATTACACATATAAGTGATATCATATGGTATTTGTCTTTCTCTTTCTGACTTACTTCACTTAGTATGATTATCTCTAGGTCCATCCATGTTTCTGCAAATGGCATTATTTCATTCTTTTTTATGGCTGTGTAGTATTCGATTGTATATATGTATAACATCTTTATCCATTCATCTGTCAGTGGACTTTTAGGTTGGCTATTGTAAATAGTGCTGCAGTGAACATTGGGATGCATGAATCTTTTTGAATTATAGTTTTCTCCAGATATATGCCCAGGAATGGAATTGCTGGATCATATGGTAACTCTATTTTTAGTTGTTTTGAGGAACCTCCATACTGTTTTCCATAGAGGCTGCACCAATGTACATTTGGGGTTTCCTTTTGAAGTGATGAAAATGTTCTAAAATTGTGATGGTTGCACATATCTGTGAACATACTAAAAACCATTGAACTGTGAACTTTAAATGGGTGAACTGTAAAGCATGCGAACTGTATCTCAATAAAGCTGTTATTAAAAACTAAATTAAAAAATTAATACCTCCTATCCATATTCCTATATACATCTATACCTCTAGTGAAACACTTAACATAGTCTGGTTATAATTTTTTTTTTTTTAATTTGGCTGCGTAGGGTTTAGTTGCATCACATGGGATCTTCATTGCAGCATGTGGGATCTTTCCTTGTGGTGTGCAGGCCCTTCATTGTGGCGCGCCGGCTCCAGAGCGCATGGGCTCAGTAGTTGCAGCATGCAGGCTCTCTAGTTGTGATGCATGGGCTCTAGAGCACGCAGGCTCAGTAGCTGTGGCAGGCGGGGCTTAGTTGCCCCGAGGCATGTGGGATCTTAGTTCCCCACCCAGGGATCAGACCTGCATCCCCTGCAGTGGAAGGTGGATTCTTAACCACTGGACCACAGGGAAGTCCCAGTTTGGTTAAAATTTTTAACTTAATAAATCTGTCTTTCTCGGGAGTTCCCTGGCGGTCCAGTGGTTGGGACTCTGCGCTTTCAATTGCCAGGGGCCCAGGTTTAATCCCAGGTCAGGGAACTAGGATCCCACAAGCCGTGCAGTGCGGCCGAGAAAATAGAAAAAGAAATCTGTCTTTCTCATTACCTTAGGAAGCTCTAGAGAATAGTGTTTTGGCATTCCCTAACAAGCATAGTGATTTGCACTCAGTAAATATTAATTTAATTGAACTTCTTAACAATTAAATTCCTTCACTATAGAAGGGAAATAAAGAAAAAATATTGAATGTTGCCACAACGTGTTATTCCAAAATTGTGTTTTATAATTTTTTACACTTATTCTTTTTTGGAAAAGTAAGTAATTTCCTCCAACATTATTTCCTCAGCTTGAATTTCCATTTGTGTTTAGTAAAGTCACACATAAGCCATTTATTACCTTATTTTTACCTATAGGAATGTTCTGATCTTTGGAATTTGCATTTATATAAGCATTTTGTCAGTAGGACCTTCATGTCATTTCAACTAGCTTAATATTTGTTTGTTTTTTAAATCAAATTAACTTTATAAAATTTGAATCTACACTTTTGTGGATATTTGAATTTAGCATAATTTTCCTTTTTTTCTGTGGTGTGTCTATGTGTGTGTGTTATTTTTCTAGTATTTACTAGAGATGAAAAGTCTCATTTTACCTCCAGAACACATTCTGAAACGGGGCGATAGTGAAGCAATTGCCTATGCTTTCTTTCATCTTCAGCACTGGAAGCGAATAGAAGGTGCTCTTAATCTGTTACAGTGTACATGGGAAGGCAGTAAGTATTCTTTTCCAAATGTAACACTAATCTTTCTGACTAATTATTCCATTCACAGGCAGTCTTTTTGTAATGAGATTGTGAGTTTCTTTAAGGACTTGTTCAGATTGGTTTCAAAGTGAACTCAGTGGTGTTTATTGGTTTACTGGTAGAAGAAACATGTAATGTGCTTATATTAATGCCACATTTAGGAAAAGCAGAATGAGAAACTGTTTGGGTATTCTGCTATATGTTCACTTAAATTAAGTATTTATAAGGAAAGAATGGAAACTTATATCCCTTCATTTATAAGTTTTTTAATGTGGTTAGCTATTCTAATATTTTAAAAATTGGATTTTTGTTTTGTTTTGTTTTGAGATGTGTACAACATGAAACTAATTTCCTCATTACTGATATCAACTCGATTCTTTAAAATTTTTTTTAAATTGTGGTAAAATACATATCACATTAAAATTACCATTTTAAACATTTTTAAATGTACAGTTCAGTGACATACATGTACATTGTTGTGCAACCACCATTATCCTTCCCCCAGATTTTTTCATCACCCAAAATGAAATTCTCTACCCATTAAACAATTAACTCCCCAATCTTCCCTCCTCCCCAGTCCCCTGGTAACCATTCTGTTTTCTGTCTCTATGAGTTTGACTACTCTAGGTATCTCATATAAGTGGAATCATAAAATATTTGTCCTTTTATATATGGCTTATTTCACTTACCATAATGTTGTAGCATGTGTCAGAGTTTTATTCTTTTTTAAGGCTGAGTAATATTCCATCGTAAGTGTATACAAAATTTTGTTTATCCATTCATCCATCAATGGACATTTGGGCTGTTTCTACCTTTTGACTATTATGAATAATGCTGTTATGAACGTGGGTGCATAAATATCTGTTCAAGTTCCTGCTTTCATTTCTTTTGGGTGTATACCTAGAAGTGGAATTGCTAGATCATATAATTTTGTGTTTAAACTTTTGAGGAGCCACCATACTATTTTCTATAGCAGCTGAACCATTTTACATTCCACTAGCAATGCACAGGGTTTCACTTTCTTTATATCCTTGCCAATACTTGTTATTTCCTGGATTTTTTAGTAATAGCATCCTAATGGGTGTGGAGTAGTGTCTCATTTTGATTTTGATTTGCATTTCCCTAATAATTAGTAATGTTGAACATCTTTTTATATGTTAATTGGCTATTCGTACATTTCTTTGGAGAAGTGGATTATTTTCCAGTAACTACCAGATCTCTCTCATTTGTAACTTCTTAAAATCACCTGTCAGTGAAAATTCAAAAATAAATTCAATGTTCATTCACTAAAGTTGGTTAACCTCCTCAAAGTTTGCATTGAGGCACCTTTGGGTATTATAGCAAATTCACAAGAGTGCCATGGGATATTTTAAATTTTTAGTAGAAACATAGCAATACACCATTCAAACTGTAGCTCTAGATAGTTCACGGTTTCAATATTAGACAGCTCTCCATTCTCTATTTTTTTTCAGTGTTGTCATAGCTTTGCAAAGCTGGGTTTTGTTAGTTGCTGTGATTAAAAGAAGTACCACACAAAAATCAGTGTGGAACAGGAAATGAGGATAGTGGTGTCCAGTGTGATTCCAAGGTTCGAGAAATTATGCAGTGCCCAACAGGCTCATATATCCCATTAGGAAGAAATGATGGTTATTTAAAAATAAAATAACTATTATTTTCATTAATTTATGTGTATTTTTTTTCATATCGCTGCTAAGTTGTTAGAACAAAAACTTTTGAAGTTGATCAGACCCACTACTTAATAAGTGGAATTGTTAGATATTTCTTTCAGTGTAGGGGCATCAATAGCAAATTACTGAGACACGAAGGACACCACATGTCCTTGAACCAAGAAAATTTGGGAACCTCTGCATTCTTGCTGAGGTCAGACACTGTGCTTGATACTGACAATATACAGATTAATGAAAGCGGGACTACTAAAACTGAGGAGCTGGATGTTTTGGGGTAATTAGACTTTCTTTTGCTTTTTCTCCAGTAGTCTGTACACTTCTCAAAACCAGGTGCTCTATCTCATTCACCTTGTATGTGTCTTCAGTGCCTAGTGTTCTGCTTGGCACATAGGAAGTTTTCAATAAGTATATGATTTATTCTGTATTTCATGAATAATCATCTTGATGAATGATTTCCTAGTGCCACTGATTTGCTCTGTGACTTTGGAAAAATCACTATATTTTATTGTAGCAAAACAAAATCCATATTTTAACAAAAGTTTTTAGAGCCAAGGACTAAGGGAAAAACAAAAACCTTATCTCATCTTTGATAGTTGAGTAGGTCAATAAGGATTTCAGAAGTTTGTAGGAGTTGATGATAATCTAGATGAGGGATGGGTAAACTTTTTCTGTAAAGGGCCAGATGGTAAATATTTAGTTTTTGTGGGCCATAGTCTCTGTTACAACTACCCAACACTTATAGCATGAAAGCAGCCTTATATAATATATAAACGAACAGGCATGGCTGTATTCTAATAAAATTTTATTTACAAAAACAGTGGGCCAGGTCTGGCCAAAGGTGATCCCTTTAGGTACTTAATTTAGATACTTTGGTGACCCCTGATCTAAATTAAGCTCACAGAAAACTTGATGACAGCTCACATATGAAGTTAGGAGCCATTGAGAACTCTTAGGTTGCCAGTAGTTATGACTACAACAGTTAACGTGATTTCCCTAAGAAGTGGAATTCACACGTGGAGAGTTAAGTCTATTGTGTTTGTGATAAGGAGACTGAGGCAAGAAGGACACAGCTAGTCTTACCATCCATTACTCCCTTTAGTTTTATTTCAGCCAGACCATT
Organism: Tursiops truncatus; assembly: GCF_011762595.2. NCBI lineage: Eukaryota > Metazoa > Chordata > Mammalia > Artiodactyla > Delphinidae > Tursiops > Tursiops truncatus. Next base: position 85,181,284 of record NC_047034.1, read on the forward strand.
CATGATTCTCTACATAGATCTTATTCTTCTCCTTATTTGTTCCTTTGCATACTTTGTTTCTTTCATCTAAAATATCTCTGTAAAAAAGAAAATAAAACGCTGTGTGAAAATTTAATAAAAGTACGTCTCCAAAATAGCTTTGATTGTAGTAGAGGATGAAAGTGAGATTGAATTGAATGTCAACATATGTATTTTATTTTTCACTCAGCTTTTAGAATGATTCCATACCCACTAGAGAAAGGCCATCTATTTTATCCTTATCCCAGCTGCACAGAGACTGCTGATAGAGAGCTATTACCTCGTAAGTAAATATTCAAGTTTTCCTAAATTTAAAATTAGTTATGAGATTGTTTTTCATAGTATTCTCCCATTTTAAAAGTACCTCTGGTTGAAATTCAGGATGCTGTTTAAATACTGTTTTAGCCACTTCTTGGATGTAGCTGCATAATTTAGTTCATTCCTGCATATTTTTTTTCTGCATATTTTTTGGGTAAAACCCTGTGCTAGATGCAATGAAGGACACAAAGATTAAAGATACTAAAAAAAAAAAAAAAAAAAAAAAAAAAAGGGCTTCCCTGGTGGCGCAGTGGTTGAGAGTCCGCCTGCCGATGCAGGGGACACGGGTTCGTGCCCCGGTCCGGGAAGGTCCCACGTGTCACGGAGCGGCTGGGCCCGTGAGCCATGGCCGCTGAGCCTGCGCGTCCGGAGCCCATGCTCCGCAATGGGAGAGGCCACAACAGTGAGAGGCCCGCGTACTGCAAAAAAAAAGCGGGCATCTTACAAATAATTAAAGAAGAAATAATACCAATCCTTCACAAACTCTCTTTAAGAAATAAAGGAGGAACACTCCCCAACTCATTCTGTGAGACCAGCATTACCCTGACACCAAAATCAAACAAAAAGCATTACAAGAAAGCTATAGAACAATATCTCTCATGAATATAGACACAAACATCTTCAAAAAAATGTTAACAAACTGAATCCACCAACATGTAAAAAGGATTATATTCCATGACCAATTGGGCTTTACCTCACAAATGCAAGGTTTCTTTAACATCTGAAAATGCAATAGAATAAAGGACAATAGATGCAGAAAAGCATTTGACAAAAATCTAACACCCATTCATGATAAAAATTCTGAACAAACTGGGAATAAAAGGGAACTTCCTCAACCTGATAAAGAGCATCTATGAAAAACCCACAGCTAAGATCATACCTAATGGTGAAAGACTGAATGCTTTCCTGCTAAGATCAGGAACAAGACAAGGATGTCTGCTTTCTTCTATTCAGCATTGTACTAGAGGTTCTAGTTAATGCCGTCAAGCAAGAAAAAGAAATAAAAGGCGTTCATGTTCGAAAGAAAGAAGTAAAACTGTCTTTATTCACAGGTGACATGATCTTCTGTGCAAGAAATCCATAAAAGTACTATTAGAACTAATAAACAAGTTCAGCAAGGTTGCAGGATGTAATTATACAAAACTCAGTCGTTTATTTATATACCAGCAATGAACAATCCAAAATGAAAATTAGAAAACAGTTCTAATCACAGTAGCATCAAAAAGAACAAACAATTTAGGAATAAATTGAACAAAAGAAGTGTGAGACTTGTATACTAAAATCCACTAAATACTGCTGAGAAAATCTAAGTAAATTGAGAGACAGTCCACGTTTATGGATTGGAAGACCCAGTATAATTTATATGACAGTTCTCTTCAAATTGATCTATAAATTCAGTACAATTCCTACAAGTTGACAAGCTGATCCCAAAATTTATATTGCCAAGTAAAGGACCCAGAACAGTCAAAACAATCTTTACAAAGAAGAGTGAAGTTGGAGGGACTATACTTCTCAGTTTTAAAAACAGCAGTCAAAGAGTCAGGAGGAGAACCAGAAATACATCGGGTTATGATTGCTGAGAGTGTTTTCATCTAGTTCCTGCTTTCAGGAAGCCAAACTTTTGAAAGAATAGTCTGTACTATTTTTTTTTTTTTTTTTTGTCTCAGCTGCCTTATCATCCACTCACTCTTTTTCTCTGTGAGCTGGTAAATTTCTGTTTAATTTTCCTTTTTTTAAATTTAACTGATAGGTAAGTATGCTGAAATCGCTAGTTTCCTCTTACGATATCAATCTATACCACAGTTTTTACAATTCTGGGTCCATTAGAACTGAAGTCTAGGAAGAAAAGTTGCATTTTTACAACATCAGACTTAATGAGCTGAAAAGTTCAAACAGATAGATAAAAATTTAGGAGAGATTATGGAATTTGAGTATGCTTATATTTTTCTCCCAGGGTTTTTTATTTTTGAGTATGTTGCACACATCCGTGTGTGTGTATGTAGGTGTGTATATGCTTAAATATTTTATTATTTAATCTATTTAACATATACATACGTAGCCTTTATATTTTGTTATCTCTACATATATGGGGCTAAGATATATTTGTAAGTTATATATAATATGTATATTATTAAATATATATGTTATATAAATAGTAAATGTTGCAGGCATTCTTTGGGTATAAGAGAGCCACTTGAAACTAGCTTTAAAATAAAGAGAATTTGTTGGAAGAAGACTGGATTATCTCAAGGAACCCAAAGGCAACAATTAGAGTTGCACCTCAGAAGAGACTAGAACCAGAAACTAGAAGGCTATCAGGATTTCCAGGAGTCAGTTGTATGTATATCTCTGTCTCTGACTGCGTTTTTCAGCCTCTCCTATTCTCACTTTTTTTTTTTTTCATTCCCCAACTCCATCTTTTCTTTGTATGAGCTCTCATTTCTGCTTCTCTCAGTGTATCTGCTTCATTTTTATATCTTAATCTTTGCAGTTTGGCTTTCCCTTGTTAGACACTCATGTAGCCATACTTGATACCCCCATACAGCCCTAAGTTTACATGTCATCAGTTCAGGCAAATAATACAGAATGAAAAATATCTCAATCCCACTTCTAAAACTTCTGGGAGAGTAAATCACATTTACCAGGTGTTCATCCCTGATCCAATCAGCTGTGGCGCAGGGACAGGATCAGGTCAAGTAAACAAAATTGCCAAAATATCTCATTCCCTTTGCATCTCTCTACATCACAAAACTTGACTTGGGAGTCATCATTTTCTAGGCATGAATGAGATCACTAAGGGAAACTGTAAAGAGTGTGAGAAGTGAACTAAGGGTGAACCATGATGAAAATGTCTAAGGGATGGGTGGCCGATAAGGAGTCAGAAGATTCAGTGAAAGAGTGGTCAGAGAGACAGGACAAGAACCAGAACTAGATAACCTAGAAACTAAAAGGAGGAAAAAATTTCCAAGTGAGGAGGAGTATCTGAGGTATTTAATAAGGTAATTACTGAGAAGAATCCATTGACTTCAGCAATTAGAAGGTCATTAGGGTTAGAAATTTTTCCTTTACTATTACGGTGGTGATAGTAGGTATTGTTTTTCCATTTTAATGGGAACAAGGATATTTAAGGCAAAGGAACGAATCTTTAATTGCGGAACATCAGTATACAAGAGTGTATTATGTTAGGCTAATACATTTAGCCTAAAATTATGCCCCCCCCTCCAGTCGTTACAGAGGTTGACTGATATAAGGCCGTCTTTCATAGTAATGTGAATAAAATCAAGGTTGTTATTGTTATGTATTGTCAGAGCCATAGGCTACAAGAAGAGAGCTTGCTTTTTGGCAGGGCTTTATTATTTCTAGGGTTCTACTCATTTGCAAATTCTAGAAGGTAGGAGAGGAGGGATATTCTGGGGGTTTTAGTTTGATTATATTGTATATTCTTAGAGTATTTTTCTGTCTTTGACTATGATAGAATGAACAAGGTTTTAATAATGTAGAGTTTTAATACCCAGGAGTACTTAATGTTTTTTGTTTTCAATTCTCCTTCAACCTTGATATGACTTACAGCATTCTGGAATTTGCTTATGAACCTCATAAGTTCAGACTTGAACTATTCCCTTAGTTCACGTAGCTATTTAGTTGTCTTTTATGCCTCCTGATAAATTTTTCTCTACAAGCCAGTGATGAAATTTGAACTTTACTTCCAAGGGAGTGTTTCTGTACTAGTCATCCATTATTTTGATGTATTAGCCAAACATTGACTGACAAATGAATCTGCGGAAAGCAATCCAAAAAGAAATAATTGGATCTCTCCTACAGTATAAAAATTTCACATTTTAGAAAATTATCCTATTAAAGCTATATAGTTTTCTACCTTAAAAAGTAGGAATAATACTATCTGTCTCCTAGGGTTATTGAAAAAAAATAAACTAATATAAATTAAAGCACTTTGTGAGCCACAAAATGCTACAGTTTAATTAATATTATTAATTGTGCTGTCTTTCACACAAAAGCAATTATAGTAACCATTGGCACATATAAGTATTTGTTCCCTGTCTTTGCAAATATGGTTTGTATCTTTTGATTTGCTGGAAGAAGTTGGCCTCTAATGGCTGAGGGACAGAGCAGGAGGAACTGCTGCTTTTTTGGGTGCTGAAAGCACAATGTTGTCCACAGCTTCTACTGTTTCTAACTTAAAAAAATTCAGACTTGGTGTGCTTTTACTTTAAACATGACTCAAGGCTCTGGAAATTTTCTGGATTTTTAATGAGTTTGCTTTTTGGTATATACTTTCTGAAGATAGTATAAGACATAAAAAAAAATCCTGGCTACTGAAGGAAACTTAGGTGTAATCTTCCCTGTGAATCATTATGTTTTAAAAAGTTAAATTTATAGCTGACCTCGATTCAGCACTGAATTAGTCATTCCTTACTTATGCAGGATATTACATCAGGAATTCCTAGGTTTGTGTCCAACCCTGAGCAGTCAACTGAAGTCCCAGAATAACTCTCAGTTTAACAGACATTTATTGAGTACCTACTGTCTGCCAGTCATTGTAATAGGCTCCTCTCAGCATTGTTATTCAAGTATTTTCAAATTTCAAATAACATAAAACTACCTGAATACTATTGGTAATGAAATATCCAATCATTAGAAAAAGTATACCTGAGTAAATTTGCGAATGTGGTAAAATAAGACAAGGGACTCCATATATGTTCAGAATCCTAGGGCTTTGGTGTTCTGGTTAGATTTTTACAGTGCTCAATGAAATGCCACATATAGGACACTTATTAATAACTGGGTAAAATTGTTAACTTATTGTTCTGGTAAATCTCCAACCACACGTCTGTCTCTTGATCTCTATACTTATCTCTGAGCTCCCAAAGATCAAAATTATAACAACACCTTTATAAAGGGCTTATAGTGTTCATCATAACAATTCCATAGCAACTACTAGAGGGTTTAGCAACTTATTCAATATCACACAGCTAATAAGTGACAAAACTCTTCTTCAAAACCACCTCAGCATGACTACAATTACTGTTCTTTCCCACAGTGCCATCCTATTCCCAGTTCCCAGCAGTCGTCTGGCTATGTAGGTGTTCTGTTGACGCTAGAGAAAATAATGGATAATTTCTTTCTCCCTTGCTTGACCAGAGACTTCTTGTTCTTTTTTTAAAAAACATTTTCCTTTTTAGTTTTTATACATGGATTTCATTTGAAAATATTAAAACTGGCTTACAACTACAAAGCTACAGTTATCAAGACAGTATGGTACTGGCACAAGAACAGAAAGATAGATCAATGGAACAGGATAGAAAGCCCAGAGATAAACCCATGCACATATGGACACCTTATCTTTGATAAAGGTGGCAGGAATGTACAGTGGAAAAAGGACAGCCTCTTCAATAAATGGTGCTGGGAAAACTGGACAGGTACATGTAAAAGAATGAAATTAGAACACTCCCTAACACCATACACAAAAATAAGCTCAAAATGGATTAAAGACCTAAATATAAGGCCAGAAACTATCAAACTATTAGAGGAAAACATAGGCAGAACACTCTATGACATAAATCACAGCAAGATTCTTTCTGACCCACCCCCTAGAGTAATGGAAATAAAAACAAAAATAAACAAATGGGACCTAATGAAACTTCAAAGCTTTTGCACAGCAAAGGAAACCATAAACAAGACCAAAAGACAACCCTCAGAATGGGAGAAAATATTTGCAAATGAAGCAACTGACAAAGGATTAATCTCCAAAATTTACAAGCAGCTCATGCAGCTCAACAACAAAAAAACAAACAACCCAATCCAAAAATGGGCAGAAGACCTAAATAGACATTTCTCCAAAGAAGATATACAGACTGCCAACAAACACATGAAAGAATGCTCAACATCATTAATCATTAGAGAAATGCAAATCAAAACTACAATGAGATATCATCTCACACCAGTCAGAATGGCCATCATCAATAAATCTAGAAACAATAAATGCTGGAGAGGGTGTGGAGAAAAGGGAACCCTCTTGCACTGCTGGTGGGAATGTGAATTGGTTCAGCCACTATGGAGAACAGTATGGAGGTTCCTTAAAAAACTACAAATAGAACTACCATATGACCCAGCAATCCCACTACTGGGCATATACCCTGAGAAAACCGAAATTCAAAAAGAGTCATGTACCAAAATGTTCATCGCAGCTCTATTTACAATAGCCCGGAGATGGAAACAACCTAAGTGCCCATCATCGGATGAATGGATAAAGAAGATGTGGCACATATATACAATGGAATATTACTCAGCCATAAAAAGAAACGAAATTGAGCTATTTGTAATGAGGTGGATAGACCTAGAGTCTGTCATACACAGTGAAGTAAGTCAGAAAGAAAAAGACAAATACAGTATGCTAACACATATATATGGAATTTAAGAAAAAAAAATGTCATGAAGAACCTAGGGGTAAGGCAGGAATAAAGACGCAGACCTCCTAGAGAACGGACTTGAGGTTATGGGGAGGGGGAAGGGTGAGCTGTGACGGGGCGAGAGAGAGTCATGGACATATACACACTAACAAACGTAGTAAGGTAGATAGCTAGGGGGAAGCAGCCGCATGGCACAGGGATATTGGCTCGGTGCTCTGTGACAGCCTGGAGGGGTGGGATAGGGAGGGTGGGAGGGAGGGAGACGCAAGAGGGAAGAGATATGGGAACATATGTATATGTATAACTGATTCACTTTGTTATAAAGCAGAAACTAACACACCATTGTAAAGTAATTATACCCCAATAAAGATGTTAAAAAAAAAAAAAAAAAAAAAAAAAAAAACTGGCTTACACTGTATTCTGAAATAAAATCCATTTCTGTCTTTTCTCCCTTGCAGCGTTTCATCATGTTTCTGTTTACCCAAAGAAGGAGCTTCCTTTTTTCATCCATTTCACAGCAGGACTATGTTCTTCTACAGCAATGATAGCTCTTCTCACACACCAGTTTCCTGAAATCATGGGTGTTTTTGCTAAAGCTGTAAGTATGATCTCAAGGACTTGTGCAGAGTATTTGTAAAACACACAAGAAACCATCTCTGATCTGTTTGTGCTTAACCAGCTGAGCAGTGAAGATATTTGTTATAGTAAATTACAGGAATTGATTTGTAAAGTTGCTGCCATATATATGTCAAACATAAGATTTTGGTGATTTGAGCTGTATTTTTGTTGCTTAGAAGTTTAGAGAATACAATGGCATAACATTATAAAGTTGGTCTTTGTAGATCACTTTTGGTGGTAAGCATAGCCCTTGTTACTAGCTAAAGAATAATCCACACCTTTTAAATGCATTTTCTTCGGCATTTAAAAAAAATCCCTTGTTTTGTACAGAAGCCTTTTGATTTTTCCATTTAAATGAAATCATTAGTTCTCAGGATTTGGTGAACGTTAAATTCAAGAGTGCAACTAGGATGAAGAATAAGTAGGTAAGGTGGGACAGTTGCGACATTTGCCCTGGGTTCAGAATGTGCCTCTTTACTCAAAATTTCTCCCTGTTTTTATATCTACATGTTCTTATTGATCTCCCAACCTTGGGTGTAGAACCATGTACAGACCTTTATTTTTATTTTTACCCTTTAGTTTTGAACTGCTTCCCCATTTCTGGACCCAGGTCCAGAAAGTATTTGAGGACTGATATTAGAGAGAGTATCCCATGATTTTTTACTTTTCTACATAAACCTGTTAATTAATGTCACTGGCTCAAAGCAAAATTACCAAAGATAAGTCCCTGTAAGTCTCCAAGCCTTTTAAAAAATGTGTCTTGTATATCTTTGTATTTTTACCAACTAATAAGAATTCAAACCCCAAAAGAAAATGTTAATTCATTATATTCCCAAATAGAAAAGCACTGAGAACCATAGAAATACTAGGCCTTACTTGGTAATGTAATTTCTATATTTTTGTCTATGTGCCTCCATTCTAACTCCCTGTTTCCTCATACTTTCTTTTCTTGCATTAGGAGTTTATTTTTTGCCTTAAAGATTAGTTGGTTTTCTTCTGGCACCAGTAGTGAGAGCACTGGTTTCTCTTTTCCCCTGAAGGTCAACTGTATAATGTGTTAAGTTGCCACTGGCTGTAGGCCTAGGAGTCTGAGACTACACTTGATTCTGGGTCAGGCTTCAAGAAGGATGACTTTTTACTGTGTTCAGGGAGTATAGATATTTGGGTTGGAAACTGACTCTTCTGCTTCCTTTTAGTATAAGGAGAAAGCTTAGTGATCATACCATAACTCTGTTGCTTGCAGTGGTGCTGACTGGGGAGCAAGTGTGTCTCAAACTGAAATGACTTCACAGTGTAATCTGGCATGGAAAAAAATGGACTAGACAGAGAATCTTGTCAATTTAACAACCGGAAAAAAATATGCAGCTGTGTATTTGAGATCACAGGAAAGCAGTGGGAGAGATGATCCTTGGGTTTCTCTCAGGGCAGTGGGAAGGAGGTAAAATAGAGAGAGGAGGAAGATCTAGAATCTGGAGTAGAGATGTAGTCATTGTTAGTAGTGTACTGCCATGGGGTACTGGCTAAAGTTAATGTGCAGTGTACTCACTGTTTGCTCTATTCATCAGTGTTAGTATGTATAGTATATATATAGTGTCTGCCTTTACCTAAGAGATCTCTGATGCATCAGAAGAGCCTTTAAGATTGCATAGCACAAGCTCCTAGCAGTGTCCGAGAATGAATAATTACACATTTGAAAGTGGAATCTTCTTTTTTAGACCAAAAGTTATTAATTTACTGTGATTCTAGTTGATGAACAATAAACAGGCATTTGTTTTCTATCTTTTGGTATTTGTTGGTAGTGTATAGTATTTAAAATGTGCCTGACAGCAAACTTTTACAGCCACGTTTTATCCTTGTGGCCTTTACATGTACATTTTAAATTCCTAAAAGTTAAATACTTCCTGAAAGTACCTGCAAACCAATATTTGTTATGCAGCAGTTCCAAGGGCAGTTTCCATTTAAGAATTAATGGGAAATGATTATAGTATAGGCAGACTCCAGCTTATAAACTCAATATACAAATACCTCAACAGACAGCAAGAAAACTAGAGGCTCAAATTCTGCTTCTTCACCGCTTAATATAGTGTGGTCTCGGGCTTCCCTGGTGGTGCACTGGTTGAGAGTCCGCCTGCCAATGCAGGGGACGCGGGTTCGTGCCCCGGTCTGGGAGGATCCCACATGTGCACAGAGCGGCTGGGCCTGTGAGCCATGGCCGCTGAGCCTGCACGTCCGGAGGGGAGAGGCCCGCAATGGGAGAGGCCACAACAGTGAGAGGCCTGCGTAACGCAAAAAAAAAAATATATATATATATATATAAATATATATATATATATATATATATATAAATATATATATATATATATATATATAGTGTGGTCTCTGCCCCAGGAGCATTACCATCATCACCCAGGAACTTGTTAGAAACGCAGAACCACAGGTACCACTCCAGCCTTCCTGAATCTGCATTTTAACAAGATCCTCAGGTGATCCTATATACACGTTTAAAACTTGAGAAGTCCTGCTTTACTCTACCCCCAATAAGAAGAATTTAGAATTCCTGGGTAGTGCCACCTTATCAAGGTGGAGAAGGGGTAGGATTGTAGAGTCGTTATGAACATAGGCTCTGGAGCCAGACTGCTTTGCTTTGGATTCCAGCCCTGACACTTATTGGCTGTGCCACCTTGGGTAAGTTGCTTAACATTCCACCCCCCAACCCTGCATTGTAAAATGAGAATAGTACTGCCTCATGGGTTTTTTGAGGGTTAAATGAGTTTAAAATTTATCAAGTGTTTAGAACTGTGTCAGCTGACAGTAAAAACTAGGTGTTAGCTGTTGTTGCCATTGTCGTTGTCATCATCATCACCAAAGTGCAGCTATAGTGGGAAACCCTACCCCCTTCATGTTTGGAGGAACCATGTTCTACTAGTAAACTCAAAATGCATTTTTCCATAGAAATGGTGGTTAAGTATCATTTAAACGATACTATTAGTACTATACTTCTGGTACATTATGTGTACCAGAAAGTGGAGAAATGTTTCAAATTCTAGGCACTAGGCACTAGCAAAGTGCCTTATAGAGCAGAACCAATTGATAAGTTGCAAATTGCCTGTGTTAAAATTTTCAGTTAGGTCAGATATTTGATAGCCAAGTACAGTATCAGTGAAGTACAGAAATCAATGAAGAATCTTTGAAACATATTTGTTCTTCTATTTAATAAGGCAAAGCAATTTAAGAAAATTTCCTAAGTTCCTTCCATTGTTGCCATTGTCTCTTCCTCATCTAATATCTTTTTGTATTAGCTCACATGCTAGAGTAAATTCAGTTTGAATTTGTTAAAATGCATTTGTTACAAAAATTGCCTTTTTGTGAAGGAAGGCACTAGGGATTAATGATTTTTAATAATCCTCACTGAACATCAGATTTAGATAAATGGAAGGGAATGCATTAGAATGGTCAGTGGTTTTAGTGCCCCTTCTTCTTTTGCATGATATTAAGCTATATGGAAGAAGACTTCATTTTCAGCAAGTTAGGACTTTTTCCTGATTTTTCTCCTCGCCGGATATTAGACATAGAGCAATGAAAAAAAAATTACATAAATCCCTGGAGATGTGGAATGTGCTGATATCAGAGTTGATATTCTCTTAAGACCAGAATTCCTGAAAAAGGAAAAATTGCTTTTAAGTGGTAGATCACTTTCTCACCTGCTTTGAAGCCTGCTGGGTTAAATATGAGAGTTCAAAGTAAGGGTAGCCAGCAAACCAATGAACTGGAATCTGATTCTGCTTATCTGAAAGGCGCTTCTTTATTTAAGAGCAGCACTGCCCTCTCCTTAGAGAACCAATCTTCATCTACTCTGGCCTCTTTCATTTCTCTCTTGCAAGAAAAGCTTTCTTCTTAGTAAGCCTTGGGAGGGCATATTACAACAGTGAAAAGACTGAAGATGGTCTTTGGGAATTTCATTAACTTACTGATAAATTCAGGCTTGTGGCATGTGACTTTTTAGTGCTTTGAATTCACAAGTGTGTTTGAATATAAAAATCCCTAGTTGTATTTTAACTAAATGGGGCAGCCTTTGCAATGTTGGCAGAAAAGATGTTATGGGTAAAGACAGAAATCAAAAAGATTCCCAAATAAATTGTTTGTTTCACTAAGGCAAAACTTGGTTAAAATTTGTTTCACTGAACACATATTGTAGCTGTGTTGGGGTGGGAATGGGCCCAGTTTCCACATATTTCTACTAATCTTTATGTGGGAAAATATGGTTAGACAGGCCAGTGATGAATTTCTGAGCAACTCATAATTGGCTGGCTCCACTGTAACTAGGGCCTAACAATCTGCTTGATTAATTCTTTAAGTACTACATTAGCCAAGTTTGCATGATTTCCAAAGATATAGAAGGTCAGATGTTATACTAACAAAAGACCTCTCTACAGAATGTCTCACTGGGATTTCTTCAGCCTCTTCCCAAAAATAATTAACATTTTTCTCCCCAGATTAAATTTTAAAAAATAATAAGCTGATAAAAATGCTTATTGTCTTTTACTGAACAGTGACCAGAACTTTTGAGAAGGTTTGTCCACAATTATCATTTTTTGCAGGGCAAAGATTGTCTTCATAACTAGAGAAATTGATAGACAATTATAACCATATATTGATATGTACCAGTAGAAAAAATATATATAAATTTAATTTATTTTATTTATTTATTTTTGACTGCATTGGGTCTTCGTTGCTGCGCGTAGGCTTTCTCTGGTTGCGGCGAGTGGGGGCTACTCTTTGTTGCGGTGCGTGGGCTTCTCATTGCGGGGGCTTCTTGTTGCGGAGCACGGACTCTAGGCGCGTGGACTTCAGTAGTTGTGGCTTGCAGGCTCTAGAGCGCAGGCTCAGTAGTTGTGGCACACGGGCTTAGTTGCTCCGCAGCATGTGGGATCTTCCCAGACCAGGGCTTGAACCTGTGTCCCCTGCATTGGCAGGCAGATTCTTAACCACTGAACTACCAGGGAAGCCCGAAAAAAAATATTTTTAAAGGTTCCTAATTTTCCATTGTCATAACCAGTGATGTGAAATCTGTTCATAGGTAAAAGAGTTTTTTTATATTCTTCATCTGACTTTATTAATACTAAAAACCTGTGAGAGTTGCATTCTTCTTTATTAAATACATAGGGCCCCATTTAGAAATTAAACTATTAAAATGTTGCTTTACTTTGTTTGAAAATGGATTATTTTCAAGAACTAATATAGTTTTAAAAACATTTTGAATTGTAACTAAACTTAAATTCCTGTAAAATACTCTTCTATAACCATGCTGTTTCCACAGTAATATATCTGGGGTATTTCCCAGAGAGTATCCTGATAATAAAATGAGCCTATCGTGACAGGTCAAAATTTTTAAATGTTTACACTTTTGTTCCATTGTTAGTGCTGCTAAAGTCTTTACTTGGGCAGTCTGGCATATTCCAATTTTGATTTTCTGAATTAACTGGGATATTTGTAGCAAGAGAAAAGTTGTTCTCTACTTTTTATAAGGGTAATTTCTCATGCTTCATCCTCATTGTTCTCCTTCAAAAAGAACCAGAATGAGAAATTTATGAAATTGCTAATGTTCTTCTTTATCCAAATTTTCTAAGTACTGAACTCTTCAAAGGCAAAAACAATAATAATAATAATAAAAGTTAGGGCAATGTACTTTTTAATGCATGTCTGTATCCCTTCCCCAGGATTTAATTCAGTTTTGAAGTTTGTGGAAAGCACCCTCTTTCCCTATTAAACATGTGCTTGACAAGTGTGAAGTTCACAAAAGCTCTCCCTGAATTTATTTGGCAGTATATTTAATCATCTTTCCCCCCTCAAAGTGAAAATCTCTGCCAAAGTCTAAGATATCCTGTCACTAACTTCTACTAATATATTTATTGTTAATTATTAGAACTTGAGGCAAATGGACTGCATAGCAGTTTTTAGAAGAGCTGTGCCCAGATATTGATGTAAATCACTCATTCCAAACCCATTACACTAGTGGTATTAGAATTCATATTAGGAAACCTACTGGGTTTTGTTTTAGAAAACATCTTTGTGTTTTGCAGACCCAGCATAATCCTCTAAATGGAGAGAATAATGGGTACAGAGGAAAATTAAAATCGCGAGGAATAGTTATTTTGGCTTTTTTCTTGAGTGGAATGTTGCTCCTTCCCCCCACCAATCAAATTTCTAATGCTCAAACGAACTAAATTAGTGCAACTACTTAATATATTACAATTCCAAACCAAGAGTAACATGGACTTCATTAGTTTTCTTTTTTTAAGAGTTTATACTTACACTGTCATTTATTCTTACCAGAAGCATTGGAGGACAGACTGTGATCTTCCAATGTAATAGATGAGGAAGTTTGAGCCGTTAAAGATAAGAGAGTTCCTTGAGATCACACAATAGATAGCCCTTTAGTCATATATATGCTTGGTTTCAAAAATATGTCACCTTACAACGTATACTAAAACAAGTACAAAAGAATAAATTTCAAACCAAATATAGTAATGCTGAGGGAATATAGACTGATGGAGTGATGATAGTAAATTGGCTTTGCTAGTGTCTTCCCATAGGAGATGAATTTGGAGAAGAGTTTTAAATAAAGAGGCCAATGTGGATTGTCAGAAAATAGAAAAGGCACTTAGATTGCAGAAGTGGTTAATTGCAAAGGTACAAGTAGACAAATAAGCTACCTGGAAAATTCTTCATAGTATAAGCCTATTTGATGAACTCTGATGTTTTAAAATAAAGAATGCACATTTGCTTTTCTGTCTTCAAACTGATTCACTTTAATTTCATTCCTGTTCTGGCTAGTAAACCACTTAAGAAAGAACACTGTTTGATCATTTATATCACATAGTCACACAACTGTATAAAGAACTTCAGCCTTTCTAACTGTCTGAAATGTGCGGTAATACTGAAGAAACAGTAGGTACTCATTTATAGTGATTCAGAGGGAATTTAATTAACTCTTTGAAATGGTAAAAAAAAAAAAGTCTTAATATAAACTACAAATCTATATCTTATGTTTCAACATCACTCTTATTTCAAAATCAAAGGTGAAGTTTGTGAAGGACTGTGAGGGGCAGTTTAACTGAACAGAATAAACTTTTGGTCTAAAATAACATAACTCGTGGGGCTTTTTTTTTGTTTTGTTTTGCTAAAGTGGGATTTTTAGGTAGCAGATGTACTTCTAGCAGTTGTAACAATACATCGGAAACTTCGATGTGTTCCTTAATGCCGAAGAGGCCTCACTGAAAGATTGGGTGTTAATGGTATTCTATCTGAATTTGAGGAAAAAATAATCTTTCTTAGTTCTGTAATAATATTAAGATTGCGTTATGTCCATCTCAACAGCTAGCTTCAAGAAAAGAAATTATTTGGGCTTCAGGTGATGCTCAACAAAATTAAGAGAACTGATATTCAGAGAATTCAGACCACATAATCACCCTTTAACCTCATCCTGTAATTTCAAGCGTTCTGGAAATGAAATGTATATGTACCATTCAAAGTGTAGAAAAGAGCTATATTCCCATTGAGCACTCTTGCATATTACAAATAGGATATACAGAGAAAGAAGCAGTTTGGGGCAGAATTTAAGAAGGGAACATACTCTCATACTCTTTGTTAGGAACATGCCAACTCTTGTTTTCATCTATTCAGTATGCTGGAGTCCCGGTTTCTTTCTGATGCCAGAGTTCAAGCTTTTACTGCCAGGTAGCAGCAGGTTTACAATTAAATTTTAATCCCTCAGTTGTTAAACTCCTACCTAGAGTATAGCCACAACTGTTCTTGGCAGACAAATACACTGCTATTTTTCCTTCAGTCACAGTGAGATAGAAGAATGTTCTCTGGCTGGGGCGTGGATGAAGGCACTTTACTAATCTTATACATAATTCATCCTTGGTTGCTGGGGTATTCAAAGTTGAAACTCTGCCCTCTGATAAAATTTAGATGGATTTTTTATTTACTTGACTGTGATCCCTTTGGGATTTAGTCCTTCTTGGGAGCTCAGGGATTCTATTCAACAAAGCCCTAGCTGTGTAGACTTTTCTTATTAATTTGCTCTTGGTGTAATTTAGCTCTTATAATACTGACTCTAAAAAAATCCAAAACCAAAAACCTGCACTAGAACATGCAGTTCAGAATCCTGGATACCCTGAAAAGATTCTTGTTTCAGTACTGGCTTATTGAATGAAAAGACTCCAGTAGGGCTTATCTTAATTTGTTTTCAAAGTTTAGTTTTTAAAGAGCCTCAGCATTTAAAAATATGTTAACTAATATTCTTTAACATGCTATAGTATGGTAATGATTATCCTGTAAAATACTGTAAGTTTTTGGTGTTTGAATTCATTATATTCAGATGTTACTAGTAATGAATTTGTTCATCATTCATTCATTCAAGGAGCAGATATTTATTGGGCACCTTTATGAAATATAAAATGCAATCCCTGTTCACAAATAACTCATAGTCTAGTGGTAAGGGGTTTAAGGTAGGCAAGACATGTATTAGTGTAAGACAGAGGCTACTGCCATAACAGTAGATTAGTTCATCCTTGGAGATTTATTCATTTGACTAGAAGTGACTGATGAGTTATTTTCACATGCCTCACATAAGATTTAGTGACCCAAAAAAGTCAATCTAGACTGATAGAGGCTTTTTCCTTTCAGTCAAACAAGAGGAAATAGAAGGAGGTCTCTTTATTTTATTCTTTTTCAGATATCAGACATGAAAGACTTTCATCTTTACACATAAGTGATGAAGTTCGTGTTTTTGTAAACAGCAGTATTCATTATGTTCATCTGAATAGTTTAGAATTTATTAAAAAATGAAGTGCTCCACAACTCAAGATTGAAATAAGAAGTGTCACCCCTCAGATTCATATAGTAGCTGCCCTAAGACTAAAGCCTACTATACTCATTCATTTTTATCTTTGTCTTTTATATCCTCTCATTCCTAATAATGACAGATTAATAAGGGCTAAGGACCATCCTGGTTTAGAAAATGAAAGTGTGATGTCAGAAGCAGAATGGGACAGCAAAGAGTTAGGACTAAAGAGTTAGGTACTAAAGAGTTAGGTGCTCATGTACCTCTGTGGACATGTGAGAAAGAAAGGGAAAGAACCACTCAGAATTTCCCAGAGCCCACTGTTCATGTCAAAGCTGTACCCTGCAGTGACTGATTCTGAAAATATATCAGGTTAATTAAGGAAAATAATAAAAGTATATTGGATTAAGGTACTAAAATAAGCTGCCTTTTCCCTCTCTTCTAAGCTGAATTTTGCTGATCAATTCTGAATCCTGGATAATTCTACATTTTTACAGGGGGAACTGCCAAGATTTTCTCTCTAAACAACTGAAAAAGATTTCCTATCTTTATTGGGCTCAGTCAAGTATATGTACTGACTGGATCATTGGGGATATGACCTTGAAATACATATTAAAATATTTTTAAAAATAGGTACAGAACCTGTCCTTGGGGAATTTATCCTGTTAGGCATGTAATCATTAGATATGGTAAAATGATGAAAGTATATTGAGTAGAAGAGTAGGCCCAAGGCTAGAGGGTCGAAGAATATACTGATTTAACTCAGTGTGGCAGCAGAAGAAAGAAAGTGGGATGATTTGAACACAGACTTACAGGCAGAAGACCGCAGATCAGGCTCTGGAGTTAACTGGTAATTGTTACTTCTTTAGCAATTTATCTGAGCTTGCTATATCTTCTGGAATAAGTGGAAATTATTATTCTTTGGATAGATGAACAAAACATACATCTCCAAATAATGAATTAGATGCATGATGGTATCTTCCATTTCAGAAGTCTGATTAGTAGCATGCTGGTGAGGAGGCGCATTCATATTTCTGGGTTGTGAGGAGCCCACTCTCATCCATTCACCTGTGTTCCCGTTTATACTAGGCTGTGTCTGCTAACATTAGGTCTCTAAAGAAAGACTTAGGTAAACTCCAGACCCCCTAAGTTCCTGTGAACTACCTCCTACTCCCATAGGACTTCAACGAAGATAATGAACACTGTTTTTTTAACTTTTATCTTTCACATGGCATTTAGAGTAATGATATCTCATTTGGTCTCAAGCTCCATATTGAATTATTTTCTAAAAAATTGCTTTGGAGCAGTAACTTTTCCCTGGTTGCTTAACCAGTCATACAAGTTGAGACTTATGTCTCTATGCCTGTTTTATAATAGCTGCTCTGGGAGAACAGATGAAAAATAATAAGTTAGTAAGATATTTTATGAGTATTGAGGTCCCTTCCATTCAGAAATGTAAATAAAATAACCAGCATGAGCAATCAGCTTATGTCAGATTCCATGGGTTTATGTTACATAGGGAAATTATAGTGCAACCTGAAACATGCTTCTTAATGAATTCATAGTGGTGTCACAGTTGAATGTAAACCCTTGAGCTTTTCCATTGTGAAGGGTTTCAGAAATCACCTTTTATAAACTGCCTAGGGGAGGAGGAAAATACCAAGATGATACCAACAAATGCTATCACTTAAATGGTTGCCTCCCTTCCAGCACTAACTAAATTGTGCCAGTTAAGTAAAGCAAAAATTTAAGATACTGCTCACCTTTTGGCTTATTCAATGTTCATAAATATAATTTATATATATACATATATATGTATAAATGCATATATGTATATATACACACACACACATACATTTCAATATTCTGTTTTTGAAAGTGGCACCAGGCAAATGCTGTGGAAGAACAGGGTTGCCCTTGCAGTTTTTGTCATCAGAGGTTAGGAGAGTTCAGTTAGGAAACTTGGCAGAAGCCCGATAAATAGCTCTGTTTTTACCTCCAACAAGTGCAAGAAGCCAGAGACCTAATTCGAAGTTTATGAAATCGGAATTTGTATCTTGTCTTTGGCTGTTGCTCTAGCACCCTGTAGTACCCCAGAACTATCCTCTCACTTATTAGTAAACTGATTTTGCAGTCCCTAAAGCTCTTTCATAGCTCTCTTCCTATTCAGTATGGCCGAAGCTATGGTGAATGTGCTAGCCTCAAAAGTCCAGTATGCCAAACGGGATATAGGGGACCAGTCAAGTTTTAAGTTTGAGAGTCAGGGAAAGAAACATGTATTTTCTATTTTAAAGAATTCCTTTTTTACATTCTAATTTCTTAAGAGTTTGGCTTGATTTGTGTCAGGTTCTAGGCCCGTAAACCTACATTAATGCATCACAGTTCTGGATAGGATATTTGATATCTCTTATTTACCCCAGAATCTCAAATGATAGGGAACTGTGATTAATGATACTTAGCATTTTGTGGGTTTTACAGTGTAGCTGTCTTCTAGTCCCAGTATCTGTAACAAATGGACTCATCCTTGTGTTTTCCCATAGGTGCCCTGGTGTTTACTGACATAGATCAAGATGCTGTGTGGCTCTATAGGGGACTCTGAGCCATTTGACAGTCTGGGCACATGCAGTCACCTCACATTATTTAAGCCCTGATCTCAGCATTCTAATTTCTCTGTATTCTCCAGTGTATATAATATGTACTTGCTTGAAATTCCTTATATATTGCTTTCACATTCTTGCTTCTAAGTTTCAGCATAAACCAGTTCCTTCTATTTAGAATGCCTTCCTCTCTCTTCTCTCAACCAGGACATTCCTTATATTTTAAAAATCCAGCTCAAAAGCCACCTCCTATAGAAAGCCTGATTAATCTCATTCACCTGATTCCTTTATTCTGAGACTTCTGTTTCTCAGTGTTAAACTGTTATGTCTCTTTGTAATTATTGCTTCTGTACATTGTCACCCAGCAAACATAACAGTTCTAGGAATGATGATCCTTCTGCATCCCCGTCTGTGTATTATACACAAACATTTTGAAGGCCTACTGACAACCTTTTGAATTTCCCCTGAGTTCTAGTCCACCTTCCATACCCTTTCCCTTTATTCATAGTTACATTCCTGGAGAAACGGGGTATGTGTTCAGGGTTTGGCCTCCACCTTAGCATGTGTATGGCAGCCTGCTGAATAGGTCCCTACAATTGGGCAGGATTTAACCCTTTGGTTTGACAGTCTCTGCATTCTGTTCAGACACCTTCAAGAAGTAGACATGAGACCAGGAGTAGAGAAATTTCCACTGAAAGCTCAGTTAGCTTTTTATACAAGACCTCTGAAGCTGCTGTCGTCAGCAGCTCACTCGACACTCTCCTGCTCTGCCTCTTTTCCAGGAGTCAGGGTTAGTTTAAGAAAAAGCCTCTTGCTAGAAGCCATGACCTCGTACTTTTATCCCCTCCATCTGGTGTGCGGCCTCATGGGGCTGTGCTGCTATGCAGGAGGTGAGCAGTGGAATTCTTTAGATGATGACTTCTGAGCCCACATGCGGAGGCAGTGGGGGTGGGAAGCAAGGAGAACAGTGAGAGCCAAGATCGATGGACCAAAAAGTAAGGTTTGCTCTGGGAGAAATCCTAACTATAGGTAGACTGTTTTCATGAGGTGTTCTTCCCCTAGCTCAAGTGGGGGCCCAGGTCAGGGAGCTGTAGCATCCCAGATCTATGATTGATGAACATGGTGTTCCTGCAGTTTTCCTTTCTGCCTTCACAGTTGGGGTTCAGGAGTGGGATAGGTAGGATATGTGAGGGCTTATGCTGTCTCTAACGGAATGCATTCCAGGGTTGAACAGGGAAGGGTTCCCCTTACACACATCATCTCTTGGAGCTGCTTTGTCTCACTGTCTCAGACCTAAACAGAAGTCCAGATTTTGAATGAGGGTAGGAGGAGGGGTTGAGAGCAGCAAAAGTTTTTGATCAAGTGAAAATCTGCTGTCTGCCTCATCTTGCACGGGTTTCTCTGCAGGGTAGATACTCCTTGCTTTGGTGTAGATAAATAGCTTGTCTTGGCTAGAGGTCCCAGGACTTTTACTGGGCTGTGAGTAGGCATCTGGCCTGGGATAGGACAGTTTTTTTTTAAGCACTCTCATTCCCTGTTCTTACTTTCCTAGACCAGGAGTTGAGAGCATTTTTAAAAAGATTGAACTCTCAAAGGAAATTCTAATACATACTTTAAAAGCCCAAAGCTTTAATAACTTCCTCTCATGGCTTCTCATGACTACTTCTGCTCTGTCTACACATTTAGCATCCCTTTAAAAGGACTAGATAAAACTAAAACAAAAATTTAACTGTTAATCTGAAAAAGAAAAAAGGAATAGAAAGAATTAGGAACCAGAGCTGATTAAACATGGACCACTAAATGTAGTATAGTGATCATTTGGTGGTGGTGGTATTAGTGGCAGAAATGGCAAAAAGGGGGTTCATCGATGAGGTTAAGGAAGGCCTAAGCTGTTCCTTTTGTAAATTCTGCTCATGTATACTCTCCTAGGATATTTTGTATCAATTTCTGTCCTAAAGGTGCTGGGATTCTTGTGCCTGCAGCCCTAGGCACCCTCAGTCTTTGAGGAGAACACACAGGATTTGAAGTCAGAAGCCCTTGGTTTGAGTTCTGGCTGAGCCACTCAGTATCCACAGGACTTTGGACAAATCACAGAGCCTCTCTGAACGACACCTGTACAATGAGCGTAATTCCTATCACAGGGTTGGTGAGACAATTACATATAAGCTAAAGTGTTTATACATGAAAAACCTTTTTATAAATATCACAGTTATTCTTGGGGAAGCCCCACCTTGAAAGTTGTCAAATAGAACAGCTGTGGATTAAACTATCTTTTTAATTCACTCAGCTTAGCTCTTCTGTTTGGTCAAGTCTGCTTACTGGGGTTGATGGTGTTAAGTAGTCATCCAATTTTGGCTTCTTTTGGCCAAAGAGAGAGAACTCCCATGCCCAGCTGCTCTATCCATAGACTCGTAGGCAGAATGGAAGTGAGCAAAGGCAAATTTTAAGCCAGAACAGTTCAGAGTTAGGGGACAAAAGGGAGAATGCTTACCTTGCTTTCTCAAATCCAGGATGACTAAAACATCTTAAGTAAATGAGGAAGGACCACAGAGATGCTCAGAGATCATTTAAGCCATAAATGGGAAGTGGAAAAACGTACCTATACCCTCTCTTTTATCACTTTGACCTTTGGGGTCAGGGACAGGTATATTACTGACACCTCACTGGCCGTTACTTGAAACCTGCCAATCACCAGCTTCTGGGAAAGCTCAGTCTAGTGCAGCAACTGTGACATATTTACCCTAGTAAAGCCACTGCTTGCTCCCCTCTAGTGCCTTTCTCTTGTGGAGATCATCTCTGCAACCTAAAGCTATCCTGTTTTCTAACCTAGTAAGAGTTAAAAACAACAACAGGTCATGAGCAGGAGGCCTGATAATCGTACCTCGTGCAGTCATAGGAGACTGCCCTATCATTCATAGCATGTAGGACACGAATTGCACTCTTTCCAGCGTGAACCAGCCATGAGAAGTTCTACAGTCTCAGCCACTCTGCCTGGGTGGGAATTGTCCACTCTTGATCTCTTCTCTCCATGCCCTTTCTGTATCCTTCTCCTGCCACCTTCCAGAGGGGTGCCAGTCCCCAAACCAACAGCTGCTTGCATGTTGATAATTTTATAATATTCCTTGGTTATAGCTGAACCCCTGTTACTGGTATGAGTTTCGAAGTGTTTGATTGAAATCTAGTTGCTTTTTTCTTTTTTTTGTTGGGGAGAAGGAGGATGACTAGAACCCATATGCAGCCTGAGATGTTTGTGTATATATATCCTCATGGTTATGTACAGGCTGATAGGAAGGGCAGAGTGAAAAGGAAGCATCTCTTTCTTGTTTTCCAACATTGCTTCAAAGATGCCCAACCCCCATAGTAGCAGGCAGTTCCCAAGTGGAGGGTGGGGGCAGAGGCCTCCACCAAGGCCATCAATAACCAGGTGTGAGCTACAGGTCTCTGCATAATGTGAAGCTCTCCCGTATTTCATTTCTGAACCAGGGGGCGGCTCTGCAGGATTGCTTACGGAGAGCTCTGTGTCTGGCACCTCTCTCCACAAGGCCCAGGCGCCCAGGGTCCCACCGACCTGCCCAGGAATGCATTACATTGTTCTCTGGTGCTGTAATTTGGCTGCAGGCTGCATCTAGGCCTCCCAGGGATGAGAAACATACTCTCCCTGCCTTCCTCCCTTGGGTTTCTGCCCTGTGACCACTGAGGGCATTTAAATAAAACCTCAGAAAGGCTGAGGGGAAAAAATCCTTGTTATCTTTCTTATATTAAGCCATGGAGAAATCAAGGTCCTGAGTGGGTCTGAGAATTTGGCGAAGGACTTAGTGGTTGGTGTGCTTGCTAAGGGAGGTGAGAGAAAGGGAAGAAATTACTCTCTGTAACAGGGAGGAAGAAGACTGAGGCAGTGAGTGGTCAAGGAGTCAGACCTACAAGACTTTGCAGACAGACCCTCAGGGCCAGGCAATGTTTGATTCTTTTAAATAATCTGAAGTCCCTGATTTCATTTTTCTAGTATCACTCTAAGGAAGAGTATGGATTCATGCTATTATTCAAGGCCAGCAATAATACAAGTTGGCTTTTATCTGCAGGACTATGTTAAGGCTGGCATTCTTACTTTTACATAAGAGGAATTGGCTATAGGCTGTGCAGCTGAGGTATTTAAGTCTTGTGCCCTCTCTAAAAGATTCTAAGATCCTTAAAGGATAATGTCTTTTAACTTAATTTGTATCCAAACAGCATTTTCTGCAATGCATTATACATAAATATTAAAAGCTAAAAGAAATGAAGACCAACAGGAAGGAGTGAAACAGAGGTGGCAGGCTAAGAGACTGCTGATCTGAGGGACAGGCTTCTATTGAACAGAGGAAAGATGTGCAAGGGGAAGACTAGAGGCAGTGAGTGAGTAGCAGCAGAACTAAATGGGGTCCTGACTGCACCAAATAAAGTTCTCATTTTGCTGCTTGTTCCAGATAAATTAGTTTCTGTTTGTATAGTGCAGAATGGATGCCAGTTGTGTAAAGCCAGTCGGAATGCAGAGGCAAGCTAAGGAATAAGAGGAAAAATTAATTGCTTGGCCATTATTCTTTTTGGGAGCCACATAGCCTCTGTAATGGGGCTTACATGGACCTCTTTTCTCTCACTATCCACCTCACTTTTCAGACCTCTCACTCTCTGGACAGCTTGCTGTTCTCTTAACCATTTATAGGAAATTGCAAAACTTGGTCTTTATGAACTAGAACTTGGAGCCCAGGGAAAAGCACAGAGCAGTATGAGATGCCAGAAGAGGCCCGATTCCTTCCACAGGGTAAGAACCAAGAAAGAATAAGATAATAGAACACAGGTAGATTTAGCTCAGGTTGATTTCCCATGGAAGGCCTAGGCTATCATTTATGTGGTAACCTGGATAACCTTGTAAGAGCTGAAGCTAACTGGGACCTGAGAGCTCTTCCCAGTGGCCCAGGATACAAGACAGCATCCTTTTGTAATTCATTCAACTCTATTCTTGAGTTCAGACTGACTGTGAGCCCCTTACCCTTCCACTACCTTAGAGCTTTCCTCCTCTTAATCCTAGCTCAAGATGTCAGAAACTCTTCTTTTCCCCTCCCATTTCCCCCCTCCCTAATCCCACCATTGGCTCATCAGTTATCCAGTTGACTCCACTCTGCAAGGAAGACATTCCCCTGGCCTGACTCACTCAGTCCTATTTCTCCACAGGAATCCCCTCACCGCAGACCACAAGGGCCCTGACTAGTTCATGTTTTGTGTTAATGGATGTGAAACTGGAGCAAACCCCCTCACCAAAAGAAAAACCACCCTAAACTCTCCCACATAGGTCTCAGCAGGTTACACAAATATTAGTCCTATCATCCAAATAAATCTGCCCCCACGGCCCAGAGCTATAGCACCCCCATCCTCTTGCTGCCTGTGCGGAGTAAAGCTGCTCCACAAACATGTGAGGACCCCAAGGGGTGCTGGAGAGGAACTCGGGGAAAGGAAAGTGGCCTATATTCAGAACTCCTTGGGTAGGCTCCTTAATATACAGCCTGCTGTCAATACCTTATAGTCCTGAACTGAAGATTCTGTGAGAAGTCAGGATGGGCTAGACCAGTTACAGGCTTTGGTAAGAGGGTCTATTGGTTGGAGTTTGAGGCGTAATTAAAACTCAATATCTGATATAAGTTTGTATGCTCATTTTAGAGGTGAGAAGATAGAGGCTCAGAGAATTTGGGTATCTTTCTCAAAATATCAAAAACAGGAACTGGCACAGCTGAGATTTCAACCCAGGTCTGTCATAACTGCAAATTTCTATACCACTCTTCTCCTTTAAAATATCAACAGGCAAGAGATAACCACTGTCCAAGTCATATAAAAATAGGAGATCATGATTTTGGGGACTCTGTGTCCTGCCCTTTAGCTTACTAAGCCTGCTATCTCTGGAGACTCTACCACTACAAGCTTAGTTAGGCAGTGGGTAGTAGCACAGAAGGAACTCCCCAATTTAAGCCAAATGTGGATTGAAGGATAATAATCACCAGGACTTGGAGAGTCACTAAATAAAGATTTGTTGAATAAATGAGGAAAGGTTGTTTTCTAAGCTGTTTACCACCTTGGCCCCAAGACCCAGCTCGCCTTCCTTCTGTAACCACTGGTTCCTGCTCCCAGCTTTAAAGGCTAGGATCCTCTCCTAAAAATTGCCAAAGCCAGAGATCTCTACCTGCCTAGTATACACTAATGCCTCATGTGGGCCTTTGAGATCAGGCTTATTACCCTCTCCCATGCTCGGTGAGTCACATATCTTTTACTTGGTGTTTCCCAAGCCTGGCTGCCCACCAGAATGATGTGTGGAAAGTTTAAAAAAGTAAAAATCCCAAGGCCTAGGCAGACCTACTAAATTACTCTTTCTTAGGAGTGTTCTACGGTATTCTAATTATCTGTTAGGCATGGCATGACACTGCATGCCACTCAGTTTGTACAGTCAGCAAGTGAGCAAAAGAGGCAGTGCTGGCTGATACAGGTTGAAAAGGAGAGATTAGAAGAGAATGTATGTTTGTATAGTTATATAATTCTTTTCTCCTACAAAACACAGCAGTTTATAAACATAATAGCATGAGAATGGAACTTGTCCGCTATGGCTAACTCTTATCTAGCAATCCCAGGCTCTTGATAATGGAAGAATGTTTCAGCCTATGAGTTTCTTTTGGGGTACCAGGCAGTTAGCTCACACTGACCCAGGGAAGAGATACGTGGTTTCATCTCTGTCCCATCTACCCTCAGCCAGGTAGGAGAAAAAAGTTCTCTCCAGGTATCCTTTCTCTTGCACACACAAGATGTGTCAGGAAGCCAATGCAAGGGAAAGGAAAAATGAACCTTGACCATGTGCTTTAGTGCAACTCATATCGCTCTGAAGACTCCTACCTCTTCCACTCTGCCTTCTAACCTCCAGAGTGGGGAGTCAGGGAGCCGCTCAGTTTTTACATCCCCTGTCAACTCCTTCCCAGGGCTAAGGAACCAGCTAGGACACCAGAGTCCCTCTGGAGTACTTTACAAGTCCTTAAATAGAAGCTGTAGCAGCCCAGAGTTGAGGATGGAGGAAGGTGTGCATGCAAAGGTCTTGTGCTTTTGAGTCAGGAGGTTTGAAGTGGAGGGATGAGTGAGGTATTTATATGTTCAGGTCTGATCCAGCCACTCTGCCTTCTTGGGGGCCTTGCAAGTATGGACATCCACAGTGTTTCTGCACTCCTTGCACCGCACAGCACAGCACCAGTGGAATTTGCACTCACACTGGGTGACACGGGTAACTCGAGTTGTGTCATACCCTCGACCGCAGCACATGATTTCACAACCGTCTGTCCCTTTAGATGTCTTGCTACAGACTCGGCCTGCGGTGCCTAGGGAACCTGGGTTGGGGAAGAGAGAGAGTGAGAACCAAGTTACCTCTTACTTCAGCCACTCTGGGTTCCCTTACCCACATCCTCGTGAGGAAACCATAAAGAATCCCTTTTCCTGAAAATACACCCACTAGCCAAAATGATCATCTTCTTACTGCCCTCTGTACCAGGCTTGTTTCTTCCCACTATCAAGGCTCCCCAAAGACCATTGACTTTTCCTGCAATGCCCTCCCTGCCAATACACATCTCCATATCCCCTTCAAAACTTAGCCTTAAAATGTCATAATTGTTAAAGCTGGGTGAAGGTTCTCTACTTTATGTTTGAAATTTTCTATAATAAAAAGTTAAAATAAAAAACT
Source organism: Tursiops truncatus (assembly GCF_011762595.2). NCBI lineage: Eukaryota > Metazoa > Chordata > Mammalia > Artiodactyla > Delphinidae > Tursiops > Tursiops truncatus. The sequence continues at coordinate 85,207,849 of NC_047034.1, forward strand.
TAGCCTATAATTTACCTTTTCTAAGAAGCCTTGTTACAACTCTGATCCAGTTACCATTTGTTAATATTTCGGTCCTTAGTTTATATTTCATTAAGTTGTACTATACAAGAAAGTGGTATAGCATGGCCATTAAAAATTTAATGCATGTGCCTCATGTCAAATTGTCTAGGATTAAAACCTAAATCTGCACTTCTTAGTTGTGTGATCTAGCAAGTTAGTTGATCTCTCTGGGCTTTAGTTTTCTTATAATAGCACCTAACTCAGTAGATAGTTATATCTATAATCTCTGATCAACTGAGGGGGTGAACTGATAAGCATTACTGGCAGGAGGCTTCTCCCTAAGGAATGCCTAAAGAATATCCCTTGCCTTACCCCTTATGGTAGGAACCCTTGAAGGGTAGGGATTGTGTTATTCCCCCTGCACAGAGAATGCTCACCACCTCACAACCTGACTGATTTTTGCAAAAGAGATGCTGCCAACAGATCACAAAATCATAGAATTTTAGATGGGATGGATCCTAGAGAATATCTACTTCACCTCTTTCCCAGAGATGGGAACATAACTAGCCTGGGGGTTCAAGAAGGGTATGAATAAATTAACTGATTTCTATAGCAGTAGTCTCCACATTCCACTGAATATGGAGAGAAAATGCTAGTACTTCTATATTTGTTTTTGGGCTCATCAATTTAAAATATCTACTTTGTATGTATGTTTTATAATGTACATTTTAGTACAATGAAACATAGATATAATTCATAAGTAAATATACATATATTGGAGGCACATGTTCAGATTTTTTTTTTAATGATAGGAGTACACAAGCCAAAATGTTAAGAGACCACTGCTCTAGAGTATAGGCTGACTAGGTCTACTATATATGTTATCCGCCTGATTTCAAGGGCTAGGTCTTAATGTCATTCTCTTGTGCACCAGAAGCCTCTTCTACGCTCTGGAGCCAAGCAATCCAATGTAGTAGCCACTAGCCAAATATGGTCATTTAGATTAAGTTAATGAAAATTAAATAAATTTTAATACTTAGCTCCTCAGTCACACTAGCTATATTTCAAGTGCTGAATAATCACATGTAACTAAGTGGCTACTGTATTGGAGAGCACAGATGTAGAACATTTCTATCATCACAGAAAGTTCAATGGGACAGTACTGCTTTGGAGGGAATTCCTGGCTCCATACTCCCTTGTGGGATGACTTGTACCCTTTGAATTCCAGGCTCCACTGTGGGTTTTATGAGACCTGTGTTATGCCTCTGAGAACAACCAACACACATATGACTCATCCTCCCTCCTAACTCCAAAGATCCTTCCCCAAAGGTGCATTTTAGGATGACAGCATAGGCTTACACCCTGGATGTTGTGGAATTATTTCTAGGCATTTAGAGAGTAGCCCTCTGAATTATACCACATGGGAAGAAAACAAACTTAGTGGCAGGAAATCACCAGGAGAATCAGAAGTGCTTTCTTAACATTTTTTCTCCTAGCACCCTTCAAAGTACACAAACTACTTTCTCTGTGTCTTGGGTAGAGCCCCACCCTGTTTCTGTGCCCAGTTTTGCTCCAAGCTAATTGCTTCTCCAGGAATGACACTGATAGGTGAAAACAAATAGTATGGAAGACAGCTAAGGGTTTTGGCTTCCCCTTACCGAGGTCCTGACTGCTGAGACTACAGAGAAGAGTCTGGGAGCCCATAACAATAACCAGGGGAAGAACAGTTCTGTTGCATAGCAGGTTGTTCCTAGTTTAACCTGTCTGAACCTGAAATATGAGCCAAGATGGTTAGCTTCCACTCTTTTAGGGGAACACCACATCACCTTCCAGCATTCCCAAGAATTCCACCGCAAATACATGGGACAGATTCAAGAATGATTTGCTGCTTTCTGCTGATGGTTAGCCTTTGGTAGGGATCTCCTCTCTCCTTGCTTCCTCAACTCCATTTTAGAATTTTCAGTGGCAGCACACTGGATAAGCCCTTTCAAGGTCATTCATGGTGTATTTCCTACTACCTTTCTGTCTTTAATCTTCCTTACCCAAAACCTTCACTCAGATTAATCTGCTCTCTGTTCCCAGAACAGATCATGTGCTTTCCCACCTACCACTCTACTCACGTGTAGAGAATATCCACCTGTTCTTCTCTCTAGCTATCCAGATAATCCCCACACTTTAAGAAACAGCTTAAATTCCACATTTTCAAGTAAACTTTTCTTAATTTCTCTCTTTTGCAGTTGCATTTGTCTACCTGTTATATCTCATTTCTTTAGCTAGATTGTAAAGAGCCAAAACTTAGTCTGTATCTTATGCTTCTGTATAGCCCATACATTGTTTGGTACTGAAATGGGTGATTGACTTAAACATTCACTTAGTAGTACCTACTATATCCCAGATGCTGGGAATATAAAGGAGTGATAGATGACCTCAGGCCTCAAGGAGCTCAGTGTCTTCTCCTCTCTAGGCAGCTTTGGGCCTGGCAGACTGAGGCATAAATCAACAATCTTATTACAAGGTTTTCACGTCTGACTGGCTCCTCCAACCTCCTTCCCTAACTCCTGAGACCGTGATTAACTAGAGGTGCCTGCACTAAAAATCAGGGCTCCATGTTTCTACCTACTTCCCTTACTCACCTGCAGCCTTGTCCAAGACGCAGTAGTCTGGAGAGTTGTCAAAGTAGACAAGGTCAGTCCGGGTAGCACGGCGATAGCCTTGGCGGGCTGCTGTGAAGTTTGCGCCATCCTGGGTGGCCGTTACCTGCACAGCCCCATCATAGCGCCGCCGCAGGTAATCACCTGTGCGGCGGAAGTCTGAGAGTGCACGCCAGCAGGTGCGCAGGGTACAGGAGCCACTCACGCCATGGCACTTACACTCCAGCTTCAGAAACCGCCGCACAGCCTGGGAGGTGGGGAGGCAGGTAAGGGAAAGGCAGCCAGTCAGGGTACTTTATGGTCATCCCTAGGACTAAAAGCATGAGTGCCCTGAGGTCTGCTGGTCCTGGCCCTGGTTGGCTAGTGGAGCCATCAGTTGTCCTCTCCCCAGTCAGATTCCACCCATTCTTCCCGATCAAATTGAAGAACCTCTTTTTCCAGGAAACCTTCCTAGACCAACAGTGCTTTCCTTTTCATGATAGCCCATTTGAACTTTAAAGCCCCAGGATTCTGTTCATAATTATGGCACAGCCTCTACTTTTCATGTGTTTTAGAGTTCAAGGTACCATGCCTTCTGCTTTTGTTGCATGTCATTTTCCAGCACAGTACTAGGCCAGCATAGGAAGTGCTCAAAGACCAGTGCACTGACTAGAACAAGCTTTTATCCTCCTCGGACTTTAGGAGGTGATTCTTTTTTTCTTAAAAAGTTATTTCCCTTCTTTTCTCCACCTTTCCCTAATTTCCACCTATGTGAAGACTCTTTATGCTCCAGGTTGAACCTAGGCATTCCTCAGGTCCCTTGCACTTACTGCTCCTGTTCCAGGGGTTGGGGCTTTTGGAAGTAATCCAGAAGCCTTCAGTGCTTCCACCTTCACATTTACTCCATGATCATACATACTGGCCACTCCCAGCCAATATGAATGTACATGCACAGACATGAGTACTGACCGTGCGACCACAGCGATTGTTATGTAAGTTCATGAGAGCCCGTGCATCCTTAAGCCTCTTCTCCTTGGCATCCACGAAGGCTTTGGCAAAACGAACACCATAGTGGATGTTGTCACTGCAGCCACCCCAGTCAAAGTCCCCACGTTGGTCATGATGTCGGCCACGGGTGTAGGGGTCACAGCTGCACACACTCAGTTCACCCTGGCTACAGGCACGAGTGATAGCATGGACCACCCCTGCTGATGAGATGGCATATACAAATGCTGCCTCCCGGCTACCTAGAGAGAGAAAGGTAGAAGTGTGTTTCAGGAAAGAGGCCCTTGTCTGTCCCCTTCTTTAGCCCACACAACCTTCAACTCTGAAACCTCTTCTCCTTTTCTTTCCCAGGGCAACCCCTGTACCTCCTTTATTCAAGGTACCCTTCCCTTCCAAGAGCATTCCCCAGTGAATCTGACCTCTTCCCCTCAGCCCTCACAACTCTCTATCCACTTCTTTGTATGTCTGACCTCTTGGGCTGACCTGTACTCCTGTTTCCTTCCAAACTCCCTGGGTCCATCCATTGAAAAGTTTCACAGTGAATCATTCCCTCCCACTGAGTGCCAACCCCAGCTTAGCAAAGCCAGCCTTAGTCCACATTCCAGGCCTTTTCAGGCCCACTCTGCTGGACAGTTCCCCTACAATGGAGACCCCAGCCCAGGGGTCATCCTATTTGAAGAGATATGCTACTTTCCCCAGCCTGCTTTCTTCCTTCCCTGCTCTTGGGGATTGATGAAGCATCATCACTCTTGTCCCTCTGACACCTCCACATTCTCATCTCATTCCCTTTCTGCTAGTTTACTGTTTAGCTCTGCTTAGCTCTTTTGCTGAGCCAGGTCCAAGCCGCTGACTCTCCAAATATTTACATATCACCTTTCTGTTTATTCCTTGCTCCAATTATTATAGTGTTGGGAGTGGTGGGGTGAGGGTAGTGATGGTGTTGGTAAGAACAGAGCAGCCATTTCCAGTCCTCAGCCTTACAGTGCATGGATATCCGCAGGCTGGGGGTTGGGGAGGGGAAGGAAAAGGGAGGAAGAAGGATGGAGGCACCAGGGAATGCTGTTCCTTTGACCCATCATCCCAGAACACTGGGATTTAAAGGGGTCACTGCCTACATATGTAAGGTACTGAGGGTCTGTTTCCAACTGTATCCTGGGCTCTGCCCACAATTCTTACTCTGATTATGAAGTAGTGTGCAGGAGAGGAGAGAGGGGCTCATGCCTATACTACCCACTCACCACCCAAGCATAGAAAGAGAAGGAGCTGGGGCAGGGTGGAAGAGGCCCCTACTTCTGAGCATGACACGGCCAAAGACAGTGTGGTCCCGGTCCAGGGTGGTGCAGTTCCAGCGATGGTGGCGGAACTGGTGCTGACACTCTCGGATCCATTCTCGGGCACCCTCGCCCACCGAGCGCATGATGTCTGGGTAACGCTGGCACAGCTGCCGCTGCCGGCTCACCAGACCAGGGATATTGTCACAGATCACTCGGGCCCCCAGCGCCCCGATGTACCTGCAAGGTGGAGATGGCCCTGTCAGAGCATCCTGGCTTTATTCTGCATTAGGAGAAGGGGAGGAAAGGTTTGGCATTCAAACCTTCAGAGGTTCCTTCCCCTTCCTCCAACCAAGGCCGATATTCCCCAAGGCCAATGGGGAGAACCGATCCTCACAAGCTCTGGAGAAATAATTAAACAGTTGCAGAGAAAGTAATTGAGTGGTCTCTCACCATTACCAGTTCCCCAGCCAAAGACCAAAATGACACACACTCTCAGAACACAGGCTAGGCATGTGTCACATACACAGAAGCTGTGGGCATGTCACACAAACCCCATTGCCTGTTTATTTAATAAACATTAAGAGCCTCGTGGAAAAATAAACTTAATAAAACTAGAGTCTGAGACAACACTGTTATACCCCATGTCAGAGGCACGTCCTGCGTGGCTGGTCCATAAAGACATGGTATGGGAGAAGGATGGAGACAGGGAGGAGTCAGTGGGAAGAGATATAGTGGGCAATTTTGAGTGACGTTTATAGCTCTAGTCAGACCCGTGTAGCTAAGAGTCCTCATTCCCAATCCCGAGGTCTGGGGAGGAAGACCCCCCACCCCAACTCTCCTCCCCACACCCTTTGTTTCAAGGTCCCATGACCTTTCTTAACTAATGAGTCTTTCAAAATTATCCTTCCCAACTTAAAGGGCATAATGTCCTGGATGAATCTACATGGGCAGAGGGCTGTTTGCAGTGGGAAACCAAAGACCAAGATTAAGCAACAGGGTGACACTCCCCATATTCCAGTCCCCAATCTGCCCAATGTGAACAATTATAGGAAGATCAATTGGGTGAGCTAATAAAAGATAGGTGAGTTGCTAGAGTCATCCTCAATTTTCTCAAGGAAGTAGTTTTTCTTCATTCAAACACTTTTTAGCCCTGGACTCCACCACACGCCTCAGGAAGAACATTTCAGAGAGAGGACAGGAGTTCATCATCACCTTTTTTCCCCACAAGGCCACCAAATGAGATCTGACCCATACACCCACTTCTCACTCCCTTTCCATCTCTCCAGCACCCAGCACATACATGCCTTGATTTGCTGTGAATTCTCTATTCTCCTGTCCTAACACATCAAAGGGACGCTTTCTCGCCCCTTTTCTGAACAGATGGGGACCATGGAGGGCAGTTGCTGCTACAGACAGAAAAGATTTGATTTGGGCTGTGAATGAGCCTGTGGTTTGGGAAGGGCCCCAAAATGGGCCTAGAAGTGGGTGAGGAGAAGGGAGGGCAGCCAGTGGGGAGAAGGGAAAAGCTGGACTGCCCTGGGCTTTATGTTCTCTGCAACACTCCCCCCCCACCCGGCCCCCTGCATTTGTAAACGCAGCCCTCACCCACAGACTGGATCACCACTGGTGATACCAACTCAAACACAAGGAGGGCTGATGTTTGCCTCTTCTGGAATTCAGCAGGGCTGATGGGGCCCATCTGTCCCAGGGAGGGGTGAGAGGGCTGGTCCACCACTAACAAATCCCACGGAATCAGCATCCCCAGCACTGTCCATCAGGGCAACAGCTTCCAGGAACAAACAAAATAAACACCCTGGGCTGGGCCAGGCCGGAAAGGGCTGCCTGACGCACAGCCGGGAGTTACACCCACTGCTGCGGTGCTTTGTTTGGAGAATCAAGACCGTTGGAGTTGGAGCCTGTCCCTGTCTCACCACCATTCTGCTTCCTCAGTTCACCCCCGAGTACTGCTCTAGGCAATGGGTGTTTGTTGTTTTTTGTTTTTTACTGGGGCTTGGGAAGACAGGGGTTGGATGGGAATGGGAGACCAGTAATCCAGCCCTCATGAGACAGTGTGGAATGGGGCATGGCAAACCCTGGTAAAAAGTCCTTCCTGTGGTCTGACTTAGCTCCATTCTGCTGCAGCCCACATCGGTCCTTCCTGTTACATCCTCACTGAGCGTGGGAACATCTGTTCAGTAAGACAGGAAGATAATTTTCTTTACTACCACCCTTATCCCACTAAGTAGCTGCTTCAAGATTCTGCAGAGCAGGGCACTTGCCTCCTGACCAGTGGTCAGCACCTTGCAGTCAGTGTGGGGGCCTCCAGCAAGGCAGCCTGAGGCCCAGGTCATCCCCCTCTCAATTCAGCGCGTGCCTACAAAATGCCTACCATGTGCCAAGCACTGAGCTCATCTGTTAGGGGCACAAAGATATTTAAGGCATCTCCCAGCTGATGGGCTGGTAGAAGGGTGAGATGCCCCTGACTCTGTAGCTCTGTTTCCCTTCCAGAAGTTTTTACTTCCTTCCCAGCTTCCTGCTCGAGAATGCTCTCTTTACCTGCTTTTGACCAATTCATACCCCTTCCTTTGACAAAGTGACTCATGCCCTGTTCTAGCTCCTTGCTACTCAGAGTGTGGTCCCCAGAACAGCAGTATCAGCATCTCCTGGGAATCTGTTAGAAATGCAGAGCCTCAGGCCCCATTCCAGCCCTACTGAACTGGCATTTTACCCACCTCCTCAGGTGATTAGGACATGCTGCTCTATGAACGCAGGGAGTTTTGTCTGTTTTGTTCACTTCAGTATCCCCAGTACCTAGAACAATGTCTGGCACAAAGCAGGTACTTAATAACTATTTGGTGAAAAAAACAAAACCTGACCGCTCTGATTTATCCCCAACTCCCCTCTCCTCCTAGCTAGCCATAGGCTTCATTTCAACTATAGCTTTATTCCTTGTTGACATTGCAGATGTTTTAGGTTTGTGTCTTTTTAATGAGTCCTCTTTTTTATTTACCCCCTTTCTTTTACAGTCTTTAGTGCATGTACATGGTTTAGCTCAGCCCATATAGGGCTTTGAACACAAGGATAAAACAATTATTCTCCCTAAATATCTTAATACAATATCATTTATATGATACTTTACAGTTCACAAAACATTTTTCTTCACAAAAATCCTATGAGAGAGAGAGAGAGATTTCCATTTTACAGGTGAAGAAACTGGGGTCACAAAGACTAACAATACCCAGCTCTGTCCATCAGGGCTAGTCAGAGGAGAACTGGGGTGAACCAAGGACATCTGACTCCAAAGTCCAAGCTCATTTTCAATTCCAAGCCTAAGAGAGGCACACAATGCTTATTAACCAGGAGTAGACCAATCTGGCTCCAAAATTGGTGTGAACTTGAATTTCATACTATGCCCCTCCTATCCTTCACTTTCTTCATGTGTGAAATGGGGATAATAATATTATCTGCCTCACTGGATTATTTTGGGGATTGTAAAAGATGATGCTTATAGGTGCTTAGCCATAGTGTCTGGAGCGTAGGAAGGGCTCATTAAATGGCAGCTGTGGTTGATAACAATAATGTTAATGTCGGGGAATTCCCCCGGCGGTCCAGGTCGCTCCAGGTCTGGGAACTAAGATCCCACAAGCCCCTGGCATGGCCCCAAAACAAAAAAAACCCAATAATGTTAATGTCATGATATCACTTTGTTCCTCCTGTAAATCCACAGTCCTGAACACAGTCCTGCTCTTGTGATTCCCTACATCCCAGCCCCTGCAGAATACAAAATAGTACAGGAAGGCACATGCCAGGAGACCCCTATTTCTTGTTCTCTTTTTCATAGATTAAGAAGAGACCACCCGTTTCCTCCTTCAGTTAAAGGTCGGGAGAGGAAGGGAGTGGTTGGAGAGTAAGGGGAAGGGCTGTGAGGAAGATCAGACTATTAGCTGGTGATAGTGATGACATTCTGCTCCTGAGTGGAACATGGACACACAGAGTCAACAGGCATCTCTTCAGGCGGTTGTACAGAATATCAATCTTGCTGGGGTTTTTTCCTAAGAGAAAGAGAGATAATCACCTTGGGGCCTGACCTGCTTTTGGAAAGCAGCTTTCTACTTTATCCCAGAAGTGACTGACCACTGAGGCAGGCATCTGGGGCCTGCAGCTGTGACCCCTGTGAGGCAAAGAGACTGAAATGACCGGTGCACTCACTGCCCATCCTGGCCCTGTTGCTGCCTTCCTCCATTTCACAGGGACTGCTGAATTCTGTATCACCCGCCCGCCTCCCTCCCTAGCTAGCTCTTCCACCCAGGAGTTTTTCCAAAATCTTTAATATGAACCACATGGGGGAGAGTAGTAGAGGGAGAAAGGAAAAGGGAGAAGGAGCAGCCAAGGGGACAAAATGCGGACTAGGAAGAACCCCAATTGGGTTTTTAGGAACCACTACCAGCATGCTGAAATTACCAGAATGACACTTCCTCACCTAAACACCATGTGGACCAAGACTGCCTTCCAAATTGGTAAGAAGCAACCAAGAGTCCCTAAAAGCAAATTGTCATCTGGAATGGATAAAGATGCACAGTGGTCACTTCATCCTTCCTCTACAGGGCCTCTGAAGACACAAGTCCCCAGCCAGACTGAGACCATGAAGGTAAAGGGTGGCTTTAATCTCACTCTGAAGTTTGAAAGGCTTTTCTCCTCGTCCCCTTCTTCCTTTTCCCTTTCTAAAGGAATGTTTCAAGCCAGATGTAAGATATGGGCCTCCCTGCTCCCCCATCCAGAACCCCCCTCCTTGCCTTCCCCAACACTGCAGAGATAAAAAAGATCCAAAGGAGAGATTTTCCTGAGACAGGAAAAACGGGGGGTGTGTGTGTGGGGGGTGATGGGGATGGAGAAAGTTGCATCTTGAAATGATAGGAATCTGCAGCCCAAGCTCGCTGGCCCCTCAGCCAGCTACCCCTCACCCTTCCAGCCAAGATTCCAAATCCGGAGGAGAGAAGCCACAGGGTGCAAGGGGAAAAGAGACCACACTTTGTGGAGGAGGGGAGGATTGGGGGGAGGGGCAGAGTAAGGAAAGGAACGGGGGCACTGCATGGGTAGAGAGAGGCAATAGCCCAGTCCAAGCGGCCAGTTTAATTGGGGGGTGAAGAGGAAAGACAAGAGGACTGAGTCATTTCTCAGTCCCACTCTCCCCCTGCTCAGCCCCCAGAAGGTGGGGGAGGAGAGAGAGCAGCTCTTTCTTCTGGGAGAAAACGATGAGTGCCATCCAGAGCTTTCGTGGGGAAGGGGATCCGAAAAGAATAGATATCCAGTGGATTTTTAATTCCTTTTGCCTCATCTGCCGTCTTGTGAAGTGTCCGGACTCTTAAGGCCTGCAGGAAATCTGAGGAGAGCATCTCTTAATGCTTTGAGACTCTAGAAGCCGCTAGTTCTTGGAGGGGAAAGATGGGAGATGGGACCATCTGGGGAAGGAAGAGAAGGAAGAAGGGAGGGTGATATCAAGGTTCGAGGTGAGATCCTCAAAACAGACTGAATGTCTGAAGTATGCAAACCCAAGTGTTTTGTTTGCTTTAGTTGTGGGAGTTAATGGGGGTAGTTTTTGCCGCAATTCCATTTCTAAACCTTGCGCTGGGTGCTCCTGCCTCACCAAAGCCTTACTGCGTTATGGGGTGAGGGTAGACTAGCGAGAGGCTCGTCCGCCCTTGCCATCTGCCCCTTTCTCCACCTCCCCCGTGTGGGGGGGCCAACCTTAGGGGATCAGGAGGCCCTCTTGGACGGCCACCGCGGCCCAGATGGGCGACTGGTTCCTTGAATCCATCCTGAGAGAAACTCGTAAGGTAGCTTTTGCCCTAAGAGGATTGAGCTGAAATACAGGGGGTCTGGGAAGCCTCGATTACCGGGAGTTCTTTTTCCAAATACCCAGCGCCCTCATCACCAGACGGGGAAGGAGCGGCGCCCCCTTATCCACTCGCCGCCCCCCTGCGCCCCTCCGCGACTTCAGTGACAGCCCTGCACGGATCGTCTCTGACTCCGTCAAAGCGACAACCTGGTCTCCTGAGCAGCGGGTGTTGGGAGCTGTATACTCCCTTTCGGCGCGTCCGGCCTCTCTAACCCAGCACCTCACCCTCCCAGCCCTGAGAGCCACACTTACCACCAGGACGTGTCTACGCGGGCCGGCAGCAGCAGCAGCAGCAGCAGCAGAAGGCAAGCAAGACTTAGGCGGGCCGAAGCCCCAGAGCCGTCGGGGCTCGTGGGTCTAGGCGCGGGCTCGGAGACAGGGGCGCGGACGCGCCGAAAGGGGAGCTGCGCGGCTTCCTCCGCACCACCCGGCCTCAGCATAGCTCCCCGAAGACTCCCGCCACGCGGCCCGGAGGGGCGTGGACGGGGCACCGGCTGAGGGTAGTCAGGCTGCTCCCACTTCACCCCCCTGGGGGGCCATAAGTCTCGCCGGCGGCTGGGGACCTAAGGGCACCTAAAGTCCAGAAGTCGGGGCGCCAGGTCCCGGAGAGGGGCGCAGGGAGAGGTGTCCGGAAGCCTACGACGCCGCGCCGAGCTCGGGATCTGGGGCACGCTGCCTGGGCTGAGATGCGGTGTCACGGGGTCGGCGGCGCGGAGTGGGGCTGCGGACAGAGTGTGCCGACAGCTCCTTCGGCCGCGGGCTCTCATTGGACGGCGCGGGGCGGGGCCGAGGCCGGGGACACGTGCGGCCCTCAGGACGGCTCCGCCCGCGCCACCCCGGGGCGCTCCGCAGCGCCCTAGGTGTGGCGGCCGCCTCCGCCCCTCGGCGCCCCTAGCACTGCGCCGCGCCCCCACCTGCTCGGGCGGGACGCGACGGGGCGCAGCGGCGTCCTTCGGCGCCCGGAGCGCCCAGCCCCTGCCCACGCCGCGCCACCGGGTCCTAGCGCCCTTCATTTGGCAACCCCAGCCTCCGTGGGTGATGGCCTGGAGGGCCGAGTGAGGGGGGCTGCAGACACTTTCCCCTGTCATCTAACCTACAGTGACACTGAAGTGAGCCACAGAGGACTCAGTCATTTCTTCGGGTTCTCCGTTCTTGCGCTTCTGTGAAATGGGTAGAATTTCTGCCACGGGGAGTTGGCGGGAGAATCTTAACTCCCTTTACAACGCTAACGGGGGGCGCCACGGGTAGCAGACTTAAGGTAGGGGCTTCTCTCATCTACGGCTCGCTGCCCCTGGTTCCTCCGACCCGCTGCCCACCGTATTCCCACGCCCCCACCCCCAGGCCCCCGCACACAATGTTTATAGACAAAGCTCTCGCCCGCTTGCCCGGACCCGACGCTTCCCTCCGGCCTGTGGACCGGGAATCGATGGCCAAAGCGGAGCGGCACACCTGAGGACCCGACGCGGACTCCCCGCCCTTGGCCGCCCGGGCTCGGCAGAGCCTACTCTCTCCCAGCTTTCCCGATGCTTCGGTTCCCCACCCCTTCGGGCGGGGCTGCGAGTACGAAAGAATCAGAAACAGCTGGGCAGCTTTCCCGAACCAGAGGCCAGGGTGGGGGTCCTGCTGAGAGAGTGGAAGCCCCGGAGCCATTTCTCTCCTTCGCCTTTCCACTCTTCCTCTTTCCCACTGCTCCCTTCCCTCCCTCCGCCAGCGCCCCAACCGCCTGGGGGCGTGGTAAATTGGGAAGGGGAAGGTTCTGGCTGTAGAAATTGATTCCCCTCTTCCGTCCGCACTTCCCAGGCCGGCAGGTAGAGCTTCTGGAGGCAGGGTGGCCCTTACTGAGACCTAAAAATTCTTTTTAAAAAAACCTGCATCTTATAACTTCCAGAGTCCGGCTGGGGTCCGGCCCCAACCTCTTCTCCAGACTCAGTTTCTCTTGCCTAGCCTCTCATTCCCAGGTGTCTTTCGTGCCTCTCCCCGTGATTTATCTATACTATAAAGCCCTGGTGTAAACAACGCCCCGGAAACTGCCCAGCCCCTTCAACCCCAGACATTGTCAGTTCTTGGGGGTGGGGGTCTCTGTTAGAGACTCCGGAGTGTGAGCGACAGGGCGCAGCTCGCCGCAGACGTCCCCGAGGCAGATATGAGGGAGAAGGGCTAAGAGAGACCTTTATCCCCTCTCCACATCTCTCACCCCTTTATCTCACTTTCTGTAGTAGGGGGCGAAGTGAATTCATTCATTCAACAAATATTTATTCCCTACCATGTTCCAGACTGTGCCAGGCACATTAGTGAACAAAGCAAAACGAACAATTTCTGCCTGTGTGGAGTTTAACTTATATTGGGAGAAGATAGACAATAAACAGTAAACATCACAGGTAAAACATATAGCATATTAGAAAGTGATAAGTACAGTGGGAAACAATGGAGTTGTAACTAGGATGATCAGGGTAGGCCCCATTAAGGACATTCAAGCAAAGACTTGAAGGAAGCGAGAGAACAAGCCAGGTAGATTCTTGGTGAAGAGGATGCCAGCACAGAGGCTTGGGAGTGGGCTGGTGTGCAGAGTGAGCTAGGGAGGAGGAGAGGAGTCCAGATAGGTAACAGCGGTAGTCTAGGTCATGCAGGAGAGAAGGTGCCCACCCTTGGAGGGGAGGTAGAAGATGGGGGCTGGATTGGAGTTGGATGGGAGTGAGTGAGTGGGGCAAATACAGAGGCCAGCCAGGGTCCACATGCTGTCCATATCCTCCCTGCCAACCTTCCCCTTCCCCTCCCCTTCTCTCTCTCAGTCTGGGAGGCTCCAGTTGGCCCTTCCGTTTGCTTAAAAGAAGCAGACTCTATACTGAGCTTCCTCTCAGACTCTATACTGAGAGGGGCAGGTGAAAGAGGAATGGGCCCAGGCTCATTCCTGGCCAAGCCCCTTTCCTGGGACCATTCTGTCACCTCCTCCCAGCCCAGCCCCACCCTGATGCTGGGCAGCAGTCTATAAGCTCTGCAAGCTCTGGCAGCCTCTCTCAGACTCCCCTGTGTGCGCAGGCCTGGGTGTGACTCTGGCCCTGTGTTTATTCCTACATCTGGGCCTGAGGTTGCAGGGTGGGGAGCTAGAGATGATCACATCAGCCCTAACCTTGGGTGGACTCGCCCACATGGGCCCCAAACTCACTTATGAGGCCCCTTGTTTGGCTTCAGCTGTCTTCATAGTCAAGTGGGACGGTGTCTTGGCATAACATAGATGCTCAACTATTAAAGCATGTTGCTGAGCTAAGGGGGCCCCCAGAAACATCAGCAGATCCAGGAGGGAGGGAAGTGGGTGAGGGAACAAGACTCTTCCCCAATGCTTACAGGCTACCTCTGCCCTAGAGTAGACAACCCAGGATGGCGCTTTGCTCCTTCTTCTTCCCCTCCCCTCTGAGCCCCCAGCTGCACAGGAGGAAGCCCAGGCTGCAGGAGCCAGCTGACTGCAAGAGCTGCACTCAACCACTTAACTAGAGAACAAATACGGAGCCAGAGAAGAGGTTTTCTGGGATCTGCCACTTTGGACTTCAAATCTCAAAATAAACTTCCAGTCTCAGAGTCCTAGACTCTACTGGAGAGCTGGGCTCCTCACGCAAGGGCCTGTTGTGGGGCTTCCAGGCGAGGGTCAAGGCCAGAGGCTCAGGCTTAGCGCCTGACCTGCTTCTCCCTCCCATTCCCCACCCCTACTCCACCCGAAATGGGAGCTGGGGGAGGAGACTTGGGAGTCAAGTTCTGGTCTGAAGGGTCCTGCATGGAGTCAGGTCACTTACCGCGGTCCTGCTGTGTGCCCAGCGCTGGCCAGGGCATCCTAAATGACACAGAAGGAGTGAAAGGGTCTTGCCCCCAAGGCATTTTCATGCAAATACAATAAAGCCATCTGAGGGCTGGGATGATAGGCTTTGCTGTTTGCTGCAGACCTCCCCTTCACCCAGGCCTCTAGACTCCCTGGGGCCGCCAGCAGGACAACTTCCACCCAGCCGTCAGAGGCACACCTTCCTCCTCCCTCAAGGTGAACCACAGCCTCCTGCCCTCTCAAAAGTGGGTGCCCCAAAGAAAAGGGTCTCCCTCACCCCGTACCTCACCTTATGCTCTGCTCCCCCATGGGGCCACTCAGAGCTAAGATTCATCTTTTTTCACTCTACTCTCATCTGTGTGTGGCTGAATGATTTTGAATTTTTACTGGCCCTTGGATGGGAGTGGAGATGAGCTAAGGGGAGCTTGGGTGTGAGTAAACAGCTCTTACTCCCCCCGGGTCTACCCCCCCTTATAGGCCCCCCTTCCCTAGGCCCCTTTGGAGATGACCTTCTCTCTTTCCCGGTGGGTGGGAGGTGGTGTGGATGGTAACGAGCAGAGAGAAAGGCCGAGAAAGGCCGAGAAGGGGCTGGGGGGAGGTTTGGATAGGAGTCAAGGAATTCCTGAGCCTGCTGCTTGCACAAGGGGCCCTGAGATGCCTTTCCTGAGATTTCTTTGCAAACCTAGAAAAGTCTCATTTGAAATGGGGCCAGGTTCACCCAGGCCCCTAGTGCCCCCCACTCCTGTTTCTTCCTCTCCAGCCAGCCCAGGCAGGTGTCTGGGGAAGAGTAGGGAGATTGGGAAGAACCCAGGGGCTTTTAAGTCGTATGGGGTGGGGATCTATGCTTTGTACACAGCCTGACCCGGCCTCTCCTTGGTATTTATGAGCTCCCAGGCGAGGCATGGAACGTGTCTCAAAGAGGCCAGGCCAAGAGGGCTTTGGAGGAAGGAGCATCCAGCCCCAAACCAGGGAAGGGGGCTTGGGGGCTAGAGACAGAGACCCTCTTCTTCCCAGCCAGTGGCCAAACAGGGGAGTAGACTGCTCCCCTATGGGGCCTGGAGAAAGGAAAAGCGAGAGCTAAGGGAGAAGGGGGAAGAGGAGGCCTGGGGAGGCGGGACCGTAGAGGCGGGGCCTGGGGGTCTGGAGCCTTTTAGCACTTTGGCTGTAATCAGACTGGAGCCAGGCGGTGGGCGGGCTGACAGCCATCCTGGGCGGGTGGCCCAGGTTCTGTGTGAGGCCAGTGGGTGTGCTGCTGGGATCCTGGGTGGTCACTGACCAGCCTAACCCCAAGGGAGGGTGGTCCCACGTTGCCCCCAGCCCCCCCTCACAATCTGCCTATGTCAGATAGGCTACACACTGAGCTCTCTCTCTCCCCACCACCTGTTTTAGGCCCCAGAACAATCTGGAAGTGAGATTTGCTTCCAGTGGAACAATCTGCAGAGCCCACTATCTGCCTCCCTCCACTCTGCCTTCCTTGGTTCACTCTGCCTCCCTCTCTTCCGTGTCTCCACCTCTCTGGGTCTGTCTCTGGCTCATATTTCTGTCATTCCGTGTCTATTCCTCTTGTTGTTTGTCTTTCTGTCTTCATTTGTCTCTCTGTGTGTCTGTATCTGACAGCCTTTCCTCCTCTGTTGGAACCTCTGTCTCTCTTTCAATCTCTGTCACTCCTTGACTCTTGGTGTGTATCTCTGTCTCTCCATCTTTCTCTCTATGAATCTGTATGACTGTCTCTCATTCTTCTTTCACTCACTTCATCTCTCTTTCCGTGTCTTTTCTGACTCTGTGTGTGTGTGTGTTCCTCGCTATATTTTTCTCGGTGTGTATCTTTGTTTCTCTTTGTGTCTGTTTCTCTCTTTCTCTTTCCCTCTGTCTCACACCTTCTTCTGCAGTCCCTCCAACACAGTACAAAGTGCATTGGACTGAAAGAAATCAGAGTATTTTCTTCCCAGCTCACCCACACATGATTTGCATGACTCTGTAAGTCACTTTCCCACTCCTGGCCTCAGTTTCCTCGCTGGTGAAACAAGCAAGGTGGATATCTACTTCCCTCCGTCAGGGCCTCTTTCTGTCTTTATCTCTTTTTTCTTGTAGCATAATCCATCCTGTCTTCTGAGGGTTCTGCCTCTCTGCTCTCTAAATTCCACCCTGAAGTTAGGACTCCAGCCTCCTTCAGAACTCAGTGGGAAGGAGTCTCGGATACTGTCAGCCAGCAGGCCCCAAAAGGAGGACCCCCCTCACTCCTTTACCCTCTTAAACATCAGGGTAGACAAGGTCCCTTTCTGGGGCCATGTCTGGGATACAAACCAGATTAGCTCATCTCTCTAATCCTCTTTGTGCTGGGGCCTCTGCCAGGCAGGGACACCCACAGAGCAAGCAGAGCAAGAGGGGTGTGTGTGCGTGGTGTGTGTGTGTGTGTGTGTGTGTGTGTGTGTGTGTGCAGATTCTTGGAGAAGGCAGGACCAAGGTTTTCCTCCCTCTGTTACCCTCTCCTGCCCGAAAGCCCAAATCAAGCCCTCACTGTATAAGAAACCTCATCGCGCTTGAACCAAATCAGAGTTTTCATAATCCCAGTCTGTTCCTCCTCCTTCCCCCACCCCCCCGTCCGCTCTTCTACAGCTTCTCTAGGGCTGGAGAAATCATTCCAGCCATCCCCCTGTTCCCGAACAGCCCAGAAGCAACCCCTTCTCCATGCATATTTTCTTCTCCAGATTTTCGGAGAAGGGTCTTTCCATCCCTTCCGGAAAAGCCTTAGTGTCAGGCAGGGAGCAGGGATATGGGGGAGGAGCGGAGAGCAAGCAGGCAGTTCCTGGATTTCACACTTCAAGTTAGAGGCCTTCAAGTTGGAGAGGTCTTTCTTGGCTGATAAGATCAAAGCATTCCCTCTGCCAGATCATTACCTTATTTTCGAGGCAATTGTAGAACTTATTGTATCAATTAGTCTGGTCTCCAGCTGCAGCCGTTTATCTCTATCTTTGTGCGCTTGCAGAAGAAAGGCCCAGCCCAGCCAGCCCGGCCAGCTAGGGGAGGGTGGGGAGCTGTCCGGCCGCTTTCAGCGGGGATTGGGCAGGTAGAGGCCATACCGGGTGCGCTTTTGAAGTTTGGAGATCCCGCCAGCTCCTCCTTGCGCACCCCGCGACTGCCGCAGGAGCGCTCTTTTCTACTGGCGCCACACCTACACGCCCGTTGTGCCCCAGGAGGGCGAGCCTACAGAGCCTGGCGCGGGGAGGAGACCCATCAGGTCAGGCCAAGGCGCGGACTCCGCGTAGGAAAACTCTTGAGCCTGAGCCAAGATGCCTGCCCCTTCCTGACTCTCTGGTGGGTGACTCACTCTGTGGGACGTGCGCCCCGCAGTGGCGTTTCCTAGAAAGGCATGGCAGCATGAGCGTCGAAAACCTTAGGAGGGAGTGGGTGGCACGGAGAAGTGGATGTCCCCATGGGTGCGGGGAGTGTGGCCTGCATTGCTTCTGCCCTGTCTGCAGCCTCTTCCTGCAGAAGAACCACGCCCACACCTGGTGTTGGGGTCCGGTGGGGGTACGTTAGAGCAGAGTTTCTGAAACTTCCGGGGTCTCAGTATCCCTTTACACTCAAAAATTATCAAGGACCCCAAAGAGCTTCTATTTAGGGGCTTGCCTGGTGGCGCAGTGGTTGAGAGTTCGCCTGCCGCTGCAGGGGACACGGGTTCGTGCCCCGGTCCGGGGAGAATCCCACATGCCGCGGAGCGGCTGGGCCCGTGAACCATAGCCGCTGAGCCTGCGCGTCCGGAGCCTGTGCTCCGCAACGGGAGAGACCACAACAGTGAGAGGCCCGCGTACCGCAAATAAAGAAAGAGCTTTTATTTATATGGGTTATATCTATCCATGTTGAAAATTAAAATGAACACAAGAGCCAAAGTGAAAGTGCTCCCAGTGGCCAAAGCTGGACAATTTGAGCAACAAAATAGTTTTGGATTATAACCCAAAGTATAGTGTAAATGTGCTTGAGTCCATACTGATATAAATGATTGGTAAATAAATATATGGGGAGAAGAGACAGATCTCCCATACAGAACAATTCCAAATAATTTACTTCGCCCTTGAGGAGGTGGAGTATAACTCCCCATTCCTTAGGTGAGGGCTGCAGGTTGTGACTTCCAGAGTACAAAACAGAAGAGTGTGAGGGGGAGAGGGGAGTAACTTTACAGTGGAGAAACCTGACAAACCTCAGTCAGTGGATCAAGGTGAGCATCAACAGTGATAAGCCGTGTTGCTAGTGTGTACACTTGATACGATGTGATGAAAATGACACCACCTCTGTGGTTTTCCTCCACATAACCCAAGTCTAACTATAAGAAAAACATCAGACCAATTCCATCAGAGGGACATTCTACAAAATACCTGACTAGTAATCACTCCACAAGGCTGTCAAGGTCATTCAAAACCAGGGAAAGTCTGAGAAACTGTCACGGCCAAGAGGCACCTAAGGAGTCATGACAACTAAATGTAATGTTGTATCCTGGTTGGGATCCTGGAAAAGATAAAGAGCACTAGGGGAAAAGTGAGGAGATCTGAATAACATATGGATTTTATTAAATAATAATAATGTCAATATTGGTTCATTAATTTTGGCAAATGCACCACACATTTGTAATGAAAGGAAGATGTTAAAAATAGGGAAAACTGGGTGTGAGGTACCTGTGCACTCTCTGTACTATCTTTGTAATTTTTCTATAAATCTAAAACTGTTCTAAAAATTAAAGTTTGTTTTAAAAGATTAAAATCTTTTAAAATATTTATATATTTTAATTAATTTAAAATTAACAATAGTAGGGAATTCCCTGGTGGCACAGTGGTTAAGAAACCACCTTCCAATGCAGGCAACGCGGGTTCAATCCCTGGTGGGGGAACTAAGATCCCACATGCTGCAACAAAGATCCCATGTGCCGCAACTAAGACCCGAAGCAGCCAAATAAATAAATGAATAAATATAAAAAAAATAAAATTAACAATAATAAACTCAATACTTGCTAATATTAATGTTATGTCCTATGAAAAATAACTATAATTTCCAAAACAGAAGAATGGCATTATGTAACATTTTTGCAAATATCTTTAAGGTCTGGCTTAATAGCAGGATCCTCATATTTGCTTCTACATTCAACCTGTTGTGATATTGCATGTCTTATAGCTCTGGAAAACTCCACTCTACACTCAAGAGGGAATGAGTGTGAGAAGGTCAAATGACATCTTAGTAGTATTATGAACATTTTTGAGAACTGCTGCCTTAGCGATCTCATCCATTACTATGATTCTAGATTCCCAATTAGAAATCCCTAACTTTGAAACATCTCTACTGAGTTCTCTGGTCATGTTTGTCATCATACCCTTGCCTTCCCCCCACCCCCGATCATCTACGCTTTCGACACTTCCCAGTCCGTGTCAGCATGATCATCATTCCGCAAATCATAGTAGCTCTGTGAAGTTAATGTGCAAAGTTCTGTGCTTCCTTCCTGTGATGCAACATCATTTAGTAATGGGAGATATGACCGTCTCATTTTTGGTAAACAGCTGAGAAGTGTCACAAACCCTAAAATATCAAATGCATAATAAATGATTGTTGGATGAGTATAGACAATTCCGGAATCAGAACTCTTCCTTTCTGATGAAATCTCCCTCTGGCCCCTGCATATCAGCCTGAGTTTCTACTGTGAATAAGTCTGTGATTTAGTAAGTTTGATATTTGCTTTGCTTTAGCAAAGATTAATTTCTCTCATTGCCATAGCCAGGTAAACCCAATGTGGCCAAGAGATACACGTTTAGGGCAGCTTCCTGACTTTAGAAATTAGGTTTGGGGGCTTCCCTGGTGGTGAAGTGGTTAAGGATCCACCTGCCAATGCAGGAGACACAGGTTCGAGCCCTGGTTCGGGAAGCTCCCACATGCTGCAGAGCAACTAAGCTCGTGCGCCACGACTACTGAGCCTGCGCTCTAGAGCCTGCGAGCCACAACTACTGAGCCTGTGTGCTGCAACTGCTGAAGCCCGTGTGCCTAGAGCCTGTGCTCCGCAACAAGGGAAGCCACTGCAATGAGAAGCCTGCGCTCTGCAATGAAGACCCTACACAGCCATAAATAAATAAATAAATAAAAGAACTTAGGTTTGGGGCTTTCAGTTTCAGTAGAGATGTTTCCATCCACAGAATGCTACTCACAAACCACAAGGGCTGCTATCCTGTCAACCAAATAATGAACATTGTTGGTCCACTCTGGGCAAGTAGCTCTTGGAGCTTCAGTCTCCCAAATGATCCAGATACCACTGTCATTTTCTGAGTCATCTTGTATACTTTTGTGCCTCATCTTTTATTATGTATTTTTTTTTCAAAGTCTCTCCCATCTGCTATTCTGTTCCCAGAGACAGTACCCTCAAGCAGTCCTTAGACCCTCCTACCTGAGCTATCAAAGAAACCCCCACTGGATCTGCTCAACCTGCAGTCAGACTCTTTTCTCCAAATGTCTGGCTTTATTATTTAATTTAATTAAGTTAATTAATTAATTAATTTATTGGCTGTGTTGGATCTTCGTTGCTGTGCGTAGGCTTTCTCTAGTTGTGGCGAGAGGGGCCTACTTTTTGTTGCAGTGGGTGGGCTTCTCATTGCGATGGCTTCTCGTCACAGAGCACAGGCTCTAGCTTCATGGGCTTCAGTAGTTGTGGCATGCGGGCTCAGTAGTTGTGGCTCGCGGGCTCTAGAACGCAGGCTCAGTGGTTGTGGCGCATGGGCTTAGTTGCTCCTCGGCATGTGGGATCTTCCTGGACCAGGGCGCTAACCCATGTCCCCTGCATTGGCAGGATTCTTGGAGGATTCTTAACCACTGCGCCACCAGGGAAGTCCCCCAAATGTCTGCCTTTATCACACTGCTCCATCATTAAAAACCTTCAGTAGTTCCCCACTGCCTGAATAATGACACAGAAACTCCTTAGCCTGTAATCCAAGCCCTAAAACAATCAGGCTTCGCTTAACAGTTTTGTCTGTCACCCCCTTGTAAAGATTCTGCTTCAGCTAGAAAGGCATTCATTCTGTGGGTTTTTTTAAATTGAGTTATACTTGATGAATAAAATTGCATATATTTAAAGTGTAAAACATAATGATTTGATATGCATACACATTATGAAATGATTCCCACAATTAAGTTAATTAAGACTTCCATCACCTCATACAGTTACTTTTTTTTTTGCAAGAATGCTTAAGATCTACTTTCTCAGAAAATTTCAAGTATACATTACAGTATTATTAACTATCTTCACCATGATGAACATTAGACCCTCCAAATTTATTCATGTTATAACTGACAGTTTGTACCCTTTGACCAAACTTTTCCCATTTCCCCCACCCACCAGCCCCTGGTAACCACCATTCTACTCTCTGTTTCTATAAGTTTGACTTTTTTCTTAGATTCCACATGTAAGTGATACCATAGAGTATTTGTCTTTCTCTTCTGGCTTATTTCACTTAGCATAATGACCTCAAGTTTCATCTGTGTCATCACAAATGGCAGGATTTCTTCTTTTTTTATGGCTGAATAATATTCCATTGTATACTACATTTTCTTCATTCATTTGTCAATGGACACTTAGGTTGTTTTCATATCTTGGCTATCACGAATAATGCTGCAGTGGACATGGTAGTGCAGGTATCTCTTTGGGATACTGATTTTGCTTTCTTCAGATATATTCCCAGAAGTGGGATTGCTGGAGAATATGGTAGTTTTATTTTTACTTTTTTGAGGAACTTCCATACTGTTTTCCATAGCGGCTGTATCAGTTTACTTTTCCATCAACAGTGTACAGGGTACCCCTTTCTCCACATCCTTGCCAACATTTCTTATCTATTGTCTTTTTGATGATAGCCATTCTAACAGGTGTGAAGTGGTGTCTCTGCACTTTGCTGATGATTAATGATGTTGAGCACCTTTTCATGTACCTGTTGGCCGCTTGTATGTCTTTTTTGGAAAAATGTTTATTCAGTTCTCTTGCCCATTTTTAAATTGGATTATTTGTTTTTTGTTTGTTATTGAGTTATGAGCTCCTAGATATTAACCCCTGGTCAGATACATGGTTTCCAAATACTTTCTCCCATTCTGTAGATTGCTTTTTCATTTTTTTGACTGTTTCCTTTGCTGTGCAGAAAAGGTTTTTCATTTGATGTAGAATCACTTGCATAATTTTGCTTTTGTTGCCTATGCTTTTGGCGTCTTATCCAAATATCATTGCCAAGACCAATGTCGAAGAGATTTTTCCCTATGTTTTTTACTAGGAGTTTTACAGTTTCAGATCTTACATTTAAATCTTTAATCCATTTTGAGTTAATTTTTGTGAGTGGGTAAATAGGGGTCCAATTTCATTCATTTTCAAAAAAAAAATTATTTATTTGGCTGTGCCGGGTCTTTTTTTTTTTTTTTTTGTGGTACGCGGACCTCTCACTGTTGTGGCCTCTCCCGTTGCGGAGCACAGGCTCCGGACGCGCAGGCTCAGTGGCCATGGCTCACGGGCCCAGCCGCTCCGCGGCATGTGGGATCTTCCCGGACCGGGGTACGAACCCGTGTTCCCTACATCGGCAGGCGTACTCTCAACCACTGTGCCACCAGGGAAGCCCACCGGGTCTTTTTTTTGTGTGCCTGCATTGGATCTTTGTTTCTGTACACGGGCTTTCTCTAGTTGCGGCGAGTGGGGACTACTCTTCGTTGGGGTGCACAGGCTTCTCATTGTGGTGGCTTCTCTTGTTGCAGAGCACGGGCTCTAGGCACGTGGGCTTCAGTAATTGCAGCTCGCGTATTCAGTAGTTGTGGCACGCAGGCTCTAGGGCACGTGGGCTTCAGTGGTTGTGGTGCACGGGCTTAGTTGCTCCACAGGATGTGGGATGTTCCTGGACCAGGGATCAAACCTGTGTCCTCTGCATTGGAAGGCAGATTCTTAACCACTGCACCACCAGGGAAGTCCCTGCGCCGGGTCTTAGTTGTGCCATGCAGGATCGTTTTAGTTGGTACATGTGGAATCTTTTTTTTAAATTGTGACATGTGGGATCTTCATTGCAGCATGCAGGATCTTTAGTTGTGGCATGTGGGATATTTAGTTGCGACATGCGAACTCTTAGTTGTGTTATGTGGGATCTAGTTCCCTGACCAAGGATCAAACCCGGACCCCCTGCATTGGGAGTGCAGAGTCTTAGCCACTGGACTACAAGGGAAGTCTCCAGTTTCATTCTTTTGAATGTGAATATCCAGTTTTCCCATCACCATTTGTTGAAGAGACTATCGTTTCCGCATTGTGTGTTCTTGGTGCCCTCGTCAAAGTTGTTTTGTTTTGTTTTGTTTTGTTTGCGGTACGCGGGCCTCTCACTGTTGTGGCCTCTCCCGTTGTGGAGCACAGGCTCCAGACGTGCAGGCTCAGTGGCCGTGGCTCACGGGCCTAGCCACTCTGCGGCATGTGGGATCTTCCTGGACCGGGGCATGAACCCGTGTCCCCTGCATCAGCAGGCGGACTCTCAACCACTGTGCCACCAGGGAAGCCCTGAACTCTCTATATGTTCCATTGATTTACATGTCTGTTTTTATGCCAGTACCATACTGTTTTGATTATCATAGCTTTATAATATAGTTTGAAGTCAGGACGTGTAATGGCTCCATCTTTGTTTTTCTCAAAATTACTTTGGCTATTCAGGGTCTTTCATGGTTTCATACATTTTAGGATTGTTTTTTCTATTTCTATGAAAAAGGCAGTTGGAATTTTGATAGGGATTGCACTGAATCTGTAGATCACTTCTGGTAGTAAGGACATTTTAACAACATTAATTCTTCCAATCCAAGAACATGGGATATCTATCTATTTATTTGTGTCTTCTTCAGTTTCTTTCATCAATGTTTTATAGTTTTCAGTGGATAGGTCTTACACACCTCCTTGGTTAAATTTATTTCTAATTTTGTTTTTGATAATACTGTAAATGGGATTGCCTTCTTACTTTCTCATTGTTTTCTGGCTGTTTTGTAGTCCCTCTATTTCTTCCTGTATTCATATCTTCCTTTGTGATTTGATGATTTTCTGTAGTGGTATGCTTTGATTCCTTTCTCTTTATCTTTTGTGTATTTACTATAGGTTTTTGCTTTGTGCTTACCATGAGGCTTACATAAAATATCTTATAGTTGTAACAGTCTCTTTTAAGCTGATAACAACTTTGATCACATACAAAAATTCTACCCTTTTACTCCTTCCTCATTTCATGTTTTTGATGCAACAATTTACATCTTTTTATATTGTGTACCATTAACAAATTATTGTAGCTATATTTATTTTTAATACTTTTGTCTTTTAATCTTTATAGTGGAGTTAAGTGATTTACACACCACCATTACAGTAGAGTATTCTTAACTTGATAATATACTTACATTTACCAGAGAGTTTTATACTTTCATATGTTTTTTCACATTACTAATCCATATTTCTTTCATTTCAGCTTAAAGAACCTCCTTTAATATTTCTTATAAGGCAGGTCTAGTGGTGATGAATTCCCTCAGCTTTTGTTTGTCTTGGGAAGTCTTATCCCTCCTTCATTTCTGAAGGACAGCTTTGCTGGGGAAAACTTTTTGGTTGGAAGTTTTTAATATCAGTACTTTGAATATATTGTTCCACTCTCTCCTAGTCTGCAAGATTTCTGCTGAGAGCCCCACTGATAGCCTTATGGGGGTTCCTTTGTATGAGATGAAGTTTTTTTTTTTTTCCTCTCACTGCTTTCAAAATTATCTTTGTATCTGATTTTTGAAAGTTTTATTATAATGTGTTTTAGTGAAGTCTTCTTTGAGTTGAATCTATATGGGGACCTGTGAGCTTCATGTACTTCAATGTCCATATGCCTCCCAGATTTGGGACGTTTTCAATTATTTTTTCTTTAAACTTTCTGTCCCTTTCTCTCTCTCTCTTCTCCTTCTGGGACTCCTGTAATGCAAACACTGTTTTACATTGTTTTACTTTATGGTGCCCCATAAATCATGTAGTCTTTCTTTATTCTTTTTCATTCTTTTTTCTTCTCTAACTGGATGATTTCAAATGACCCATCTTTGAGTTTATAGATTTATTTTTCTGCTTGACCAAGTCTGTTGTTGATCTTTTGATTGCATATTTTATTTTATTCACCCTATTTTTCAGGTCCAGAATTGTTTTTCTGTTTTTTGGGTTTTTTTTTTTTTTTTTTTTTACAATTTTTAGCTCTTGTTGAACTTCTTTTTTTTTTTTTTCCCCCACACTGCATGGCATGTAGGATTTTAGTTCCCCAACCAGGGATCAAACCCATACCCCCTGTGGTGGAAGCATGGAGTCTTAACCACTGGACCACCAGGGAAGTCCCTCTTGTTGAACTTCTTGTTTGGTTCATATATTGTTTTCCTGATTTTATTGAATTATCTGTCTGTAGTCTCTTGTAGCTTGCTGAGCTTCCTTAAAACAGTTATTTTGAATTCTTTGTCCAGTTCTTTCTCTTGCACAGTGTTAAAATGGTGTGTGTAGGGGAGAAACGGGGGCTGGAAGCCCTGGTCCTCAGGCAGTGCAACAGCAGCTCCTTCTGATGAGAGGTATGGCAGCGTCCTCCCTGGGGGTTTGTAGTGGCAATGGCTGTTGGTTACCTCAGTAGTGAAAGCTTCCAGTGTCCTCTGTGGAGCAGACCACTGGGATCTTCACTGTCAAACACTACAGAGTCTTGCACTGTGAAAGCTGCATGGAGTCCATGGCTGTCATGAGGGTTGTTGAGGTCCTCAGCTGCAAAGCAGAGCAGGCTGCTGCTCTGGGACTATGTATCTGCGGCCTGGCTTATACTGATAACCCCTGACTTTATTCTTTATTCCTAGATGTTTCCAGATATCTCTGCTAAGCCAATCTGCCTAGCAGTTCTTTCTGTGTGGTTATTGTCCATTTTTTGCTCCACTATGTGGCTGGAGGTTCTTTTTTTTTTTTTTTTAATAGATTATTTCCAATCTTTTTTTCTTAGAATATCTTTATTTCCCCTTTATTTTTTCTAGTTACATTGAGATATAATTGTCATACAATACTGCATAAGTTTAAGGTGCAGAGGTTCTTAAATGAATGCTTGGGCTTTCCCAGGTCTATTTTAGTTCATGGATAGATGTTTAATTTTTCTTTAATTAATTACTTTATTTATTTATTTATTTATTGCTGTGTTGGCTCTTCGTTGCTGCACACGAGCTTTCTCTACTTGGGGCGAGCAGGGGCTACACTTCGTTGAGGTGCGTGGGCTTCTCATTACGGTGACTTCTCTTATTGCAGAGCACAGACTCTAGGCATGCAGTCTTCAGTAGTTGTGGCATGCAAGCTTCAGTAGTTGTGGCACATGGGCTCTAGAGTGCAGGCTCAATAGTTGTGGTGCAGAGGCTTAGCTGCTGCATGGCATGTGGGATCTTCCCAGACCATGGCTCGAACCGGTGTCCCCTATATTGGCAGGTGGATTCTTAACCACTGTGCCACCAGGGAAGTCCAAACAAGTGGTATTTGAAATTAAAAACACAATGCCATTTACATTAGCATCCCCCAAAAGTGAAATAGTTAGGGATAAATCTAACAAAATATGTACAAGATCCTCATGTGGAAAACTACAAAATTGTGATGAATGAAATCAATAACTAAATAAATGGAGAGATAGTCCATGTTCATGGATAGGAAGACTCAATTTTGTCAAAATACCCATTCTTCCCACTTGATCTTCCAAAACTTGGAAGAAACCAATTGCCCATCAACAAGTGACTCAATAAACAAACTGTGGTGCATTTAGACAATGGAATATTATTCAGCACTAAAAAAAGTGAGCTATCAAGACATAGAGGAACCTTAAATGAATATTACTAAGTGAAATAAGCCAGTCTGAAAAGTATACGTACTATATGATTTCAATTATATAATTACAATTATATTACATTTTGGGAAAAGTAAAATATGGAGACAATAAAAGCATCAGTGGTTACCAGGTGTTTGGGGTGAGGGAGTGATATAAGGCAGAGCACAGAGGATTTTTAAGACATAGAAACTATTCCATATGATACTGTAATGGTGGATACATATCACTGTATATTTGTCAAAACCCATAAAATGTACAACACCAAGAATAAACATTAATGTAAACTATGGACTTTGGGTGATAATGATGTGTCAATGTAGGTTCATAGATTGTAACAAATGTACCACTCTGATGTCGGATTTTGATAGTGGGGGAAGCTGTGCATATGCAGGGGTAAGGGATATATGGGAAATCTATGCACCTTCCTCTCAATTTTGCTGTGAACCTAAAACTGCTCTAAAAAACAGCCTAATTTTTTTTAAAAGGACACTAAAAATGGGCAAAGCCTATGAATAGACAATTCTCAGAACTACAAATGTTTATTGAGCATTGGTAATCAGGGAAATATGGAATAAAACAATAAGATACCACTTATTTACCCATCAAACTGGAAAAAAATTAAAATACTTATGTCCAAATTTGGTAAGGATATAGGGAAATTGGCAATAATATATTGTTGTTAAAAGTGTAAAGTGGTAAAATCTTTTTAAAGGACATTGTGGTAATATGTATCAAAATTGAAAAGAGGCATGCCCTTTGACCTAGCAGTTTCACTTCAAGAGAAATACTCACATATTTCTCCAAGATATATGTGTAATACTGATTGTACCATAAATCTGGACATAACCTAAATTATGATATATGCACAGCTTGGAATATTACATGGCAACTACAAAGAATAGCAAATAACCTAAGTATGTTGTTAAGAGTATAATATGAGTAGTTGATGCCAATTCTATTAAAATAATTATGTATACTTTATGATAGCAAGTGCATAACAGTATCTGGAAGGAAATAGGTAATTATGCTTAACTCTAAGAAGGAGTATGGAGGGACTTCCCTGGTGGTCCAGTGGGTAAGACTCCGTGCTCCCAGTGCAGGGGATCCGGGTTCAATCCCTGGTTGGGGAACTAGATCCTGCATGCATGCCACAACTAAGAGTTCGCATGCCACAACTAAGACCTGGCACAGCCAAAATAAATAAATAAATAAATAAATAATTTTTTAAATAAGAAGGGGTATGGAATGGGGGATATGGTGGTAGAGGGATTTTCACTTTTTACATAGTGATTCAGATATATATATATATATATATATATATATATATATATATATATATATAAAATCTGAATTTTCAGATTCTTTTCCCATATAGGTTATTGCAAAATATTGAGTATGGTTCCCTGTGCTATACAGTAGGTCCTTGTTGGTCATCTATTCTATATATAATAGTGTGTATATGTTAATCCCAAACTCCTAATTTATCACTCCCCCCCTTTCCCCTTTGGTAACCATAATTTTGTTTTCTATGTCTGTGAGTCTGTTTCTGTTTTGTAAATAAGTTCGTTTGTATCTTTTTTTTTAGATTCCACATATAAGCAATCTCATATGTTATTTGTCTTTATTTGTCTCTCTGTCTGGCTTACTTCATTTAGTATGGTAATCTGTAGGTCCATCCATGTTGCTGCAAAGGGTATTATTTCATTCTTTTTTATGGCTGGGTAGTATTCCATTTCATATATGGACAGTATCGTCTTTATCCATTCAGCTGTTGATGGACATTTAGGTTGCTTCCATGTCTTGGCTGTTGTAATAGTGCTGCTATAAACAGTGGGGTGCATGTTTCTTTTTGAATTAGAGTTTTCTCTGGATGTATGCCCAGGAGTGGGATTGCAGGTTCATATGGTAACCCTAGTTTTAGTTTTTTAAGGAACCTCCATCCTGTTCTCCACAGTGGCTGCACCAATTTACATTCCCACCAACAGTGTAGGAGGGTTTCTTTTTCTCCACACCCTCTCCAGCATTTATTACTTGTACACTTTTTGATGATGGCTGTTCTGACTGGAGAGAGGTGGTACCTCATTGTATGATTTTCTATATTGATTTCCTGTTTTCAATTTCATTGATTTCTTTATTTTTAAGAATAAATTCTTTTTAAAAAAATATTTATTTATTTTGGCTGTGTTGGGTCTTAGTTGTGGCATGCGGGATCTTCACTGAGGCATGTTTAGTTGTGGCATGTGAACTCTTAGTGTGGCATGCATGTGGAATCCCCAACCAGGGATCAAATCCAGGCCCTCTGCATTGGGAGTGTGGAGTCTTACCCACTGGACCACCAGGGAAATCCCATTTTCATTGATTTCTGCTCTAATTTTTATTATTTCTTTTCTTCTGCTTACTTATATTTGATTTGCTCTTCTTTTTCTAGTTCCCGAAGGTGGAAGCTTATATTATTAATTTTAGATTTTTTTTTCTAATATGTGCATTCAGTGTTATAACTTTCCCTCTAAGGATTGTTTTTGCTGCATTTCATAAAATTTGATAAGTTGTATTTTCACTTTTATTTAGTTTAAAATATTTTAAAATTTTGTCTTGTGATTTCTCCCTTGACCCAACTGTTTAGAAGTGTGTTGTTTAATCTCCAAGTATTTTGGGATTTTCCAGCTATCTTTCTGTCATTGATTTCTGGATTTTTTTAAAAAATGTTTATTTATTTATTTATTTGGCTGTGCTGGTTCTTAGTTGCAGCATGTGGGATCTTCGCTGCGGCATGCGGGATCTTCCTTGTGGCACGCGGGATCTTTGTTGCGGCATGCAGGCTCTTTAGTTGTGGCATGTATGTGGGATCTAGTTCCCTGACTAGGGATTGAACCTGGGCCCCCTGCATTGGAAGTGCAGAGTCTTACCCACTGGACGACCAGGGAAGTCCCTGATTTTTGGATTAATTCCATTGTGGTCTGAGAAAAGACATTGTATGATTTCTATTCCTTTAAATTTGTCAAGGTGTGTTTTCTGGCCCAGGATGTGGTCTGTCTTGGTGAATGTTTTATGTGAGCTTGAGAAGAATATGTATTCTGCTGTTGTTGGATGAAGTGGGCAGTAGATGTCAAATACAACCAGTTAATCGATAGTGCTGTTGAGTTCAATTATGTTCTTACTGATTTTCTGCCTTTTAGAGTTGGCCACTTCTGATAGAGGGGTGTTGAAGTCTTCAACTGTAATAGTGGATCCATCTATTTCTCTTTGCTGTTCTATCCATTTTTATCTCGTGTATTTTGATGCTCTCTTGTTAGGTATACACATTAAGGATTGATAAGTCTTCTTGGAAAATCGACTCCTTTATAATTGTGTTATACACCTCTTTATCCCTGATAATTTTCCTTACTTTGAAGTCTGCTTTGTCTGAAATTAATACAGCTACTCCTTTTCTTTTTTTATTTTAAAAGTTTTTTATTGAAGTATACTAGACTTGCAATATTATGTTAATTTTCCATGTGCAACATAGTACTCCTGCTTTCTTTTTCTTTTTTAAAGTTATTTTTATTTATTTATTTATTTTTGGCTCACACTGGGTCTTTAGTTGTGGTACGTGGGATCTTCACCACAGCATGTGGGATCTTTAGTTGCGGCATGCGGACTTCTTAGTTGCGGCATGTGGACTCAGTTGCGGCATGTAATTTCTTTAGTTGCAGCATGCCTGGGGGATCTAGTTCCCCAACCAGCGATTGAACCTGAGCCCCCTGCATTGGGAACACAGAGCCTTACCCACTGGACCACCAGGGAAGTCCCCACTCCTGCTTTCTTTTGATTAATATTAGCATGATATATCTTTCTCTGTTCATTTACTTTTGATCTGTATGTTTCTTTATATTTAAAATGGGTTTTGTGTAGACAACATACAGGTTGCATATTGTTTTTTGATCCACTCTTACAATCTCTGTCTTTTAATTGGCATATTTAGACCATTGACTTTAAAATGATGGCTGACATAGTTGGATTGATATCTACCATATTTGTTTCTGTTTTCTATTCATTGCCCTTGTTCTTTGTTCCTGTTTTTGCCTTTCATTCTTTTTCTGCCTTTTATGGTTTTAATTGAGCATTTTACATGAACCCATTTTCTCTCTTTAGCATATCAATTATAATTCTTTTTTACAAATTGAAGGTTTATGGCAATCCTGCATTATCAGATGATGGTTAGCATTTTTTTAGCAATAAATTATTTTTAAATTAAGGTGTGTACATCCTTTTTTTTAGACATAATGTTATTGCACACTTAATAGACTACAGTATAGTATAAACATAACTTTTATATGTCCTAGGAAACCAAAACATTCATGTGACTCACTTTGTTGAGATATTTGTTTTATTGAGGTGGTCTGGAACCAAACCCTCAATATCTCCTAGATATGCCTGTATAGATATATTTATATTTGTACTGCTTGGTGTTCTCTGAGCTTCTTGGATCTGTGGCTTGGTATCTGATATTAATTTGGGGAAATTCTCAGTTATTATTGCTTCAAGTATTCTGTTCCTTTCTCTCTTTCTGGTATTCCTCTTACATGTATGTTACACTTCTTGTAGCTGTCCCACATTTCTTGGATATTCTTTTCTGTTTTATTCTCCATCTTTTTTTCTCTTTGCTTTTCAGTTTTGGAAATTTCTATTGAGATATCCTCAAGTTCAGAGATTCTTTCCTCAGTTGTATGCCATCTACTAAATGTGCTCATCAAAGGCATTCTTTATTTCTGTTACAGTGCCTTTGACCTCTAATATTTCTTTTTGATTCTGTCTTAGAATTTCCAGCTCTCTGCTTACATTACATTGTCTGTTCTTGCATGCTGTCTATTTTGTCCATTAGAGTGCTTAGTACTTAGTCATAGTTGTTTTAAATTCCTGTTCTGATATTCCCAACATATCTGCCATATTTGAGTCTGTTTTTGATGTCTCTTCAAACTGCTTTTTTACCCTTTAGAATGCCTTGTAATTTTTTCTTGATAGCTGGACATTATGTACTGGGTAAAAGGAACTTCAGTAAATAGACTTTTAGCAATGTGGTGGTAAGATGTGGGAGGAGAGGAAGCATTCTATAGCCCTTGATTAGGTCTCAATTTTTTTAATGAGCCTATTCTTCTGAACTATGAGCTTCCCAAGTGCTTCTCAGACCACCCCACTCCCCAACCCACCCAGTTACAAGGGGAAAAATGAATAGAGTGGGCTAGATTTGGGTATTCCTCTTTTTCCATATGGAAGACTAGAGTGTATATGAGTTGCATATTTCCCTTTCCCCTGTTCAGTTAGGCTCCGAAAAAACACCAGTTTAGGCTCAAGTGAAATAGTTTTCTCCTGAGGGCAGGCCTTGTTAAAAACGCTCTGAAGTGTGAGGTAAAAATGGTAAAGTAGGAAGACCCTGAGCTCACCTCCTCCCATGGGCACACCAAAATTACAACTATTTATGGAGCAACTGTCAATGAGAATGACCTGAAGACTAGCAGAAAAGATCTTCTGCAACTAAAGATATAAAGAAGGAACCACAATGAGATGTAGGAGGGGCAGAGAGCATAGTCAAGACCCACACCCCCAGGTAGGTGATCCACAAGTAGGAAGATAATCACAATTGCAGAGGTTCTCTCTAAGGAATGAGGGGTCCAAACACCATATCAGGCTCCCCAACCTGGGGAGTCCTGCACCGGGAAGATGAACGCCAGAACATTTGGCTTTGAGGGCCAGTGGGGTTTGATTTTGGGGAAGCCAGGGGACTGTAGGAAACAGAGAATTCTCTCTTAAAGAGCACACAAATCTCTCACATACTCCAAGACCAAGGACAGAAGCAGTAATTTGAAAGAAGGGTCAGACACACTTGCTGATCTTGGAAAGCCTCCTGAAGAGGCAGGAGGGAACGGGAGCTCACTATGGGGATATAGATACTGGTAGCAGCCATTTTTGGGAGCTCATTCTATTGCGAGGACACTGGAGCTGGCAAGCACCATTTTGGAATCCTCCCTCTAAGTTTTTGTTTTTGTTTTTTTTTAATTAATTAATTATATTTATTTTTTGGCTGCGTTGGGTCTTCTGTTGCTGCGTGCAGGCTTTCCCTAATTGCGGTAAGCGGGGGCTACTCTTTATTTCGGTGCACGGGCTTCTCATTGCAGTGGCTTCTCTTGTTGCGGAGCACGGCTCTAGGTATACGGGCTTCAGTAGTCGTGGCATGTGGGCTCAGTAGTTGTGGCTCACGGACTCTAGAGCACAGGCTCAGTAGTTGTGGCGCATGGGCTTAGTTGCTCCGCAGCATGTGGGATCTTCCCGGACCAGGGCTCGAACCGTGTCCCCTGCATTGGTGGGTGGATTCTTAACTACTGTGCCACCAGGGGAGTCCCCTCCCTCTAGCTTATTAATGCAGGGATCTGGCCCCACCCATCAGCCTGTTGGCTCTAGTCCTGGGAAATGGGACAATCAGCTAGCTGGGTGGGGACACAGTCCCACCCACAAGCAGGCAGGCTGCCCTAGACCACCTTGAGCCTGCAACCATCCCAGGACCCAGCCACACCTACCAGAGGACCCAGGACATGGTCCCACCCACCAGTGGGCTGGCACTAGCCCTGGGACCCCTGGGACTTTGCAGCCAGCTCTTGGGACCTGGCCCTGCCCACCAGCGGGCTGACACTAGCTCTGAGACCCAACCTCACCCACCAGTGGGTGAGCACCAGCCCTGGGACCTCCTGGGCCCTGGCCCCACCCACCAGCAGGTCCATACCAACTTCAGGACCCCCCAAGGCCCCTGAAGTCAGAGATCCTGGGACCTGGGCCCACCCACCAGTGGTCCGGCCCTGGCCTCGGGACCCCCTGGGCCTCTACAGCCAGCCACCTTGTGACCTGGCCCTGCCACCAGTGGGCCAGCACCAGGACTGGGACTCCCCAGGCAATACAGCTAGCTGGGCTAGGACCGAGCCCTGCCCATCAGCAGCTGGAAACCTCTGCACTAGGCAAAACCTGACAATCAACTGGGCCAGGATCCAGCCATGCCTATAAGCACACTTATAGTAGTCAGTCCATCACAACAGAAGGGCCCACTCAGCTCATATAGGGGACACCCCAAGAGCATATTGCTCTGCAGACCAGAAGGGAGTGGCACAATACATTTAAAGGGATGAAAGGGAAAAACCTACAACCAAGAATATTCTACCTGGCAAGGCTATTATTCAGATTTGAAGGAGTGATCAAGTTTTACAGATAAGCAAAGGTTAAAAGAATTCAGCACCTAAATATAAGACTGGAAACTGTAAAGCTCTTAGAAGAAAGCATAGGCAGAACGCTCTTTGACATAAAATGTAGCAGTATTATTTTGGATCTGTCTGCTAATGCAAAGGAAACAAAAACACCAAATGGGACCCAATTAAACTAAAAAGCTTTTGCACAGCAAAGGAAACCATTGACAAAACTAAAAGACAACCTATGGAATGGGAGAAAATATTTACAAACGATATGACTAATAAGGGGTTAATACCCAATATATATAAACAGCTCATACAACTCAAAATAAAAAAAAAAAACCTGATTTTAAAAATGGGCAGAAGACCTGAAGAGACATTTTCCCAAAGGAGACATACAGATGCCCAACAGGCTTATGAAAAGATGCTCAACATCATTAATCATCAGACAAATGCAAATCAAACCACAATGAGATACCACCTCACACCCACCAGCATGGCTGTCATCAAAAAGACCACAAATAACAAATGTTGGTGAGGATGTGGCGAAAAGAGAACCCTTGTACACTGTCGTTGGGAATGTAAATTGGTCAGCCACTATGGAAAACAGTATGGAGTTTTCTCAAAAAAACTAAAACTAGAACTACCATACAATCTAACAATTCCATTCCTAGGTATTTATCCAAAAAAGACAAAAACACTAATTTGAAAAAACATGTGCATCCTTATATTCATTGCAGCATTATTTACAATAGTCAAATACTGTATGATATCACTTATATATGGAATCTAAAATCAAAACTAATGAACAAACATAAGAAAACAGAAACAGAGTCATAGGTACAGAGAGCAAATGGGTGGCTGCCTGAGGGGAGAGGAGTGGGGGAATGAGAGAAATACGTGAGGGAGATTAAGAGGTACTAACTTTCAGTTACAAAATAAACAAGTGTGGGTATGGAATGTACGGTGTTGGGAACACAGTCAATAATTATGCAATATTTTGTATGGTGACATGGTAACTAGACTTATTGTGATGATCAGTTTCTAATGTACAGAAACATCTCATCACTACATTGTGCACCAGGAACTAATAGAGTGTTGTAGGTCAATTATACTTCAAAAACAAATAGACAAACAAACAAACAAGCAAACTCATAGAAAAAGAGATCAGACTTGTGGTTACCAGAGGTATATGGTGGAGGGAATTGGATGAAGGTGGTCAAAAGGTACAAGCTTCCTGTTATAAGATAGATAGTAGGGATGTAATCTACAACAGAATAAACTAACACTGCTGTGTGTTACATATGAAAGTTGTTAAGAGTGTAAATAATAAGAGTTCTCATCACCAGGAAAAAATTTTTTTTCTCTATTTCTTTAATTTTGTGTCTATATGAGATGACGGATGCTCATTAACCTTATTGTGGTAATCATTTCATGATGTATGTAAGTCAGATCATTATGCTGTACACCTTAAACTTATATGGTGCTGTATGTCAATTATATCTCAATAAAACTGGAAGAAAAAAACAACAAAACCCAAAACCAAAAAGCAGACAAAACCCCAGAATGGTCTGGGGTATTTCAAAACAGTTAACCTTTTCCTCCCCCTACTGGAAGCATGAGAAGATTTTTCTCCGATAATCACTGTAAGAATCTGGTGGAGCTCCTAAAAATAAAACTCACAAAAGTGTGAGAGGGTCCCTCTGACTGGGTCCCCCCAGAGTCTTTAATTCCCATACTTGTTTCAGGACTCCGTTTCCACCTGGTTTTCTCTCTTTTTTTTAACCTGTTTTTTTTTCATTCAACATAATTATTTTGAGATTCATTCATATTGTTGCATGTGTTGATCGTTCATTCTTTTTATGGCTGAGTGGTATTGTATGGATATACCACAGTTTATTCATCCATTCACTTGTTGGTAGATATTAGGGTAATTTCTAGTTTTTTGCTATTACACATTGAACATTATTTTACAACTTTGGCATAGACGTGTACTTATATTTCTTTGGGATAAATACCTAGAAGTAGAATGGCTGAATCATATGGTAGGTAAGTGTATATTTAATTCTTAAGGAAACTACCAAACTATTTTTCAAATCGGTTGTACCATTTATACTCCTATGAGCAGTTCCTGTTGCTCCACTTCCTCATCAACACTTAATATGGAAGGTCATTTTAATTTTACCCCTCTAAAAGGTGTGTAGTGATATCTCATTGTGGTTTTAATTTACATTTTCCTAATGACTAACAATGTTGAGTATCTTTCCAATTACTTATTTGCCTCTTGTATGTCTTCTTTTTTGAAGTATCTTGTAGAACATTTTCCCCATTTTTATTGGGTTGTTTTCTTACTATAGAGTTTTGAGAGTTCATTGTATATTTAGGATGTCAGTCCTTTATTAGATATGTGATTTGAAAATATATTTTTCTAGTCAATGACTTGTCTTTCCATTCTCTTAATAGTGTCTTTCAAAGAGCAGAAGTTTTTAATTTTGATAATGTTCCAACTTATCAATTTGTTCTTTATGGATGGTACTTTTGGCATCATATTAAGAAATCTTTGCCTAGCCTGAGGTCACAAAGATATTATCCTGTTTTTTCTACAGATTTTATAGTTGTAGGTTTTACATTTAGATGTACAATATATCTTGAGATAATTTTTATATATGGTATGAGGTATGGATCAAATTTTAGTTTTTGCATGTGGATGGATATCCAATTGCTCCAGAACCATTTGTTGAAAAGACTATACTTTCTTTATTGAACTGCTTTTGCACCTTTGTCAGAATCACCTGATTACATATTCAAGGGTCTATTTCTAGAGTTTCTATTCTGTCCCATTGATCTGCTTATTTTTATGCCAATACTACTCTGTCTTAATTAATGTAGTTTTATAAGAAATCTTAAAGTCAGGTAGTGACATTTTCCAGTTTTGCTCTTACCATTCAAAGTTGTTTTGACTATGTTACTTTCTTTGTATTTCTGTAAAAATTTTAGAATTATCACTTTTTACAAAAAAGCCTGTTGAGATTTTGATTGGGATTGCATTAAATCTATTGATCAATTTGGGGAGAACTGGCATCTTAGCAACATTGTCTTCTGATTCCTGAAAACAATATGTCTCTCCATTTATTTAGGCCTTTTTCAACTTCTCTCAGCAATGT
Source organism: Tursiops truncatus (assembly GCF_011762595.2). Taxonomy (NCBI): domain Eukaryota; kingdom Metazoa; phylum Chordata; class Mammalia; order Artiodactyla; family Delphinidae; genus Tursiops; species Tursiops truncatus. The sequence goes on from NC_047034.1 coordinate 85,245,694, forward strand.
TTTGTCGTTTTCAATGTATAAGTCTTGTGCATTTTTTGTCAGCTTTATCCTTAAGTATTTCATATTGTTGATGCTATTATAAATGGTACTGTTTATTACTATTTCCATTGCTAGTAAAAAGACAATTGATCTATTCTGCAACCTTGATAAATTCACTTATTAGTTCTGGTAGTGTTTTTAAGAAAAATAGACTCCATTAGATTTTCGACAATTATATTTTCTGCAAAGACAGTTTTACTCCTCCCTTTCTAATCTGAATACCTTTATTTCTTTTTCTTGCTTCACTGCACTGGCTAGTACCTCCAATATATTTGAATATAAAAGTGGTAAAAGTGGGTATTAATGCCCTATTCCTAATCTTAGGGGAAAACTGTTTAGTCTTTTATGATTAAATTTGATATAAGCTGTAGGTTTTTTCTTTGATGTCCACTATCAGGTCAAGGAAGTTCCCTTCTATTTCTGGTTTGCTGAGTTTTTATCTGAAATGTATGTTGGATTTTGTCAAATTCTTTTTCTGAATCTATTATTTTCACTAAAGATCTGCATTTATTTTCCTCAAAGCCAAATACTTTGCATTTTACCAGTTGTCTCAGACATTGGATTTGATGGATAATTACAATAGCCACATTTCAAAAATCTGTTTTTTTTTCCCTTGAGAGTAAACTGTATTAAAGTTACTTTCCAGAAAATATATTCAGTAAATATGATAATGTAGTAACAAACTTGGGCTCATAAGCCTTTGAAAATTTTGAGTAATCTTCAATGATATTGATCAGGAAATTCTTTCACTGATGGAATCACTTCTCTCATCTCCAGAACTGTATCACCTGGGAATATTGACATGATCATATAGTTTTTCTTTTTTGAATTGTTAATATGGTGAATTACATTGATTGGTTTTCAAATGTCAAGCCAACCTTGAATTCCTGAGATAAACTCAAGTTGGTCATTATGTATTATCTTTTTATATATTATTGCATTTGACTTGTTAAAATGTTAAGATTTTTTGGCATGTTTGTTCATTAGGGAAGTTGGTTTGTATCTTTCTTTGTCATGTTACTGCTTGGTCTTATAGAGTGAGTTGGGAAGTGATCCAATCTCTTCAGTATTCTGGAGAAGTTTCTGTAGAATTAGTATTTTGTTTCTTTGAATGTTTGTAGGATTCATTAATAAAACCATCTGTGCCTGGAGTTTCTTCTGTGGGAAAGTTTTAAACAAAGAAGTCAGTTTCTTTAATATGTGTGGGGCTATTCAGATTACCTATTTCTTCTTGAGTGAGCTTTGCTAATTTGTGTCTTTCAAGGAATTTGTTCATTTCATATGTTATTAAATTTATTGATATAAAATTATTTACAATATTCCCTTTAATAACTGTGCAATCTGTAGTGATGGCACCTCTCCTTCCTGATATTGGCCATTTGTGTCTTTTCTACTTTATTCCTAGTTATTCTGGTTAGAGTTTTGCCAATTTTATTGATCTTAAAGAACCAGCTTCTGGTTTCATTGATTTTTCCCTATTGTTTTTGTTTTCCATTTCATTGGTTTCTGTTCTGATCTTTGTAATTCCTTTTCCTCTGCTTACTTATTTCTACTTTCTTAATTGACTTTAATGCTTTTTTTCTTTTTTAATGTAGACTTTTAATGTTATAAATTTCCCTATAAGTGCTGCTTTATCTGCATCCCACAAATATTGATACGTTGTGTTTTAATTTTCATTCATATACAAATATTTTCTAATTTCCTCTCTGATTTCTTTATTGACCCATGGACTATTTAGAACTGTGTTATTTTCCAAATATTTGGGGATTCCCTAGAGACCTTTCTGTTATTAATTTCTAATTTAATTCCATTGTAGTCAGAGAACATGCTTTCTATGACATAAATCCTTTTAAACTTACTGAGACATTTTATTTTTTTAAATTATTTTTAAAATTTTATTTATTTAATTTATTTATTTTTGGCTGTGTTGGGTCTTCATTGCTGCACACGGGCTTTCTCTAGTTGTGGTGAGTGGGGGCTACTCTTCTTTGTGGGGCTTCTCATTGTGGTGGCTTCTCTTGCTGTGGAGCACAGGCTCTAGGCATGTGGGCTTCAGTAGTTGTGGCACGTGGGCTCAGTAGTTGTGGCTCGTGGGCTCCAGAGCACAGGCTCAGTTGTTGTGGCGCACAGGCTTAGCTGCTCTGCGGCATGTGGGATCTTCCCAGACCAGGGCTCGAACCCATGTCCCCTGCATTGGCAGGTGGATTCTTTTTTTTTGCGGTACGCAGGCCTCTCACTGCTGTGGCCTCTCCTATTGTGGAGCACAGGCTCCGGATGCGCAGGCTCAGCGGCCATGGCTCACAGGCCTAGCCGCTCTGTGGCATGTGGGATCTTCCCAGACCGGGGCATGAACCCGTGTCCCCTGCATCGGTAGGTGGACTGTCAACCACTGCGCCACAAGGGAAGCCCTACTGAGACATTTTAATGGTCTATCATAGTGAATGTTCTTGTACACTAACAAAAAAATACATGTATTCTGCTCCATTTGGTTGGAGTATTCTATAACAATTTACCCTATTTCTGTCTTTCTATTTAAAGTGGATTTCTTGTAGGCAGCGTATATTTGGGTCTTGCTTTTTTTACACAATATGACAATCTCTGCCTTTAATTGGGTTGTTCCGACCATTTACATTTTAGGTGGTTATTGAGATTGTTGGTTTTCAATCAACAATCTTACTATTCTTCTATCATTTGTTCTTTGCTCTCCTTTCCCCTTTTTCTTTGTTTTGGATTATTTTTTGATTCCATTTTTTCTCACTGATAACAATTTATTATAATCCATTGGCAGCACACAGATATTAATGAAACCAGAACTATGTCTACAAAGAAGTGGGCAATGATATGTAGCCATTCTATGGGGAACTGTGTGTACTTAATCATCATCACATTTTATTAATTTCTTGATCCCTTGCTTGTGCTGCTCAGTATCTTTCCACAGGGGCTAAATCTCCTTTATGTGATGAGTGATCTCATCTTCATGGTGTTTCTTCAAGGTTGACAGTTGTTCTCTAGTCTGTGCTTGGAGTCATCCTTCCTCTTCAGCCTGTTCTCTCTTTCCAAAGGCCCCAAGGGTCTCCTGGATGGCATCCGCACCAGGATGGAAATTTTCTGACCCTTTGGGGCTGAGACCGTTGAGAGTTGAAGCTTAGGGCTTGCATAGTTCTGACGTTCCACATGCCAAGCAGCATCTGCGTCCATACCTCCATGACTGACCTTGTTGTCAGTGCAGCCCCTCTCCAGTCATGCTATGACTTCGGTTTTACGTCCTTTGCTTTGTTTTGTTTCTTGGCCGTTGATTTAGGGCTTACAGTATACAACTTTAACTTATCATGTACTTCTTTCATATATTATACTGATTCACGATAGTATAAGAATCTTACTTCCATTTCTTCTCTCTCAGCCTTTGTGCTATTGTTGTCATACATTTTACTTCTACATATTTTATACACCCCACAATTCATTGTTATAAAATTGTAAAGAGATTTAAAGAATAAGGAAAACAATCTTTCAAATTTACCCACATAGTTACCATTTCTAGTGCTCTTCATTTTCCCTTCCTTGTACAGCTAACGGAATTTGTATTTCTATACTGCAGGTTTGCTGGTGATAAGTTCTTTCAGACTGTGCATGTTTGAGAAAAGTCTCTATTTTGCCTTTGTTTTGAAAGGTATTTTCACCAGGTATAGAATTCTAGGTTGACAGTTTTTTCCTCAGTACTCTAAAGCTATCACTCCACTGTCTTCAGGATTGTATTGTTATCAAAGAGAATTCTGCTGTAATTCTTATCCTTGTTCATCTGTATAGAATATGGTCTTTTACCTCTGCTTGTTTTGAAGGTTTTCTCTTTATCACTGGTTTTAAACAATTTGATTATGATATTCCTTGGTGCACTTTCCTTCATGTTTCCTGTGCTTGGGGTTCTTATTTTCATCAAATTTGGAAAAATTTGGCCATTATTTGTTCAAATATTTTCCTTCAGGGACTTCAGTTATATATTGTGACTTGAATTTGTCCCAATGCTCACTGATATTCTGTTCACTGTTAAAAATCTTTATGTTTCATTATGAATGGTTTTTATTGGTATTTTTTCAACTATTCCTTCCATACTGTGTAATCTGCTATTAATACCATCCAATGTTTTTTCCATCTCAGATAGTGTGGTTTTCATTTCTAGAAGTTTGAGCTATGTCTTTGCTTTATCTTTCATGTCTCAAATTAACAAACTGAATCTTTCCTCTATCTCCTTGAACATAAGGAATACAGTTATAATAGCTGTTTTAATATAATTATATACTAATTCTACTACTGTGTCATTTTTCATTAATTTTCAATTGATTGCTTTTTCTCCTAATTATGGACCCAATTTTTCTGCTTCTTTGTGTGCCTGGTAATTTTTGATTAGATGCTAGATATTGTGATTTGAACCTTTTTTTAAATATAATTTTTTTAAAAATTTATTTATTTTTGGCTGTGTTGGGTCTTTGTTGCTGCACGCAGGCTTTCTCTAGCTGTGGCGAGTGGGGGCTGCTCTTCGTTGCGGTGTGTACTCTTCTCATCGCGGTGACTTCTCTTGTTGTGGAGCACAGGCCCTAGGCGTGTGGGCTTCAGTAGTTGTGGCTTGCGGGCTCTAGCGCACAGGCTCAGCGGTTGTGGCACACGGGCTTAGTTGCTCCTCGGCATGTGGGATCTTCCTGGACCAGGGCTCGAACCCGTTTCCCCTGCATTGGCAGGTGATTCTTAACCACTGTGCCACCAGGGAAATCCCTTTTTTTTTTTTTTTGTAGCCATGCTGTGTGGCATGTGGAATCTTAGTTCCCTGACCAGGGATTGAACCCATGCTCCTTGTAGTGGAAGCGTGGAATCTTAACCACTAGACCACCAGGGAATTCCCTGATTTTAGCTTTTTGGGTACAGATATTTTTGTTTTCCTATACAAATTCTTGAGCTTTGTTCTGGGATGCAGTCATTTGCAAATAGTTTGACCCTTTTTTAGTTTTTCTTTTAAACTTTTTTTTAAGGTGGGAGTAGAGCAGCACTTAGGCTAATTTTGGCCCACTATAGAGACAAAGCCTTCTGAGTGAATACTCTATCCCATGTTCCAGGAATTATGAGATTTGTCATTCTGGTTAGTGAGAATGAAAACTACGCACAGTCCCAGGAGAGCTCTGAGTATTGTTCCCTCTAATCCTTTCGGGTGGCTCTCATTGGCTTTTGGGCATTTCCTCACATGCATATGTTGATTAGTACTTAGTTGAAGACCCCAGAGGAATCCTTTGAGGATCTCAGGACCTCTCTCTCATTGCATCTCTCTTGTCTACAATACTCTTATCTTCCAACTCTCAGCTTTATCTCCTGTACTTAGGGAGATTGCCAGGCCTACCTTGATTCCCCTTTCACTGCTGGGTCAATCATAGGACTCACTTCATTTGTTTTCCATCTCTATCCTTTGTTGCCTGATGTCCAGTCTCTTGAAAATTGTTGTTTAATATATTTTGCTCAGTGTTTAGTTGTTTTAGATGGGAGAACAAATCCAGTCCCTATTATTCCATCTTGGTCAGAAGCAGAATTTTCTAAACTTTTAAAAAACATATCTTTTGACTCCATACTCTAATCTTTGTATTTATGGTGCATTTATACTTGTGTGTACTGCATTATTGAATATTTTCCTGACAAAAGAGAAATTTTGTTTTGACTAGCATTGATGAGAAATTAATTGCCCACTTATAATTTTACACATCTAATAATTGGAAGAATTTTCTAGAGACCAGCTTCTGGCTTCATACATTTAAAACATTGTTTGTCCTCCATTTCCCATTTTACTTTTAGGGCCAGGTTCTATAAGGTATATTTATATCAATACAACCTTTGGTGCTTCTCCTTCACATCATTATGCAAGGTGAGGCAGCGCAATGCTTGATAGGACCACTCCTGGAAGCCATTTCTACACTGGGATGGCTAGTAAAAACTCAACTATACACGAAAGTGACTGCAAACCACATAAATATATTTTACTCAAAAAATAACCCCTTATTCAATTTACCTTTAGCTAAATTCTCAAAATGCTGTGGCCACCACTCCAAGGTCACCCAACACGGGGGAAAGTGTGATGTAGATGCCACCGTGAAAAGAGACAGCAGTCTTAACTGACTACAGTTAAAATACTTACTTTTGCAAATTTTATAAAAACATATGACCATATGAACACACTGCTTGGGCCCTTCATGTTTGGAAGGCGCTGTGCCAATCATGGTCCTTGAAGCTTAACTTCATGGTAAGTCTGCCTCTGCTCATGATGCCTCTTTGGTTCAGGCTCCCAGTGATCCACCAAATAGAGCCCAAATTCTTCTCCTGGGCGGACTGGGCCCTTTCCTGAACCCATTTACTTCTCCAGATCCACACTCCCACCCAGACTTCTCACCATGCTGGTTGGCAACTCGGTGCATTGCATACATTTTTCTCATTACCTGGAATACCCTTAATTGCCTTCTTTTCCTGGGAGCATCTACCCCTCCTTCAAGAGCAGATTGAGTGTCATTTCCTCCGTGAGACCATTCCTGACTCCACTGGGGATTGTGTCACCACAGCTTATTCCTATTTTTATCTTTTTGATTTTTCACTCTTTTCAGAAGCAGAGGAAAGCTTCATTCTTTGATCAAAGAATGGAGAGGTGTGAGCTAGTGCTCCTGAGTACAAGATCTCCCTGAAAGGCCTTCAGCAGGGCTGTTTTATAAGGATCTTGTCAGCGGCAGGAGGATGGAATTCCGGGCAGTCTGGCACAGCTGTGCTGCCCCTGACACTCACTCCAGATCACAGTGCCGGGTGTGTGTCCCTGCACACAGCCTGCCGCCGCCATCTTGAATTGCAGTGTGTGCTGGGCATCTCTGCACACGACCCGCCGAGCTCAAGTGTCGGGCACAGCCATTTTGCTGAAGTGCTGGGGGACAAGGCCTCTGCACTCGGCACCCTATGAGCAAGTGAAACTGGTGTCAGGACTTACTGAAGCTCGGGTCCTTTATGTCTCATGAAGAAGGAATTCGTCGAGAGGTAAGAAGTAGATTTACTAAGGGGACACACACTCCACAGAATGTGGTCCGTCTCCAAAGGCTTGAGAGCGGCCTCCAATTTTTATTATAGTCCGCATAATACCGTGTTTCGCATTGTCTCTCCCACCAGCACTTAAAGCCCCTAAGGCCCTGTAACTTATTTATTTCTCTATCCCAGTGCCTAAGTCAGTGAGTTGTACCTAGTAGGAGCTAATGTATGCATGTTTGAACGAATGAAATCTCTTTGTTTTCCTCCCACAGAGTGCTGGCTCTTGCTCACTTATTTGTCTTATTAAGGTTTTTGTTTGTTTCAGCATAAACAGTAAAGGAGGAGTGAGACATTTTTGAAACATACTTAAATGAACGAATGAATATATAAATAAATGTTGATAGAGTCATCCTGACCCTCGTGTAACAAATAGTTATGGATGATCTACTATTAGGAGCTACATAATACTAGTAGCTATCGCTTTCTGAGTGCTTACTTATGCCCTAACTAGTTTGGAGTCTTAGATTTGCTCAGTTAAGGCTCACAATCCTATGAAGCGGTTTCTGGTATGCCCTGCCCTTCTACTAGTTTGGGCTTCCATCCGTGCCTAAGGCAGGGACTGTGGCTGAGCTCCCGACTAGGCCATCAGGGAGGTGGCAGAGCGCGGATGTGGGGAGGGGACGCGCCCCGCCCGTGGCAGCAGGTCTGAAGCGGGTCCCTTCCAGACCGCTGACCCGTCCTTTTCTAAGGAGGTGGGTGTGCGGCTACACCTCGGTGTAGAGAGAATCTTAGCGACTGAAACACCAGGGGGCGCTAGCAATTCAGCTTTCCGATGAAGGACGGGGCTGCCGTGGCAACCTCTCAGCTTCCTCTCTGGACTCGCAGCCCTGGAGCCGCCCTTTCGCCCGCTGCTTCTTTTCACAAAGGCTGCAGATCTGCAGACTACTCACCCTGTGCTACGTACTTGCCCGGTTTATCTCATTTAATTCTCACAAAACCCTAAGAGGAAGGTTCTCATATCTTCACTACATTGATGCTGAAATGAAGGCTAGCGAGGTTAATTGACTCGCTCAAGGTTACACAGAGGATGGCAGAGTCCTTGTTCTGAACGACTTTTCTTGCTCCTCCTACTTCTGCATCCCCACGTCCTACGTACATAGATTATACACATAACCCTATCAGCGCAAACCAGGATCCTTCTCCCTTCTGTTTATTTAAATCCGATGTCTCTAGACCCACAGATTTCCCTGCTCTACTGAACTTCATAGGCACTTGGGGCCTCATCACCCACTTGGGGCACCTGCTGCCCAGCACTGCCCTGAGATGTCACATCTGCAAGGCTTGTTCCCCCATCAGTGTGTAAATTCCAGCCTTTAGCATGAGGCTTCACACAGAGTCAGTGCTTAATAAACATAACCTGAATAAGTGACAGGCAGGCACATAAAATGTGTGTGTGTGTGTGTGTGTGTGTGTGTGTCCTCAGTATAGCTCAGGGTCTGCAGAGAGACAGCAACAACAAAAACCTGTTGAAAATATGTGAATGAGGATTTAATAGTTTAACATTACTATTTTGCTCTACCTCCTTTATGTTTGTATCCAGCTGGGACTGAAAACTCCCAGAAGGTAAGGATGAGGAATGTTCGCATGCGTGTGTGTGTGTGTGTGTGTGTGTGTGTGTGTGTGTGTGTAGGGGGGGTACTGGGGGAAACCGAGGAGACTGGGGCAGAGCTTTCCCATGGTGAGAATAAGGCTCACATAGAGTATGTGTGTGTGTGTGTGTGTGTGAGAGAGAGAGAGAGATGCCAAGATCTGAGTTAGAGCAGAAGGAAAATGAGCCCTGAATAGGAGCCTTGTGTGTGGCCCTGTGGTGCTGACTCACCAAGACTCAGGAGAGGAAAATACACTAGGGATGAAGAAGGGGCCTGTATGTTGTGGCCACCACCGTACCACCCTGAGGACACCCTGTCTGCTCTGAGGCCCAAATGGTCTTGAAAGGCTTTGATTTGGGTTAGGTGGGCTAGGAGTGGGGAGTGGGCACTACAGAGAACGGAGATGGGTAAGTCTTTTGAGAATGCAAAAGACCCTTCCTGGGAGAGCTATGGGTTTGAGTTCAGGTGGGAAAGGAGAAGCACGACGAGGAGGTGTCTCTCCCCATGTATTCAGTCGCCCTCTCCTCCACAGGCAGGTGTGGCAGGTCAGATTCACAAGCGGGGAGGGATAGATGCTCATGGCTTCAGTGGCTTCTTGTCCACGCCTGAGGAACAAGCCATGCCTTATGAGTAAGTGCTTCCCAGAGCTGATGCTACCGATGGAGGCATGGCCTGGGAGTAGAAGCTCCACAGTCCTCCCCACTCCCAGCCTCACCTCAGCCGTCAAACTGGTTAAGAAACAGGAGGACAGGATTTTTGCGGCAACCAGGATGGCAAGCAGCCCTAGGCCAAAAGGCAGAGGACAAAGCCCAGGTGAACAGGATCAAAGGTTAGACATTGTAGAGCAACAGGTGAGAGGAGGAAGGAGTGCCCGAGGGAGCAGCTAGGGCTGGGCTAGGGATTCTGATCCCAAGTCTGCTAGGGAAGGAGTGGGTAGCTGAAGCGGAAGGAGGGAGCCAGACTGACTTTTCAACCCAGGCCTCGTTCTCCTCATCTGTAGGACGAGGGAGCTACCATCAAGGGTCTCTAAGCTTCCTTCTCGCTCTAACACTTGATGACTCCATGTGTGTAGGTGATCATCCCCCTTTCTCCCTACCAAAGCCCCCACTCCTTCAGTGTCCTGTTCCTAGCTCAAAGTCTCAGAAGAAAGCTAGTGAGTCAGTGGATTCATACTTAGGTGTATGACTGACCATAAGCTAATATTCTGAACTCCCCAAATGTATTACATAGTTTTGACTATAGTATGGCCACTGGAAGGAGAGTGGACTTGAAGGCCAAATGGATGAAGGTTTGAATCCCAGCTGTGCCGCTGAATCTCAGCCCTGCTCCGCTGTAGGACCTTGAACAATGTACTGTGCCTCAGTAGGTATTCGTTACTTTATGGGTCAAGCAGGAATAACCTGCCTCTTTTAGTAGTTGAGTTGATTAAATGAAGTAACGTATGTAATATACCTGATTGAGAGCTTGGCACCAAATAAAATACTCGGAAAATGTGTCCACCCACCTTTAGAGGACTTAACCATGGCTAGAAAGAACAGAGTCTGAGAGATTAAGGTGCAAGAGGCTTACCAGAGAGAACCCTTGGGATCCACAGCAAGAGAAGGGAGGGGAGGAAAATGGAGGGGCAGGAAAGCCGAGCTGCAACACAGTCTCAGTAGAGGGTTCAGCCAACCTTACAGGGGGTTTTGAAGCTGAGATGTCCCTTCAGAGCTCCCTTGATTTGGGACAAGGAGGCCAGGTCTTTATATTCCATATCAATCAATCTTTAGATATGAACTGCCCATGGATGGAGATGTGACCTTGGTCAAATTGCTTTGTTTCAGTTAAGGCAATTCCTGTAAGGGGCTTATAGCCAAGGGCTGTTTCCTGTCAGCATTTTCTGCAGCTAGGAAAATAAATCTTTCATTCCTGAAGGGAGACCTGAGTGTCTGCCATGTTGAATTAGTGAGTAGGACTCTTGTCAGGGATAAGGCCTGTTGCTACCCTTCCCAGTAATTTCTCCAAGCCAACCATTTCACAGTGGTGTGCAGAGCCACGAGCCCTTCCCTGTGCCCCTCCAGTCTAACAGCAGCACAAGTAGTCACACCACTGGGAGAAAAGGGGAAGCTGCTTCTACATCCCTCCAAGCGAATCACTTGTAGGTGTTCCAGAAGTACCCACTGGATTCTTTTCGAAGCTCGTCTTTTCTCTTTTGCTTATAGAGATTTAGAGGGTAGGAGGGGGACATTTATGTGTAACGCAGCAAGGTCCTTTCTCAACTTGCCTTTTGCCCGTTCCTAGGTCTTCCCTACAAGTTATTTGAGAATGTTTTGCAGAGTGCTGTGGCCTGAGAGCTCCTTCTTATACCAGCCCGAGCCCTTGCAGAGAGCACACCACATTGCTGTCTGTCTCCCTGAAACAGGACTCAGCTCTTTTTTTTTTTCGTGGTATGCGGGCCTCTCACTGTTGTGGCCTCCCTCTCCCGTTGCGGAGCACAGGCTCCAGACGCGCAGGCTCAGGGGCCATGGCTCACGGGCCCAGCCGCTCCGCAGCATGTGGGATCCTCCCGGACTGGGGCACGAACCCGTGTCCCCTGCATCGGCAGGCAGACTCTCAACCACTGCGCCACCAGGGAAGCCCAGGACTCAGCTCTTGGGGCCCTCTTGTGCCTCTCTCTCTGACCTCATCCTAAGACAAAGACAAGCCAACTGAAACATAATGCAAACACAGGGAGATAGTGCAGAACTCCAGGTAAGTAATGCTTTGGTGAGAGGAGTAAAGATACTTGCTTCTTTTCTAGTTAACTTTTTCCTGCCCACAAAGATCTGTTTTTGCTAGGACCACCTTTAACGACCCTAAATGGCATTTAAACCCCACTTGCATTATTCAGTTGTCTCTGGTAACTTTCTGTGTTGTTGTGCACCCCCCAACCAGAGCGTGAGTACCTTGAGGTTTTCTACGGTAGCCACTTTGGTTTCTGTCTCATCTTAAATATCTAAGAAACATGAGTTGCTTGAGGGGAATTAAGATGTTCTGTTTTTGTTCCATTTACTTGACCTGATAAAGGTCTCTAGGTTAGGGTGGTGGTGGAGTAGCATGATATCCTGCAAGGTTTAAACCTGCCTCATGCTAAGAAGCAGCCCAGGCACTTACCTTGAGCTCCACCTTGGTCTACTCATCAGAATCTCTAGGGGAAAGGGCCTGGAACTGGCGTCATGAGTGACTCTGGACATTCTCATTTGGGAAGCAGGTAGTGGAAAGAGCAAAGTACTGGGTTTTCAATTCAGGCCCTGTCACTTACTAAGGTCTCTACTACAAATCTGGTCTTCAACTACCTCACGTGCACACTGGGGATGATATAACACCTCACAGCACCCTTGTGCAAATTAGTAAGGGAATATATGTGTGGAATCATTAACATGGTGCTTGGAATCCAAGTAGGCACTCTTGACTCCATTGACATTCTAGCAAAACAGATTCTAGAGCTCAAGACATCTCCTTAGGTTAGAGGCAAGTAAGTCCTTGTGAAAGAACAGGTATGGGCTATGAGGCACTATTTCTCGAAATGTGATCCTCAGACCACCTGCATCACCTGGCCCCTAGGCCCAATCCCCAGGAATCCTTATTTTTAGCAGGATTCCCTTAAGCACAATAAAGTTTAAGAATCACTACCCCAGTCTCCTTTCTCCTCCTTTACTTGCACCAATGAACTGGCCATTGATATGTGAGCAGATGGGTGGACAGGCTCTCAAGTTTTCTCAACTAGTTTTATATCAATTAAATTAAAATTACTCCTGTGGAACAAACAATGCTCATTGCCTACCTCTGATGCATTATGAAAACACAAACTATTTTGAAGCAGCATTTCTCAAAAGACATTTGAAGTTCTGTTTCAAGGGCTAAGCATCAGAAGCGCTCTTTATAAATCACACACACACACACACACACACACAAATCGACAAGGCAGCATTGCTGAAGTGAGGCTGTTATGAAAAAATGGATATACCCTGTGTTTGTTGAAATGATCATTAATTGGCTTAAATGCTGGGAACTTAGATATGTAAACATCCACACTGTTTGAACATCTTTTGTACATCAAAGGATTTTCAAGTGCTTTTGTCTGGCTACACTAGCATTTGCTAACAGTGTAGCAGCAACAGCACTGGACTAGGAGACAAGAGATGCATTAGTCATTTGTAAAATGAGAGGGCTGGACAAGATCAGGCGTTCTTAGAGCACATGATTCATGAATGGCGTCAGGGTCTCTGGACACCGTGAAGCCATCAACCAAATTTTGCACATAAGCATATACATTTTTCTGGGGACAGAGTCTAGCTGTTTTTAGATTCTCAAAAGGTCCAGAATCCCCAGATGGTTTAAAAATTACAGACTGGATTATTGTGAAGACTTCTCCCAGCTCTAAGATTCTAAGGAAAACCGATGTCCCAGCTCCTTTTGGGGTCTAACCTGGATGGGTCACTGACTTCGTTTGTTTTTTTAAAGCCAGGAGTGAGTGCTCCCTCTTCACCAATCTGCTCCTTCCCCAACAAAATCGGCCCTGTTGTGCAACATTCTTCATTTCGTACAAACAAGACTATTTTTTGCCCAGACGGTAGGATTTAACTTGTTTTAATGAAGCCTCTGCTATAGAAACAGGCGAAGACTTCTGCACGGTACATTTGGCTTTACACACGTTCAGGACTAGTTAATGCTTGTGCTATGCATTGCACAGCATTATAATCTGTTGACCAGTAACATAGCTTTTGCAACACGGGTTAAGACCAAAATTGTGAATCACAGAACTTTTACTTAGCACACACACAATCTACAGCAAACTTAAATACTAATCTATAATACCTAACTGGATTATTGGATCCATTGCAGTATTGTGCTTATTTATCTCAGAAGATAGGCAACTAGCAAAAATACACATTTCTTTTGCATTTCCCCACCCCCATATTACACTGTAAAAGAAATACATTATTCAGTGCACTTCCTAAGAAATAAACTTCCTTATAGTATCTCTCTCTATATATATCTATGCCAAAACAAAAGAAGAGCACAATGCAATTTGTAAGATTACCATTTAAAGCAAGAGGTAATAACACTCTGGGATTATAGCCCCCTCTTCTGCTTAGAAAGTTCAGCTATTTTATCATCCAGTTCATGTGACTATGCACGGGAATAAAACTTAATGCATGATTGCTCTGGGAAGTTTAAGATAACCCCTTTGTCATTTGGTAGACACGCTGAGGCATTAATAGTATTTGAACTTTTTGATGTATTGTCTTTAGTCAAACCATAAGCTGTGCAGACACCAATATACTCCATAGTCATTTATCTTGATTTCCATCACTTGCTTTTCCCCCATCAACTCATGTTGGATTAAGAGGAAATAGATTTAAATTATAGCAGGTCAGTGGCTGCTGGATAGATGTTGGCTAGAAAAATGTATGTGAGGACACCAAGGCCTCTTCATCCTTGTGGACACAAAATCATGTACCCACCATGTCTGAGCTGGGTTGCAGACAGTCTTGTTTGGAAGAGAAGAGGAGTCATTATACTCTGCGGAGTTTGTTGGCTGTGCTAGCCAACAGGTTGGAAAGTCTGGAGGCTTCTGTCCTCACAAACTTGCTGTGATGGAAATGACCGAAGTTTCTAGAATGAAAGAGGCTGCAGCTTGGCAGCTTGCAGGCTAAATCCAGCTGCAGAAGTGTTTAACTAGCAGTATTTAAGTATTTCTGGATCAGTTCTTGATATTTAAAAATGAGAATGTTTCTCATGAAAATTTGGATTTCATAAAAATTTTAGGAGCTGGTAACCCGGGTCTAGCATTCTTGCATGGCAACAAGCAGCTGAAACTGAACAGGGGATGCCCTTTGTAACGGGGCTTGGGCACTTCAGTTTGCTACAGCTCCCACTGCTCCCAGCTGTCACACATCACTTGAGTGACCGACCTGTTTCACTCATTTGTATGACCAGTTGAGTTTTGTGACACTGGGTTGGTTTGGCCTTGTCTTCTTTTGATGCTGAAGACCTGATTTCATTTGAAATTTTCCCCTCCTGGTGGACAAGAGTCCTCCTGTGATTGACTGGGTCCCAGCTATAACTAGTTGTTTTGGTAGGTAATCTTAACATGCATTTCTACTCGTCCTTTATCCTATATTGCAAACTCCAAAGATACAATCACACTATTATTTATGTGTTTAAGTGTGTGTATGTTAAACACGTAAAAGGGGTGTTTATCTATACAGATGCATGTATACTTCCATTTAGGCAAAAGTTAATTTGGTTCCACAGATAGACACAGAGTGCTGGCAGCTTGGAGAAAAGTGTAACGGTTTGCTAAAACCTGTATAATTCTGACTTATAATATTACAAAGACAGTGAACTTTAAGTTATTGCTTTTTCATTACAGAATAAAGATCTCATTCTGTTGCAAAACTTTTATACAGAATGAGTAACCATTTCCTATTCAAGTAATAGCAAACGGAATCAGAAGTTCCTTACGCAACAGTAGATGCCTGAAGATATTTTTGAAGGATATGTGATTTCACTGTATTCAAAAACTTATGCAGGAAACTGGGAGCGATGTAATTTTTCAAAAGTACAAGAAAATCAGCACCCCAACTGCTTAATGTTCAGGAGGCTTTCTCAAGGGCTCTATAAAGCTCAGCTTTGTGGCGAGTTCACACCCACCTTTAGGATTCCCATTCTACTTATGCAGCCTTGTTTCTGAACACAAAGCTTGTATTAAAAAACAGTAAAAGACGATTAAAAGCAGTGTTGGTTTTTAACATTCAGAATTCACAGAGGATCTCATTTTTTGCAGTTAAATGATCCATTTTGTGTTCCTGCTGCAGAATCACATTCATATGGCAGAGTCTAATTTCAGGCACTTTTATAACATGTGCATCTGGAATAAAAAGTTTGCATGAGCCACTTCCACATAATTCAAAATGAGTGTTGAGTGATTCTAGTCTCCAGATAGACAGGAAATCACCACCTGGTACTCAATTAGCTTTCTCCATCATAACACGATGGTGACTGCAAAGCTTAGACATCTTTGAGGTGCCCTTCTAGCTTTAGCACAAAGATGTGAATCATAAAAATCCAAACTACTTAGTTTCTACCTAAAAAATACAAAAAGGTGAAATACACTAAATGTATTATACAGATAGTTTCAGCTACTATCAAAATAAATAACATGATCTGACTCAATGGTTTGACTCTCAGCTCTTGGATGAAATCTGATGGAATGTCAAATGTGGAGACTCCCTCCTAGGGACTAGCTACTGGTAGGCAAAAGTATCTCAACGTCCTTGCCATTGGCTACGACAGCATTAGAAGAGCAGCTGCTGGCAAGGTCTTCTGTGGTGGTCAAAGAGGATGCCTGGGGATGAGGTTTGGTCAGTGGAGTGGCAGCAGATGGAGAAGGAGTGAGGCCAGGTTTCTTGGGTGGGATGGGTGGAGGGTTTCCTCTCTCAGCTCTGGGGACGGTAGGGGACTTGATCCCTGGAGACAGGGGGCTCAGAGGACTAGACACTTTGCCTGGAGTAGGTGAATGGCTGGTGTCACCTCTTGGGCTGGCAGTGTTGGCCAGATTTCGATAGTCTGTGCCAAAGGGAGAGCTGTTGGGAGACACGGGCTTGATTGGTCCTTGCTGGCTAGTGAATCTGGAGAGCACCTGGGTGACTGTGTTTCGGGCCAGCTGCTTGGCGGCAGAGTTGTCTATGAGGGTTGGGGATAGATCCCTGGATGGAGGGCTCTGTAGACCACTAGCTTGTTGGTCCTGATCTGCTTGGGACTGAAATTTGTGCCGAGCTGCATGGAACCGCTGGTTGATCCCTACTTGGTAGGATGACTGGTAGCCAGGGCTGCTAGCTGATGACCCCAATAAGCGCTTAGTTAGTACTGGTGAAGAGCAAGGAGAGGATGTGAGAGAGGAAGAGGCAGTGCTGCTGGGAGACAGTGAGCTCCCACTGGAAGGGAGGTGACCAGACGCTGAGACTGGAGTCTCTATTCCCACAGGACACCCACCATTCTCTACTGCTTTCTCTTGGGCCAATCCCACAGGCTTCTCTCGTGGAGGCGCTTGGTTTTCTACACTGCTGCCTGTAATCAGCTCCTTGGTAGTTTGCATTTCTGGGTCAAAATGTCCATTGGTTTTTGCATAAGAGTAAGCAGGAGTGGTGGGACCAGGCAGCCCTGTGGCTGTTACCTTGGCCGTGCTGCTCCCATGGGTTCTTTCTGCCTGAAAACTCTCCGTTTGGCAAAATACGGACACTAGCACAGGTGGCTCAGTTGCTGTGCCTTTAGACAGGGTTACTGGTTTCTTCACTTGCGCGCTGGGGCTACTTTGCTGGTGCAAAGCCTCTAGGTCCTTCACTATCTTCTTCAAACTCTCCATCTCTTCTTTCAGAGTTCTGGTCCGGTTCTCTTCTCGGTTCAGCTTTGCTCTCAGCTGTTCCCTTTCAATGTCAAACTCAGACAACTGCTTCTCCACCTGGGCCTCCGTCTGCAAGCCCCGCTTCCTCTCAGCAGCCAGCTCTTCCTCCAGCTTGCTCACCCGGCTCTTCTCCTTCTCTAGTTTCAGGCTCAGCTCTCCCGCCTTCTGGCCCTCCTCGGCGGCCTTGTTGGTGGCCTTCTTGCACTCGCGCACCAGCATGGAGGAGAGCTGCTTGTGGCGGGAGCGCTCCTCTTCCAGCTGACTGGAGAGCTTCTTCTGCTCCTTTTCAAACTTTTTCACTTGGGACTTTTCAAATTCCAACTACAAAAGAATGCCACCACACATCTTGATTAGAGTAAGGAAACAAAGAGATACTGAAAAACTGTTATCAAGTAGAGTGCATCAAGCTAGCTGTTTTCTGGCACATGGGATTACCATGTATGCCATGTGCTTACATCAAATATTCAAGTATCAGAACACCTAACATAAAAATGTACACACTACGACTTAATCTTTCTCTGATGATTTAGGAGGCACTTCTAGTTCTTATTGTCTCAGGGTTATTAGTGGGAATCTGAATCATCATTGTGTTTTATGTTATGGAAAGTTCAGGGGATCAGAGCCAATCGAAACAGCAGAAAGGCATATCAACCAGATGTTGTGCTGAATGCTGCTGAAAACTTCTAAAGCTTCCGTAATAATTCTCTCTGGTCTTAAAAACAAACAAACATTAAGTAGCTGCATTTGAATCATTCTTCTTATACAAATGCCATCTGCTTTAATCATCATCCCAACCCTATTTAAGGCACAGAGTGAGAGGGAAAGGGTCGAAGGAACCCTTTTAGTCAGTGTTTTTCAAACTCTGAGACTCATTCATGGACGGCAAAACCATTTAGTAAGCCGTGATCAGAAATAAAAGAAAATGAAATAGAAGTGAAAATATCAATGTGTATTATAAGCAGTAAGGGTTATGTATAATTTCATGAGATTTTTGTTTCAGGCGTATGTATATATGTGTATATATACTGGGTTGTGATGTAAAATGTATTTCTTACTAGGAGTCCTAAGTCAAAAAAAGTTGGAGAGTTCAAAGTTAGTGTTCCCCAAAGTGTGTTCTATGGAATGACAGTCCCATAGTGAATGATCTATGTTAAAAGATTTTACGAAAACATAAATTTGCTAAACACAGAATACCCTATCTTGTTCTTGAAGACTCACAGCGTGCTTCTGCATACTAAAGGGTCTAACAAATTGGAGTTAGAAACCTCTTTAACTTTGTTTAATCCAGTAATTCCCAGACTTATTTGACCACAAAGCCCCCTTTTTTTGAGCAACACCAATTTACACCCTGCAGAATAATCTTCAAGAAATGCTACTCTAGGCAAATGCTGCTCTGAGCCCCTCCACCTTAATTACCTGTTGAGTCAGACGCTCTCTCTCCTTCTCCAGCATGTAGGTGACATCATCTCCTTCAGCTGTGTCCTGTGCATGCCTTTGCCTTTCTTCCTCAAGGTCTAGGATTACCTTTAAGGAATTAAAAAAAAAAATCATTTTCAAATATCAAGGAGTCACACTTAGAATACAATTAAATACTAAGTGTCTTTCTAAGCACCCAAGATCATTCCATAGATAAATAAATAAGTAAATCCCAGTCAGGGCCATCAAGGAGCACACTGTCTAGACGGGTGAAAGATACGTAAGCTATGTGCTAGGAAACAATACAGTACATACTTACCCGAGGCAACACGAAGTGGCATGTAAATAGAAGAGAGCAACTCATCAGCTGCAGGGGCTGACAAGGTTTCAGAGAATTAATACAAGTTTGGTGGGACTAGGGGACAGATGTAGGTGATGAAGCAAGGCAGGACCACGGAAAGCTGAAAGCTGAGGCTCTCCCTTGATGTTCCAATCACTGGAGGTACCAGAGAGTGAAGCCTAAAATTAAACATTTCAAATAGGTGACACCCTAACTGTGCCTTGCTTAATCAATGTATGCATTTCGTGTACAGTAGATAAGAGGAGAAAAGACTCTCTTGACTTTATCCTGCATAGGAAAAGGCTCAATTATTGAGATCTTAAGTGGAGATTTTTCACAAGGCTTTTTTCTTTTTTTGCGGTACGCGGGCCTCTCACTGTTGTGGCCTCTCCCGTCGCAGAGCACAGGCTCCGGACGCGCAGGCTCAGCGGCCATGGCTCACGGGCCCAGCCGCTCCGCGGCATGTGGGATCCTCCTGGACCGGGGCACAAACCCGTGTCCCCTGCATCGGCAGGCGGACTCTCAACCACCGCGCCACCAGGGAAGCCCCACAAGGCTTTTAAATTAACCTGCCTACCCCATTCCACTTATCCTTGTGTCAAGGGATTAAGCCCAATTTTAAGAATACAAATTTAAAGGGACATTTCCCCACATAATCCTGCCTACAACTGCGTAATATTCCAATGGCTATGGATTTCTTCGTAGCTTCTGCTCATGCTTCAGAGGTGCCTTGGCCTAGACCTCCCTAGGCCAGAGCACTGTCATCCCAATGGCCATTTCCTATTGTTTCTCCTCACTAACAACTGTTATTAAAGGAGAGAGAAAACTTTCTGGGACTCCTTTTTAAATACAAAAATGAAAACATTTTGGTGTATTTCCTACTGGTTAAAAAAAGAGAAAACTTTGGCAACTTAATAGAAAGAACAGCTTTTGGCTAAAGGTGGTAGATCATCTCCTCTCCCTCCGGAGAGCCGTCTAAAATGATAGAAATGGGATGAAAAGAATAAAACCCCACAAAGTCAAAAAGAGAGACTTTGGCAGACGAGAAATTTTACTGCCATTCTGAAGAAAGCAAGTGTCTGGAGGAGTGGTAACTACTTTGGTACGGGGGAGGAAGCTGCTGTGCGCTGCAGGACCCCAAGGACATATGGAAGCTGCAGGTGGTAGATACTGCACCGGGGAGGTGAGGTGTAGGAGGGAAGACAAGGGCACTGGCTCCAAGTTCGTATTTTCAGAAGAGTTATTCGTCCCTGCAATCTGATTCCTGTACACAGAATGCTCAGCCAGGCATCTACTGCCCGGGAATACACCAGATGTTTATCCTCTAAAGAAACAGAATGTGACAGGCTCCAGATCTAGTAATAACAGATATGACAGAGAATGAGGGTGAGGAAAGGGTATTATGTTTGTTTTGGGAAGATGGCAGGGGTGGAGAGAAGGGAGGTGGACACCGTGTAAGATAATGAAATCCACATCTATAATAAAAGAAAGTAAATATGTGTCTAAAATATGAATAGAAATATGGAAGTTAGCTGCCAAAATAAACAGTTAAAAGAAAAAAGAGGTTGTCTCTAATACTGAGGAGGAGAGAGAATGGGAAGGGGTGGACTAGGGAACCCTATTTTTCGTAATAAGCAGAGTAACCACATAATTGACTGTTCAAACCACTAACATGTCTGAGAGCCAAAGCGGGTATTGTTAACAACTATGCCAAGGCAACAGGCTTAAACTGGAATTCTCTCAGGCAAACTGGGACTATATGCACCCTAATTATAAGCCTCTAGTTTGATGTCTAACAAAGTCAGTGTTCTACTTTGATAAAACACTTAAGATCAGATAGGCAGCTGTTTTAAAATATTTAATAGTATCTTACACTGAAATACAGTGTTAGGGAATTCTGAATTTTTTAACTCTTCCTCTCCCCAATCACCTAGAACCATAAATTATCCCAACACTACACCTTCAATGGGCATGACAGCCAGCCAGCCCTTCAGTACAACTCAGTTACTTCATGTATGAAATAGAAAACAGGCCTGCCTATCAAACAAGGATGTTGTGAAGATTTTCTCATAATATTATGTAAAAGCCCCCAAATTTAGGCAACTACCTCAGTCTCACTGACACCTTTTAAATTGGGGCATAAATGTCTTCAGATTACTTCAGCCTAGTCCAGAGGTTAAACTTTTCTGGGTCTTGGGGAACTCTGAGAATTCAAGTAAGGATATGGGGAAAAAATTCATTTTCTACAAAATGCATAAACTTTTGGCACTCTGTATATTTTCTGGGGGATCATGGAATATCTGAGACCCATTCGTGGTTAAGAACTCCCACTTTGGCCTTTTGTTTGGACTCTGTGAAGGGAAAGAAAAATCATGGGCAAGACCTAAGCCCTTAAGCACTTTGTCAGATGCATTTTAAGCAGATGGCTCGCTAAAGCAGGTAACCATAAAAGTAAACGAAGGTCCATCAAACTGCAGCTGCTAACCCAATTTTTTCAGAATAAAGTGCTTCCTACTAAATGCACTGATGTCCCCCCTTGTTGATATAAATCTAAACCAATAGTTCTTAAAAAGGCAGACTCTAGTCAAGCATTTTCTCCAGGCCAAATCTGAGCCATAAATGATAAGTCGGGGAATGAAATCACAAGCACTAGAAGAATTCCAAGGAGATGAGGTAGAGGAAAGCACAGGTTTGCCTTCCTAACACACACACACACACAGACACACACACACAGACACACACACACACACACACACAGACACACACACACACACACACACACACACACACACACACACACTTTCCTAACAGGGTAGAACAGCTTTAAGGTAAACAACCCTAGGGACTGTTTATGGTTTCATGAGAAGTAAAATGCAGTGAAACTCAAAACTAGAAATAAATGAAATAGTCTATTGGCTTGTATGTTTATAGTCAGGTAAATTCTCTAATTCTTTCTCTCTCTCTCTCCCTCTGATATAGCATTCCCCAAATACCTGTTAATCTTTCTATTTATCACTTAAGTAAGCAAATAGGGAACACTCCGTTCAGCTACAAGGCTTGGTCAAGCCCCAGTTTGTTGCCAAAGTTTGGATGACCAAGAGTTGAAAAAACATACCAAGTGTTTTGGAGTGTCATATCAAGAAGAAATGCCATCTGAAATAATGCGTCTGGCACACTGCCTAAATTTAACATTTGGAATAACCTGCATTTTCTATCTCCTGGCTCTTAGGTAAGCTCAGGGGCTTTTTTACACCTGTGAGACCTCCCAGTTAAGTTACTGTGAGAGCGGGCAGCTGACGGGAAAGTGTCAGGCATTTCAGGAGTCTGCAGGCGCACGTCAGCGGTGAACCCACCTTGCGGTGCCTGCTCTCTGCGGCAGCCAGCTGCGACAGCATGCGCTCCTGCATGTTCTTGCACTGCTTCATCACCACCTTAAGAATCGAGAGCGGATTTGTGCAGACTGGCTGCTTCTCGCCATCGTTCTTCTCCTTCAGTGTTTCAAAGTCTCTCTGGAGTGCCATTAAAGGATCACTGATGTTGTATTTTCCATAGCGTTCTTCAATGAAAGTATCTCTGTGTTGGGCCTGGGAAAGAAAGGAAAATAAGCATTTTGCTTTCAAATACTGCTGAGGAGGGGATCTGCTAGTAGTTAGACATCAAAGGTAGTGGTGTGAGTATGAAGTAACCTTTTGACTACAAATCAGACAGGGTCATCTAAGTATAGAAACAACATCAGAAAAGGGGCATAGCATATTAATGGGAACAAATACTTATGTAAAGCTAAGTACCAGTTAGACATTGATCTAAGTGTTTAGGTTCAGGTTATTTAAATTTTACAACCCTATAAGGTAGTGCTATCATCTCCATTTTGCAGATGAGAAAATTACTACGGAGAGGTCAAGTGACTTGTTTCAGGTTACTCATCTAGCAAGCTGTCAGAATTGGGATTTAAACCCAGGCAGCCTGGCTCTAGAGTCTGTGACCTTAAGCACCACACTTAACTGCCTCAGCTTATGAATGCTTCTATTACCAACAGGTATATCTCATCTTTTCTGTGTTATGGCATTTACATTTCTAAAATACGGTAAGCATAATACCTTTAAGAGTTTATATGTTTAGAGACCTAACCAGCTGGCTATAGATAAGTAAAGGACGCTAAAGATATTTTTACATTATAATCGAGGACTGTTTGTGATTTGTCCACATAGAACTTCGCTCAATTTTTGGCCGGTCAGGAGGGTGGAGGCACTCACCACTAGAGGTGCAGACAAAGTCCTTCTACCTGCTGCCAAATTCCACGCCCCTCTTCTAACCTCTGTTCAGCTGTCTTCCATCCTCCTTTCTGTCCCCTTCAGGGCTTGGTGAGCTTTGGGGATGAAAGGGAACTTGAGCAGGGAATGTGGGCTGATGCTTGGAGTCTGGCCTGCGGCTTTGGGCCTGGGCGCCAAGTCAGGTCGAATGATCAGGAAGGGAGTGAAAGGAGATTCTTAGGCTTCCCTCTTATGTCTTCTAGGAAAGACTTGAAGTACTATTTCATATAAGCATCATATATTACGTGCAGGTGAACAGAGTGAAATTAACAATTACTTTACTAAACAGACATTTAATTGTTTCCTGAGACATTT
Organism: Tursiops truncatus; assembly: GCF_011762595.2. Lineage (NCBI taxonomy): Eukaryota > Metazoa > Chordata > Mammalia > Artiodactyla > Delphinidae > Tursiops > Tursiops truncatus. The sequence goes on from NC_047034.1 coordinate 85,269,223, forward strand.
TACAAAAAAAAAATGAAGTGTTAATAGAGGGTTGTGGAAAGTTTCTCAAAAATCATAGCAAAGTACTATATAATTTAAGCTTTCAAATGAAATCTAGTTATGAAAATTACTATTATTTCTCAAGTTTTAAAAATTATTTCATCAGGAGATACCACCACCCACAAATGGGAACCCATTTGAAAAGAAAAATACACAATTCAGTGACCATGCTTAAAAAACAAAAACCCTCAAGAAAATAAAGCAAACATGGGGTTTCTCTGACATGTTTCAGTGCTGAAAATTTGATGCCTCCTTCCTCATTAAGAGACTGTCCAAGTTCAAGACTCAGGAATTAGCCTTGTGTTACAAATTTGTGTTGGTATCAGTTGGCAGATGTTCAAAGCAGAGTTAGAAGCCCTGGTGGTCTTACTTCTGGCTGGACTACAACTGTCTTAAGTGATGACATTATTGGAGTATTTGGATAACATTTGTATACTAAACATTTGAAGAGTGAAATTCATTTGTTCCTTTAAGTTACTGATAACCATCCTCCTAACCTTATTACAAGTGTGCGTGTGTGTGTGGGTGTGCACATGTGAGCATGTGGATTGAAGGGGGGAGGGATTTGAAAGACAGAATCCTATTTTTTTTTAGGTCCAAATTAAAAGGAAATTTTCAGTAAAATTTCAAAATAATCTTGTCTATTTAGGATAGAGGAAGACAAGACCAATTCCAAAATTGGCTATTCTTATTAGTGTTTTTAAGAATCATGGCAAGAATAGACAAAAAAGCTAAGTTTTAGTTACATATTTAAGAGCATTAATGTCAAAGAACATGGGACTCATCAATGTTTTCTTTTCATTAAGAACATCTGTTTCTTTAAGTTCAGGTATAAAAACATGAGACTGATAACCCAGGATTCACTGAAAGTATCTATTTGTAGCTATTAATGTCCTAAGGCAAATCCTCGTTTAGAAAAACACGGACAAAGGAAGCAAGAAAAAAAAAAAAACTCTTTAAGCAGTTGAAATTCCACTTTTCTGTCACATCTTTTATTCATGATTACTGTTTCTGTATGATCAGCTATGGAAAAGAAACAATTATTGGTACTAAAATTGGTTTAGTAGGGCAAAAAGGAAAAAGTGAACCTGAGTATTTTTATGACCTTTCCTTTTCAGAACACCATGGAGAAAGTGGGATGGGAGAGCAGAGCTGGGAGTACAATTCATGATCTTGATGCTAAGAAGCTGCATCTGCTAAGAAGCTCTCTCTCTCAGGTTTCAGGATATAGTTAACTAATCCTTAAAAATATAACTTTTTAAATAAAACCCACACTGTTATTATCCTGTAGAATTAATAAGCATCACAGAGTTACAAGTAATGGATGAGGAGCTTCTTTGGTGAGGCCTCAGACTTCTCTGAGAATAGTTGTTAAGCTGTCTGTTTTCTCTTGAAGTATTTCACAGTAATTCCATAATCACTTGCATAGTAACTACAAGTTATACAAAATTGGTAGCTTCACACATAAATGAAAAGAATCTGCAGAATAATCTAAAAAAGGCTCCTTGTCACAAAACAATTATTTTAAGTACAATTTAAGTAAAATAAAACAATTATTTTAAGTATAAAATAATAGTTAAGGGACCCGAATATGGGAAAAGTGAATTCTGTATTTATTATACCAAACACTGGATTGGAAAATGGGAGATGGAACATAGTATTTTCCATCCAACTTAATGCTTCAGTCAGGTGAATTGTACGTATTTACACACTTAACAGCACAAATAATAACAACAATAACTAAAAATAGATGTTAAGATTTGACAAATGAAAGAAGAGCTTTAGTGGAGGTGTGCATTGGTTATCTATTCCTGCATAACAAATTACTCCCCAATTTAAATGCTTAGTAAACATTTTTTATCTCATACAGTTTCTGAGGGTCAGGAATCTGGGAGGGGCTGAGGGCTGAGCTGGGTGCTTCTGGCTCAGTGTCTCATGAGGTTGCAGTCAAGCTGCTGGCCAAGGATGCAGCCATCTGAGGGCACGACTAGGGCTGGAGGATCCATTTCCAAGCTTAGTTGTTGGGCTAGGCCTTGGTTCCTTGCATGTACTGGCTTCCAACAGAGCAAGTGATGTGAGAGAGTGAGAGACAGACATACATAGACACATCCAGATGGAAGTTCCACTGTCTTATAACCTAATCTCAGAAGTGACTTACCATCATTTCTGGTGTATTCTAGCAATCACACAGACCAACCCTGGTAAATGTGGGTGGATGAGGGACTACTTAAGGGTGTGAATATCAGGAGGGAGGACCACTGGGGGCCATCGTGGAGGCTGGTTATCAACGTGAATGACTGGACATGCTACCACTACCGTTTATGTTTCAGGTCAAAATTTAGAGGCTAAGTACCTGTACTAAAAACTATCAAGGCTGAGTTTTAATATTTTAATGAAATTCCAGCTATTTTATAAGAACTTTAAAATGATCCGGATTTCACTTTGGGGGAGAGGAGTTCAGGAGTACAGCTAAAATCAATCAATTTCTTGCAATTTCATTATTTTTACTTCAATGACAACATATAATTTAACTGAACAGAAATTCCTACATTGTCAGAAAACATAATGATCTTTATTTCAGACAACAGTAAAGTAACTGGCTGGTTAGACAGATTCAATGATAGAAGATATTACTATAGCAGACAAAACATACTAGTCGTCTATTACTCATTTATTTTTACTGTTATAGGCTGAATGAAACACACCACTACTGAAAGCTTAAAATAAAACCACATAATATCCTTGGATATGCCATGTTTGCTCTCCAAAAATTTCAGCTTTGCTATGATAAACTACAAAAAGAAATATGAACCAATCACCATCTCTCTATAATAAATAATATATTTATTATAATAAATAACATACACGTATATATCATATATACATAAATAATAGTTTAATAATATTATATGTAGATAATAGTATACATAAATACATATATATATATATATATGTATATATATATATATATTTTGACTGCATTGGGTCTTCGTTGCTGTGTGCGGGCTTTCTGTAGTTGCAGCAAGCCAGGGCTACTATTCACTGTGGTGCGCGGCCTTCTCATTGCAGTGGCTTCACTTGTTGCAGAGCACAGGCTCTGGCGCCCGGGCTTCAGTAGTTGTGGTGTGTGGGCTCAGCAGTTGTGGCGCACGGGCTTAGTTGCTCCACAGCATGTAGGATCTTCCCGGACCGGGGATCGAACCTGTGTCCCCTGCATTGGCAGGCGGATTCTTAACCACTGTGCCACCAGGGAAGTCCCGATAATGGTATAAATTATATATATATTTCAATCTTAAAATAGGAAATCAGTCTCTTTATTCTTTGGATGATAATCACCAACATGAAAAGTGGTTCCAAATGTAAAGGTGAAGAATTATGGCCCATTTAAATGGGGGCTTATATTTAAGTACAAGGTTTTATTTTCAAGACTCAGGCTGATACCAGAACTGTATTAGAATATGCAATTTTGCCATTTATTGCCAATTCTGAAGTGATACTTATAAAAGTAAACAGCAATATAAACATTATGCCTTTAAAAATATCTGAATACTTCTATGTCAGGGATCAGAAAGACAAAAAACGTGATTCCAAAATGGTTTTTATTAATGTTACCAAAAGCATGTTAAAAGGAATCCTTTTTACACACAATTTGAATCTATTAATCTTCAAATCATTTATACTCTGGAGTCCCTAATAAACTATAAGTAGCTGCCTGAACAACTGGAAATAAAGCAACCGTTCTGGATAAAGATGATAATAACATTACAAGTATAACCTTTGTTCTGGAAGTTCCTTTTTACTTGCTGAAAGAAAACCAGATTTTACTGTTTGATAATATTGATAAAAGAGGATTTAGCCTCATTGGAATTCAACTAATTTCTGGAAAATGGCACAAAATTTATCATGGGAGGGCTTCCCTGGTGGCGCAGTGGTTGAGAGTCCGCCTGCCGATGCAGCGGACACAGGTTCGTGCCCCGGTCCGGGAAGATCCCACATGCCGCGGAGCGGCTAGGCCCGTGAGCCATGGCCACTGAGCCTGCGCGTCCGGAGCCTGTGCTCTGCAACGGGAGAGGCCACAACAGGGAGAGGCCCACGTACCGCAAAAAAAAAAAAAAAAAAAAAATAAATATATATATATATATATCATGGGAGCAAAAAGAGAAAATTTTCATCATTTAAAAAATATGTCTAATATATTATTGAAAACCGAGTGCTCCTTCTACTTAACCATAAATGCTGTATTCTCAGATCTGGTCTTTTCTATATGTTTATTTTCTTTAATACGTTTGGGCCCTAGAGTCTAACAGAACTGGGATTATATCCTGTCACTACTATTTTCTGTATTACCTTTAGTAACAACCTTAACTTCTCTGTGCCTCAGATTCCTCATCTGTAGAATGACAGTAACAATCTACCTATAGGTTTGTTATAAAAATTAAATGAGTAATGTAAAATGCTTCCTATAGTACCTGACACAAAGTAAGTACTATAAATATGAATTATTTTTTTCAATAACCAAATTTAGAATATAGATTTTCCTGTTTTAGAGCCAATGACTTAAACTCAACCCCACAGACTTAAGATTCTGTAAAATTGGATCAGGCTAGTAAATCTCCATTAAAAGCAAAACGAAATTCACCAATCCCAGATAACTCAGAAGTAACACATCACTAAAAATGTATCAGGAACCTGGATAACCAATAACATTCTATTTACTTAGCAATCAATCCTGAACTGGCATGTGACATATTATATAATGTGGTCAATTGATATTTATCTCTTGCATTGTTATTAAACACTTCTCACTCTTCTGTCTTTTCTTTCAACCTACTTAGATTGCAAGTGATCTGAAGGAAAAAGCACTTAATACATCTTTCTTCTTCCTACATCCTATATTTTGCCTTAAGCCCAAGACATGTAACATATTTTCCAGCCTCTTTCCTGATGTCTTAGCCTCTCCTTAGTCTCATCATTTTAGTGAGGTCAATATTTTATTTTGCTGTTAGTGAAATCTAGGATTTACTTAGTATACTCACTTAAGGTAATATCGATATATATATTTAGCAAACTGACTTTGAAGCAGATGAGCTTCAAAGATTCCCCTTGTATTTTTAATAAAACGTTCATCACCCTGGTAAAAAAAAAAAAAAAAAAAAGATTCCCCTTGGGGTCAGTCTGCAACCACAGATATTTATAAAAGCAATTATTTACATAAGTTCAGAGGATCACGTTACCATATTATTTGACTACAGTGTAATAAATTCTTTTGAAGACTAAAAATGGTAAGTTTAGTACAAATAGCTACAAGTGTAGTACTTCTAGCTAGTAGACTGCTTATTGATAGAATAAGAATATGGGTAAACAGAACAATGTAGCTGCTTCAACATTCAGATTTGAGAGAGTCCTGAGAAAACTCCTAATGAAACTGAAATAGGTGTGCTGAGTTTTTTTGTCTTTGTTCTATTATTTTAGTCTATGTATGTGATTGAAACAAGTTACATATACATTTTGGACTGGGTCTAAATAAAAAACTTTTTGAGGTGGGGAAGAAAATGTGTAAGGGATTCTATAAGACCTGAACAAATTAATGCTCTGAATATAATAATTTGAAAGTATAATTTTTTTTTTTTTGAGAAAGAGCACGCTTTATTGGGAAGAGAGCATTGCACGCGACCAACATATGAAGAGAGCTGGATGGGCGTCCTACACATCATGCTCAAAAGGTACTCAGGATGCTGTGCTAATGAAGATCAGCTGGAACATGGACTCCTGGAAAACTTCCCCAACCTCACACCTCTGAGGGATCACACACTTCCAACCTTTTCCTGGAAGGCAACTGTGGTCCACTAGAGATAGAGTCCCTCAGGGGTGCCTTGTTGTTTTTTATAAAGAACATTTTCTTTAAACTTTTTGAAGTCTTCATTTGTTACTTTTATCCTACATTCTCTCAAGGCCATCAGACCAGCTTCCATACAGATTGCCTTGATGTTGGCATCAGAGAGGTCATCTTTAGCCATGATCAAGTCATCCAGGGTTAGTGTCATCCTGCTCGTGTGGATGTGAAAGATGCGCTTCTTCGTCTTTTCATCCGGCAAGGGGAACTCTATCTTCCAGTCAATGTGGGCTGGTCTGTAAGTGCTGGGTCCAAAGTCTCTATTTGGTTTGTGGCCATGATAACTTTCATGTCTCCCCTTGAATCAAACCCATCCAACTGGTTCAACAGCTCCAACATTGTTCGCTGAATTTCTCTCTCACCACCAGAATTTGAATCATACCTTTCTGACCCAATAGCATCAATTTCATCAATAAACACAATGGATGGTGCATGTTCTTCAGCAACTCAAAGCAGTTCCCGAACAAGATTGGGCCCATTGCCTAGATAACTTCTAAATAAGTTCAGAGCCAACCACTCTCAAGAAAGTGGCCGAGTTTTGGTTTGCTACTGCTTTGGCTAGGAAGGTTTTACCTGTGCCGGGTGGACCACACAGAATGACCCCCTTAGGGGGCTTTATACCCATCTTTTCATAATATTTAGGATGAGTGAGTGGAAGTTCCACAGATTCCTTAATTTCCTGGATTTGGTTGTCCAATGCTCCAATATCAGCATAGGTCTCCTGGGGGGCCTTTTCCACCTTCATCACTGTGATCAAGGGATCTATGTCATCCATCAGCACCCCTATCACAGCATGCACCTGTGGCTGAGCAGGACCGAGCAGCCCGGTTCCAGCAGATCCTTGTCTACAAATGAAAGAATGCTGACATAGTGTTCTGAGCCCACAGACGTAGACACTATGGCATGATTGTCATCAATGACCTCTTCCAAGATTCCTACCGACATTGGGGTGCCCCTGAGATCACCCACCTTTGATCTTTCCTCCTCTTGCTTTTCTTCTAAAGGCCTCATTTGTTCCTGATTTCTAATGAATTCTTCCTCCATGAGAAGACAGTCTTCAATTCTCTCTAACTTCAATATTAACCAGCACTGAGTGTGAGATGTCACCAGGGGCAGTATGCTGGCAGCATCTGGTCCCTTTGTTCTCTTCTTCTTTTGCCCCACTCTAGCTGGTATAGGAGATTCATAATTCTTTTTCTTATCCTTGTCATCCTTCTTTCCACCTCCAGGACCATGACCACCACTCTTTCACGCATCTTGCTTCGGCCACTTGAGCCGCTGCTGCCAGAAGTCGAAAGTATAATTTTTAATGCTGCATTAGATCTTAATCTCTTTTATTCAGGGGACCATACATCGCTTAAAATATAATGAGAGGGAGGACTGTCAAGATGGTGGAGGAGTAAGATGTGGAGATCAACTTGCTCCCCACAAATACATCAAAAATACATCTACATGTGGAACAACCCCTATGGAACACCTACTGAACCCTGGCAGAAGACCTCAGACTTCCCAAAAGTCAAGAAACTCCCCATGTACCTGGCTGTGTGGCTGACAAGGTCTTGGTGCTCTGGCCAGGTGTCAGGCCTGAGCCTCTGAGTGGGAGAGCCAAGTTCAGGGCACTGGACCACCAGAGACCTCCTGGCCCCATGTAATATCAATCAGCGAAGGCTCTCCCAGAGATCTCCATCTCAACGCTAAAACCCAGCTCCACTCGACGACCAGTAAGCTCCAGTGCTGGACACCCCATGCCAAACAAATAGCAAGACAGGAACACAACCCCACCCATTAGCAGAGAGGCTGCCTAAAGTCATACTAAGTCCACAGACACCCCAAAGCACACCACCAGATGTAGTCCTGCTCACCAGAAAGAAAAGATCCAGCCTCATCCACCAGAACACAGGCACCAGTCCCCTCCATCAGGAAGCGTACGCAACCCACTGAACCAACCTTACCCACTGGGGGGCAGACACCAAAAACAACGGCAAATATGAACCTGCAGCATGTGAAAAGGAGACCCCCAAAGGTAAGTTAATCAAAATGAGAAGACAGAGAAATATGCAGCAGATGAAGGAGCAAGGTAAAAACCCACCAGACCAAACAAATGAAGAGGAAATAGGCAGTCTACCTGAAAAAGAATTCAGAGTAATGACAGTAAAGATGATCCAAAATCTTGGAAATAGAATGGAGAAAATATAAGAAACGTTTAACAAGAACCTAGAACTAAAGAGCAAACAAAGAATGATGCAAAACACAATAAATGAAATTAAAAATTCTCTAGGAGGAATCAATAGCAGAATAACTGAGGCAGAAGAACGGATAAGTGACCTGGAAGATAAAATAATGGAAAAAACTACCACAGAGCAGAATAAAAAAAAATAATGATAAGAATTAAGGACAATCTCAGAGACCTCTGGGACAATATTAAATGCAAGAACATTTGAATTATAGGGGTCCCAGAAGAAGAAGAGAAAAAGAAAGGGACTGAGAAAATATTTGAAGAGATTATAGTTGAAAACTTCCCTAACATGGGAAAGGAAATAGTCAAGTCCAGGAAGCACAGAGTGTCCCATACAGGATAAATCCAAGGAGAAACACGCCAAGACACACACTATCAAAAAATAAATACAAAGTAAATATATTAAAAGGAGCAAGGGAAAAGCAAGAAATAACATACAAGGGAATCCCCATAAGGTTAACAGCTGATCTTTCAGCAGAAATTCTGCAAGCCAGAAGGGAGTGGCAGGACATATTTAAAGGGATGAAAGGGAAAAAACTACAACCAAGACTACTCTACCCAGCAAGGATCTCAATCAGATTCAACAGAGAAACTAAAACCTTTACAGACAAGCAAAAGCTAAGAGAATTCAGGACCACCAAACCAGCTTTACAACAAATGCTAAAGGAACTTCTCTACGCAGGAAACAGAAGAGAAGTAAAAGACCTACAATAACAAACCCAAAACAAGAAAATGGTAATGGGAACATACATAGCGATAACTACCTTAAATGTAAATGGATTAAATGCTCCAACCAGAAGACGAAGACTGGCTGAATGGATACAAAAACAAGACCCATATATATGCCATCTACAAGAGATCCACTTCAGACCTAGTGACACATACAGACTGAAAGTGAGAAGATGAAAAACATAATCCATGCAATGGAAATCAAAAGAAAGCTGGAGTAGCAATTCTCACATCAGACAAAATAGACTTTAAAATAAAGACTATTACAAGAGACAAAGAAGGACACTACATAATGATCAAGGGATCAATCCAAGAAGAAAATATAACAATTGTAAATAATTATGCACCCAACATAGGAAATACCTCAACACATAAGGCAAATGCTAACAGCCATAAATGGGGAAATTGACAGTAACACAATCATAGCAGGGGACTTTAACACCCCACTTTCACCAATGGACAGATCATCCAAAATGAAAATAAATGAGGAAACACAAGCTTTAAATGATACATTAAACAAGATGGACTTAATTGATATTTATAGGACATTCCATCCAAAACCAACAGAATACACTTTGTTCTCAAGTGCTCATGGAACATTCTACAAGATAGATCGTATCTTGGGTCACAAATCAAGCCTTGGTAAATTTAAGAAAATTGAAATCATATCAAGTATCTTTTCCGACCACTATGTTATGAGACTAGATATCAATTACAGGAAAAAAATCTGTAAAAAATACAAACGCATGGAGGCTAAACAATACACTACTAAATAATCAAGAGACCACTGAAGAAATCAAAGAGGAAATAAAAAAACACCTAGAAATGACAATGAAAACACGACTACCCAAAACCAATGGGATACAGCAAAAGCAGTATTAAGACAGAAGTTTACAGCAATACAATCCTACCTCAAGAAACAAGAAACACTTCAAATCAACAACCTAACCTTACACCTAAAGCAATTAGAGAAAGAAGAAAAAAAAAACTCCAAAGTTAGCAGAAGGAAAGAAATCATAAAGATCAGATCAGAAATAAATGAAAAAGAAATGAAGGAAATGACAGCAAAGATCAATAAAACTAAAGACTGGTTCTTTGAGAAGATAAACAAAATAGATAAACCATTAGCCAGACTCATCTAGAAAAAAAGGGAGAAGATTCAAATCAACAGAAGTAGAAATGAAAAAGGAGAAGTAACAACTGACAGAGAAGAAATACAAGGATCATGAGAGATTACTACAAGCAGGTATATGCCAATAAAATGGACAACCTGGAAGAAATGGACAAATACTTAGAAAAGCACAACCTTCCAAGACTGAACCAGGAACAAATAGAAAATATAAACACACCAATCACAAGCACTGAAATTGAAACTGTGATTAAAAATCTTCCAACAAACAAAAGCCCAGGACCAGATGGCTTCACAGGCGAATTCTATCAAAGATTTAGAGAAGAGCTAACACCTATCCTCCTCAAACTCTTCCAAAATATAGCAGAGGGAGGAACACTCCCAAACTCATTCTATGAGGCCACCATCACCCTGATACCAAAACCAGACAAAGATGTCACAAAGAAAGAAAACTACAGGCCAATATCACTGATGAACATAGATGCAAAAATCCTCAACAAAATACTAGCAAACACAATCCAGCAGCACATTAAAAGGATCATACACCATGATCAAGTGGGTTTTATCCCAGGAATGCAAGGATTCTTCAATATACGCAAATCAATCAATGTGATACACCATATTAAAAAATTGAAGGAGAAAAACCATATGATCATCTCAAAGGATGCAGAAAAAGCTTAGACAAAATTCAACCTGCATTTATGATAAAAACTCTCCAGAAAGTAGGCACAGAGGGAACTTAACTCAACATAATAAAGGCCATGTATGACAAACCCACAGCCAACATCATTCTCAATGGTGAGAAACTGAAACCATTTCCACTAAGATCAGGAACAAGACAAGGTTGCCCACTCTCACCACTATTATTCAACATAGTTTTGGAAGTTTTAGCCACGGCAATCAGAGATTAAAAAGAAATATAAGGAATCCAAATTGGAAAGGAAGTAAAACTGTCACTGTTTGCAGATGACATGATACTATACATAGAGAATCCTGAAGATGCTACTAGAAAACTACTAGAGCTAATCAATGAATTTGGTAAAGTAGCAGGATACAAGATTAATGCACAAATATCTCTTGCATTCGTATACACTAATGATGAAAAATCTGAAAGAGAAATTAAGGAAACACTCCCATTTACCACTGCAACAAAAAGAATAAAATACCTAGGAATATACCTACCTAGGTTTGTAGGAGACAAAAGACCTACATCCAGAAAACTGTAAGGCACTGATGAAAGAAATTAAAGATGACACAAACAGATGGAGAGATATACCATGTTCTTGGATTGGAAGATTTAACATTGTGAAAATGACTATACTACCCAAAGCAATCTACAGATTCAGTGCAATCCCTATCAAACCACCAATGGCATTTTTCACAGAACTAGAACCAAAAATTTCACAATTTGTATGGAAACACAAAAGACCCCGAATAGCCAAAGCAATCTTGAGAACGAAAAATGGAGCTGGAGGAATCTGGCTCCTTGATTTCAGACTATACTACAAAGCTACAGTAATCAAGACAGTACGGTATTGGCACAAAAACAGAAATATAGATCAATGGAACAGGATAGAAAGCCCAGAGATAAACCCATGCACATATGGTCACCTTTTCTTTTTCTTTTTTTGGTCACCTTATCTTTGATAAAGGAGGCAAGAATATACAGTGGAGAAAAGACAGCCTCTTCAATAAATGGTGCTGGGAAAACTGGACAGCTATATGTAAAAGAATGAAATTAGAACGCTCCATAACACCATACACAAAAATAAACTCAAAATGGATTAAAGACCTAAATGTAAGGCCAGACACTACAAATCTCTTAGAGGAAAACAAAGGCAGAACACTCTATGACATAAATCACAGCAAGATCCTATTTGACCCACCTCCTAGATAAATGGAAATAAAAACAAAAATAAACAAATGGGACCTAATGAAACTTAAAAGCTTTTGCACAGCAAAGGAAACCACAGCCAAGATGAAAAGACAACCCTCAGAATGGGAGAAAACATTTGCAAATGAAGCAACTGACAAAGGATTAATCTCCAAAATTTACAGCAGCTCTTGCAGCTCAATATCAAAAAAGCAAACAATCCGGGGCTTCCCTGGTGGCGCAGTGGTTGAGAGTCCGCCTGCCGATGCAGGGGACACGGGTTCGTGCCCCGGTCCGGGAGGATCCCACATGCCGCGGAGTGGCTGGGCCCGTGAGCCATGGCCGCTGGGCCTGCACGTCCGGAGCCTGTGCTCCGCAACGGGAGAGGCCGCAGCAGTGAGAGGCCCGCGTGCCGCAAAAAAAAAAAAAAAAAAAAAAAAAAATCCAATCCAATCCACAAATGGGCAGAAGACCAAAACAGATATTTCTCCAAAGAAGATATACAGATTGCCAACAAACACATGAAAGGATGCTCAACATCACTATTCATTAGAGAAATGCAAGTCAAAACTACAATGAGGTATCACTTCACACTAGTCAGAAGGGCCACCATCCAAAAATCTACAAACAATAAATGCTGGAGAGGGTGTGGAGAAAAAGGAACCCTCTTGCACTGTTGGTGGGAATGTAAACTGATACAGCCACTATGGAGAACAGTATGGAGGTTCCTTAAAAAACTAAAAATAGAACTACCATACGACCCAGCAATCCCACTACTGGGCATATACCCTGAGAAAACCATAATTCAAAGAGTCATGTACCACAATGTTCACTGCAGCTCTATTTACAATAGCCAGGACATGGAAGCAACCTAAGTGTCCATCGAAAGATGAATGGATGGAGAAGATGTGGCGCATATATACAATGGAATATTACTCAGCCATAAAGAGAAATGAAACTGAGTTATCTGTAATGAGGTGGATGGACCTAGAGTTTGTCATACAGAGTGAAGTCAGAGAGAGAAAAACAAATACCATATGGTAACACATATATATGGAATCTAAAAAAAAAAGAAAAAGGTTCTGAAGAACCTAGGGGCAGGACAGGAATAAAGACACAGATGTGGACAATGGACTTGAGGACACAGAGAGGGGGAAGGGTATGCTGAGACGAAGTGAGAGAGTAGTACTGACATATATACACTACCAAATGTAAAACAGATAGCTATTGGGAAGCAGCTGCATAGCACAGGGAGATCAGCTAGGTGCTTTGTGACCACCTAGAGGGGTGGGGTAGGGAGGGTGTGAGGGTGATACAAGAGGGAGGGGACATGGGGACATATGTATACATATAGCTGATTCACTTTGTTATACAGCAGCAACTAACACAACAATGTAAAGCAATTATACTCCAGTAAAGATGTTAAAAAAATGACAGTTGTCACCTACTTCATACCATACACAAAAAGAAGGATGGATCACAGACCTAAAAATATATATGAATGGCCGAAAAGTACATGAAAAAGTGATCATTCATTAGTGATCAGGGAGATCACATGAAAAAGTGATCACTCATTAGTGATCAGGGAGATCACATGAAAAAGTGATCACTCATTAGTGATCAGGGAGATGTAAATTAAAACAACAATAAGATAGTACTATACGGCCATTAAAAAGGCTAAAATTTAAGACTGACAACATCAAATGTTATACAGGATAACTAGAATGCTCACATTGCTGGTGGAAGTATAAACGGTAGAACTATTTTGGAAATTAATCTCGAAGTTTCTCATAAAGTTAGAAATGCCTACCTGCTATTCCACTTCTAAGTATTTGTCTAAAAGAAATGAAAACATATGTCCCCAAAGACTTTTACACAATTATCCAGAGTAGCTTTATTCATAATGGCCCCATACTGGAAACAATCAAATATCAATCACTAGAAGAACAGATAAGTAAAATGTGACGAATTCATGAAACGGAATACTATTCAGCAATAAAAAGGGACAAATTACTGATACCTACAATGACACTGATGAAACTGAAAATCATTATATCGAACAAAAAGTGCCAAACATAAAAGAATGTATTCTCTGTGACTCTGTTCTAATGGGCAAAACTAATCTATGGTGAAGAAAATCAGAACAGTGGTTACATCTGGATATAGGGGGGGACAAATGACCAGGGAGGGGCATAAGATAACTTTTTGGTGTGATGAGAATGTTTATGTCTTGATAGGAGTGTAGGTCAAATGGAGTGGCATTTGTCAAAACTTATTGAACTGAACACTTAAGATCTGTGCATTTCACTATATCTAAAATATATCTCTAGTTTAAAAACATAGGGGCTTCCCTGGTGGCGCAGTGGTTGCGAGTCCGCCTGCCGATGCAGGGACACAGGTTCGTGCCCCGGTCCGGGAAGATCCCACATGCCGCGGAGCGGCTGCGCCCGTGGGCCATGGCCACTGAGCCTGCGCGTCCGGAGCCATTGCTCCGCAACGGGAGAGGCCACAACAGTGAGAGGCCCCCGTACCGCAAAAAAAAACACAAAACAAAACATAAATATATATAGTGAGAGTTAAAGGAAAATTGAGTTATATGTAACATATGCTTTATATATTGTGTTTCAGAAAGATGGGAAGTTCAAACCAAAGTAATTTTAATAGTAATAACAACAGGAGAAGCAGCAAGGGAGGTGCTCACACTCGAGTGCTCATTACCTACAGAGCAGTGTGCTCAGTGCTTTATATAGCTCATCTCATCCTAGCAGCATTCCTCTGCAGGTAGACAGCACTGTATCTCCATTTTACAGAAGAAACTGAACATTAACATGTGACTTTCCCAAGGTCAGAAAGCCAGTTAAGAAGTGGAGAAGAACAGTAAATGGTATACAGTAAGTACTGAATATGTTAACTGAATGAGTAATACACATAAACAGATATTCCCCAGGACTTCATAGCAATGAATTTCAATTTAGTGGGTCTCGATCAGTAGCTTAAAAATGAAATAGAACAGAATTGAAAACACTGTAGAGCACTGAATGCTGTGAGTACTATTTCAAGAAAATTTCCTTCTGGCATAAGAATATAGGTGTGTGTATATCTGTGTGTGTATGTGCACATGTTGGTGTGTCCCTTGGGTCACAATGCAAAGTCTATTTTTTACTATGTGTCCCTGCCAAAAACGTTTGAAAAACAGTAGAATAGAATGAAGAACCTAAGAAGAATGACTCCTGAATCTATAATTTTAAACAGTTTAAGCTGTAATAAACATGTGAATTCTAATAGAAGTAATAAGGAATCAGGATTAGTATTTTAAACTAATGAATGTTATAAAAGTCTACAGACCAGGAGAAGTTTGGCCTAACATCAAATATACAAAATGTAAAAAAAAAAAAAAAAAAAAAGTCTGTGTTACCAGGGTTAGACAATCAAAAATAGCACTGCAGAAGCCTGAGAAGATTTTCTGGATGTATGGTTGATTCACAGGGGCACATGCTTTGAATGCTTATATTGAATACTTAATGTGTGCTGGGTACTATATATGCTAAGTGATGTGGGTAATATTAGGGGGATATAGATTTGACTAAACTGCTGCTCTCAAGGAGCTTAAAATTTGCCAGGCAAGTTTAAGGCCTAAGAGCAGAAAAAAAAACAAGCTGCTTCTGTGTATTTAAATGTATTCTAAACAATACCATTAATGTTTAGAGGAACACCAAGTACAATCTGTTTGATCAGAACTTTCTAAGACTCAGCCCTTACACTCAGAAGGAATAGGAAGGAAAAGGCCAACCCTGGAAGTGGGTGGGTTCTGGCAGATAAATGGGACTATTAGCAATTTAATGAATCACAGGAAACACCATGAGGTTGAGGGGGCACAATCCAAAAACTGTCTCTGAAGTGTTACAGAAGGAGACCCAGACCGCACACTGTAACTCTGTGATACTTTAAGTGACTATGAACTTGAAAATCATCTTTATTAGAGATGTGCTCTGGCTCTTTTACTCACTATATATTAACAGACAGTGTAGAAACTAACTTCAGTGTTAAAATAGTAAAAAAGAGCTTACTAAATAAGATGAGAAAGGGTGTCTTCCTCTAGTTAGGGGATTCTGAGGAGGGAGGATCTGAAGCTGTATAATTGTGGGATATAGGTCTTAACTCTAAAAATTTGTTTGAAGCAAGATTCTTAAATTACAAACACAGACTGATACTACAAGGAAGCACGGCAAGAAACAAGCTGCTTAAATGTAAGGCCTTGGGAAAAGGGTTCTTACTTGGCTGAGAAGTAAAAGTGTTCACAATTAAAAGTGTACCAAGTAAACAGGAATAAGAAGCTTGTGGGGCAGAAGAGGGTCAAGGGGAGTATAGAGACAGGAAAGAATGATAAAAGGGGAACAGTGTGGTTTAAGAACCACAACGCAGTGAGAACAAGACATCAGGGCAGGCAAACGGAAGCAAGGACAATGCTAATTATACATCCTAACAAGCTCCATGTCACAAGTCAGAGGATGGGAAGATGGCAATTTCTATTGTCACTGCAGCCTTATGTACAGGGAGGTAGCTAGCTATTCAGTTTCAACCAGCAGTCATACAGGTGGCTTGGGACTCCAGTCAAGGAAGGATCCCTTTTCTTTAGAGAATAGAATGGGGAGAGGGGTAAAAAAGCCAAGACTGTAAAGTAAAAGGTGGGCTGTAAGTGCATTGTAGGTTGTTGAATGATAATTTAAAATGTGAACTGGTAATGTTCATCACTACAGTAAAGCACTGAATATACGGTGAAACTGAGCATGTGAAAGTTGATCACTGCTACTGTTAATTCCAAGTTATTCCAACCCAAGAATGCCTTCATCTTCATGATAAAAGTCCACTGAAGGGGATCAGAATATGCCTGGATCAGAAGAACAGGAGATCTTTGTTTGGAGATATATGAGCCCTCCTTCCTTTTTATTTTAAAAAGGGGTGATACCATTAGGAAACTTTAAATGTCACCAAAGACAAGAATGGGATAACCTAGACCCTTTCCCCATTTTAATCCCATAAGGAACAGGAAAACTGGCTCTATTCTAAACCTCTAAGACTTTGTTTTAGCACTCTTTTCCTTTAATGATTTCTAGGTCTGCTGTGTAGATGACAGTCATTCGTCCCACTGATGAAAGATACTGTCAGGAAGGGAAGGACAAGAGACTGAAAGGAAGATTTTAAAGAGAAAAGAACTCAGAGCTATCAATTTGGAAAGCAGAGAAATGGGGGATAATGAAGATTTTGTGAAAGCCAAAAACAAAAACAAAAACAAAAACACTGGAGAAGCGGGGGATAAAGAAATATATTCTGAAAGATAGAGAAAGGACGTGTAATGTAGACAGATGCCCACAGGGGTCCTTAGCTGAAAAGTGTGGGGAACAATATTTTTTGTAAATATATCTAGATAGATGAAGAAAGATAAGCAACACTGTACTCTTAAAAAGTACTAACTATTTTCTCTGATGCTCTCAAAACTCTACTTACTAACCTCTTAGGGAATGCAGATTTCAATTTGATAGGAAAGGACACTGAGGTAAAATGTCACTTGATTTTTTTGTTTTTTAGTTGAATACAGATACATAGTGAAAAAAGGTACATATCCTAATTATTTGTTATCCATTACTAAAAATATGGAAACAAACACAAAGCAATAATTTCCTGTCTGAAGAACAAATTGTTTTTTCTTAGTACAGGGGTGAGATATAAATAATGTCACTGAGTGGGAATTATCAGCAATAGTAAAATTATGAAACTTATCAACCGAAAAAAAAATGCACAATGTGAGAGCTGTGAGTTAAGTTTTATTTGGGGCAAACTGAGGACTACAGCCTGGGAGACAGTCTCTCAGATAGCTCTGAAGAAATGCTCCGAAGAGGTAAGTGGGAAGGTCATATATACAGTTTGGTGAAGGAGAATATGTGCAATCAAGCACACATTTTGGCAGAAGGCTGCTGCTAGTCACAGAGGAGCAGATGTCTCCGTTACTGATTTCAGTGCTTTTCTAGATATGAAAAGATGCGAGAAATTGGGCTTGTAAAATTTTCTCCTGAAAATATCTACCTGAAGGCCTGTTCTGCCAGTTTCTTGCAGGGCACAGAGTGCCTCATTCCTGAGCTCTGCCCTGAACTCCTTTCAGGGTGTGTTGAAGGTCAGCAACTGCAGTGGCTAGTGACTTCATTCTTGTAGAACCAGATGGCAAGTGACAAGTTTTAGTTGGCAAACTATATTACTATAGTTAAGCCTCTCTTCTCAAACATATGAATTAATAAATGGAAACCTATTTTTTTGGCCTTTGTTCTTGCATTTATTTTATTTTTTTTAAACATCTTTATTGGAGTATAATTGCTTTACAATGTTGTGTTAGTTTCTGCTGTATAACAAACTGAATCAGCTATATGTACACATATATTCCCATATTCCCTCCCTTTTGTGCCTCCCTCCCACCCTCCCTATCCTACCCCTCTAGGTAGTCACAAAGCACCGAGCTGATCTCCCTGTGCTATGCAGCTGCTTCCCATTAGCTATTTTACACTTGGTAGTGTATATATGTCAACACTATTCTCTCACTTTGTCCTAGCTTGCCCTTCCCCCTCCCCATGTCCTCAAGTCCATTCTCTACGTCTGTGTCTTTATTCCTGTCCTACCCCTAGGTTCTTCAGAAACTTTTTTTTTCTTTAGATTCCATATATATGTGTCAGCATACGGTACTTGTTTTTCTCTTTCTGACTTACTTCACTCCGTATGACAGACTCTAGGTCCATCCACCTCACTACAAATAACTCAATTTCATTTCTTTTTATGGCTGAGTAATATTCCATTGTATATATGTGCCACATCTTCTTTATCCATTCATCTGTGGATGGACACTTAGGTTGCTTCCATGTCCTGGCTATTGTAAACAGTGCTGCAATGAACATTGTGGTACATGTCTCTTTTTGAATTATGGTTTTCTCACAGTATAATGGCAACCTATTTTTTGACACTTGAATACATTCAAGTTAAACTTAAAGGGCCTTAACTTACTCTCTCGGATGACAAATATTTCTGAAGAACTTACCACGTTCTAGATATCTGGGATGCAATGCAGCAAGATAAACAAAGTACCTGCCCCTCATGAAGCTTATATTTACTGAAAAAAAGAAATATGAAATATAAAGAAATGAGAGATGAAAATATATAATCTGTGAAGCGTATCAGCACAGTAGACAAATTATTACTAATCTAGTACAAAGAAAAAGATAAAACACGTTAAGTATGATTCAACTGTACAAAAATTTGTTAGGTATGCTTATATGAGAAGTTCTATATATGAAGTTTCAAATCAGTAAGAAGAGACTTCTGAATTAAATAATAACACTATCTCTTACTCATTTCTACCAATGAATTCAGTCTTTTGTTGAACAGACAACATGTTAGGTATTGAATTAAATTAAAAAATTTTTTTGGAACTTATGCGTATCTTAGCATTCATTGGGTGAAGTTGATTTTTGAGGCAGAAAATACTTTTCGTTGTTGTTGTTTTTTTAATAAATTTATTTATTTTTGGCCGCATTGGGTCTTTGTTGCTGCGTGTGGGCTTTCTCTAGTTGCGTCAAGCACGGGCTACTCTTCGTTGTGGTGTGCGGGCTTCTCATTGCGGTGGCTTCTCTTGTTGTGGAGCATGGCTAGGCACATGGGCTTCAGTAGTTGTGGCGCGTGGGCTCAGCAGTTTTGGCTCGTAAGCTCTAGAGCGTAGGCTCAGTAGTTGTGGCGCGCGGACTTAGTTGCTCCACAGCATGTGGGATCTTCCCGGACCAGGGCTCGAACCCCAGTCCCCCACATGGGCAGGTGGATTCTTAACCACTGAGCCACCAGGGAAGCCCCTTGTTGTTAAATGATGAAATATTATGAACTACATACATGAAACTGAAGACAAGAAAAGTACTTTGAAGGGCTGTAGGTCTCTTGCTATGATATTAGAATTTCCTAAAATTTTAATCATGTGGCTTCTCATACATATGTTGTCAGCTTTACTTAATTTGAGTCCATGACCTGTGAAAGAATCTACTCTGGAAGAATAACTTTTAGGTATCCTGCACAAAGGCAGAATTTGAAAATTAGGCAGAAATTTACTCTGCTTTTTTGGGGAGAAAATCAGGGATATAGAGGTAGCAAGCTCGTGCTTTCCCTAGGCATGCTATACTTGTCTCTACTCCCTTAACTATATATTCGAATTAACACAGACTTCTGTGAGAAGTATAAACTATCTAGAAGATCGGTAAAAAGTAAATGTTGTTCTTAACTCCTTGCCATCCCATTGCTCACACTATATTTCTTACAAATATAATTTTTATTTTAATTTCATCATTAGTGAATGACTACTTTCTCATAAAATTTTAATTCCATAGATAAAGCTGAAGTCCTTCCTAAACATAACCCAATCTCTCTTTCCCAAAGGTTCTTAGTATGATGGGCATCCTTCCAGACCTTTTCCAAGCACAGATGTGTGTGTAGGGGTGTGTGTGTGTGTGTAATTACAGAGGTATTATTTTAAAACTGTTTTGCAACTTGTTTTCACTTATTGTGTCTTAGAGAATTTCCTAAGTCAGTAAGTACATAGCTTATTTTCCTCCTTTAAAAAGAAGCAATTACATAATATTCCATATTAAGGATGTACCAGTTACACACCTATACTTTACTGAGGGATATTTTAGGCTGTTCGTAGTTTTCAAATACTGTATTATACAATACTGCAATGAGCATCCTTGTGCAGATACAAGAATAGTTTGGTGGAATAGATTTACTGCTGCGCTGTTCTAAGGAAATAATTTCCTATATAATAAAATTCTCAGTTTGATTCTATAAATGCTCCTCTTCCATAAAGATTTTCAGTGAACACACAAGATGGTTTCCTCCTATTCTTTCAAGTTAATCTGACAACTAGCTGAACTGAAATACTAAACGATGGACCACAGGCTTTAACTTTAGAAGCAGCTCTTTGTCTTTGTTTCTTTTCTCTTTATGGGGGCAACTAGAAATAACCTCTGATTAATCCCAAATCACAAGGCTAACACATGGAAGGAAGACACAATAAGAGGAAGTCAAAATAACAGGAATAAGCTGTTTCCCTTTTTTATTTGTTTTAGTTTCAGGCTGAAAAATGCAATGAAGTTCCCCACTGCTGTACTCTTTTCTGAAGCTTTCCCCAACTGCCAGAGAACTGTATATTCTCTAAATAGGTAGCATTTTTACAATCTGAATTCCCCCTTTCTTTCCTCAAAGACATAAGAAAAACAGCCCACAGGAAGATGCCAGTTAAATGATAAATGTGCTTATTTTTCTGGCACCTTTACTCTTAAACCCCCTAAATGCCACAATTTGTAATGTAAATGATGACATGTGATAAAAAGCTATGTCTTATTTTTTCATTTACTATTATCTTAGAGAATAGCAAATAGCTGATCAGACAATTACTGAGTTCACTGTTTTATGAGGCCCAATGTTTTTCTGAATGCAACAAAGATACTTAATTACTTAAGAATGTAGTCTTCTTTTTTTACAGATACCCAATTTATAAACATCCCATACGTATGACCAGCCTTTCCTGCTTCTTTTGGCTCTTTTGTGCCAGAGTACCCTACCACCAAACCTGGTACTTTCCTTTCACTAATTTCATTCCCTTCCCAGGGCAGACCATTTTGGGGGTTCCTACCATTCTCAAGGGAACCAAGTCAAGGGGAAGGAAGGAAGAGGCTTTGTGAGATGTATTTCTGGCTTCACCAGTTACAACTTAATACTGTTTCTTTTTTCTTTCACTGTGCACACTGTTCTGTGCCTTATTCTTTAACTTACTATACGTTGGAGAATGTTATAAGATCTAGCTCTCATAAAGATCTTCTCTTTAAGGTTTGCATAGGATTCTACTGTACAATATACCATAATTTGCTGACCAGAACCCTAATACGTAAGTTGTTTTCAGCATTTTGCTGCTATGACAATGTTGCAATAAATATCCTTACACTTACACTTTATTGTATAGGTCTAAGTACATCTATAGCAAAAATTTCTAGATATGGATCATGAAACTAGGTTAATCGGGGTCACAGTCAGCATTTAAAGAAAAATAAAGTACAAAAGAAAACAGTGTAGTATAGCATGGTATAGTGTAAATATTATACAGAGTATAAAAAAACATACAGTGTACGTTTTAGTGAAATTTTTGTTTTAGTTAATATATGTATGTGGGTGTGTTTGTGTGTCCTGGATTGTGGCAAAATGGTGAAATGTACTTAATAAAATGTTTGGAGGATGTGGGGAAGGCGCCCCTGCTAACCCGACAGTCGAGTCGCGGAACTGCCTGGGTCTGCCTCTCCGTTCAACCAGCCATTATGTCCTCTCCATGACCTCCTCCAGCTGGATTTTAGCTTGGACAAACCACTCTCCCTGACCCACTGTTGGTCCACCACTGGAAAGAATAATTACCGTGTGGCTGACAGAGTATTGGTGCTCCGGCCAGGTGTCAGGCCTGTGCCTCTGAGGTGGGAGAGCTGAGTTCAGGACATTGATCCACCAGAGACCTCCTAGCTCCACGTAATATCAAATGGTGAAACCTCTCCCAGAGATCTCCATCTCAATGCTAAGACCCATCTCCACTCAACAACAAGCAAGCTCCAGTGCTGGACACCCTATGCCAAACAACTAGCAAGACAGGAATACAACCCCATCCATTAGCAGAAGGCTGCCTAATATCATAAGGTCACAGACACCCCAAAGCACACCACTGGACGTGGTCCTGCACACCAGAAAGACAAGATCCAGCCTCATCCACCAGAACACAGGCACTAGTCCCCTCCACCAGGAAGCTTAGACTACACACTGAACCAACCTTACCCACTGGGGGCAGACACCAAAAACAATGGGAACTACGAACCTGCAGCCTGCGAAAAGGAGACCCCAAACACAGTAAGTTAAGCAAAATGAGAAGACAGAGAAACACACAGCAGTTGAAGGAGCAAGGTAAAAACCCACCAGACCAAACAAATGAAAAGGAAAGAGGCAGTCTACATGAAAAAGAATTCAGAGTAATGATAGTAAAGATGATCCAAAATCCAGGAAATAGAATGGAGAAAATACGTGAAACATTTAACAAGGACCTAGAAGAACTAAAGAGCAAACCATCAATGATGAACAACCCAATAAATGAAATTTAAAATTCTCTAGAAGGAATCAATAGCAGAATAACTGAGGCAGAAGAATGAATAAGTGACCAGGAAGATAAAATAGTTGAAATAACTACTGCAGAGCAGAATAAAGAAAAAAGAATGATAAGAATTGAGGACAGTCTCAGAGACCTCTGGAACAACATTAAACGCACCAGCATTCAAATTATAGGGGTCCTAGAAGAAGAAGAGAAAAAGAAGGGGACTGAGAAAATATTTGAAGAGATTATAGTTGAAAACTTCCCTAATATGGGAAAGGAAATAGTCAATCAAGTCCAGGAAGTGCAGAGTCCCATACAGGATAAATCCAAGCAGAAACATGCCAAAACACATATCAATCAAACTACCAAAAATTACATACAAAGAAAAAATATTAAAAGCAGCAAGGGAAAAGCAACAAATAACATACAAGGGAATCCCCATAAGATTAACAGCTGATCTTTCAGCAGAAACTCTGAAAGCCAGAAGGGAGTGGCAGGACATATTTAAAGGGATGAAAGGGAAAAACCTATAACCAAGACTACTCTACCCACAAGGATCTCATTTAGATTTGACAGAGAAATTAAAACCTTTACAGACAAGCAAAAGCTAAGAGAATTCAGCACCACCAAACCAGCTTTACAACAAATGCTAAAGGAACTTCTCTAAGCAGGAAACAGAAGAGAAGGAAAAGACCTACAATAACAACCCAAAACAATTAAGAAAATGGGAATAGGAACATACATATCGATAATTACCTTAAATGTAAATGGATTAAATGCTCCCACCAAAAGACACAGACTGGCTGAATGGATACAAAAACAGGACCCATATATATACTGCCTACAAGAGACCTATTTCAGACCTAGGGGCACATACAGACTGAAAGTGAGGGGATGGAAAAAGATATTCCATGCAAATGGAAATCAAAACAAAGCTGGAATAGCAATTCTCATATCAGACAAAACAGACTTTAAAATAAAGACTATTACAAGAGACAAAGAAGGACACTACATAATGATCAAGGGATCAATCCAAGGAGAAGATATAACAATTGTAAATATTTATGCACCCAACATAGGAGCACCTGAATACATAAGGCAAATACTAACAGTCATAAAAGAGGAAATCGACAGTAACACAATCATAGGAGGGGACTTTAACACCCCACTTTCACCAATGGACAGATCATCCAAAATGAAAATAAATAAGGAAACACAAGCTTTAAATGATACATTAAACAAGATGGACTTAATTGATATTTATAGGACATTCCATCCAAAACCAACAGAATACACTTTGTTCTCAAGTGATCATGGAACATTCTACAGGATAGATCATATCTTGGGTCACAAATCATGCGTTGGTAAATTTAAGAAAATTGAAATCATATCAAGTATTTTTCTGACCACAACGCTATGAGATTAAAAATCAGTTACAGGGAAAAAACTGTAAAAAATACAAACACATGGATGCTAAACAATACACTACTTAATAACCAAGAGATCACTGAAGAAATCAAAGAGGAAATCAAAAAATACCTAGAAACAAATGACAATGAAAACACGACTACCCAAAACCTATGGGATACAGCAAAAGCAGTTCTAAGAAGGAAGTTTATAGCAATACAATCCTACCTCAAGAAACAAGAAACACCTCAAATCAACAACCTAACCTTACACCTAAAGCAATTAGAGAAAGAAGAACAAAAAAACCCCAAAATTAGCAGAAGGAAAGAAATCATAAAGATCAGATCAGAAATAAATGAAAAAGAAATGAAGGAAACGACAGAAAGATCAATTAAACTAAAAGCTGGTTCTTTGAGAAGATAAACAACATTGATAAACCATTAGCCAGACTCATCAAGGAAAAAAGGGAGAAGACTCAAATCAACAGAAGTAGAAATGAAAAAGAAGTAAAAACTGACACTGCAGAAATACAAAAATCATGGGAGATTACTATAAGCAGCTATATGCCAATAAAATGGACAACCTGGAAGAAATGGACAAATTCTAAGAAAAGCACAACCTTCCAAGACTGAACCAGGAAAAAAATAGAAAATATAAACAGACCAATCACAAGCACTGAAATTGAGACTGTGATTGAAAATCTTCCAACAAACAAAAGCCCAGGACCAGATGGCGTCACAGGTGAATTCTATCAAAGATTTAGAGAAGAGCTAACACCCATCCTTTTCAAACTCTTCCAAAATATAGCAGAGGGAGGAACACTCCCAATCTCATTCTATGAGGCCACCATCACCCCGATACCAAAACCAGACAAATATGTCACAAAGAAAGAAAACTACAGGTCAATATCACTGATGAACACAGATGCAAAAATCCTCAACAAAATACTAGCAAACAGAATCCAGTAGCACATTAAAACAATCATACACCATGATCAAGTGCGGTTTACCCCAGGAATGCAAGGTTTCTTTAATATACGCTAATCAATCAATGTGATAAAGCATATTAACAAACTGTAGGAGAAAAACCATATGATCATCTCAATAGACGAAGAAAAACCTTTTGAGAAAATTCAACACCCATTTATGATAAAAACCCTCCAGTAAATAGGCATAGAGGGAAGTTACCTACACATAATGAAGACCATATATGACAAACCCACAGCCAGCATTGTTCGCAATGGTGGAAAACTGAAACCATTTCCTCTAAATTCAGGAATAAGACAAGGGTGTAAACTCTCACCACTGTTATTCAACGTAGTTTTGGAAGTTTTAGCCACAGCTATCAAAGAAAAAGAAATAAAAGCGATCCAAATCGGAACAGAAGTAAAGCTGTCACTGTTTGCAGATCACATGATACTATACAAAGAGAATCCTAAAGATGCTAACAGAAGAGTACTAGAGCTAATCGATACAAAATTAATGCACAGAAATCTCTTGCATTCCTATACACTAATGATGAAAAATTTGAAAGAGAAATTAAGGAAACACTCCCATTTACCACTGCAACAAAAAGAATAAAATACGTAGGAATAAACCTACCTAAGGAGACAAAAAACCTGTGTGCAGAAACTATAAGACACTGATGAAAGAAATTAAAGATGATACAAACAGATGGAGACATGTACCATGTTCTTGGATTGGAAGAATCAACACTGTGAAAATGACTATACTACCCAAAGCAATCTACAGACTCAATGCAACCCCTAGGCATTTTTCATAGAACTAGAACAAAAAATTTCACAATTTGTATGGAAACACAAAAGACCCCA
This sequence comes from Tursiops truncatus, assembly GCF_011762595.2. Classification (NCBI taxonomy): domain Eukaryota; kingdom Metazoa; phylum Chordata; class Mammalia; order Artiodactyla; family Delphinidae; genus Tursiops; species Tursiops truncatus. The sequence goes on from NC_047034.1 coordinate 85,295,560, forward strand.
AATAGCCACAGCAATCTTCAGAAAGAAAAACGGAGCTGGAGGAATCTGACTCCCTGACTTCAGACTATATTACAAAGCTACAGTAATCAAGACAGTATGGTACTGGCACAAAAACAGAAATAGAGATCAATGGAACAGGATAGAAAGCCCAGAGATAAACCCACACACATATGGTCACCTTATATTTGATAAAGGAGGCAAGAATATATAATGGAGAAAAGACAGCCTCTTCAATAAGTGGTGCTGGGAAAACTGGACAGCTACATGTAAAAGAATGAAATTAGAACACTCCCTAATACCACACACAAAAATAAGCTCAAAATGAATTAAAGACCTAAGTGCAAGGCCAGACACTATAAAACTCTTAGAGGAAAATATAAGCAGAACACTCTATGACATAAATCACAGCAAGATCCTTTTTGACCCATCTCCTAGAGAAATGGAAATAAAAACAAAAATAAACAAATGGGACCTAATGAAACTTCAAAGCTTTTGCACGGCAAAGGAAACCATAGCCAAGATGAAAAGACAACCCTCAGAATGGGAGAAAATATTTGCAAATGAAGCAACTGACAAAGGATTAATCTCCAAAATTTACAAGCAGCTCATGCAGGTCAATATTGAAAAAAAACAAACAACCCAATCCAAAAATGGGCAGAAGACCCAAATAGACATTTCTCCAAAGATATACAGATTGCCGACAAACACATGAAAGGATGCTCAACATCACTAATCATTAAAGAAATGCAAATCAAAACTACAATGAGGTATCACCTCACACCAGTCAGAATGGCCATCACCCAAAAATCTACAAACAATAAATGCTGGAGAGGGTGTGGAGAAAAGGGAACCCTCTTGCACTGTTGGTGGGAATGTAAACTGATACAGCCACCATGGAGAACAGTATGGTGGTTCCTTAGAAAACTAAACATAGAACTACCATATGACCCAGCCATCCCACTACTGGGCATATACCCTGAGAAAACCATAACTCAAAAAGAGTCATGTACCACAATGTTCACTGCAGCTCTATTTACAATAGCCAGGACATGGAAGCAACCTAAGTGTCCACTGAAAGATGAATGGATAGAGAAGATGTGGCACATATATACAATGGAATATTACTCAGCCATAAAAAGAAACGAAATTGAGTTATTTGTAGTGAGGTGGATGGACCTAGGGACTGTCATACAGAGTGAAGTAAGTCAGAAAGAGGAAAACAAATACCATATGCTACAACATATATATGGAACATTAAAAAAAAAAGGTTCTGAAGAACCTAGGGGCAGGACAGGAATAAAGATGCAGACATAGACAATGGACTTGAGGACACGGGGAGGGGGAAGGGTAAGCTGGGACAAAGTGAAAAATTGCCATGGACTTATATATACTACCAAGTGTAAGACAGCTACTGGGAAGCAGCCGCATAGCACAGGGAGATCAGCTCGGTGCTTTGTGACCACCTAGAGGGGTGGGATAGGGAGGGTGGGAGGGAGAGGCAAGAGAGAGGAGATATGGGGGTATATGTATAGCTGATTCACTTTGTTATAAAGCAGAAACTAACATACCATTGTAAAGCAATTATAGTCCAATAAAGATGTTAAAAAAAATGTTTGAAAGACTCCAATAAAGAAGTTAAAAAAAAAAAGTTTGAAAGACAGCTCTTTAGACTCTGGTATGATATCTTTATTGCAGCCTTCTTTTTTGTCCCCCTAAACTCTGTGATCTTTTTATTGGATAACTTGGTAACTTAGGTTTTTCAGACAGAGGCAATTCAGTCATTTAGACTGGGTTGGAAAACAATAATATTAACAATATCAGGAACAACAAAAAAGGAAGAATTCAACTATGGTTCTATATAGCTCTAATATCTTTTCCTAACAAAGTAAATAATATATGGTTAAGTTACCTTCTTAGAGTGAGTTTTACTAAACAGATATTGAGCAAGTAGTTGTATAAGATTACTGCTATTTAAAAACAAATGTTTCTGATTTTAAATTATTTATATATAATACAGAAGTTTTAATGAAAAAAATTAAAATATAATATGATTCGACACCCAGGGACAACCACATTCAAACTACAAATGTCAATCTATTTGCTTGAGTCATATATATATATATATATATATATATATATACACACACACACACACACACACATATATACACACACACAAATGTTATATAATTATATATATATGATAATAAATATATGTTATTCTTTATAATTGAGGTTAAAGTATATATTTATTTTTAAAAAACTTGTTCTGACAATAATTGATTGATTACTGAAGTATAGTTGATTTACAATGTTTCAGGTGCAGCAAAGTAATTCAGTATATATATAAACTTTTTCAGATTCTTTTCCATTATAGGTTATTACAAGATACCGAATATAGTTCCCTGTGCTATACAGTAGGTCCTTGTTTTTTTCTATTTTATATATAATAGTGTGTATATGTTAATCCCAAATTCTCAATTTTTTCCTCCCTTTTTCTTTCCCCTTTGCTAACCATAAATTTGTTTCCTATGTCTGCAAGTCAATTTCTGTTTTGTAAATAAGTTCATCTGTATCATTTTTTAGATTCCACATATAAGTGATATCATATATCTGTCTTTCCCTGTCTGACTTACTTCACTTAGTATGACAATCTCTAGGTCCATCCAGGTTGCTGCAAATGGCATTATTTCGTTCTTTTTCATGGCTGAGTATACATCTAGTGGAGATATATATATATATATACACATATATATATATCTCACATCTTCTTTATCCATTCATCTGCTGATGGACATTTGGGTTGTTTCCATGTCTTGGCTATTGGGAATAGTGCTGCTGTGAACATAGGGGTGCATGTACCTTGTTTTTTTGGCTTCGTTGGGTCTTTGTTGCTTTGCACGGGCTTTCTCTAGTTGTGGCGAGTGGGAGCTACTTTTCGTTGCAGCGTGTAGGCTTCACATTGCAGTGGCTTCTCTTGTTGTGGAGCAAGGGCTCTAGGTGCATGGGCTTCAGTAGTTGTGGCACGTGGGCTCAGTAGCGTGGGCTCAGTAGTCATGGCGCACGGGCTTAGTTGCTCCACAGCATGTGGGATCTTCCCGGACCAGGGATCGAACCCATGTCCCCTGCACTGCGCCACAATGAAAATCCCTCATGTATCATTTTGAATTATAATTTTGCCTGGATATATGCCCAGAACTGGGATTACTGGATCATATGGTAACTCAATTTTTAGTTCTTTTGAGAAACCTCTATATGGTTCTCCACAGTGGCTGCACCAATTTACATTCCTACCAACAGTGTAGGGGGGTTCCCTTTTATCCACACCTTTTCCAGCATTTATAATTTGTAGACTTCTTCACGGTGGCCATTCTGACCAGTGTCGGGTGGTACTTCATTGTAGTTTTGATTTGCATTTCTCTAATAATTAGCGATGTTGAGCATCTTTTCACATGGCTATTGGTCATCTGCATGGCTTCTTTGGAGAAATGTCTATTTAGGTCTTCTGCCAAGTTTTTGATTGGGTTGTTTTTTTTTTTTTTATATTGAGCTGTATAAGCTGTTTGTATATTTTGGATATTAAGCCCTTGTTGGTTGCATTGTTTGCAAATATTTTCTCCCATTCCATAGACTGTCTTTTCATTTTGTTTATGGTTTCCTTTGCTGTGTAAAAGGTTTTAAGTTAAACTAGGTCACACTTGTTTACTTTTCCTTTGTTTCCATTACTCTAGGAGACCTATCCAAAAAAATATTGCTGCAATTTATGTCAAAGAGTGTTCTGCCTATGTTTTCCTCTAATAGTTTTAGAGTATCGGTCTTACATTTAGGTCTTTAATCCATTCTGAGTTCATTTTTGTGTACGGTGATAGAGGATGTTCTAATTTCATTCTTTTACATGTAGCTGTCCAGTTTTTCCAGGACCATTTATTGAAGAGACTGTCTTTTCTCCACTGTATATTCTTGCCTCCTTTGTTGTAGAGTAACTGACCATAAGTGCATGGGTTTATTTCTGGGCTTTCTATCCCATTCCACTGATCTATGTGTCTGTTTTTATGCCAGTACCACACTGTTTTGACTGCTGTAGCTTTACAATATAGTCTGAAGTCAGGGAGTGTGATTCCTCCAGCCCTGTTCTTCTTTCTCAAGATTGTTTTGGCTATTTGGGGTCTTTTGTGTTTCCATAAAAATTAAAAAAAATTTTGTTTCAGTTCTGTGAAAAATGCCATTGGTAATTTGATAGTGATTGTATTGAATCTGTAGATTGCCTTGGGTAGTGTGGTCATCTTAACAAGGCAGATTCTTCCAATCCAAGAACATAATATATCCTTCCAACTGTTTGTGTGGTCTTCAATATCTTTTATCAGTGTCTTATAGTTTTCAGAATACAGGTCTTCTGCCTCTTTAGGTAGGTTTATTTCCTAGGTATTTTATTCTATTCGATTCTAAAGGATATATTTAATGTTATGATCTGCTTCATAAATTTAGCATTACATTGTAGGAACACTACATGTCATTACAAGTTCCTCATATATATATATATATATATATATATATACATTTTAATAAATTTATTTATTTATTTTTGGCTGCATTGGGTCTTCGTTGCTGTGTGCTGGCTTTTCTCTGGTTGCAGCGAGCAGGGGCTACTCTTTGTTGCGGTGCATGGGCTTCTCATTGCTGTGGCTTCTCTTGTTGCGGAGCACGGGCTCTAGGCATGCAGGCTTCAGCAGTTGCAGCACACAGGCTCAGTAGTTGTGGCTCACAGGCTCTTCAGCGCAGGCTCAGTAGTTGTAGTGCACGGGCTTAGCTGCTCGCGGCATGTGGGATCTTCCCAGACTAGGGCTCGAATCCATGTCCCCTGCATTGGCAGGCGGATTCTTAACCACTGTACCACCAGGGAAGCCCTGCATCATATTTTTAAATAGCCACATAATAGTCCACCATGTGGCTGTACCACCCAATTCATATAGCCATTAACCAAGAGTTTACTTTTTATAAAGAATTTACTGGAGCTAGATCAATATAACTATGTTATCATGGGATGTTTGGTGGGTAATCTGAAGTAACTTACAGAAAATGTTTTTTTCTAAATATACTTTCACATAAAACCATATAGACTGCAGCAACTCTCCTCAATAAATAGGTGTCCTGAGATTAATAAATTCAATAAAAGAAACCAATGTTGAATTCTTTTTATTCAAAAGCACAAAACAGAAATAACAGTATTTCTACCTATTCTTCAATAACTGGCTCTGGAGCTGCATTCAGATATAGGGGATGTCAGTAATAAATACCGCCTCCTTTAAAATAAATTTTCTTCCTGTGGTCCAAATTAACACTGAGAAAAATAATGTTTTCTGGGAAATAATAAAGGAATAGTACATTTTGATGTCTATTTCCTGACTATTGATGTGATATACTAAAACATAATTTAAATGATTTAACTTAAAAAGATAATAGTTAAGCTTGTTTCAAATAGATAAACTGCTTTTGTTACTCCTAGGAAAGAGGTAATAATATTCTGTCGGAAGGTGAAAAAAATGTACATGTTGTTTTCCTTCTCTGGAAAAATTATTTATCATAAGAAGCCAATAAACTATCAAAACTATTAAAGTCAAAGGATAAAAGTTGCTTTAAAGGAGAGCAGTTCATTAAAGCAGCAGAGCTTTTTTTTCGGGTTTCTCTTTTGGAAATGTTTATGATTTTTAAGTTACAATTAACTCTTGCCACTGGGAAAATAATTTAATTACTAAACTCCACTCCACAGAATTATAAAGTTAGAGAATTCTAGTTTCTAAAAAGCTGTAGAACAAAGCTGAAAAAGTTACTCCACATCAATGTACTTGATCTAAGAGAAGGTCAATAAGAAAGGGGATGAAGTTCTTTTTCAGACAATATTTCAGAAAAACAGCAAGGACATACAAACCAATTAAGTTCTCGGATGAGGCCTGAGGGCAGAAGCAGCAGATGCCTAGGCCCCAGCAGTGCCACCTCATTATGATGACCAGAGTGGTTAAGACAGTGTACACCCTGCAGCCCTCCTCTGTGCTATCAGCAGTGGCCTGCCCACAAATGCACAAACTCGAGCCACTTCTAAGAACCTTTTTCCTGTTAAGTCCAAAGAAGTTGATGTTTCCAGACCTCATTCAGGAGGTTCAGATTAACGATGTTACAAAAATCATCAAACCAAGACGAGAGAATGGGCAGGTTAAAGCTACAGACACTGGCACCAGGAAGAGCTACAAACTATTGAGTAAACTGAAATCAGAGGAAGAGCTCAAGGATAAGAACCAGCTCTTAGAGGCCATCAACAAGCAGTTGCACCAAAAGTTGACTGAAACTCAGGGAGAGCTAAAGGACCTGACCTAAAAGGTGGAGCTGCTGGGGAAGTTTCAGGACAACTGTTTGGCAATTTTGGAGAGCAAGGGCCTCAACCCAGGATAGGTATTAAAGCTAAAGCTGAAGATGAAAGAAGAAAGGGCCCAGTTCCTGCAACAACAGACCTTATGTAACAGTAAAGTAAATGATTTTACAACAGCGCTTGAGGAAATGGAGCAGCTATTAGAAATGTGATAAAAAGCAGGTGGCCACATGGCTCCCTCTTGGGGATAAACTCTCAGAGGAAGCCCCTTAGGACATCTGCTTCTTGGTCATGATCTTCTAGGACTCACCATTCCCAGAATGAAAACAGTTTCTGCTGTAGGATTAAGGACAGTTTATGCTGGAATGGCAGTTCCTCATTTAAGCAAGCATTCCCAGTCTTCAGATTGGCCAGCTATCCTGAACCTCACAGTACATAATTGAGGCCTAAGAAGAGACGGGGCCTGGAAGCTTGGATCAACCTTCTATGCAACAAAGCAGCACAGGATTAGGATCAGGAGACTAAATCAGCCACAGCCAGAGAATCCGAAAGGTCACATTCAGATGTGCAGGAAGAAACAGTGGAGCACAGGTGCTCCATGGGAGATATCACTGGGAGCCCTGCAGTCCCCCCGTAACTTGGAACACATTCCGTCCCATCCTGGTTGGGCTCTATAACCTCACTGTAAATTTATGAACTTGAAGTTACCTGAAATGGCTTAATAAATGGGGTGAAGGTATAGATAGTAATAACACCTATGAAACAATACACCTTGGAGATCTTAATCTTAAAAAAAAAATTAAGTTCTCAATAAATACAGAAAAGCACATGACAAAATCTAATATTCATTCCTGATAAAAACTCTCAGCAAACTAGGAATAGAAGGACATTTCCTCAAACTGATAAAGAACATCTATGAAAACCTACAGCCAGCATATTTAATGATGAAAGACTGAGTGTTTCCTCCCTAAGATCAGGAATAAGACAAAGATATCCACGTTACTTCTACTTGACATTGTACTAGAGGTTCTAGCCAATGCAATAAGGCAAGAAAAAGAAATGAAAGGAAATCAGATGGGAAAGAAATAAGTAAAATTGTCTTTATTTGCAAACATGATTGTAGAAAATTCAATGAAGTTTATAAAAAAGCTATTAGAACTAATAAGTGAGATTAGGAAGGTTGCAGGATAAAGGATCAATATACAAATTCAATTTCATGTCTGTATAACAGCAATAAACAATCAGAAATTTACATTTAAAACAATGCCATTTATAATAATCATAAAAATATGAAATAGTGATAAATCTGACAAAAGATGTTAAAGACCTATACAATCAGAAGTATAAAGCACTGCTGAGAGATCTAAGTAAATGGAGAGAAGTAACCATGTTCATGGATCAGCAAATACAATACTGTTAAGATGGGAATTTTCTCCAAACTGATCTATAGAATCAATGCAATTCCAATTAAAATTTGAACAGGATTTTTGGAAAAACTGATAAGCTGATTCTAAAATTTATATGGAAATGCCAAGAACCATGAATAACCAAAACAACTTTCAAAAAGAACACAAGTTGGAGGATTAACACTACCTAATTTTAAGACTTTCATAAAAGGCCACAGTAATCAAGACAATGTAGTATGGGCATCAAGGTAGACAAATAGAGCAATGAAACAGAACAGGGTGTCCAGAAATAAACCCCAAAATATTCAGAAAATGGATTGTGACAAATGTGCCAAGGCCATCTACAGAGGAAGGACAGTCTTTTTAACAAATGGGGCTAGAACAACTGAATATCCATATGCAAAAAAATTTTTATTTGATCCATATATTGTACCATATAACAAAATTAACTGAAGTTGTATCACAGACCCAAGTGTAGAACTTAAAACTATAAAATTATAGAAATATAGGAGAAAACCTTTCTGACCTTGGTTTAGGCAAAGATTTCTTATATGACACTAAATCTTAGTTATGTGATACTAAAAGCAACATCCATAAAAGAAACATTGACAAATTGGACTTCATCAAAATGAAAAACTTATGCTCTTAAAAAGATACAATTATGAGTATGAAATGACAAGCCACAGACCGGGAGAAAATATTTGCAAGGCGTATTAAAGTACCTGAATCCAGATATATAAGGAATGCTCAAAACTCAGTAATGAGAATACAGCTCAATTTAAAAAATGGACAGAAGATCTGAACAAATATTTTATGAGGAAAACAACACAGATGGCAAATAATCTCATGGAAAGATGCTCAACATCATTAGTCAATAGGGAAATGCAAACTAAAACTGCAATGAGATATTACATACCTATTAGAACGCTAAAATTAAAATGACTGGCCATATCAAGTGTTGGTAAAGATGTGGAGCAAATGGAACTCTTATACATGTTGGTGGGATGTAAATGGTAAAACTACTTTGGAAAACAGTTTGGCAGTTTCCTAAAAAGTTAAACATATTCCATTCCATTTCTAGGTATTCATCCAAAAGAAATAAAAGCACATGTCCATACAAAGCCTTATATATGAATGTTCATAGCAGCTTTATTTGCAATAGTCCAGGACTGGAAACAATGTAAATGTTCACTAACAGATGAACAGACAAAACAAACTGTGGTACATACATACAATGGACACTACTTGGTAATAAAAGGAATGAACTATCAATAAAACATCAACATGGATCTCAAGATAATTATGCTGAGTCAAAGAACCAGGCCCCCCCCAAAAAAAGGTTACGTTCTGTATGATTCTACTTATATAAAATTCCAGAAAATGTAAACTAATCTTTAGAGGATTAGTGGCTTTGGGGCGGGGGTGTGTGTGTGGGGAAGGTTAGCTAAAGGGGTTGCAAAGGGGCACAAGGAAAATTTGAGGGGTGATGGATATGTGTACTATCTTTTTTTTTGTTTTTTTTTGGAGTACGCGGGCCTCTCACTGTTGTGGCCTCTCCCACTGCGGAGCACAGGCTCCAGACATGCAGGCTCAGCGGCCGTGGCTCATGGGCCCAGCCGCTCCACGGCATGTGGGATCTTCCCGGACCGGGGCACGAACCCGTGTCCTCTGCAACGGCAGGCGGACTCTCAACCACTGCGCCACTAGGGAAGCCCCATGTGTACTATCTTGATTGTAGTAATGGTTTCATGTGGGATACGTATATCAAAACATCAATTTGTATATATTAGATATATGCAGCTTATTGTATGTCAATTTTACCTCAATAAAGTGAAATAAAAAAACCAAAATATAACAAATATGTCAAATCGAGCAACAGAGAAGCAAAGAAATCAATGGAAAAAAAATCAATTTGAAAAGTTTCCAGTGTCTGTACTTCCTGTTTTCATTATAAAGAGAAAGAGAAGGGAATGCAGTATGACATCTGTTCCATGCCCCACAGTACACCCATAACCCTTGCCAGCTGTCTCAAAATACATGCTTTTGGTTGTGAGAGTGGGGATGGATCAACTCAAAACCATCAATTCCCATAAGAAAAACAAGCTACAGCGCAAGCCCTTCTGATAACAAAGATTTAATTGAAAATGCTCATCTTTCTTATGAAGGACAGCATATTATCAGTACATCTTGCTTTATGGAATATACCTTTGTTCCTAAATGGATGAACTTTAAAACTTATGTTCTAATAATAATAACTAACAGTAAATGAGCACTGAGTATGTCGATTAGCATGTGCTATCTCATTTAATTCTTGTGATAACCGTACCATTCTACCATATGGCTTAACAGGGTAAGTAACTGGTCTATGATCACACAGCAATTAAATGGCAGAGTTCAAACCTAGGTATGTCTGATATGAAAGCTCATGCTCTTAACAGCTACACTTAACTGAATGCTCTAGTTGATAGTTTTGTAGAGTGCCTAGTAATTATCTTTATGCTTCTTTTTTGAAAAGCTAGGATTTCATGTATGCACATTACTCAGAGAGTAGGAATAAAAAGTATCAGCAATTCCAACTATATAAAACACACAAAAACTTGGCCCCAAATGGCCACTGATTAATTCCCTTCTAAAACATGTTTCATAGTAAAGGCTATGAATGTAAATCTAAAAACTCCATAATTCAATTCCCTAAATAAAGTTCTACTTGCTTCTTAATATCCCAGTTCTTATCCATGCAGAAACTGGACTTCTTTCAGTTATAAGCTTATGTTCATGTGATGTTTATTAAAGATTTAAACTACCTACTCCAATCCTAAAAGCTCTTCCTAAAAACATCTATCAAAATGGGATCATTTTTTTTGGTCAAAGAATTGTTAGGTCCAGGCTTATGGGTGACAAAGAATGCTTCAACTTTGAGTACATTTAAGTATATTTATGGATCTGTTTTTTTTTTTTTAATGCAAACACACCTGACAAGCTTACTAGTATAGGACAATGCATGTTTTTTGCTAAATTCAATTTTACTTTCCTCATCTCAGACCAGCCTTTATAATAATCTGCTTCCATAATAAGCACAAGGCCATGACCAAAAGCAGATGTCAGATTCAATCTACAGTGAACTTGTATTTGTATTTTTCTTGAGCCACAGCACCTTCCATAGCTTTTGTTTGTTCTATATTTTTGGCACTGCCACAAGATCCTCATAATCATTATTATTTTAAGAATATTTTTGGCAAACGTAAATCATTTATTGTTAACACAGACACATATGTAACATTTAGATTTTTTATTTTTAATTCTGGCTGTTTAAAAAACTCACAGTAGTTAAATATTACAGTCTCATACTCTAAATATATTTCTAACTTTGTCCTGTCTACAACATTTTTGTCTGTAAATTTTCTTGCCTGGGGAATTCTCCAATGGCCTTTGGCCAAAACCAACAAAGTTATATCCTAGACGTTAAAAGAGTTATACCTGTTTTATGACTGAGGTATCAGTGGAAAGGAATTCAAGACTCTTTAAGCTAATTCTATGTGAAAGTTATACTTTACCATTTATTATTGCAGAAGCAATTTAAAGAATGCTTTAAAATAAAATGATACTAATACAGGGTAGATTCTACTTAGTCATAGCTAAGTGTAGTCTGCATCAGATCTGACACATGCAGATATAATATACCCAATGTGGAACACTCAAACTATTTAATCTGACTTTTTATTGGCAGTCAATTCTATTTTCCAAATTTTAAAAATTAAGGTTCCCTCATCTTCTTCTAGAGTAGTCAGACCCTGCTGGGAAGCTTTTCCTAGATTTTCTTAGAATTAATGAACCGGGCCTCTCTTGCTGAACTGTGTGGTTCCACCCCAAACTCCCCTGGACAGTTCATGAGCAATGTAATCTGTTTTCACTGTGGAAGGGATTCCCATAGTGTTCTCATTCATGAACATAAAGTGGTCAGGTCAAAGGGAGAGACTTTCATGAAGAAGGCTTTTCTCTGATGTAATCCCTCCTAAAATAGAAAATCACTTTATATAAAGTTCAATTAGGACCAAATACTGTATAAATGGCCTCTGTAACAATTAGACTTCAAATACAGAAGAGGCTGAATATTACATTATTTTCTATTGACTTCTCTGGTTCTATGCCAAACATGTCTAGGCTGCAACAGAAGAGTGAGGAGGCTCACTCTTCTGTAAAATTTTGGGGAGAAAAAGAATTATGGGGGCTCTACAAGGGTGTAGTTGCAATCTGAAACTTTGCAGACATTTTGGAAAATGAATGAAGCTCTTTTACAATTATAACTTTATAGGTAGGATTTACTTACAAATTACAGGAACTTTTATAATACATCCTTATATAAATCTAACCCTTGCCAATGTGACCTACTATTTATTTAACAGCAACAGTGAACCATATGGTTTTGTTCAGAGATGCAAGATTAAAGAATAGATTTTATGTCCAAGAAAAATCTCTTTTAAAGGTAAGGAGAAAAAAGATAAGCTTTTTTTACTTAAACATAAAGGAAAAACCAATCAAAGCTATCTAGGACAAAGACCAAAACCTTTTCAATCAACTAAGCATGAATTAAGAAAGAATACTAAAAGGAAGAAAATTAGTGAGCTGTCATATTAGTCCAAGAAGAGCAAGTGTTTGCTGTTAAGCAAGAGCTATATAGAAAAAATGCAGTGAAATCTTGACATACTACAGAACCAAAAACAAACAAAAAAACCCAAGCCAAAACAAAAACCTACTCCACAAATAAAACAAGATTTCATTTTAACTTTAAGAATCTGGTACGGCAGTTGCTTTTCTCAAAGGACTGAAACAATTTTGACCCCCAGCTGCTACTTATTTTATCTAACAATAGACTATTTAAAGATGTATTACTTCTGGTGAAGCTATTCATTTCACCTAAACTGCCTATAGTTTAAGCCTCAGAAGAGAACTTTGCCACTTATAGGCTGTATGCACAGACTAAATACAACACTTGTGCCTGATTCTGAATGGTATCTTATATCAAAATGCTCTCTTAATTATAGCTCTTGCTTCTCAAGCTGCTCTTTCAACTTGTCAGAAGCTGCCTAAAGTAACTAAAATTGGATTCACGCAGAAAAAATTTTTTTTTAGGAAAACATATGCAACAAGCACCTTAGCATCTGTTAACATTAAAACCAGAAGGCAGTCTGTTTAAGCACACATAAGGCAGGCTGTAAAATTTAATAATTCACAACATTCATTTTGAAATATTATGGCAATCTTTTAAAACAATGGCATATATTTCATCTGTTCAACAACTATTTATTGAGCATCTATATGCTCAATAAAACAAACATAAAGCTCCACAGGTTTGTATCATTTCTAAAGCTAAAAAGCAAAGAGAAAAATAAGGTCATCCTCTAATTTTTCTGTTACAGGCAGCCATTCCCTAACCCCTACCCCAATTATGAGAGGGTTGAGGCCCAGAAGTTTTTGTATAAGTCAACTGCGATATTTACAGGAAACTTCTTCCTGGAGTCCCAGTGTAAACAGGGACAGATCCTCAGGTGAGTCTATTTATTTAACACACGCTGCCAAGCTATTGTAGTTTTCTAAAATCGGATTGCTATTTATAATAATGCTGCTCCTGGAAAATGCTTTCTGAGCTCTAAAAGGACACGAACAATGCACTTTCTAGTTCAGCCTGGGCAGTGGAACTCTTCCAGGTCTAGGCTGATAATTCCTGTGGAGAGGAGAGCCAGAGGTCTCAGATGAGAAGAAGGGAAGGAAGTAGGAAAAACAACAGGCATTAGGAGTGAGGATTAGGAATGAACTCAAACTTTCCTCAATCCTTCTTTTTCTTTTCTCTTGATCGATCAGATAAACATGTGAAAATAAATGGGAGGGTGTCCTGGGTTTAATCAGGTTAGGACTACTGGTAATAGTGGGATGGGGTTATGAGAAATAGAATAGTTTTCAGGGACGTACAGGGAAAGGATGAGAAATCCCCAATAGTGACAAAAGGGGAAGACCGGTGGATGTGGCAGAAATGAGTCACCAAGCAGAGGGAACATTTTTATGTAATATATGTTGGCAGGGGAGTCACTGAAAAGCCAGGCACTGTTGAGGGCACACTAGAGACATCAATTCAAACGATTAGCTACTACTGACTGTTCCTTGGATATGGGGTACATGATATGTACTGAGAAAATATAAATAAAGGGAGAAGAAGAAATGAATCCTACACTGTTGGAGTATTTGTAATGCCATGCAAATTATGATGTTACACAGAAATACTAGTTATTAATCATTTCTTTTTAATACAGACAAGGAAGCTTTGTTTCAGACAGACTGAATGACTTTACCAAGGTCACACAATCATGCTTAGTGGCACGACAGGCAAAGACTCAGGCAATGAACTTTATCATGTGACTAGACATGTGTCAAAGCCATAAACAGATGATCCCCAGGGACACCATGCAAAACAAGACTGAAGTAAGTGGGAAAAGGAAAATAAGTCAGACTCTACCCCCATACCAGAAGGGAACTGCCTCATGCACTCCGGAGAAATACTCCGTATCACACATTACAAAGCTCTAAGGGAAAACAAAAAAGCAATAGTTTTCGGCAGAGACTATGCTTTCTTCAGCATGCCCAAGTCTCATCTTCTTTGGCCATTTCTCCTCACCTATGGGGGTATCATCTTCCTACTACTCACACAGATAGCCTTAAGCTCTTTTCTTCCCCTCTCCAAATCTGATTTCAAGACAGATTGGGAAACGTCCTTACCAAGGTGTAAAAGATTCAAGACCCTTTAAAGGAGTTATACCCTCTTGATCTTTTTTTTTTTTTATGTAGACTTTTTTAGAGTAGTTTTGGGTTCACAGCAAAATTGAGTGGAAAGTAGAGTTGCCATCTACCACCCCCCAGCCCCGTGTATTTTAACAGATATCAAATACTGAAAAAAAAGCAAGGATTTATAATCTGGGATCTAGGGAATCTATTCACTGTCTTAATGGGGTCCTTGATCTATCAGATATTATATCCTGAATTATGGTATATGTGTGTATATAGATTTTTTAGGAAACAGGTCTCATCAAGTTCTCAAGGGGTTGGCATTCAGAAACAGCTAACGCTACTAAGCTAAAGAATGAAGTTCAAAGTCTAGACATCAGGTAGAGAGACTAAAGGAACTATGTGGAGGCAGAAAGGCTTCATCAGTGTCCCCAAATCATACCATACAGGTGGCTGCTATAGCAAGTATTGATATATATACCCAGGCCTCTCAACTTCAACTGGAGCTATAGAAATATCCTAGTTAACCAATGATATGGCTTTCAAATATATGATGACCACTCTCTCTCTCTCTTTTTTTTTTAAACATACCTTTAAAGCTTCTATAACAAGGTCCCTTGCTTCAAGCTCTCCTTCAAGAATACTGAATAGTGTTAGGAGTTCTGGCTTGCTGAGTTTTTCCAGATTCATCCTGAAAGCCTAAAACAAGGACAATAATCAGACAATCTTCAGAAGACAGAGTTAATTTGATACTATTAAAGAAAAAATAAAGTGAGACAGATGAGAAAAGAGCAACAATTAGAGTAGAAAATACTTTAAGAAAGGAAATGGTTATAATTAAATGGAAAAATAAGAACTTTCTGAGTTAATCATAAACTGAGCAGTAACAGAAAATAAAATTCATTTTAATTATTGATTTCATCACCATTCACAAAGATCAAATTTTCATCATTTTTCCTCCAGGCATATATACAAACATCCTAGAAGGTCTCAGAAAGAATTAATCACTAATTTTGTTCACTAGAAGTTCAGGTAAAATTTTGTTACAATGAATACTATTTCAATGAAAAATTGTTTGACCACGAAAAGATATCCCAGTTTTAGATAACTAAATTCCAAAACTGTATATAAAACATTGTGGGATCCCTTTGAAACTGGCTGAGATGAATTTGAGCAAAGATAATGTTTGGTGGGAGTATGGGAGAAATTTTTCTTTTAAATTGTCTACTTTCACAGAGAACATCTATCACAATATTTATATTTCATATAGTAAAATAAGACTTAAATGCAACCATGTACAAATGTACTTTTAAATGACTGCTTAAAATATATTGTTTAAACATCTTAATTGGCCAGGCTACTATAAACTGAATTTATTTGACTTAACAAGTTCACATTTCTATGAAATCTTGCATCTTTTAAAATTTGTTAAATGGCAAATTACATGGCACAAACTCAGTCCTTTCCATAAGATTAATTTCTCACAAACCACACATAGATAGAAGCTAGAAGGCGTACAATCTTGGAAGGATCTTCTGACCATTGTGTATGGTAAGATACATTTCATAACTTCTAAAGTACAGCAAGTACTA
The DNA here is from genome assembly GCF_011762595.2 of Tursiops truncatus. Lineage (NCBI taxonomy): Eukaryota > Metazoa > Chordata > Mammalia > Artiodactyla > Delphinidae > Tursiops > Tursiops truncatus. The sequence goes on from NC_047034.1 coordinate 85,311,693, forward strand.
TTTTCCCTCTCCCACTCTTTACTTCTAAATTGCCACTCTCATACAGTTTTTTTTTTTTTAAAGTGAATCACAACATGACTAGTTCACACACCCTCCAGCAACTCCCAACTCCTATGAGCACATTAAATTTTAGGAGGCACACAAAAGAGGCATTGATTCCTTCCAGAGCTACTGCCTTTAAGCGAATGAGAGCGTGTAGAAAATGCATACTTCACTGTGTTGTTAGATGTTGCTCCAGAACACACTGTACAAATCTTTTGCCACATGGTAAAACATGTTTAATGTAACTTCAGCTCTAACTGCTAACTTTCTAACTGGTGAGGGTCAGCGACTAGTAAGCGATTCTCACATTCTCACTTCAGTATTAGAGAGCCCTCACAACAGTTACTTTAAAAATAAGAGCTAAAAAAAAATTAAAAAAACAAAAAACAACAAATCTAATAAAGCTACACTTAACATAAGATGGTATGCTGGAAAAAACACATGGCTTTGCAGTCAGATAGATGCCAGGTCAACATCTTCCTAGTTGTGTGACTGGGCAAGTTTTCTGATTCTCAGTTTTCTTACCTGTGAAAGTGAAATGATGATCTCTAACTCATAGGACTGTTGTAAAGATTGAGTTAATAAATATAAAACATCTTGCCAAGTTCCTGATAGAAGCTGATCAATGTTTTAATTATTAAGAACTACTATCCTCTCTCACTTTCCAAAAGAATTCCAAGAAAGGCATTACCAACACTGGGGGCAGCCAAGATCAATTACTTCAGAAATAAGTGACTTTGGCTGCTCTTTTGTAGTTGGGAACCACAAATGAAGAAGGATGATAGCATCCTGGAGTGAATAATGATGAGGAATTTAAACTACCATTTGAGTCATACTGGTTTCTTAGATGAAACCCTTCCCCCAATTCCTGATGGTTTCATGTTTTAATCTCTCTCAAGGAGATCATAAGGCAGAGAAAAAATCCTATCATTTTATTCCTTTTTTCACCCCTCCCCTGATATTAAGCAGAATAATGGGCACTTGGTAAAGGCGCTCCATAAATACCAACTGCACTGAGTACATCAACTAGGAATAGAGCTAAAAATGATAGCGTTTACACATATTACTTTTTTTCCTTCAATATCTTTATACTCCTTAAATATTCTCATTTAGAAATCTAAAAACTGTGGCTTAAAGATGCAGTGTGATATAATAAAATATAATAGACCGGGAGTGAAGAGTATAGAATTTTAGTCTCAGCTCTGCTACTAAACAGCTATATGGCTTTGAGAAAAAAAAATTACCTAGTTGCTCTGGCATTGGGTTTCCTCACAGGTAAAATAAAACAGACTAGATAGTCTCTAAAGTCCTTCATGGTTCCATTCTAAGCTTTCATGAGTGAAAATCAAGAATTACTTGTTAGAGAAATCAATTAAATAAAAATTACAGGTAAATATACAAAGAACTAAAACAGATTGTACCTAAATCAGTTTTTGATCTGTTGTGATAAATATACATCCTCATAAACGAGTGAAATTGAAACAATCTTAAGTCACTTTAATTATAAAACAGTCTAGCCTAGGCAAGAAAAAATTCTATTCTTTGTCAATGGCATAAAGATCAATATTCGTGTTACCTCTACACTTGTAAATAACTTCTGCACACAAATGTTAATATCTGGAACATTTTGCTAATGTATCAACTTATTTAGCTTGGTGTCTACACGAAATAAATATAATACAAATACAACACAGGAGGGAAAAAAAGGGCCATAGCTGTGTAATTCAAACCCGAGAGGTCTGTTTTCGCATATTCCTATAACCATTCTTTATAAATATTAAAATTTAGTTCTTTGCTGCCCTTTACATTTGAATCTAATTTTAACACACAACACATTGCAGAACTTTTTGTCTGAAATATAAATGAACGATAGTAAAACTGCATTATGTTTTAGTATGGCAGTGATATTCCTGGGGGTGGTATGAGGGTGGGGATGGGGATGGGAGTGATACTGACCTGATAACTGGCAGTCACACTTTAGTCCTCAAGTATAAATTCTTAAGGTTTTCTTCAGTTAAAATTTGGGAAAATTGACAAATATATTTAAAATGTCATCAGCATGGTGGAAAAATGTCCAATGCTGCAAAATAATAAGAAATTTATTGTCTATGTGACCATACTATAAACAATTGGTAAATCCCAAGAATGTCAACTGTCATTATAGCTGATGAAGCCTGACAGCTGTTGGTTGATACAGACAAGAAAGAAGAAAATAGCCACTTCTTCAAGTTGAAGCTGAGTAATATAGCAAAAATATCAGGAATCTGACTTCCCTTTTGCAATCATAATTAGGGAAGGTGAGGTCTTTCAAAATCTTTTCACTGTCATTTCAAGAACTATTTTATGAATGTCACCAGAAGAAACTGACTTTCTCTCCCTGAATTGATAAAAGCCTATTTGCTCGAAACACCATGACTTATGCACCATGCACTCAGATAAAAAAAAATAACATAATTACAACTGAACTTTTCAAACTGCCAAATTCGTGAAAGGAAAATTCTCATCCCCTCATCTCTTGCCAATCAATAAAGAAACAAATCAATCTGTCACCACCTCAACTTGTAGGGCTTATTACTCATCCCAGATTCTACTTTTTCCCATTTATTTTCAAATATTAAATGTTGAATTATATGTAATTTTTGGTTTATGTTTTTCTAATAGTGTATTAGACCCTGCAAACTTAAAAAAAAAGATAGGCCCTAATTTTTATTTGATAAAACATAAATTTTGTCTTGTATTTAAGGTATTTAAAGTACCAAGTCCATTCGACTCCAATTTCTGCCAACATATAAATTATACGGTCTAAGATTTTCAGAAAAAGGCTGTTTCTAACTCCATATTCATTATCAGAAATATGACTGCCAGATTTCTGGCATGTCATATTGTAGTCTATAGACTCATTCTCCACTTATTTTCTAAATGAGCTGTTACTTGTCATTGTCCATTAAGTAACTGTGAAAGACAAGATCGTTTCAACCAGATGCTCAGCTCACTCCTTCCGGCAGAATCTCTCCAAGACCCAACTTTCCTTAGAGTTTAGATGTAGATATTTCTGCCTAAGGAATGCTACAGTCTATAAATTTGAAATAAAAACCACCTGTGGACAAGTTGTCTGTATATATTATCATACCCTGTGGTACAGCTAGCTGTAGCTATATTAAGCTTTATAGTTTTCTCAATTAAAAAAATATATAAACGTATATAATAAAAAGTTACACATATTTTAATACCCTGGAAAACTGAGCCTATTTATAGACTAAGTATAAAACTTGTTTTTAAGTTATTAATAAATGATTTCAAACATGAGTTTGCCCAGCTTACAATATGGTCTATTCACATGCTACTTCCCACCAAGTCAGGGCCAACAGCCAGGAGAGCATGAATCTCTCTTTTTTAAAAAAATACATTTATTTATTTATTTATGGCTGCATTGGGTCTTCATTGCTGTGCGGGTTTTCTCTAGTTGCGGCCAGCGGGGGCTACTCTTCGTTGTGATGCGCGGGCTTCTCATCGCGGTGGCTTCTCTTGTGGAGCTCGGGCTCTAGGCGTGCGGGCTTCAGTAGTTGTGGCGTGTGAGCTCAGTAGTTGTGGCTCACGGGATCTGGAGGGCAGGCTCGGTAGCTGTGGCGCACGGGCTTAGTTGCTCCGCGGCATGTGGGATCTTCCCGGACCAGGGCTTGAACCCGTGTCCCACTGCACCACCAGGGAAGTCCATGAATCTCTTCTGTATGAACTTCCATGTGCCAACAGCCACAAGAATTATGGGTATCGAGGACACTGGCTCTGCACCTCCTGAACAACAGTGCTCATTTTGCCACGGAGGTATGCTGCTCTGGCTTGGGCTCTGTTCATTTTATTCTAGCCTTTTCCCTTGACCCAACATCCACTCATTCTGGTTCTGGTTGTGCCTCTTCCTTCTTGAGGAAGTCTCAGCTTTTGCTCTGGAACTCATTGTTTGATAGCAGGCATTGTTGCCTTTTTACCACATGGAGATTGGGTGGCAGAAAAAGAAACACCCCAGTTTCTACAGCTATGTAAGGAGTAAGGCAGGGCAGGGTGGAGTACACGTAGATGTTTGTCTATCTAGTATCTGGGTTTCTGTATGTCTTTATGTGGAACTGAAGGCTTTATTTCTATGTGGTGGGTGATGTGGGACAAGAAAGAGAAAAAACATTTTTAAGGTGAATCTCAGATATTTCTGAACATAGAAGCACCTCAAAAAAACCTACATAAATCTTTTTTTAAAAATCCATTTGGCTAGCACCAAAAAAAAAAAAGAAATCAGTTATTTTACCCAGGAGACCACTCTTGCAAAACTGGATAAAAATCACTTCTTTACTATATACTCAGATATCAGATTAAAGAAATTTATACTTGGGCTACAACTGACTAAGATTCAGGCCATTCAGTAAGTTTTTAGTGTCAGTGATAAGGTATTAGCACGGATGTAAAGCAAACTTGCTCCAATTATGTAAAGACTCTTTCCAGTACATATAAACAAAACCAAAATTTGGGAGGCCAGTTAATTCTAAAAATTCAAAGAGTCAACACTGACATACAAAGTGGCTGTTTTGACAGCTTTCCATTAGATAATGTACTTCCTTAAAAATCCAGTATATATGAAATTTAAAAAAATAAACATGTCACATTTATAAATACCAAATCTAAAATGGACAAAAGTGCACAGCTATTTTTAAAAAAATGTATCCAAAGCAACCTCCTATCTGAGGGCGGAAGGTGTTGACACATTACCTTGACTATCTCAAGATTTAAGCCTTCCCATCCTCTGGCACTTTTGGTTTTTCATAAAGGTTATTTATGCGTTTGGGGGTAAGAGAATGACAACATTCCAAATTGTACCTCTCATTCCACTTTTGGCATTTTAGGATTAGGTTAGTAAAGAAAAACTTGTCAAAATATTATCAGAAAATAAATTTTCTGATCACGAAAGCAGATCTTTTGTACGTTTACTAAAGAGAGCTATTTCTGCTATTATTATTTACAGATTCTAAAACCAAGACAGAAAAACAAACCTTTTTACTGAATTCTACAATACTATGCAATAAAAGCTTTACTACAAATGTCAAATCAATCTTCTTTCAGTTGAAGGTAAAAGATATTATCTGAGTATTTGTATTCTTATGTGTCTATGTGTTACAACGTGTTATGGGCTAAATTGTGTCCTCTAACCCCAAAATTATACACTGAAGTCCTAATCCCCAGTACCCCCATAATGTGACTGTATTTGAAGACAGGGTCTTTAAAGAGGTAATTAAGTGAAAAATGAAGTCATGGGGGATTTCCCTGGTGGCGCAGTGGTTAAGAATCCACCTGCCAATGCAAGGGACACGGGACGAGTCCTGGTCTGGGAAGATCCCACATGCCGCGGAGCAACTAAGCCCGTGCGCCACAACTACTGAGCCTGTGCTCTAGAGCCTGCGAGCCACAACTACTGAAGCCCAACACCTAGAGCCTGTGCTTCACAACATGAGAAGCCACCACAATGAGAAGCCCGCGCACCGCAACAAAGAGTAGTCCCCACTTGCTGCAACTAGAGAAAGCCCGCGTGCAGCAATGAAGACCCAATGCAGCCACAAATAAATAAATTAATTAATTTTTAAAAAATGAGGTCATGGGATTCCCTGGTGGTCCAGTGGTTAAGACTCTGCGCTTCCACTGTGGGGGGGCATGGGTTCGATCCCTGGCCAGGGAACTAAGATTCTGCATGTTGTGTGGTGCAGCCAAAAAAAGAAAAAAAAAAAAAGAGGTCATTAGGGTAGTCCCTAATCTAATATGCCTGGTGTCCTTATAAGAAGAGGAAGTTGGACAAAAACGCGGGACAGGGAGAGACCATGTGAAGACACAGGGAGAAGATGGTCATTTAACAAGCCAAAGAGAGAGGCCTCAGAAGAAACCAATCCTGCTTACACATTGATTTCTGACTTCTAGCCTCCAGGATTGTGAGAAAATACATTTCTGTTGTTTAAGCCACCCAGTCTGTGGTACTTGTTATGGCAGCTCTAGCAAACTAATACAACATGCTAACCGTTCACTACTTTTAAAGACTATTACAGCAACTAGATCAAAGCCTTCCCCTTACCATGAGAGTGCCTGAACAAAGAATGCCCTGCTTTGTCTTATCAGTCTGCTTTTTCCAGCAACACTATGTATAGGATTATATAAAACAGAATGGTTTTGAAACAGTTTTGGAGATTGTAAATTTCAGGATCCTGAAATATAACATGAATAATGCACTTACAAAGAAATTACAACAGTGCTAAACGATTGAGGTGCTTGTTTATCCAATACTGTCAATATGGATTTTGAAGGAGGCCTCAAGAAACCAGTTCTGTAATAAAGCTGATTATTCTTTAAGATCAATACTTAAAATGCTTTCAGTACTCTACTCAAAGCTGATTCTAGGATACCAGATATTCTAGATTTATACTTAGTACAGAAATTAGTAATATAATTGAGCTTACCAATGTTAATCACCACTTCCTCAGAGTTTTACTTTTATTTGATTATTTTTTTCCTCAGAGTTTTCTAGAGTAGTTTTCTAAGAAGAATTCAAGCCTTAATAGCAATAATAAAAAAGATACATACTTTTTGAGCTAAACATAAACATGTTCCAGGCAGTGTTCTAAGTACTTGACATGTATTAATTCCGTCCTTACAACCTTAGGTGATAGATGCTATAACCATTATCAACAAGTTCATCATCATCATCATCCCCATTTTATGCAGATGGGAAAACTGAGGTACAAAGGCTAAATAACTTAAAGTCTCACATCTAGTATGTGGCAGAAATAGAATTTGAACCTAAGTAATTTGATTCCAGAGGCTTCCTTAGAAACCACTGCTACTTGGTAACCACTGTTCCCATCAGATTTTCTCATTTTATCAGCTAAAATGTGATTCACAGAGCTGGAAGGGACCTCAGAAATAATCTAATTTAGCACTCTCATTTTACAGATGAAAACTGAGGCCAGAGTTGTTAAGTGAATTACTGAAGATTATAGTTAAATAGTAAAATTATTAAGATCCAGTCTAATCCACTTTCTGGGACACCATGATGGATATCAGGGTTTTGTTTTGGTTAGCTCTGTTTTAAGCCTCATACATCTCTAGTGTATCTGTGTGTGTGTGTGTGTGAATGTCCGTCTCTCTTACTATGTGTGTACATCTGTTTCTATCATTGTCTCTTCTACATGTTGCCAACAACATTTATATACATCCTGAAGAAAGGGAGGAAGTGGCCTCATGCCCATAAACAAGCATTCAAACATCTCTCCCCCAAAATGAGGACATCTGGCACAACGCTATTAAAAACAGGTCTGTCTACCTAGATATCCGTTTACACCTTTGCAAGTATTCTCATCTGAGACAAGACCAAACCAGAAGAGCTACATTAGTTAAGCTACTGGAATGTACGTTAATGAAAATGAAGAATAGTTTTTACATTAACACATTTTTTCATTAAAATTAAAAATATGTCTTCTAATATCAGAAAATTACCAGCAGTATTTACCATTTCAGGTATATGTGTCAGTGGCTTTATTTATTTCAATGAAATTATAACATGATTTCATTGAAATACATATATCTGTCTATATCATCTATCTGTCCATCATTCCCCTAAATTTCTGCTTTTCTGAAATAATGTCACCATGATTTGTAAAATACCACAATGAGGGAACAATAATATGTAGATTGATTTTATTTCCAGTAAAATGATTCATGGGCCTCAATTCTACAGGCAGTCTGGAATACAAGAACCCTTCAAATATTCAACCTTAATGTTGGATGAAGTCGTTGACTCCATCAGGATTTCAAACCAGGAAGAAACAGAGCATATGGTGTGGAGGATGAACTGTAATACAGTCAAGGTATCTGTGTTTTAGCTATGCCCATAACCTGACTCTCCCTGAACTGTAAAAAAATTTCACAAAAACCTGTAACAGAATATTGTAACTGATGATCTTGTTTTGCCTTTTAACTTCTGTCTTCTAAATCAGACCACTGATTTTTTGAAAAGTTTAACAATTTGATATCAGTTGAAAATGACCAACAGACCTAGCAATTGTTTTTGCTCCAAGGTTTTTTGGGGACAGTAACTCTTCTGGGAGGCAGTGTGTTGCAGTGGAAAGTGCTTGGACTTTGGAGCCCTACAGACCTAAGTTTGCACCCCGGCTCTACCACTTCATACTTCCTTGATCCACGTAACCTTTGAGCTTTCAGTTCTTCATCTATAAAATGCAGATGACAATACATACTCTAACAGGATACTGAATGGTTTAAATGAGTTAGTGACTGGTCAGTTCTCTCATTTCTCATCCCTGGAGAGCATATATTTGGTTTCATCTATAAGGATAATGAAGTTTTCCTTTTTCCAATGAGTTCTCACTTTCTACCACTCATGTGTCTAATTTAGAAATCAAAACAAGTTTACTGCTTCTAACCTGGTAGGTTGATCTGCTCCAAGAAGGAGATGGCCTGGCCAGTTCCTGGGAAAGGCAGCTTAGGAACACACACAACACTTACTCAGGCCAATGGTTATCTGCACACTACTTGGGAAAGAAAAAGGACAATCTTCTGCCTAGAGTGGCTTTTTGTGACTTTAGGATATAAGTGAAAAGATTGCTTTTGCTTCCACTGAATTTCTACAGCTTTTAATCAAGTTACAATTTTAACTCATAATACTGATAAACGCATTTTCTAAAAATATCACAGCTATTTTGAAATCATATTAAATGCATAATGGATATGTATCTTATTCATAACCCAAGAGCAGTTATCACATTCTATTACATCAATTCATCTCTCTACATAGCTGTCTTTTGTCTCATAAGATTCTGCTCTTCTAGACAAATACTCTGTCTTATTCAGCTTGATAAACTTAGCACCCAGCAGTCTCTGGTTCAAAGGGGTAATCAAAACATGCTGGCCGGAAAGAAATGTACAGTGCAGTACCTTGAATTACAGTGTACAAAACTGGACTTTATCTTCTGGGAAATAAGAAGCCACTAAACATTTTTAACTAGGTGAATCTCACAATAAAAATATAGTTTCAGGAAGGTTAAAGCTTGACATACAGAGTTGATTTGACTGAAGAGAAACTGGAAGCAGAAAAAGCAGTTGGGAGAAAACTTTAACAGTACAGGTATGAGGTTAAAGTGTGTGAACTAGGATGGTGGCAGTAAGAATAGGAAAAAAAAAAAAGACCGATGCAAGAGACTTTATAAAGAATGTATAGTAACTTGGTACTGGTTTTTTTAAGGAGGTTAAGAGGGGAAATAATCCCAGATCAGCTGAGGTTTCTAAGGCTGGGTGACTATAATGATGATGCCATTAACAGAAACAGGGATGTTAGAAAAGGAGCGGGTTTTGGGGGGGGGAAATAATGACTGTGATGCGAGACATGCTGAATGAGAAGTAACTAGACCCCCAAGAAGAACGTGTTCAGACTCAGTGAGTGTGGTGAAGGCTAAAGGTTTAGAAGCAGAGAAGTCTTTAGGGGTGGAGCCTTTTCCGAAAATTTCTTCCGTGTCTTCAATTTAAGAACAAGAGGCAATAAGAAGAAGCTGATACATAGGACTAGACCAGATCTTGTTTGTACCGTCAAATATTAAACCAGTTAAGAACCAGATTGTTTGTGTTCTCACTGCTGTTCAACCCACTACAACAGAAAGGACTACTTAGCAGACACCAAGGAATGGGGAACACCTTCCTTCAAAAACCCCCAAACTTAGTGCTCCTTTTTTCTACAACTTACCCGTCAGTTCATTCTCCTCTCTGTTATAATTTATAGATCTTATTTCTCATTAAAACAACTCATCCCTGCTTGCTTCTCCCTCTGCACTCCTTCCTCCCTGGCTCACCTTTCTAGGCGAGCAGACCCAGAGAACACTGCAGCCTCTCCTTCCCCACCAGCTCTGTACAAAGGATCCATGCAGATGCTCCCAAGGCTCAGGGTCAGGAATCTTTTTTGTCTGTAAACCCCGTCGTCCTGTGCTCTCCTATTTTCCTTCCTAGCTTCTATTTGAACTCAGTAACAGTTAAGGACTATATTCTTTAAACTCAGTAACAATTAAGGATTACATTCTTTGTGGCTCCAAAAGGCAGAAACGATTCATTTAGCAGCAAAGCACACATTTAGAGTGGAAGCTCTGGCTTTGGACCTGAAATACAGAGTTTGGAAATAGTCGGCAGGGAGAAACCATATTACTACATTCTTTACTTCGATGCCTGCTTGTAGTCCTGTTTTCCTCAGCCCACAAACCCCTGTCCTCCACTCCCCCACCTCCACTCTTAACTTCCCTATCCATAGTTTCTTCTCACCCATTTGAGTTGTTCTTATGCTTGCTCCTTACTTTGGGGGTAGTAGAAGAGTTGTTCAAAAGGCAAAAATCACTGTCAATCAAAATTACCATTGAAAATCCCTTAAATCTCACAGAAGGTACAACCCTGCACCATAATCACGGTATCCACGAAACCATTTATATGACACTGAGGGTGAAGGTACTTAAGGCACTGTGGAGTGAAACAACTGACAATTCAGAGAGAAGACATCAGATGGTTGAATCCCTTGCCTTTCCTTTTCCAGGGCCAAAGAGTTTAAGGAAGATAAGGTACATGACAAAATTATGAAACACACACAACCATAAGACACATGGGCTGCCCTAAAAACTCTTGTTGGATGTCTGAGATCATGACATATACAAGCTTTGTTTCCCTCTAATTAGGAAGCTTAGCTATATATTCAAATATTTAAAACAAAACCAACCAATACGTAAACTCAGACACTAATTCTTCACATTTGTTTAAATGCTAAAGGAGTAAAAGAATATTTAAGATTAAATTCTTTAACTCACATGCAAAGTGCTAATAATAATGGCAATAATACCTACCAATTACTGAGTGCTTCCTATATGTCATGTTCATGTAATCTTTTAAAAAAAATCTCTGAAAGTCATTTTTAAGTCACAGCTGAGGAAACTGAGATATGGTGAAGATAAAAAACTGCCATTTCCCTGGGTCATACAGCAAAAGAGCAGGGATTTGAACTCAGGTCTGCCTTTAAAGTCTGTGCTGTAAATCAGCACACTTTAGAGCCTCACCATAAATAAGCCACGTTCTCACTGAAATGCTAAAACTACGAAGATTTGATTTTTAGTTATTATCAGCAAACATCCAGGAAATAAGAAAAAATGGCCTTTAGTAACAGGCTGACAAGCTATTCCTGGGGTCAACCACGACAGACTGGACAAACTTCCTCTAGAAATAAATCTCTGCTTCTTGTATCATGCCACTAAACACCAATTCAGTGGCCTAAAAATCCTTGTATCAGATGTCTGAGATCATGACATATACGAGCTTTGTTTTCCCCTACTTAGGCATCTTAGCTATATATTGAAATATTTAAAATAAAACCAACCAATAACTAAAATCAGACACTAATTCTTCACCTTTGTTTAAATGCTATAGAGGAAGAATATTTAATATTAAATTCTCTATGGACTGTTTATACTAACAAGATGTGCCACATCTTATCAGTAAATTATCTTTCTAGTCTACCCGAAGGGGTCAGCTTCAAACTAAGTTCAACAAACGCTCATGAAGTCAAACTATATACTAGGCATTGTGAAAGGTACAAAGATGGAACATACTAATATCTCTCTCAAAGAATTTATAATTTAATGAGGCAGATTACAAATATACCTTAAAAAAATCTCTGCATACAAATGTTTTTCTTCATCTGACATAACCAAACAGGTGTTGAAAAAGTTAAAGGAAAGATTTCCAAGACCCAAATGTGTATCAAACAGATCCTGCTTATTGTGCCAAGTAATCAAAGAGCATTATTTGCTTTTTCCTCTCTGCTCATTAAGGCCCTGGCAATCACCACAACTTTGGTTTCCTTAGTCTCTTACCTCAGTTTATTTTCTGTTCTCTGCTCATGTAATAAGATATATCTTTTTGGGAATTCCTGTTCTGCTTTTAGTTCTTTTCTGCTGCTATTGCTAGGGGCCCTTATCCACCTATCGCAGTACACTTTGTGTTTGCTGGAGAGACCCTCCACAGTTTCTTCTTTGTGCCTTTTTATCGGAGATCTGGAAACAATCACTGAGCAGATCTGTGAGCACTGAGACTGGCTCTGAAAACTTCAAACCTAACTATTCAAAATTAATTACCTTCAGAAAGTCTACCTTCAGAGACTCTAATCAGGAAGGTAAAAGACAGCTGTTATAATTGCCCCCATGAGTCCAACTCCTTGCATCCCATGGTTATTATCTTTGGCTATAAATAGCAGTAGTAAGACTTCAGACCGAAAGCAAAAGAAACAATGCTAAAAAAAATATGGCAAATTTAATATATGAAAGTGCTAGCAATAGATGATTACTAGGGATTCAATGGCATCAACATTACGCCAAAAGCATCAATATTTCGCACCTGCTGAAATGAAGGCCTTTTTAGCACACTATAGGGACACTCTCTGGTAGTCACATGTGTGTGTATAGCTGGAGTTTACCTTGCTTTTATTTATCCTTATCGCTGAGATTTAAAATGTGCTTTTAATTTTCATCCCCTGAATTTTGGTAGATGATAGTGGTCTTGTAAAACCGATCAACAACATTTTATATATATATATATATATATATATATATATATATATATATATATATATATATCAGTTTCACCTGGAGGGAAAAACCCACCATAAAATAGGGGCTAGAGAGTAACCAAACGCCACCGGACCAGATTAATCATAAACCTAGACCACTGAACCTGAATTTTCTTCAAACACTTCCTGCCTTTTGTTTCAACAGAACTATACCTTCCAGGTTAACTGCAGTCTCCCTGAGCAACAGACCAGCCTACCCGAGACTAGGAGATACTCATTCCTAATCTAAAGCTCTTTATTTACTTATCTGTACTGTTTCACTTGAAAGCAGGCTGTTATTCACTGACAGTCCAACAATATACAGTGCATTCCTACCCACACAAGACCAACTCTGTAGATATCCAACACGCCCACCTCACTATGAAATACCAAACGGTGGTTTTTCATCCAGTTTTCAGGGAAGAAACAGGGTGGAAAGCAAAAATGAAACGCAACTCAAACCTAAAAAAACCCTTAGAGGTTGGGTTCTCCCTCAAGGAATAAAGGTACAAAGGGGGGCGGGGAAGGTTACTATTTCTCCTTCCTCCAGAGACTAAAAAGATCCCGAAGCAGGTGAGCCCTCGATGCCCCACAGGAGAAAAGAGGATCCTAGGGGCTTCAGGCGGAAGGCTGAGGATCAGAGAATGGGGGATGGGAAGAACCCAAGTGGGGGAAGGCCGTTTCGTTCGTGGAGCTGGCAGTCTAGGTCGGGTCTCTGATTTTTGCATCGCCCCATCTCTCTTTTTTTCTTTTTTGAAAACACTGATTTTTATCTTACGGATGAAACTAGCTCTGGTCCCACCCTAGCGAGCAGGACAGGTGTAGGAAGGGATGTCTGGCTTCCCGGGGGCGGCCAGACAAATGGGGGTGGGGACAGCAGTCTACAGAATGGGAACCCGTACGCCTTCTCCCAAGGTTGAGGGGCTGGGCGAGGGGGCCCTTTAAACGGAGGGTGTCAGGAGGGCAGCCCCTTCTGGGGAGCTGGGGTTGACGGGGGGCAATAAGTGGCTGCGAGCACCCTCGAAGGTTGAGGAGCCGCCTCCTCAGGGAATACCGGGAGGTAGAGGAGACGGCTCCGCCCCCTCAGGGGATGGGCGCGAGCGGCAGTTGGGACGGCGGCGGGAGGACACCGGTGGTCCTACCCCTGCTTTTCTCTCGAGAACCCGGCCTCCCAGCCGCCGCGAAGCCCGGGCGCCAGCGGCTCCTACCTTTTCCCAGCGCTCGGGGCTCCGCTCCCTGCCGCCTCAGCCACCCGCTCCATCCACAGCCCCCCGAGGCCCCGCCCCTCGACCGCCTGGCGAGGGCCCTGGCATTCGGCAGGGCCAATCTCCTTCTCGCCTCTCCATCCCCGACACCAATCCGCTCCGGCTGGAGGAGGGGCTTCTCCAATGTCTTTTAGGCTCCTCCCGGGGCCCCAAGATCCCTTTTGTTTGGGGAGAGACTAGCTGGGATTGAGCTCGCGTCACTTCCGGGAGGAAGCGTAGTCCTCCGGCCCGGGCTAGGGGGTGGGCTTACGACCCTCGCTGCCAGGCTTCTGCAACTTTCCACCTTCTAAGCTATTTCTGGACCGGACGGTGGCGAGTGCTTCGTGTTTACCCTCATGGTACGGGCAGCTTAGGAACGGCGGGTTTCGGGTGCCCTGATTGATCAGGCACATTAACGTTTCATTTCATCCAAAATGTTAATAAATGAAGTGCGCTTTGGGTCTGCTTTAGAAAACCGGTTGTTGAAAACCTGGTAACGTGGCTTGCCTTCTCTCTTTTTTTTCCAGTACGAAGCCTGTGCTAGAAACAAGGGCGCAAAGATAAAAAAAACCCGGAGACGCCCCCCCTTCTCTTTTAACATTACATTTGGAAGAGAATAGTAGCTCTGGAGCCCCTGGAGCGGGGACACCGGGTAGCCCAAACCCAGCCAGACCTGCCTTCCAGGTAGAAGTCGAATGAATAAAATTCGTGTGTCATGGTTTTCTACGTTATGTTTTACAAATGAGGGGACTTTTTTGTGTCCTTGGCCCCATTATACCGTGGGGCCACGTTCGCAGTGACGCTGGGACACAGGACAGTAGAGGATGCAAGGAATGCCTGTCCCTCGTGAACACAGGAATGCAGATCTTGCTGGTGGTCGCAGCAAGTCTTACCAGCACCAAATAACCCAGAAAAGGGAGAGGACCCTTCCTTAGGTCAAGGTTTCTGGATCCTTTTCCAGTTCACAGATTGATTCAACTGGTTAAGAGAATAATAACCACATTGTTTTTAATATAATATAATAAATACTTACAATTAAATATTTATAATGCATAAATAATGGAAATTAATTTTAATATATTATTTCTAATATTAACAATTCTTATTAAGCAAAACAGTACTAGGGGCCTAGTACTCACCTAGGCAGACTATCTCAGGACAGATGCAGCCCTGTCCTCATGCAGTTTATGGTCTGGTGGAAGGATGTGGTCAGTCTGCAATCATTGATATGTTTGAAGGAAGTAAACCGGTATTAATGTCATCACTGTGCCAGGTACTTTCATATAATGATTTAATCTTCACTACCAAATGAAAAATCTTTCCTAACCTGTAAGATAGACATCATTGGTGCCCATTTTACAGATGAGAAGATAGAGATTCAGAGAAATCAAGTAAAGCCATAGAGCTAGTAAATGGTAAATAAAGAACTTCCAACAAGATGTGTGATTTCAAACCTGTGCTATATTCTGCTCACCATACACTTGGCTCTCACAAGGAGAGCTGGTCCAGAGTGGGCCTGGATGACTGTAAATCCAGCATTAGAGACCGAAACAAGCTCCATGCCTCCCCCTATTGACTGCTGGCTGGAGAAGTTCATCTCTATATATGAAGGACAAGAAGACTGTACTGAGGTGCTCAACAGCAGCCCAAGTGCTTCTGAAGTAACAAATAGGAAATACAGAACTTCAGAAAGACATCATTCCCTGTGTTCAGGAGACTGATGATCTGAAAGGCGAGATGAAGGGCCAGGCACATAGTAGGTGCTCAACAAATACTGACGTCACTTGAAACAAATGTCTGAAATGGTTAAAAACACAGAGTTTAAGTGCTGGACTAGGCCCATGAATTTGAAAAATTCCGTTTCCTCCTCCTCCCTTTTGCCCTGCCTTACGGGTGTGCAATGAGGAAGTGCCTCATTGCCCGACAATGAGGCAGACGTGGGAGAACAGGCTATTTTCTGCTGGCTTCTGAGTCACTCTAAGAGTTGTCCCAGTGAATCAGCTCATCCCTCCTCCCCTCCTTCCCTTTGTTAACCCACCACCACCCATTCTACTCCCAGGCTGACCTGGTGCTTTCTTCCTTTACAGCAACCGGCAGCTCCCCTGATTCCCTGAGCTCCCACTTGTCCATTCCTCAGTGAGTGTGGGAGGACCCAGCAAGAATGAGATCATCCCCACCATCTAGGATTGAGTCCTGAGGGTATTCAGATTACTCTCTTTTTAATTCATCACCCCAGGAGCTAGTGCATGGGCAGGGCTTGTGAACCTGAAGTTTTGTGATTCTTCAAATACATAAAATGTGTAAATTAATTTAGAGTCTGGCACACTGATGTACATACACAGAGGTAGAAAGTGGGTTTGTACTAATTTCTTAAATTTGTATAACACAACATACCATTTTTATATCTATTATTTTATCAACTTGCCAGTAAGTGTTTATTAAATGCGTACTGTGTGTCAGGTAACAATTTAGTAAGAAGTGCTAAAGATTATAGTGTGTGTTAATTTTTCTCCAAATAAGTAAACTTCCTAGGTAGGTCTACCGTAAATGTTTATTGCTGGTTTGGGGAGGCAATGATGGAGTAAAAGAGGGCTAGACTGGAAGAAAAAACAAAAAACTGCGAGTTCTGCTGGAGGTCTCCCTCTGTCACAAACTCTAGTTTCCTAGGGCTGCTGTAACAAATTACCACAAACTGGGTGGCTTAAAACAACAGAAATGTATTCTCTTTCAGTCAGGAGGCCAGGAGTCTGAAATCAGGGTGTTGACAAGGTCGGTTCCTGGGTGAGGGGTGTTGGTAGGGGTGGGTTTATGGCATTTAAACTGCTCTCCTAGTTTATGGGGGTTCCTGGCAAACCTTGGCATTCCTTGGCTTGTAGCTGAATCGCCCTAGTCTCTGCCTCTGTCTTCACATGGCTTTCTTTCCTCTGTGACTTGATGTCTCTATATGTCCTGTCCTCTTCAATTTTTTTTTTTTTCCCTGCGATACGCGGGCCTCTCACTGTTGTGGCCTCTCCTGTTGAGGAGCACAGGCTCCGGACGCGCAGGCTCAGCGGCCATGGCTCACGGGCCCAGCTGCTCCACGGCATGTGGGATCTTCCTGGACTGGGGCACAAACCCGTGTCGCTTGCATCGGCAAGCGGACTCTCAACCACTGTGCCACCAGGGAAGCCCCCTCTCCTCTTCTTATAAGGACAGCAGTCATATTTGATTTAGAACTCATCTTAATCTAGTATGACCTTATCTTAACTCATTACATCTGCAAAGATCCCATTTCCAAAAAAGTTCACATTCTGAGGTTCCAGATGGACATGGATTCTGGGGGGTGGGGATGAGAACCATTCAAACCAGTATGCAAAACTACTTCGCACAGTAATACCCCCACTTAACTCCGTTTAGCTTCATTGGTAATGGCATGAAAGTAGTGAACTAATTCCTAAAGATCATTTCAGTTCTATAATTGTATGATGATTATATATGCTAGAAGCATTTCTCAAGCCTTTACTATATGCCAGGCACTATGAAATTGCTTCACAGTACATCTGAGTTAACCCTTAAGAGAATTCCAGGAGATAGATGTGAATACTCCCATTTTGCAGATGAGGAAATTGAGGTACAAAGAAGTCCATAGTCATGGAATTCATAAGTGATGAAGATGGAATATATTCACTCAGGTCTGACTCCAAAGTCCACCCTCACAATTACTATGCTCTGTCATCTCTCCATCATACTAGATGGGTTAGGAAGATGGGGAATGCAATAAATCTTTAAAATTTTGATTTATGTAATACATGGAGCTGGGTAGCAATCTTCCTGGGGAAAGCAAGAGAGAAGGGAACAGTGGGTGGCAATGAAAACTTAGTAGGGAAGAGGAGAGCTATGGACACTTACCTGAACCTCAGTTTCCTCATTTGTAAAATGCAATAATCGTTCCTCCAGGTGGTTGTGAATATCCAAGCGAGATAATGGACGTGAAAGTATTTGATAAACCCTATGAGGGGTGACGATAAACTACCTGGGAGATCTTGCTCAAACTCTTCCTCCTCTCTGGGTCCTTGCCCTCCAGCTGAACATCTAAGGGTTGAGCTATCTGGGGCTCTATAGGACTCCTTCTAGCTGTGACCCACTGAGACTTACTAAGATGCTGGGTGGGCTAGATGTAAAAGTTGGAGTGACTGGGAAAAGTGACCTGGCCTGGCTCCCTTACCTCTTGTTCCTCAAGCCCCCACCTGGCTCCTCCAGGAGGGGATCCTGCGGTTGCAGTCTAGCAGCGGCAGAGAGCTCTCGAGGCCGGGACCAGGCTGAAGTGGGAAGGACAGTGTGCTCTCCGTGGCTCCCTACATTTTCTCTCATTATTTGCTCCCACAAAGGCCTTTCTGAGTAGTCCTTAAGGTTCTCTTCTAGCTTGGATCAGCCCGACCTGGGCGACTGGGGCACAGGGGAAGTTGAGATTTCTGGGCGTGGCCCTCACTGTGTTCTCGATCGTATTGCTCCCCCTAGTGCTCAGCGACGAGTCCTGCAGCTGTCAGCTTCCCTCTTGGCCGTCCCCGCGCGTTCCGCGGAGGCCTCTCCCCAGACAGTTTTTTCTTTTAAGGGTGTGGGCTGAGAGCGCAGCAGGTAGGGTGCTCCAAGGACCAGAAGTTCGGAAAAACCACCTTCAGGGACAGATTCTTCTGGTTTTTAGCTAAGTGTTGGGGCCAGCTTGACCATGAGGGAGCCGGGAAACTCTTCTCCTGGATTTCACAGAGGAAGGTTGGGAAGGAAAGGGAAAGAAATCTAACATTGCGTGTCCACTATGTATCAGGCACTGTGCCAGGTGCTTTACATATATTACATGTGTTGCCCTTGTAATCCTTACATATATAATCTATACATTCCTTTACATATATAATTCTTGCGATCATCCTAAGAGATAATTCTTATTACTTCTAGTTTTTCACATTAGAAAGCAGGTTCAGAGAGGTTAAGTGTCTTGCCAAAGGTCACATAATAGTAACAATGATAATGACATCAACCAGTTATTTAGTGCCTGCTTCACACCAGGCACAGTATTTCTTTTCATCCTCCTAGCAAATCTTTAAAATAATTACGATAACCTCCATTTTACTGATGAGATCACTGAGGTTTAGCTAGTTTAAGACAGGGGTAACTGAGAAGCTTGCCTGAGATCAAAGAGGTAGGTCTTTCTGTCTCTGTTTCCATTCCACCACTGCCTCATGGAGCTGTGGGTGGTAGAGGTGGACTGAGCCTAGGACTGTGTGATTCACTGTTCTTGCCATTACTAGCATTGCCTGGCAGCCCTTCCCCAGGACCAGGAAACTAAGGCCATGTGGTGTTTTGGATCTTCAGATCCAAAGATAGGCTCCTGAGATACAATGGCAATGAAAAAACCAAGGCTGAAGGCCATGGGATCCTGGGACAGTTTGCTTGGGGAAATGCATAACAGGGCAGCACCCTGGGAACTGCCCAACAATATTGCTGTTAGGGTCCTTGGGGAGAGCACCCAGAGGACCCTGAGTCCTGTCTCCCTCATCCTGTGTGGAATACACATGCTCCTCTGAAGTTGGTGGGTCAGGATGGGGTACACAAATCTCACTGAGGGACAAAAAGGAAAGGTAAGTGGGGTACAGTCTAGCCGAGGTAGAAAATTCCTGGAAGTAGATGAGAAAAATCATGGAGTTCCCAAATCACCCAGCAAAGTTCCCAAGGATTTGGGTCATTTTAAACTCCTCCTCTCTCCCCAAAATACAGATTAGTCATAGGTCCCTGGAAGAATACTCTATGTCCCTTTGGATGAGTCTCAAGTTTTCATTTTCATTCTAACCTTTGAAATTATTCAATTATGATTGAAAAACACACACCAGATGATGAGTTGATGAACTGATGTTATGTTTGTTATTTCCAAGTGTTCGTTCAGGCCCATGGGGGCGGGGAAGCTATCAGTTGACTACTGTTTTTTATTTGTAAATTGACTTATTTCATTAAAGGTTAACTTTTTCCCTCTCTTCCAACCCCTCCCTTTTCTGTCTCTCTTCCTGTTCCTTCTCTGCCCCAGCAGCCTTCTTCCCTAAAAGTCTGGAGCCAGATACCCTTCTGTCTCTCTCTTCTGACAAAGCTCTGGGCTGAGTAGCCTTGCCAGAAAGGCTGAAGCTAGCCGGAAGGCTGGTCTTCTTTCCTTTCCCCTTCTATTCCCTCTTCTTCCTCACACATGGCCTGACATTAAGCAGTAAATAATTTCTGTGCTACGGCCAGAGACAGAGCTTCGGCTTGGCCAGGCTGCCCTATGGTTTCAATCTGATGAAAGCCCATTACACATTCCCTCTGGTCTGTTACTTCAGCTGAGGCACCACACAGTGGGCTGAATGGGTCCTTGCTGCTCACAAAAGGGAGAAATATTTGTAGGGAAAATAATGACCCAGTTATGGCTGCGCCATCATTTCTAGGCAATTTCCTGGTAAGTGGCCCTTTGGAGGACCCTGATGCCAGAAGCTTCTATGCCCTCATTTACTGCTTCATGGCTTCTGCTGGTCCCCTGCAGGGTCTAGTCTACCCTGAGCAGAGTGACCGGGAGACTGAGGGTTCCTGCACCATTGGGAGAAATCTATACATTTCTCGTCCCCTTTTCTTTCTGCCACCCTGCCTTCCTCTCGTCCCCCGCTTTATTCCTAAAACAATCATTGAGAGTCTATTATCATTACCCCAAGAAATAACACACAGTTCCAGACCTCAGGGTACTCATAGTCTTGAGGGGAGGTAGATTTGTGTAACTGGTTGACCCAAGTTCTCCTGCTTTCTGTAGGCACAATTTCCAAATAAAATAACTCAACCCACTGTACTACATCAAATTCAGGACTCCTCCAGATGTAAAGGACAGAAAACTCCATCCAAACTAGCCGAAGCTAGTTTTTATTGGCTCATGCAATAAAAAAGTCCAGGAGTAGACTGCCCTCAGATGAGGCTTGAACTGGCTTCTCAAAAATGTTACCAGCACCAGGTTGCTCTCTCTGTATTTTTCAACTCTACTTTTGTAGAGTTGGTCCTGTTTTCAGACATGCTTTCTTCCTCAACTGGCAATAAACATAGGAGTTCCGGCATCATATCCAGTCATATTCAATAGGAAGGAGAACCTCCCTTTTTCCCAGACGTCTGAGAAAAATCCCACTCTGTCTTCTTGGCTCTGCCTTAGACTGTGTGTTCAACCCTGAACTCAATCATTGTGGCCAAGGCCTGTGCTGCTTTGATTGGCTAGATCTAGGTCATGTGCTCTATCTAGAGCTATGCATTAAGTGTGAGGAAAAGCTATAACCACAGATGAAAATTCATTCATTCATTCATTCATTTATTACCGAAAAAAAATGAGGATGGATATTTGGGAGGCAAATAGTGAATGTTTACTACATATTTGAGGGTTTGTCTCACATTTGCTCTTGGGACCGCTCGAGCTGCAGCTGCTTCTGTAACTTGGCCCCAACTCTGCCTTGGCGTGGACTTGCCTTGCTGCTGGTCATTGTCAGAAACTCTGGAATGGCTGGTCTTTGTAATTGTAATGCTTGGGCACAAAGCATTACTAACAAAAGACTGTTGTGTATAACAGCTGTTCACTGAGGATTTGGGGTCCTGGTATGGTATGGGCAGTGTTAAAAAGGTTTTTAAGGATTTGAGGTTCTCAGATTTGAGGGTGTGTCAGAATCACCTGAAGGTCTTGATAAATCACAGATTGCTGGGCCCTACCTGCAGAGTTTCAACAAAAATACACACTGGCTCTTGTGTGCCAGGTGCTAAGGTTACAATGATGGCCATGGTACCTGCTGCAAAATTCCTCTTTGTCATCCTGAGCGATTTAATTCCTTATTGCCAAACTTTTCTCATCTCAGTTCTCTCCGGGGACCCTCACTCTTCATAGCCAGATAAGCCCATGAAGATACTTTCTCCAACAGAGGAATCTATTTGTACTGTCCTTGGAGGTCAACTGACTCAAACTGCATCAGCTTCTGTGATAATATTTTATTTATTATGCTATTGCATAAGCAAACAGGGAATGTTGAGGGTGAAGTACAAATGCTCGAGGTATTGACTAGGTGTAGCTTTCAGAGGCACAAAAAGGAGTGGAATCTTCCACAAGGAACAGCTTGTTGACTCCTGTGTAGCATCGTGGAAAGGGAGTAACTTGAGAGCCAGACCTACTAGCTGTGTGACCCGGGCATGTCATTAACTACTATGAGTTTCAAATCCCTTATCATAAATTGAGAAAATAATAATGTGTTTCACAGGATTGTAGTAAAGAGGAAGCGAGATAATGGGAGACTTATTGATGCTTTTTCTCCTTGCCACCACTCTATCACCCAGACCTGTCAATTTCACCTCCTGAATACCTCAACTCCGTAACTTCTATTTCTACCTCCATCACCACCTTGGTCTGCCCATTACCTTGTTTCTCCAGGGCAGTGGCAGCCTTCTAAGTGGTCTTCTAGCCTTCTTCTTGTCCCCTCCATTCCATCCTCCACAGAGCAGGCTGAGTAGATCTTAAGAAAACACAATCCAATCATGTCACAACCCTTCCTCCCCATTAAAACTTTTCAGGGGTCTTAGGATAACCCTATTCACAAAGCCCTCATTATTTGGTTCCTGCTTCTCTCTCCAGAATCATCTACTACCACTCTTCCCGTTGCTTTCTCTGCCCTAGACAACTGGGGTTAAAGACTCTCTCCTTGACCAAGTTAGGTTTGGTTAGTTTAGGTCTTGACGTTGGTCCCTCCGCCTCACCCCCTGGCCTTTCTGGGCCTGCACAGCCCAGTTTTAGCAAGAATCCTGCTAAGTCAGTTCACACCCATCATATCTGATGAAGTACTTCATCCCTCACCTTTGATGTCTAAGTCCTTGGCCTGCCTTCAGCAAGAATCCTGTTAAGTCGGTTTAACAGGAATCTCCCTGCCCTTGATATCTCCTCTTAGTGATTTTCCATCCACTGAGGAGTTCCTCGCTCTGCTTTTGGGCTATAAATCCCCATTGGGCCGTTTGCATTTGGAGTTGAACCTGATCTCTCTCCCCTACCGTGACAGTCTTGACACTTTTCCAGTAGTCCTGAGGGAAGTCTTGTTACCATTTTAACAAGTGTCGGAATAATTTTTTTCTCCAATGATGGCTGCTTTTCTGTTCCTCAACGTCTCTGCTGATGTTCTGTGTTCTTGGGCTGTCCTTCCTACCCTCTACCTAAAGTCCATGCAGCCTTCAGACATCATCTCAATGTTACCTTGTCAGGAAAGTTTCCGTAGCCCAACAGAGTGAGCAGGTGCCAATATTTTGCTTTTGTAGCATGTGTCATGATTTGTAATTATACATTTGTACAGTTATTGTGATTAATGTGTCTTTTCATAACTCTTTTGTGTGCACCACGAGGACGGAGGTCATGTCTATTTCGTTCATGATTCTTATCTCCAGTATCTTAACACAGTACCTGGTACATAGTAGTTGTTCTATGAATGTTTATTGATTGACTGCATGCATGCATGAATGAATGAATGAAAGTGCAGTATTTATAAAAGTGCTCTATAAATAATTTCTCCTAGTGTCCCACTGTGGTGACAATCCTGAGTTCTGTGGTGGGACATATAACATGTTATGACCTATTTCAACCTACTGCAAACCCTTCTAGGGGAAACCTAGGGGCATACCCTTGGAGCTGCCTGGAAAGCTCAGAGATTTCAGGTGCCCTTCCTGAAAAATCCCCTTAGGGTGATCCTCTAGGACCATGATTTACTTCTCACTTTTTAACCCTCAGTTCCTGGAAGAGTGCCTGGGCTCTGGTAGTTACTCAAATAAATGATCTCGGGATTGAGAAAATGTCCAAAAGGGATCCACGGACCCATGTGGGAGGTTCTCAGGAATACAGATAATCCCCTTGAGACAGATGGTCTCCTGGATGGATGCTAATGGAGATGAATGCTACTTCTGCCCTGATGGCTGCCGGCCGAGCAGAAGATGCCCTCAGGAATAAAGCCCATGAGGGGCTTCTCCAGGTGACTAGTACTATAAAATATGGAAATGGCAATATGAACTTAGTGAGATTTCTTAACTATTTCTATTACGGCCATCTGTTCTCCTACAGTATTTGTCAGCAGAATTGATGGGCAGGATTAGGGAGGGAGAGGACACAGTAAGAAAGCAGGGAGCTGGGTGTCTGTTCCAGGACCTGACCCCACTTCCACCTCCTCCACTCTCTCCCTTCCCTTAATGCCAAGCTTTCTGAGACTCCTCCTCACCTTCCACCCTGGCCTCATCCCTTTGTAGCCTCACTCCCGCTTGCACTGTGCAAGTGCTCCCCTAAGATTTCCAATGACCATCTTGTTGATAAACCCCGTGGATGTGTCTGGGCCCTAACTTGTGCTCCCTGCAGGCTTAGACACTGCTCTCCTTTTCTTTCTTCTCTTGGTGGCCATGATGACATCATCCTCTCTCGGTCGGTCTCCTGCCTCTCCTTCCCATTCTTCTTATGGCCATTTCTTTCTCTTCCCACTTTACACTGTCCCCTGGGTGAGCCACCTGATCCAATGGTTCAGTTACCACCTCCGCTCAGATGACTCTCAAATAAATCTATGACTCGAGCTCCAGACCCCAATAGGATAGGACAGCCGCATGGCATCCATGACTCTCCTTTCCTCCCACTCACCACATCGTGCCAATCACCAAGTCCTGCCTGTTCTACCTTCCTAATCCACCCCATCTCTCCACATTTCCCATCACTACCTTAGTGCAAGCCACTTTCCCCTCTCCTGTGGATCCTGACAACAGCCTTCTGTCTGGGTTTCTACTCCAGCTCTTCCCTCTTCAATTCGTTTCTACACAGAAACCACAGTGATGTTTCTAAAGTGAAAATTTGATCAGGTCACTTCTCTGCTTAAGTTCCTAGAGAGTCATGGGTTTCCCATTAACTTCAGGATAAAGTGTAACGTGAGGATATCAGTGACATCCCTTCTTGGTCTGGACTCCGCTTACTTGAATTTTCAGCTCCAACTTTTGCAACTGCCCTGGCCCCAGGCAGTACTAGACCTTTACCGAACTACTTGAATTCCCTTACTTCATCATGATCTCTTTGGCCTCAGGACCTTCTGTTGTGTTGTTCGGCCTGCACGGCCTTTTCTTCATTCTTCCAGCCCAGCTAACTACTCTTTCTTTAGGACTCTTCTCAGATGTCACTTCCTCCAGAAAGCGTTCTGTGAACTTTTAAGGCCAGATTAGATGCCGCTTGACCCCCCTGCCCCGCCCCATTCTATTTGTTCTCAATGCACCCTGTACTTCCTGTCCTTTTACTTGTGTCTGTGTCTCCCCCGACTAAAAGCTCCTTGAGAGCAGGGACTCTGCCTGGTTCATGGTTGTATTCGTGATTTGTAGCATAGTGTCTGCACATAGAAGGCATGAACAATATTTGTTAAATGAAAGAGCAAGTGATTTCTTAAAGCTTTGTCATAGCTAGCCTACCATCGTGGTTAAGAACAAGGACATTGAAGCCAGACTGCCTTGACTGAAATCCTGGCTCAGACACTGACTCTTTGTAACCTTGGGTAAGCTACTCAACCTCTCTATGCCTTGGCTTCAGTATTTTAAAAATGTTTTTTTACCTCATAGAACTGCTTTCAGGGTTAAATAAGTTAATGTTTATATGCTTGACATAAAGTAAGTGACTGCCATGTAAATAGAAATACTTATTCTACTCTATGACCACACATGGATAATTTTGAGAGTAAAAGGGATGCTATTAATCATGACATCAGGACAACAGGTGTAAAATAGGACTGTCCTGTGCAAGCAGGGACATTTGGTCACCTTACATGCAAAGGCTCATTAGGTAAATAAACGTCTTCATTTCTGTTGGCTTTGTTTCTCCCTGTACATTGTCTTCTAGTGATTAGCAGCAACCTCTTCCAACCATAAAGGCCTGTGTGCTTATCTTTAGGGACAACAGGGAAAGGAAGAACAGGGGGGACAGTGTCCTAAGCAACAGAGTTGGTAGGGCAGCATTAAAGAAACAGAAATGGAGTGGAATTCTTGGGGTGTGGGTACAGGATAAAAGGGGAGCCTTCCCACATTCCACCAAGGCCTGTGGGTTTGACAGAAGGTGCATGTGCTCTCCTGATGGGTGGTATGATTTCAAGGGGTCCAGCCTTTCCTGGAGCCTTGTCTGTGGGGAGTGTCTGTGAGCAAGGCAGCCTGTGCTGACCCTGCTTGACATGCATTTGCTGTCTGCTCCTTGAGTTTGCTGTTTTCTCTCAAACTGTTTCAGAAACATGTGGTTTCATTTGCTTTCCCAACAGGGAGTTTTTTTTTTTTCTCTTCATTACCTTAAAGTAGTTTTTTTTTTTTTCTTCATTACCTTAAAGTAGTTGTTTTTTATGAATTGGGATAAACACCTGGTGGGCAGGAGTTTTATCTCATGTTCATTCCAATTTGAATTCCATTATTTCTCCTGCTTACCTGGGGAAGGGAAAAATATACTTTGTAAACACAGTCTGTCTTTTTCTAGTTTCCCAGACAGATGCATGATCAGAAAACAGCACCTCTGCAGCTGGCTGCATATTCCCGGAATACCAATTGCAGGCAGTTCTGTTGGTGACAACGGCGCTCGAGGGGAGGGGGAGGGGGAGAGCATCTTTCTTTATCTTGAAATAAAGCCTGTCAGTCTGAGGAGGTACCATTCAGAGATGTGTACCAAGTCCCTTCTCCCTCCCTCTCCTTCTGGGGTGGGAGTAGAGGTGGTAGTGGGGAGGGGGAAGGGAATGCACTAACATATAGTGACACTTCCTATGTGCACAGTGGTAACCTTGCATTTTATTTAATACTGAGAACAACCTTAGAATACAGATATTTGTCTTTCTCCTTCATAGATAAGGAAAGTGAAGTTCAAAGAATAAAAAGAACATGCTAAAGATATATCAACAATAGGCAGGAATTTGAATCTGCCCCTATCTAATTCCAAACCCATGCTTTTTATATTATGTCTCTGAGCCCCCGAGAGGGGTGAGAATTTGCTTAGTGTCACACAGCCAGCCTAGAAGAAGGTTATATCTTTCTAGCTTTCCAAAGGGAGGGAAAGGCAGGGTTAGGCAAAACAAGTTGGTCATGTGCTTAATTAATATAGGAGAGGGAGAACTGCAGGAGTTTTTGGCTGTTAGTAATTCCATCTTTCATTCATTCAACAAATATATATGCAGTGTTTACTGTGTCTGGTACAGTGTATCAACTTAATGAAGAATATAGTAGAACACAACATTGTAGGTCAACTATACTTCAATAAAATAAATAAAAAAAAGAATATGGTAGAAAAGGAAGGCTTGAGGTTATGTGTAGTAATTGATCTCAGCTTTGAACATGTTGAGCTCAAGATAAAGGATTTTTATTAAGCATTTTGGATATACCTGTCTGGAGCTCCGGGGAAAAGTCTGTGCAAGAAATATAGGTTTGAGAATGACCCTCAAATAGGTGGTAGTTATACTATTAGCAATGAGGGAACTAACTAGGGTTATATGAGAGACAAAAGCATGGAGGATGGAACATGAGGTAATCCCTATGTTTCAAAGGCAAACCAAGTGAAGAGTTCATAAAGAAGATTCAGAAGCACTGTTTAGAGATATAGGCAGAGAATCAGGAGAGAGGGATGAATTTAGTTAGACTTTTTTCTATTTCCTTTAAAAAAAAAACTACCTAATAAGGTGGAAAATACATATAACCAGTGCACCCATTTTGACTGTACAGTTCCCAGACATATGCCACAATCAGATGCTACAACCTCAGCAGCCCACAGGGAGTTCTGGTGAAATACTGACAAATGTAGACACCCATGTAACCTCCACTCCATTCAAGATATAGAATATTGCCATCATATTAGGATTCCCTTGTGCCCCTCCTCAGTTATTCCCCTGCACTGCCGGCTCCAAGCCACCACTGATCTGATTTCTATCACCATAGACTATTTTAGAACTTCACATCAATGTAATCACACACTATATACTCTTTTGTATCTTGCTTCATTAGTGTTGCTGCCTGGGTCAGTGTTTTTATTTCTGAGTAAAATTTCACTGTATGAATATACCATGTTTGTCTATCCACTCACCTGTTAGTAGATGTTTGGGTTATTTCTAGTTTGGGGCTATTATGAATGAAGTGCTATGAACATGTGTGTACAAGTCTTTGTGTATATATATATTTTCATGGTCAAATGTTAAGTGTATGTTTAAGAGAAATTGCTTGCTTCTTTCCAAAGTGGTTATATCATTTTACACTCTAATCAGTTTTATATGAGATTTCCAAATGCTCCGTATTCTCACCCCAATTGGTATTGTTACTAGTTTTAATTTTTTAGTAATTCTAGAAAATGTGTAGTAGTACCTAACAGTGGTGTTAATTTGCCCTTGTCTGATGACTAATGATTGAATATCTTGTCATGTGCTTCTTGGCCATTCTTTGGGTCTATTTCTGGTCTATTTAGTTTCTTTTGTATATTTGTCTATCCGTACTCCAATATCACATTATAATGATTACAGTACTTATAATAAATCTTCAAGTCAAGTTATATAAGTCCTCCAGCTTCTTTTTAAGAAATGTTTTTGGCTATTCTAGGTCCTTTGAACTTCCACATAAATTTTAAAATCAGTTTAATTTCTACCAAATAGAGCCTGCTTGGATTTTTATTGGAATTATGTTGACTCTATTGATCATTTTGGAGAGAGTTGACAATGATATTGTGCCTTTCAATCCATTTATTTAGGTATTTAGTTTCTCTTAGTAATGTTTTCTAGTTTTCCATATATGAATTTTGTATATATTTTGTTAAATTTATCACGAAGCACTTTATGTTTTGATGCAATTTTATGAGGCGTTTTGGCTTTTCATGTCTCTTGTGCTTGAGGTTCATTGAGATTTTTGTATCTGTGCACTCATGATTTTCATAAATTTTTGAAAATTTTTTGTTATTATTTCTCCACATATTTTTTCTGACTTCTTCTCTGTCTTTTTTCCTTTGGGGTCCAATTCCATATATAATAGGTCATTTGAAGTTGTCTCATTAATGCTCTGGTAATTTTTTATTTTTTTAGTCTTTTTTCTTTTTGTGTTTTTTTTTTTTTTTTTTTTTTTTTGCGGTACGCAGACCTCTCACTGTTGTGGCCTCTCCCGTTGCAGAGCACAGGCTCCGCACGCGCAGGCTCAGGGGCCATGGCTCACGGGCCCAGCCGCTCCGCGGCATGTGGAATCTTCCCGGACTGGGGCACGAACCCATGTCCCCTGCATCGGCAGGCGGACTCGCAACCACTGCGCCACCAGGGAAGCCCCCAGAACTGTTTTTAATCTATGACTAATATTGCCCACGACCGAAGCAATACCCTTCTGAATATTCTACCTGATGACCTGTAAATTAGGAAGTTTTCCTCTCTTGTTGGGAGATGAACCCTGAGGATTCCCCCCCCTACTTCTTTCAGGTGTTTTCTTTTCCTTAAATTCTGGCAGCTCAGATCCAGGCTGCGGATTGTGTTCAGGTTTACTCCATGTGTTTCTCATTCTGGACTCAGGTTGATGAAGTGGCGGCCTTGGGCATTTACTTTGTATGGCTGAGGGCTGGAGTACAAGAGTGCAAGTAGAAAAGTCTCTGTTTGGAACTGACCAATTTTCAGTTCAATTTACATGTCATTGGCCAATGCAAGTCCCATAGCCAGGCCGAAAGTAAACAGGGGCAGGGAAGTACGCTCTGCCCACGGTGAACCATGGCAAAACTGGAAGAGGAGAAAAATTTGACCAACTAATGCAATCGACTACAAGGAATGTCACAGAATCCAAGGAAAGCGAGAGAAGTTGTTATCAGCCTAAAGTGCTTAGATGTTAAATAAAAAAGATGAGGTTAAAAATTATGTTTTGAGTTTCACTGATGAGATTGTCTCTAGAAATTTATGTGGATAGTGGTAGATGGAGCCAGGTTAAAGTAGAAAAAGGAGTGACAGGAATATGGTAGAGAGAAAACAACAAGTGAGGACTATATTTTCCAGAAGCTTCACTTAAAAGGAAATGAGAAAGATTGTCATAACTAATGGGGCGCATAGGGACTGGAGATGTGTGTGTGTGTGTGTGTGTGTTTAACTGATAATACTTGCACATATTCATAGGCTGAGTGAAAGAAGCTGGTAAAGAAAGGGAAGTGGAAGATACCAAGTCAGTTTTCAATGTATTGCCTCTCTGCTCCAAGTACACTCTTCATTGCATGTTCTGTGGAAATGGAGCTGGACCCTATTTACATTTTTCCTTTGCCAGCTGGCACAAGGTTAATTTAAGCTTTGTCAGTGGAGGGCACTGAAGAGATGCTGGGAGGAAAGAGCTTCTCTTCCTGGTTCCTGTGTGTTCCTCTTGGCAGGCTCTTGCAGCAGAGCACCAGCAGCTCATGGTGGCCAGCTGCAGGTGTGGTAACCAGCAACACACATGGTGGCCAGCAGCAGATGGCTTCTCCCTGTGGGCACCTTCTCCCAGCATACCAGAGTGTGGCTTTCTAATCCACCATCCTAACAGGTATTTTCCCAGCAAGCTCTGCAGGGCAGCACCTCCTCAAGGAGGTCCTTTGGCACTCCAGATGGCTTCCTGGGCAGTGTATGGTGGCCTTACAAGCTCTACAGCACAGACCTTCCATGCAGATGGCTTTTTCAGCTAACTTAGAGGGTGGCTTCTTGGTGAGTTCTGTTGGCACAACATCTCTGCCGTCCAGTGGGTCAAGGCCTCACCCTTTCCAACACAGGTTAGATATCAGCCGAGGGGGTGGGGCCTCTTCTGTCTCAGTCCTAGACGTATTGGCTGCTCCCTATATCGGGTATTTGTGTATCTCATTGAGTTCTTTCTTTCGCCTTAGAGGGTAATCCCCTGTTATAGTTAATAATTATTTATA
This sequence comes from Tursiops truncatus, assembly GCF_011762595.2. Lineage (NCBI taxonomy): Eukaryota > Metazoa > Chordata > Mammalia > Artiodactyla > Delphinidae > Tursiops > Tursiops truncatus. Next base: position 85,342,552 of record NC_047034.1, read on the forward strand.
TTAAAATCCCTCTCTTCCAGTTCCGGTTTGTATTCTGTCTCCTGAGTGGACCCTGACTGATACACTGATAAAAGAAGGGAATAAAAATTTCAGAGGTGGGGAGGACACAGAAGATAATTTAGGCCCAGGTGGAAAGGCTGACTCTGAACAAGGAGAGGAGCATCCTTTGAGCCTGGAGACCATACGGAAGGACATGTGGTGGGTAGGCAGAATGTGTTTATGAGAGAAGGAGGATGAGAAGCTGAGGGAGTTCTTGGCTTTACTTTTCTCAGTGAAGTATGAGGACAGGTTATCTGCTGAGGCCTTGGGGAGAGTGAGGCAGATTTGTAATAGCCCTTGAAGAACCTTTCAGAAGACCAAAGTGTGCCAGCATAGACCGTGTTCTCCAGCAGGACCCAGGAGTCCAGGCTTAAGGGCAGAGCACGCAGTTGTAGGACTGACTCGGAGTCAGGGCTTTCCAGAGCTTGGGAGTAGAAGGAAAAGGGAGCAAGGGTGCTGACGAGGCTGACAAGAAGTCATTCAGCTTATCGACCAGAGGTCTAGCTTGGTTTTCCAAGGACTGAGCCCTGGGGTTGAGGGAGGAAGGAAGATAAACTGTGAGGCAATAAAGAGGTTAAGGTGCTGGAACTCAGTGAGGTCAGGGAGTGGTGAAGTGGGAAGAATAGAACAGAGCTGGAGGGACTGTGGTCCAAGTGGGATGTTGAAGTTTAATTTTTGAGAGATAGAGCAATGCTAGTAATGGTCCAAGTGTAGTCTTGAAAAGTGTGGCTGAAAGCAGCATAGAAGGTTATTTGAAGTAATCAGGATAAAATTAGGGGGAGGTTAGCATGTCAGATGGGTTGGTGTCAGCGAGCTGTCTCAGGACCATGGTGGGAGTTAATGTGTAAGGGTAAGTGGAGACAGTCCTCAGCTGGTGTGGGCCAGGGTCAGTGACAGCAAAGGAAGAGGTAGAGCGCAATGAACCATTCTGTTTGAGGAGGGCTTTAAATGAGGGTAGAAAAGCCATAGTGTGAAACTGCTAGCGAGGGTGGGGGGCAGGAGGGGAGAGTGCTGACCCCAAGTGTACCCTTCTTGGCTGGAAAATGGAACTCATGTGGGAGGGAGAGCGGCCTCCACACCAGAGGGCTGCAAGGGAACAAGTGTCCTTGGGGCAAGGCCAGGTTTTAGTTACAGTGAGGGGGAGGATATAGTGAAAGTTCTTGGAGGGTGTTGTGGATGTAGAATTTGTTTTTAGGGGAATGAGGGTTACCACGAGCACAGGGAAAAACATTCAGAAGGAAAACTGTGACAAGGAGTTGGAGAGGAGAAAGGTAATGAGTGGCCCAGCAAAGGGACTTAAAGTCCAACAACGGAGTTCTCATCCATGTATCAGAGTACCAGGCACACTGTAGGGCCTCAACTAATATATCTGACTGAGTAATTGGATAAATGAATGAATAAATAAAGTCTGTTCCCTGTAGCTGCTTACTTTGACTCTCTGGGACTTAGTTTCTTCATTTGTTTACTGAGAATGCTGCTGCTTTTATCCCCCTAGTTCTCAAATTTATAGCAGTTTCCTCTCCAAAGCCCCAGTTCTTTCCATCTGGCAGAGTGGGTGTCCTATTCTAGTCCATTTCATGCTGGGAGGGCAGGAAAGTCAGGGCTGAATCTTCCTCTGGTTACAACCTGGGAGAGACTGAAGTTTAGAGAGAGTAAAGAGTTCACGCAATATCATAGATTAAGATTTACAGTAAGACTGGGAAAGATATAGGGGTGCTTCCCCCATTTCAGCCCGTTCTGTGGCCCCCAAACCAGCCCTGGTGAGGGGCGAGTGGAGTAGGGGATTCACAGAAAACAGTAGTACAGCCCAGGTAGTCAGGATCCGTGCAAGGCAGCGTCCAGCAGGTGGGAGTGTGGAGTTGCAGAAGGCTGGCAGCCTTGAGTAGAACCGGAAGACAGACGCTAGCCAACCTCTGATATGGATGGGAGAGGCTCTTCAAGACCGTCCTTGCAGTCTGTGCAGCCAAGCTAGGAGCACAACACTGGCTGCCCTCTCATTCTCCAACCAGTACTCCCGAGGGGAGGGGCAGGAAGCAGGAGGGGCGGGAAGCAACAGGAGAGAGATACTCCCTGCCTATTTTTCCTCTTTGCCCTCAAAGGTAGGAGGTGTTGATGATGGTGAATGTAGCCTAGTGGAGAGTGCACAGCGGTGGGGAGTTCTAAGTCCAAGCACACTCACGTCCTAGACGTGCACACAGGCCACTTTGCCAGACGTCTGTGGGTGAGTGATCGTGGGGTCTGTTCCACGTCCTTCTCAAGCTTTTGTCCTGAAATATATGTGACAGCCTTGGTAGAGTGAAGACTAAAAATATAAGGATTATTAATGGGTAATGGGTAAAAGCAAAAATATGCTCCTTGAGCTATGCTAGAGGAGGGAAGAAGAATTCTAGGGAAGGTATGGGCTGAAGACTTTGCTATATGCAGAAGAACTGGGCCTTTTGACTATATGTTTTCACCTCTGTGAGGTCATGTAGTAGAGGGGCAAGAATGTCAATACAACATTGTAGGGCGGTTGTAAGCACTCAGAAAACAGAGGCCATAAGAAACAACAGTAATAAACTACTACCTATTAAGTATCTACTATGTTCCAGGCACATTACATGTGTTGAGATTTAATCATCACAACAGTGCAATAGGATAGATGTCATTATCGACTCTAACTAGAAATGGGATCTGAGACGTTAAATAACAGCACAGATGATAAGTAGTGATGGCAGCATTTGAATCCAGGTCTATTTGGCTGTGATGGCTCATGCCTTTCTCAAGTAATGTATGGCCTTATACTTTACTGAATCTCCAAAAGCCTTTCTAAGGACGTGTCTTAAGCTGGTTACTTAAGAATCACTCAGGGGACTTATTAAAATGCATATTCTTGAGTCCTGCCCCAGGGAGGACATCACCAATGATTCAGATTTTTCCTTCTTTTTCTCTTTTCAGTCTCTGTCCCCCTCCATTACTTTAGTTGTTAACGGGTCATGATACTCCGTGCTTCTGTCTCTTTAACACCTTATACTTCATATCTTTTCTTGAAAACACCAGCAAAGGTGAATTCATTTTGTCAAGCCAGAGACCCCTGAGTCTCCGCACCAACGAGCAGCTCCCTCTTCTTCCAATAATACACTTGAATCCACCTTATTCTCCTGGGGGTGCAGGAACCGTCTTTGGACACAGACAGACCATTACGGGGAGAAGTTTCCATGTGGGGAGGACCCAGCCCTGGGAGGGAAACAGAAGCCGAAAGCAGGTGAATTCCTGGGGTTTTCTTTACTTAATACTCAGTAAGTATTTATTGAGTACTATGTGCTAGGCACCCGACAAGGTGTTGGGGATAGAGCAATGCATCAAACAGACAAAGTCCCCGCTCTCATGTGTTTTAGACAGGTCGACAAAGAAGTCCTCTCTGAGGAGGTAGCATTTGAGCTGAGGCCTAAATGAAGTGATAGAGTGAACCATGAATTGCTGGGGAAAAGCATACCAGGCAGAGGGAACAGAGAGTGAAAAGACCGCAAGCAGGGGTCTTCTGGGTATGTTTGAAGGACTGCCAGAAGGTCAGTATCCGGCAAGAAACCTGGAGTGGAGTGTGCAGAGAGGAGCAAGGTAGGAGATGAGACAGGAGAGAGAGCACAGGTTGGAGCATGTAGGGCCTTGTAGGCCATTGTGATACTTTTGGGTTTTATTCCAAATAAGATGACGAGCCATTGGAGGGTTTTGTACAGGCATGTGACATGATTTAATTTAGGTTTTAATAGGGTCACTCGGGGTGCTGGGTTGAGAATAAATTCTAGGGGGGACAAGGGTGCCAGCTGAATCCCAAGGCAGCTCTGCTCTAGTTGACTTCTGTCTGATTCTAGGTGTCATCTTTCTACCACGATGGCCAAATGGGGAACCGCTATGATCCTCCACAAGCCTTTCTGTTCCTCTTGCCCCTTCCCAGTCACAGCACCATGATTCTCATAGTTACAGATTGATAGCAAAGGAGAAAGTGGCAGTGGTGGGGACGTTGACCACATCAGTGCTGTCTGGATACCAGAGAAGCCAAACCAAATGCCTCCGTTATACCAGACGGAATTTTGGCTTTAGGAACAAAGTGGCAGAGCCATAACTCACCCACTTGCTGAGTCATTCACCCATTCTCTTAACTCTTATTGAGCACACACCATGTGCCAAGAACTCTATGAGCCGCTGGAGAGCTAGAAAATTTTGCAAAGGTCCCTAATAAACTCTGCCCCAGAGGAAATCCTCAGACTAATTACTAACATTTATTGAGCACTTTTTGATGGGCCAGACACTGACTTAAGTGCTTTGTATATATTGCCATATTGAATCATTTAAATCAACTCTATTAGGCAGGTACTATTTTACTTGCCATTTTAAATACGACGAAATCGAGGTACCCAGAGGTTGAGCAACCTGTTCAAGGTCACCCACCCAGCTATGAAGTGAACTGATATTTGAGCCCAGACAATAGACTCTAGAGCCCAGACAGCTCTAGAGTCTAGACTCATAATTATAATGCAATGGGATGAGTACTCACTAGAGCTACTGGGAGGTTTTGACATTATTGAGGGGCAAGGCCCAAAGACTTTTCAAATTTCCAATCCTGTTAATGCCACTGTAGTGTATAACTTCTCCCCATAAAATGCTGTAAAATACAACTAAGATTTTATTTTTTAACATCTTTATTGGAGTATAATTGCTTTACAATGGTGTGTTAGTTTCTGCTGTGTAACAAAGTGAATCAGCTATACAGATACATATATCTCTAAATCTCCTCCCTCTTGCGTCTCCCTCCCACCCTCCTAATCCCACCCCTCTAGGTGGACAAAAAGCACCGAGCTGATCTCCCTGTGCTATGAGGCTGCTTCCCACTAGCTATCTATTTTACATTTGGTAGTGTATATATGTCCATGCCACTCTCTCACTTCGTCCCTGCTTACCCTTCCTCCTCCCCGTGTTTTCAAGTGCATTCTCTACGTCTGCATCTTTATTCCTGTCCTGTCCCTAGATTCTTCAGAACCATCTTTTTTTTTTTTTTTCAGATTCCATATATATGTGTTAGCATATGGTATTTTGTATTTCTCTTTCTGACTTACTTCACTCTGTATGACAGTCTCTAGGTCCATCCACCTCACTACAAATAACTCGCGTTGTGGTTGGAAAAGATACTTGATACAATTTCAATTTTCTTAAATTTACCAAAGCTTGATTTGTGACCCAAGATATGATCTAACCTGGTGAATGTTCCATGAGCACTTGAGAAGAAAGTATATTCTGCTGGTTTTGGATGGAATGTCCTCTAAATATAAATTAAGTCCATCTTGATTAATGTGTCATTTAAAGCTTGTGTTTCCTTATTTATTTTCATTTTGAATGATCTGTCCATTGGTGGAAGTGAGGTGTTAAAGTCCCCTACTATGATTGTGTTTCTGTCTATTTCCCCTTTTACGGCTGTTAGCATTTGCCTTATGTATTGAGGTGCTCCTATGTTGGGTGCATAAATATTTATAATTGTTATATCTTCTCCTTGGATTGATCCCTTGATCATTATGCAGTGTCCTTCTTTGTCTCTTGTAATAATCTTTATTTTAAAGTCTATTTTGTCTGATATGAGAATTGCTACTCCAGCTTTCTTTTGATTTCCATTTGCATGGAATATCTTTTTCCATCCCCTCACTTTCAGTCTGTATGTGCCCCTAGGTCTGAAATGAATCTCTTGTAGGCAGCATATATACGGGTCTTGTTTTTGTATCTATTCAGCCAGTCTATGTCTTTTGGTTGGAGCATTTAATCCATTTACATTTAAGGTAGTTATCGATATGTATGTTCCTATTCCCATTTTCTTAACTGTTTTGGGCTTGTTATTGTATGTCTTTTCTTTCTTTTGTGTTTCCTGCCTAGCGAAGTTCCTTTAGCATTTGTTGTAAAGCTGGTTTGGTGGTGCTGAATTCTCTTAGCTTTTGCTTGTCTGTAAAGCTTTTAATTTCTCCATTGAATCTGAACGAGATCTTTGCTGGGTAGAGTAATCTTGGTTGTAGTTTTTTCCCTTTTATCCCATTAAATATGTTCTGCCACTCCTTTCTGGCTTTCAGAGTTTCTGCTGAAAGATCAGTTGTTAACCTTATGGGGATTCCCTTGTAAGTTATTTGTTGCTTTTCCCTTGCTGCTTTTAATATTTTTTCTTTGTATTTAATTTTGGGTAGTTTGATTAATGTTTCTTTGCATGTTTCTCCTTGGATTTATCGTGTATGTTACTCTCTGTGCTTCCTGGACTTGATTGACTATTTGCTTTCCCATATTAGGGAAGTTTTCAACTATAATCTCTTCAAATATTTTCTCAGTCCCTTTCCTTTTCTCTTCTCCTTCTGGGACCCCTGTAATTCGAATGTTGGTGCATTTAATGTTGTCCCAGAGGTCTCTGAGATTGTCCTCAGTTCTTTTCATTCTTTTTTCTTTATTCTGTCTGCAGTAGTTATTTCCACTTTTTTATCTTCTAGGTCACTTATGTGTTCTTCTGCCTCAGTTATTCTGCTATTGATTCTTTCTAGAGAATTTTAAATTTCATTTATTGTGTTTTTCATCATTGTTTGTTTGTTTTTTGTTCTTCTACTTCCTTGTTAAAACTTTCTTGTATTTTCTCCATTCTATTTCCTGGATTTTGGATCATCTTTACTGTCATTACTCTGAATTCTTTTTCAGGTAGACTGCCTATTTCCTCTTCATTTGTTTGATCTGGTGGGTTTTTGCCTTGCTCCTTCATCTGCTGCATATTTTTCTGTCTTCTCGTTTTGCTTAACTTACTGTGTTTGGGGTCTCCTTTTCGCAGGCTACAGGTTTGTTGTTCCCATTGCTTTTGGTGTCTGCCCCCAGTGGGTAAGGTTTGTTCAGTGGGTTGTGTAGGCTTACTGGTGGAGGGGACTGGGGCCTGTGTTCTGGTCGATGAACGTGGATCTTGTCTTTTTGATGGGCAGGACCGCGTCCAGTGGTGTGTTTTGGGGTGTCTGTGAACTTATTATGATTTTAGGCAGCCTTTCTGCTAATGGGTGTTGTTGTGTTCCTGTCTTGCTAGTTGTTTCGCATAGGGTGTCCAGCAGTGTAGCTTGGTGGTCATTGAGTGGAGCTGGGTCTTAGCGTTGAGACAGAGATCTCTGGGAGAGCTCTAGCCAATTGATATTACATGGGGCCAGGAGGCCTCTGGTGGACCAGTGTCCTGAACTCGGCTCTCCCACCTCAGAGGCTCAGGCCTGACACCTGGCTGGAGCACCAAGACCCTGTCAGCCACACAGCTCAGAAGAAAAGGGAGAAAAAAAAAGAAAGGAAGAAAGTAAAAATAAAATTAAAAAATTAAAATAAAAAAGTAATAAATAAAGAAAGAAGAGAGCACCCCAGCCAATAAACAAATCCACCAATGATAACAAGCCTAAAAACTTTACCAAAAAACCCCCCAAAACAAAAAAAAACCTGCCAGACAGGAAGAACCCTAGGACAAATGGTAAAAGCAAATCTATACAGACAAAATCACACAAAGAAGTATACACATACACACTTACAAAAAGAGAAAAAGGAAAAGAAATATAAAAAAGGAAGAGAGCAACCAAATCAATAAACAAATCTACTAATGATAATAAGCTCTAAATACTAAACTAAGATAAACATAAAACCAGAAAGTAATTAGATGCAGATAGCAAACCCCAAGTCTACAGTTGCTCCCGAAGTCCACTGCCTCAATTTTGGGATGATTTGTTGTCTCTTTGGGTATTCCACAGATGCAGGATACATCCAGTTGATTGTGGAGAATTAATCCACTGCTTCTGAGCCTGCAAGGAGAGATTTCCCTTTCTCTTCTTTGTTCACACAGCTCCCGGGGCTCAGCTTTGGATTTGGCCCCGCCTCTGCGTGTAGGTTGCCCTCTGGAGTCTGTTCTTCGCCCACACAAGATGGGGTTAAAGGAGCGGCTGATTAGGGGGCTCTGGCTCACTCAGGCCAGGGGGAGGGAGGGATATGGAATGTGGGGCGAGCCTGCAGTGGCAGAGGCCGGCATGATGTTGCAAAAGCCTGAGGCGCGCTATGTGTTCTCCTGGGGAAGTTGTCCCTGAAACACAGGACCCTGACCTGCTGCACAGCCTCCTGGGAGGGGAGGTGTGGATAGTGACCTGTGCTTGCACACAGGATTTTGGTGGCTGCAGTAGCCGCCTTAGCATTTCATGCCCGTCTCTGGTGCCCACGCTGATAGCCGAGGCTCGCGCCCATCTCTGAAGTTCGTTTTAGGCAGTGCTCTGAATCCCCTCTCCTTGCACACCCTGAAACAATGGTTTCTTGACTCTTAGGCAGTTCCAGACTTTTTCCCGGACTCCCTCCCGACTAGCTGTGGTGCACTAGCCCCCTTCAGGCTGTGTTCATGCAGCCAACCCCAGTCCTCTCCCTGGGGTCTCACCTCTGAAGCCCAAGCCTCAGCTCCCAGCCCCCACTCATCCTGGCGGGTGAGCAGACAATCCTCTCAGGTTGGTGAGTGCTGGTCAGCACCAATCTTCTGTGCGGGAATCTCTCCGCTTTGCCCTCCGCACCCCTGTTGCTGCGCTCTCCTCCGTGGCTCTGAAGCTTCCCCCCCGCCCACTCCCCGTCTCCACCAGTGAAGGGGCTTCCTAGTGTGTGGAAACTTTACCTTCTACACAGCTCCCTCCCAGAGGTGCAGGTCCCGTCCCTATTCTTTTGTCTCTGTTTTTTCTTTTGCCCTACCAAGGTATGTGTGGAGTTTCTTGCCTTTTGGGAAGTCGGAGGTCTTCTGACAGGGTTCAGTAGGTGTTCTGTAGGGGTTGTTCCACATGTAGATGTATTTTTGATGTATTTGTGGGGAGGAAGGTGATCTCCACGTCTTACTCCTCCACCATCTTGAAGGTCCCCCAATGTTGTCATTTAAAAAAAATTTATTTATTTTTGACTGTGTTGGGTCTTTGTTGCTATGCGGGGGCTTTCTCTAGTTGCGGCGAGTGGGGGCTACTCTTCGTTGTGGCGCACAGGCTTCTCATTGCGATGGCTTCTCTAGTTGTGGAGCATGGGCTGTAGGTACGCAGGCTTCAGTAGTTGTAGCTCTTGGGCTCTAGGGTGCAGGCTCAATAGTTGTGGTGCACGGGCTTAGTTGCTCCGCAGCATGTGGGATCTTCGCGCACCAGGGCTCGAACCTGTGTACCCTGCATTGGCAGGTGGATTCTTAACCACTGTGCCACCAAGGAAGTCCCAATGCTGTCATTTTTAAATGCAAAACCAAACTTCTTTTTCAAATAAAAATGCAATGTTTAAAAACAAAGTATTGAAGGAAGGTGGAGGGACTGGATGCGGCCTCCACTCACCTCCCTCTGCTGCCCCAGCCACATTCACGAAACACCAGGCGCACAGTCTTAAACCCAGATTCTTAATAAAAGATTAATTTATAAAGCTATTTTCTGGCTAAGATCCATCGCTTTTTTGGACTGCTTCACTCACTCATCATTTCCACCACAAGCTGATAGCTTTTTATCGGGCAGTCAATTCTTCTTAAAGGGAAAAGAAAGCTTTTATAACAAGTAGAGACCAAGCAAGCTGAGTTGGGCTATGAAAGCTGAGATGATGAGTTCACCTAGCCCCTACCTACCTCCAGTCCCTCCTCTGTAGGGACTTCATAACTGGCTGGAATCAAATTTGTGTCTCAGTAAAATGAGAAGTCAGTGCAAGTGGTGGACCTTTAGGATTTGGGGGGAACAGATGAAACCATGAATCTTGTCTCCTAGGATGTCAAGGGGATACATTACTGGATTCTCAGGTGCTAGGAGAGCACAGACTGAGCCACAAACCTTGCCTGGAGAAGTGAAGGAAAGTTTCAAGGAGTAGATTAGATTTGAGTTGGGCTTGAAAGATGTGAGGGAAGGGAATAGGGAAAAATTTAATAAGAGAAAAATTTGTGGAAAAGATAGGGAAAAATGTGTATAAGAGATCTGGGGAAGGGTCAGCTTCCCCAGAAGCTCTCATAAGGGAAAAATTTGTATAAAAGATCTGGGGAGGGGTCAGCTCTCTGGGCCTTCTGGGATCATTCCATCCTAAAGCACTAAAAGTCGCGGGAGCAGAATCTAAGCGGGACTTTTCCCACCTTGTAGGATATTGTACAATAAGTTATATCTTCACTCATGAATGCTCTTTCTTTCTCTAGCTTTACTGAGTTATAACTGACATACAATAAACTGCACATATTTAAAATTTACAATTTTATAAGTTAAAAATATTAATTGTTTTATTGAAGTATAGTTGATTTACAATGTTGTATTAGTTTCAGGTGTACACCAAAGTGATTCAGTTATACATATGTATATATCTATCTTTTTCCAGATTCTTTTCCCCTATAGGTTATTACAAAATATTGAGTATAGTTCCCTGTGCTATACAGTAGGTCCTAGCTGGTTATCTATTTTATATATAGTAGTGTGTATATGTTAATCCCAAACTCCTAATTTATCCCTCCCACAACTTTATAAGTTTTAACATACCTATGAAACCATTACCACAGTCAAGACAGTGAACACATCCATCACTGAAAGTTCCCTTGTGCCCTTTGTATTCTCTCTTTTCCACCCTCTCTTGCCTCTTCCTCTTCTTGCTTCTGGCAACCACTAATCTGCTTTCTGTCACTGTAGGTTAGTTTGCAGTTTCTAAAATTTTATATGAATGGAATCATACAATATGTACTCCTTTTTTATCTGGCTGGGCATAAGTATTTTGAGATTCGTCCGTATTGTTGTGTGTGTCAATAGTTCATGCTTTTTCATTGCCGAGTAGTACTCAGTTGTATGAATAGACCACCATTTGTTTCTGCATTCTACTGATGATAGGCATATGTGTTGTTTCCAGTTTTTGGCTATAACAAATAAAGTTGTTATGAACATTTTTATACAAGTCTTTTATGCACTTGTTTTGTCTTTTCTTTGGGGTCAATATCTTGGAGTATGGTGGGAATATGTTTAACTTAAAAATAATAAAAACCTGCCAGACAGTCTTCTAAAATGGTTGAACCATGAACGTTTCAGCTGTTACATATTCTTGCCAACACTTGTATGGCCATCTCTTTAATTTTAGCCATGCCAATAGATACACAGCAGTACTTCTTATGGTTTTAAATTTGCATTTCCCTAGTGACTAATTATGCTGAGCATGTTTTCATATACTTATTTTCCATCTGCCAATTTTTTGTTGTTGTTGAAGTGTCTGTTCAAATCTTCAGCCCATGTAAAAAACTGGTTGTTTGCTTTCTTATTATTGAGTTTTTAGAGTTTGTTATATATTCTGGACATGAGTCCTTTATCAGATACATGTTCTACAGAGAGATTCTCCAAGTATATGGCTTGTTATCTTATTCTCTTAGCAGTGTCTTTCATAGATCAAACATTTTATTTTGATGAAGTCCAATTTATCAATTTTTTTCTTTTATGGATTGTGCTTTTGGTGCCATTTCTAAAAAATCTTTTCCTAACCCAAGTTCACAAAAGATTTTTTCTGTTTTTGTTTTTTTTTTTTTAGAAATTTTACAGTTTTAGGGGTTTTTTGTGGAGCTATAATTCACATACCACAAAGCTTACTCGTTAAAGTACACATTTCAGTGGTTTTTAGTATATTTACAAAGTTATGCAACCACCACCACTATCTAACTCCAGAACATTTTCATCACCCCAAAAAGAAACCCTGCCCCCATTAAACAGTCACTCCCATTTCTCTCTCATCCCAGCCCCCAGCAAACACTAATCTACTTTCTGTCTCTATAAATTTGCCTATTCTGAACATATAATATAAATTGAATTATACAATATATTGCCTTCTGTTTATAACTTCTTCACATAGCATAATGTTTTCAAGGTTCATCCATGTTGTAGCATATATCAATACTTCAATCATTTTCATGGCTGAATAATATTCCATTGTATGAATATACTACAGTTTATCCATTCATCAATTGATGTGCATTTGGGTTCTTTTCACTTTTTTGGCTATGATGAATAATGCTGCTATGAACATTCGTGTATGAGTTTTGTTTTGTTTTTTTTTTGGCTATGCCACACGGCATGCGGGACCTTAGTTTCCCTACCAGGGATTGAACCCGCAGCCCCTGCTGTGGAAGTATGGAGTCTTAACCACTGGACTGCCTGGGAAGTCCCAAGTTTTTTTTTTTTTTTTTGACCACACTGCATGATATGTGGGATGTTTTTTTTTTTTTAATTTTGTTTTCCTTTTTTTTTTTTTTTTGTTGTTTGGGGGCCTCTCACTGTTGTGGCCTCTCCCGTTGCGGAGCACAGGCTCCGGACGCGCAGGCTCAGCGGCCATGGCTCACGGGCCCAGCCACTCCGCGGCATGTGGGATCTTCCCGGACCGGGGCACGAACCCGTATCCCCTGCATCGGCAGGCCGACTCTCAACCACTGCGCCACCAGGGAAGCCCTGATATGTGGGATCTTAGTCCCCCAACCAGAGATCAAACCCGCACCCCTGCAGTGGAAGGGTGGAGTCTTAACTGCTGGATGACCAGGGAAGTCCCTCAAGTTTTTATATAAATATATGTTTTCATTTCTCTTATGTATATACTGAAGAGGTCAATTGCTCGGTCATATCGTAATTCTATGTATAACTTTCTAAGAAACTGACAAACATTTTCTGAAGTGGCTGTACTATTTTACACTCTTAGCAGCAATGCATAAGAGTTCCAATTTCTCCACATCCTCTCCAATGCTTCTTACTGTTCTTTCTTTTCTTTTCTTTCTTTCTTTCTTTTTTTTTTTTTTAATTATAGCCATTCTAGTGGGTGTGAAGTAGTATGCTACTGTGGTTTTGGTTTGCATTTTCTTAATGACTAATGATGTTGAACATTTTCACGTATTTATTGACTGTATATTTTTGTTGAGAAATATCTATTCACATTTCTTTGCCCATTTTAATTGGGTTATCTGTCTTTTTATTGCTGAGTTGTAAGATTTCTTTATATATTCTGGATACTAGTTTCTTATCAGATATATGTTTGCAAATATCTCTCCATTTTGTGGGTTGTATTCTCACTTTCATGATAGTGTCCTTTGAAGCATAAAAGTTTTAAATTTTTGAAAAAAGACTTCATTTTTATTCAGAGCAGTTTTAGGTGCACAGCAAAATAGAGAGGATGGTACAGAGTTCTCATATATTCCCTGCCCCTCCAAAAGTGTATTATGCCCCATTATCAACATCCCCCACCAGAGCAGTACTTTTGTTACAATTGAGGAACCTACACTGACACATCATGATCACCCAAAGTCCATAGTTTACATTAGGGTTCACTGTTGGTATTGTATAGTCTATGGTTTTGGACAAATGTATAATGACATGTATCCATCATAATAGTATCATACAGAGTATTTTTGCTGCCCTAAAAATTGACTATGCTCTATTCATCCTTCCCCACCTCTCGCCTCTGGCAACCACTGATCTTTTTACTGTCTCCATAGTTTTGCCTTTTCTGTGATGTCATATTGTTGGAATCATATAGTATGTAGCTTTTTCATTATGGCTTCTTTCACTTAGTAATATGCATTTAAGGTTTCTCCATGTCTTTTCATGGCTTGATAACTCAGTTTTTTTTTTAGCACTGAATGGTCTGGATGTACTACAGTTTATTTATCCATTCACCTACTGAAAGACATCTTGGTTGCTTCCAAGTTTGGGCAATTATGGATAAAGATACTATAAACATCTGTGTGCAGTTTTTTTGTGTGGATATAAGGTTTCAACTCCTTTGAGTAAATACCAAGGAGCATGATTGCTGAATTGTATGGTTGGAGTATGGTTAGTTTTGTAAGAAACCACCAAACTGTCTTCCAAAGCTGCTGTACCATTTTGCATCTCCACCAGCAATGAATGAGGGTTCCTGTTGTCCCACATCCTTGACAGCATTTGGTTTGTCAGTGTTTTTGGATTTTGGCCATTATAGGTGTGTGGTGTTATCTTTTAGTTGTTTTAATTTGCAATTTCCTGGTGACGTATGCTGTGGAGCATCTTTACATATGCTTATTTTACATCTGTATATCTTCTTTGTAGGGTGTTTGTTCAGGTCCTTGGCCCACTTCGTAATTGTTTGTTTTCTTATTGAGTTTTAAGAGTTCTTTGTACTTTTGGATAACAGTTCTTTATAAGATATGGGTTTTTTTGCAAGCATTTTCTCCTACGCTGTGACTTGTCTTCTCATTCTCTTGACATTGTCTTTCAGAGAACAGATATTTTCAATTTGAATGAAGTCCAGCTTATAAATTACATCTTTCATGGATCATGCCTTTCATGTTGTATCTAAAAAGTCATTGCCATATCCAAGGTCGTCTAAGTTTTCTCCTGTGTTATTTTCCAGGAGTTCCTATAGTTTTTCGTTTTACATGTAGGTCTACGATCAATTTTTGTTAATTTTTGTGAAGGCTACAATGTCTATGTCTAAATTATTATTATTTTTTTGCCTGTGGATATTTATTGTCGCAGCATCATTTGTTGAAAAGACTTTATTTGCTCCATTGTACTGCGTCTGCTCCTCTATGATAGATCAGTTGACTATATTTATGTGGGTCTATTTCTGGGCTTTCTTTTGTCTTTTGTGTTCAATTGACTTGTTTGTATATATGTATTTTTGCCAATACCACACTGTCTTGATTAATGTAGCTTTAAGAAGTCCTGAAGTCAGTTACTATTAGTCCTTTGATTTTGTTCTTCTCCTTCACTGTTGTGTTGGCTATTCTGAGTCTTTTGTCTCTCCATATAACTTTTGCAATCAGTTTATCAACACACAAGATAATTTTCTAGGATTTTGATTGGGATCACATTGAATCTATAGATCAAGTTGGAAAGAACTATTGGAAAGAACAATAATATCTTGACAATATTGTCTTCCTACTCATGAACATGGAATTTATTAAATAAATGGAACTCTCCATTTATTTAATTCTTTGATTTTTTTTCATCAGAGTTTTATATTTTTCCTTATATAGATCTTGTACATATTTTGTTGGAGATATAATTAAGTATTTCATTTTTGGGTGGTGCTTATGTAAATGACATCATGCTTTTAATTTCAAATTCCACGTGTTCATTGCTGGTATATAGGAAGGTGACTGACTTTTATATATTAACCTCATATCCTGCAACCTTGCTATAATTACTAATTAGTTCCAGGAGGTTTTTTTCTTCTTTTTGGTCAGTCCTTTCAGATTTTCTACACATTGATAGATGATCATGCCGTCTGTGGACAAGGACAGTTTTATTTCTTCCTTCCCAAAATGTATACCTTTTCTTGTCTTATTTCATTAACTAGTACTTTCTGTACAATGTTGAAAAGCACCGGTGAGAGGGGAATCCTTACTTTCTGATCTTAGTGGGGAAGATTCAAGTTTCTCACAATTAAGTATGATATTAGATGTAGGTTTTTATAGATGTTCTTTATCAGGTTAAGTTTCCCTCTATTCCTATCTTACAGAGTGTTCTCATCATGAATTGCTGTTGGATTTTGTCAAGTGCTTTTTCTGCATCTATTGATATCATCATGTGATTTTTCTTTTTTAGCCTGTTGATGTGATGATTACATTAATAGATTTTCAAATGTTGCACTAGCCTTGCATACCTGGGACAAATCCCATGTGGTTGTGGTGTATTATATATTGGTCTGTAGGTTTTTTTGGTTTTTGTTTGGGTAATGTCTTTATCTGTTTTGGTATTAGGGTAATGTTGACCTCATAGAATGAATTAGGAAGTATTCTCTTTGCTTCACAGTTTTAATTTCTTTTAAATTTTATTTATTTATTTATTTTTGGCTGTGTTGGGTCTTCATTTCTGTGTGAGGGCTTTCTCTAGTTGTGGCAAGCAGGGGCCCCTCTTCATCGCGGTGCGCGGGCCTCTCACTATCGCGGCCTCTCTTGTTGAGGAGCACAGGCTCCAGACTCGCAGGCTCAGTAGTTGTGGCTCACGGGCCTAGTTGCTCTGCGGCATGTGGGATCTTCCCAGACCAGGGCTCGAACCTGTGTCCCCTGCATTAGCAGGCAGATTCTCAACCACTGCACCACCAGGGAAGCCCCACAGCTTTAAATTTTGATGAAGTACAATTTATACATTTTTTGTTTGTTTGTTTGTGCTCATCTGCTTTTAAATGAAAGACAGGAATCGTAAAGCATTCTCATTAAGCACAACATACAATAAAACTATATCTCAACCCCATTTTATGGCAAATAAAGGGGTGGAATTGACATGGGAGAAATGGAGAAAGTGAGGGCAGTTGTTTACTTGGACTTAGAGTTCAAAGTACAGTTGAATGCTAGCCACTGACTTTGAGCATTGAGCAACTAATAGTCAAGGATGGACTATTGTTGGGGAATTCCTCTAATACTTATACCTCAGTAGCTTTCCTCTGAAAAGGGTGAAGCTAAGGCTACCAATAAGAAGCCATTCTCTGGGCTGCAGCAATGTTGCTTCAAGGGAGCTCCAGCTGGGTTCTCTGGGAACCAGATGCTAAAATGGAGTTAAGTGTACAAAAGGGGAGTAACACCTGTTAAGGGAAAAGGCAGGAAGCAGGATTGGCCAGGAGGAGGTCTCAGCCTGCGAAGCAGACCTGACAAAGCCTCTGCCAGTCCAATGGGGCACTCTGGGGCAAAATTCTTGTTAGAGGAGTTCCATGTTGGTAGAAAAGGGCTAGGCCTGTGTATCACGGTCTTGCTCATCCATTGGCTGGCAGCCACCCCTGAGAAGAGCATGACTGTGTCTCAAAAGCTGACGGGTGCCTGAAGAAACTAACTGCTGGGGGCAACTAAAACCAATACTCTTGGCAGCAGGGCAGCAAGTCCTTTACTGAAGGGGCAATAGTAGCAAATCTCCATGTATGCTATACAGACAGACCTGAGGTTCATATCCCAGCAACATGTAACCTTAGGCAACCACTCTGACTCAGTTTCCTCAGCTGTAAAATGGAGAGAAGGCCTTTCTTACAGGGTTGTGGGAGGATTAAACAAGGTGAGGATGAACATGGTGCCTGATACAGTCCAGGCATTCAGTAATGTTCCTCCCTTTCCCCTAGGTGGAAATTAGCCAAGGGAACATCCTGTTCTATGAACCAGTTCCCACCCTGCTCTTTAGAAACTTTGTTTCCTCTCATTTTCCACTAGGGAATCAAGCCCCTATGGCAGTCTTCTGACCCTCTGGATGTGCTGCCTCTGTGTCCCAGGGCCGGCAGTGTCCCCTGACTTGTTCCTCTCCTGCCTTTTGCAGCCTGGAAACTCAGAAGACCTCTGTGGTTGTTGGTTGTTCCAGGCGGGGACTACTGGAGGATGTTAGTATGAGGCAGAGGTAATGCTTCCTGGAATGCACCAGAAGTAAGCAAATTGCACCATCTCTTTCAGCTGCCTGTGAGCACATCCAGTGATGATTCCTGTAAGAAGAAACTGTCGTGTTCCTCTTTCTAAGTGTCTCGTTAAAAGCCTGAAGACAGATTTCCCCTCCTTCACTTAAGGTCTCTACCCTGGGATGCGAGACAGCACCTGAACGGGAAAGAGCAGGATGTGTTCTGTGCGAGTCATTATCCTTCCTCAGGGTGCTCTGACCATAGGAACACAGGTCTCCTAGGTCCTCTTACTTCCTGTGTGCATGTAATTGGGCCTTATTTACTGGGGAGTCTCAACTGGTTGGAATATAAGCACAAAACAATTTTATTTCTTCCAGTAACTGCCCCTGGCTATACGGAGCCAGATCTCTCTTTCCTGCTGGGAGCAGCTCCCTTAACGATGTCTTGGTCCGGTTCCATAACTTTCCAGCCACTTTCGGTTACTACAACAGTCTCATTCCGGTAATTAAGACTCAATCTTTTACATTTTAAAAACTTCCATTGCAAACTTGATTCAAAGCTCTTCTTTTCCCTCCCCGCCAGCATAAGCTAGAGCTGGGCCCTGGTTGTTTGGGGCAGTGGAAGGGAAGTGGGGACTGGCTTGAGGGCACCCATCCTCCTCCGTTTCAAGGCCTTAGCATCTCTGTTTGAGGCTGGATGGAGGGATGGGGAGTAAGAGGCCTCTTGACATGACCTATGAGGGCAAGGGAGGTGTCGTGCATCCTTTACCCCTTCTTGGTTCTTTCTGGTTCTGTTAGAAGCTGAAGATTTCACCACAGCCCTCCTCAATCACTGAGGACCATCCTTTCCTCTTACCCCCAGCCCCCTCAGCTGCACCTCCCTTTGGCCTCACCAGTGAGCTAGGCTCCCAACTACTCTATTCTCTCGCTTAGGTATCCAACTTTTGATTCAGCAGCAACCTGGGCAAACCTTTGGCTTCTGCCCTGGAGCAGACTTTTGTGCATCTCCACATGGAGCTACAGGGCTTGCTGGAGTGACTGTAGCCTTTCAAGGGCCACCTGGATCTAGGATGGGAGAGCTGTCTCCCATCTTCTTCCCACTCATGCTGTACCAAATCCCTTCAAGCTCTGCTGGGTAGGCTATTGCCGTGGGCCTCCCAATTTCAGAATCTCCAGGCCTGAAGTGGGTATCAGTCTTTATATTCAAGTATAATCCTAGACCTCAGGCTATGAATGTCAAGAGCTCTGCTCTTCTTTCTTACAGTGGAGAAGTGGAACAGACAGAGCACTGGGCTGCAGCCCTTGGCTCCCGGAAGCAAAGGACTCTTTGGCAATGCTCTGAGCCTCTGAGGCATGGTAGGGTCTGTGCATTCTCTTTCCCTTTGTATTGGGGCAGGAAAGCACTCCCATCTCTTCTCCACAGGGGAGAAGAAGGCCTAACCTGTCCACACAGGCCTGGGGACTCTCTCCTTGTCTCTCGTTCCTTTTCTATTCTGACTGGAGGTGGGCTGGATGCTGGTTGATTTCAGGGGTTCTGGTGCCTCCGTCAGCTCCGTGTGGAGGAGGCTGGCTCCATCTGCTGGTGGCTTGCTAGTACTTCTCTGCGGGTTACTTGGCTCTCGTGTCCTTGGCTGCAGTTCTAGCGTTAATGGGAAAGCATGTGAAGATCTGCCCAGCAGTACACAAGAATATCCTGTCTCTTCTCCTTTTAACTGTGCTGAAGTTGCTCTTCTTCCTGGAAGCATTCCTTGATTAAATCCCATCAGAATGAAGTTGTTTAGTGTGCACTCAGGCTCTCAATTGGTAGCAAGTTCATACGTGTGTGTTATTTATCCGTGTCCTGCCTAGTTCTTATGTGTTATAAGGATAGCTAATGTTTATTGAACTCTTGCCATGTGCCATATACTGTCCTAAGCATGTCACCTACTTCATCTCATTCAGTCCTCACACCACAATCCAAGGAGCCAGGTGCCATTATTATGCCCATTTTATAGATGAGAAAAGTAAAAGGAGGTAAAAATGTTAAATAGCTTCTCTAAGGTTTATAGGCATAAAGTGATATAAACAGGCGATTTAAATCCCAAGCTCATACCCTCTACCAATATTTTGTTCTGCCTCTTTGGTTTTATACTGTGGTCCTTCTGCTCCCTTCCCCCTCCCCCTCTATCATCCCTAAAGCCCTAAGTAACTACTTGTAGATCAGTGTGAAATACTTCCCATAATAATTTTTGTTTGGATTAACAGAATCTGCCCTGTTGGGGCTTGTGCAAGAGCTGAACTAGCCATGGTGAGATTGTGGTCAACTTGTAAATGGGCCAAACTCTGTGATCATGTTGAAGTCATCAGTACAGACCCTTTGGACAGAAGGCTGATGCTTCCTCATCAAATCCCTTCTCTAACATTTTCAGGTTAATTTGTTCCCGGGGTGGCCTAGGGTCCTGACCACACACTCCTGGATCGTCTATCTGAGCGATTCTTTTCATCTGAAAGAGGAGAATCTCTTTTGTTTGTGTAGCATATTTATTTCCATTGTCTCCTAAGTATCCGTAACCACTTTGAGTAGAAAGTGATTATTATCCTTCTCATTATAAGAGCGAGGACACTGAATCATGGAGGTTAGACACTTCCCTGAGATCACACAGCATTGGGGCCTGGAACCAAATCATCTGCCTTCAGTCTATCATGAGGCAGACCCACCCTCAATGCCTTTTATGTAAGACCCTCAGGCCCCTGCCCCCTTGCTGTGGGCTCTGCTCACCAGTGGGTGTTTCTTCTTCACTTGTAGCCATGTCCACACACCTTGGTCCTGCCTCTTCCTCTAGCCTCCTCTCACTGGCCTCACCTACATCCTCCCTGCCTCTCCAAGGGCCTGGAAACACCTCTCGGGGTAGGGAGACTGGGCCTCAAAGTCTTCTGACCGTGGCCCCCCCAAACCCCTGGAGGGGCTGCTCACTGCTTTTATTGGCCTTAGTCATGGCGGGTGTTATTTATTGTCAGATGAATGTATTTCCAAATAAAACAGAAAACGAAAAATAACCACAGTGACAGAGCTGTAAAAAACCCTGCCGGCTCGCTCACTTGAAGAAAAGCCTGCACAACTAATTAACCCGGGCAGGCCTCCTTGGTGTTTGGAAACGAGCTTGGAATTAATACCACCCTTCTCAGCTGCTGCAGCCAGCCTCTAAATCTTCACTGGGCAATAGCAGTAGAGACACACAGAATTATAGAGACAGTGAGAAGACAAGATGGGAGAAGACAGAGAGACAGAGTGAGATAAACAGCCATCTGGCTCCGTGCCCATACATAGTATTTTAGCTAGACTCTGGATTCTAGAAAGGCAGACAGACAGACAGACTGCATCTCTTCTCAAAGCGAGTGGTAAGGGGAGAAAATGGAGACTGTCTAGCTCGGAGTACATCTTGTTTTTATACCACTGAAGTCAGAGAATCAGAATCAAGTTTCTGGGCTGGAAGGGGCTTATGAGAGGTCATCTAATTTGGTGGTTTAAAATTATTTTTAGGGCTTCCCTGGTGGCGCAGTGGTTGAGAGTCCGCCTGCTGATGCAGGGGACACAGGTTCGTGCCCCGGTCTGGGAAGATCCCACATGCCGCGGAGCGGCTGGGCCTGTGAACCATGGCCACTGAGCCTGTGCTCCACAATGGGAGAGGCCACAACAGTAAGAGGCCCGTGTACCGCAAAAAAAAAAAAAAAAAAAAAAAAAGAAGAAGTAAAGCTTTTTTTGAAGGAGAAATTATAAATTGCAATTTAATCACATAATCACTTTGACACTCTCAAGCAAGCTAATTTCTTCCCTTGCCTCATTTCATCCACTCAGTGAGATGAATCTTAATGAATAATGTCCTATGAATATTTAATTTTTGATCAATTTGAATTTTCTCTGTCATACCTGCTGGAGACATGAATCAGCTCCTCTTCTGCCCGGCAGAGTGAATTTAGAGTGTGGCCTGGGTGTATCTCTGCCCCTGACTGCAGAAGCGGTCTGCCTGAAGGTCTTGGGGTTCTGGTTTGCCACCATCTCAACATTGTGACTCGCACCTCCCTGGATGCCTTCTTTAAGCGTCTCTAATCTGCCCCACCAGTGGATGCCTGAAGCCAGTGGTTGTCCAGGCAGATGAGATGCATCTGAAAATGACTTTCCACAGGTGCCCCCTCTTTCTTCATCCTTTCTCACCAGTGATTTAAAGAAGCCTCCCTCCTGATACTGACCTGATCCTTCCTGGCCCCTGGGGACAAGTGTCATCATTCAAAAGACAAGTATCTAGAGAGACATTAGTAGAAGTACTCTTCTCAGCTGTTTGAGAAGTCTTCTTTCATGAGATAATATTTGATATTTTTACAGTGCTTTACAGTGCTTTACAGTTTGCAAAGTGACTTCACATACATCTTTTCTTTTTATGTCTTAAAACATCCTTGTGTTTGATCTCTATTTCCTAACTGTGAGGTGAGACAATGGGGCTGGAGAGAGCTCTTTCTTATTCTGGATCAAAGGGGTAAGTATAAGAACTCACAACCTGGAAGGACTGCTAAGTTCAAAATCAGCAAAATGGTTCCAAACTGAGCTACCTATTAAGGGGAAAGATTGAATGTTTGGGACTGGGATGTGGAGGAAGAAAGAAGAGTATTATTTTTAAAAGAAAATATTATTTTTCATAATTTTTTCCATTATAGTTTATTACAAGGTATTGAATATAGTTCCCTGTGCTATACAGTAGGTCCTTGTTGTTTATCTATTTTATATATAGTAGTTTGTATCTGCTAATTCCAAACTCCTAAGTTATCCCTCCCCCACTTCCCCTTTGGTAACCATAAGTTTGTTTTCTATGTCTGTGAGTATGTTTTGTAAATTAGTTCATTTGTATCGTTTCTTTAGATTCCATATATAAGTGATACCATATGATATTTGTCTTTGTCTGTCTTACTTCACTTAGTATGATAATCTCTAGTTCCATCCATGTTGCTACAAATAGCATTATTTCATTCTTTTTTATGGCTGTGTAGTATTCCATTATATATATATATATACACCACATCTTCTTTATCCATTCATCTTTAACCATTCATGGACATTTAGGTTGCTTCCATGTCCTGGCTATTGTAAATAGTGCTGTTATGAACATTGGGGTGCAGGTATCTTTGCAAATTATGGATTTCTCTGGATATATGCCTAGGACAGGGATTGCAGGATCATATGGTAACTCTATCTTCAGTTTTTTGAGCAACCTCCATACTGTTTTCCATAGTGGCTGCACCAGTTTACATTCCCACCAACAGTGTAGGAGGGTTCCCTTTTCTCCACACCCTCTCCAGCATTCACTATTTGTAGCTTTCTTTTAACGATGGCCATTCTGACTGGTGTGAGGTGATACCTCACTGTAGTTTTGATTTGCACTTCCCTAATAATTAGTGATGTTGAGCATTTTTCATGTACCTCTTGGCCATCTGTATGTCTTCTTTGGTGAAATGTCTATGTAGGTCTTCTGCCCATTTTTAACTGGGTTGTTTGTTTTTTTGATATTGAGCTCCATGAGCTGTTTGTATACTTTGGAGATTAATCCTTCGTCTGTTGCTTCATATGCAACTATCTTCTCCCATTCTGAGGGTTGTGTTTTCATCTTGTTTATGGTTTCCTTTGTTCTGCAAAAGCTTTTAAGTTTCATTAGGTCCCATTTGTTTATTTTTGTTTTTATTTCCATTTTTCTAGGAGGTGGGTCAAAAAAGATCTTGCTGTGGTTTACATCAAAGAGTGGTTTTCTTATGTTTTCCTCTAAAAGTTTTATAGTGTCCAGTCTTACATTTAGGTCTTTAATCCATTTTGAGTTTATTTTTGTGTAGGGTGTTAGGGAGTGTTCTAATTTCATTCTTTTACATGTAGCTATCCAGTTTTCCCAGCACCACTTATTGAAGAGGCTGTCTTTTCTCCATTGTATGTTCTTGCCTCCTTTGTCATAAATTAGGTGACTATATGTGTGTGGGTTTATCTCTGGGCTTTCTATCCTGTATCATTGATCTATACTTCTGTTTTTGTGCCAGTACCATACTGTCTTGATTACTGTAGCTTTGTAGTATAGTTTGAAGTTGGGGAGCCTGATTCCTCCCGCTCCATTTTTCTTTCTCAAAATTGCTTTGTGCTCTTCAGGGTCTTTTGTGTTTCCATACAAATTGTAAAATTTTTTGTTCTAATTTTGTGAAGAATGCCACTGGTAGTTTGATAGGGATTGCACTGAATCTGTAGATTGCTTTGGGTAGTATGGTCATTTTCACAGTATTAATTCTTCCAATCCAAGAACATGGACTATTTCTCCATCTGTTTATATCATCTTTGATTTCTTTCATCAGTGTTTTATAGTTTTCTGAGTACAAATCTTTTGCCTCCTTAGGGAGGTTTATTCCTAGGTATTTTATTCTTTTTGTTGTGATGGTAAATGGGATTGTTTCCTTAATTTCTCTTTCTGATTTTTCATTGTTAGTGTATAGGAATGCAAAAGATTTCTGTGCATTAATTTTGTATTCTGCAACCTAACCAAATTCATTGATTAGTTCTAGTAGTTTCCTGGTAGCATCTTTAGGATTTGCTATGTATAGTATCATGTCATCTGCAAACAGTGACAGTTTTACTTCTTCTTTTCCAATTTGTATTCCTTTTATTTCTTTTTCTTCTCTGATTGCTGTGGCTAGGACTTCCAAAACTATGTTGAATAAGAGTGGCGAGAGTGGACATCCTTGTCTTATTCCTGATCTTAGTGGAAATGGTTTCAGTTTTTCATCATTGAGAATGATGTTGCCTGTGGGTTCGTCATATATAGCATTTATTATGTTGAGGTAGGTTCCCTCTCTGCCCATTTTCTGGAGAGTTTTATGAGAAGTGGGTGTTGAATTTTGTCAAAAGCTTTTTTTGCATCTATTGAAATGATCATATGCTTTTTATTCCTTAATTTCTTAATATGGTGTATCACACTGATTGATTTGTGTATATTGAAGAATCCTTGCTTTCCTGGGATAAATCCCACTTGATCATGGTGTATGATCTTTTAATGTGTTGTTGGATTCTGTTTGTTAGTATTTTGTTGAGGATTTTTGTCTCTATGTTCATCAGTGATATTGGTCTGTAGTTTTCTTTTTTTGTGATATCTTTGTCTGGTTTTGGTATCAGGGTGATGGTGGCATTGTAGAATGAATTTGGGAGTGTTCCTTCCTCTGAAATTTTTTGGAAGAGTTTGAGAAGGATAGGTGTTAGCTCTTCCCTGAATGTTTGATAGAATTTGTCTATGAAGCCATCTGGTCCTGAACTTTTGTTTGTTGGAAGATTTTAATTACAGTTTCAATTTCATTGCTTGTGATAGGTCTGTTTATCACAAGTGCTTTCATACTCTCCTTAAGAGGAAGGCCTAATTCCTCTCCAAGTGTGCACTGGTCTTATTGGCTTGCTTCTAACAAATAGAATAAATGAAAATGACAGTGCATGATTTCAGAGATTAGGTCCTTTCATCTTCCTCCTTGCTCTTAAATTACCTGCTCTTGGAGAAGCCAGCTTCCATGTTGTGAGGATACTCAAGCAGCCTATGGAGAGACCTATGTGGTAAGGATCTAAAGTCTCCTGCCAATATCCATGAGAGTAAACCATCTTGGAAGTGGATCTCCAATTTCCAACTTCACTGAAGTGTAGTCAAGCCTTCAATGACTGCAATTCTTGTCATCATCTTGACTGCCATCTCATGAGAGACCCTTGGCCAGAACCACTTAACTAAGCCACTTGCAGATTCTTGACCCACAGAAAAGGTGTGGTAATAAGTGTTTGTTGCTTTAAGCCCCAAGTTTTTAAATAATTTGTTACAAAGCACTAAGTAAAAACACACCCTTTATCTGAGTCTGGAAGTGGTGTGAGGAAACAGAATTTTCATGGGTCTTGTTGAGTCAGACCTGGACACCAGAGCTGCTGTGGCTCCTGCCATGGCAGGCACACAGGAGTACCTGCTGAAGCCCTCACTTTGGAGAAGGCTGAGACAGCAGGTAGTTTTAGGAGATGAGGCAGTGGTGGCTAGGGCTACACATTGAACATGAGGTGGAGGAGAGAGGCAAGTAGGTCCAAGCAAATCTGGGGAGACCCATATACTGGGTCTGGTCCACTAGACTCCTATTCCTTCGTCTTATAATTCCTGCTAGAATGGAGTTTCTAGAAGTGCAGTTAAGCATGCTACAGAGAAATAAAAAAGCCACAAATATTTTGCATATCTGCATAATAGTGTGAGTAAAACTGAGACAATTGTTTTTGTTAAAATAATAAATTCCCATCACAAAAATTTAAATAGTAAAAAGCACAAAAGACAAAGCAAGCATTACTCAACAAACTATGATCCAAAGAGAACACTATTATATAAAAATTTTTTATACTCACTCTTTACATTGACATTTTCCCTTGCCAATAAATATAATTACACTTAACTTTTTATTAAATATAGTGGACTAGATGTTCCATGAAACTTCTCCAGGGACAGTATGCTCCCCAAATGAGGAATATATATACTTCCTCCTCATTTGAAAATGCATGAGTTCATGGTTGAGTTGACACAAAATAAAGAGAATTTCTTAGAGACAAAAAACACAAGAAAATATGAAGCTGAAAGGATAAGTAAACTATAGAGCTGGTCTTTGTCTTGGAGTCTATTTGGAGTTTAATAGGTAATATGGGCCATATACGTGACAGATGGGAGATACAGCCCTGGGCCCAAGCAGCCTGGACTCTGGAAAAAACACACTCCACATAAAGAGAAAGTTCATGAAGATACTTGCTATCATCCTTGACTCTTGGTGGAAAAGAAGAAAGAACATAAAGAAAAATGTTTTCTTGTAGAATTCCTAATCTTAAACCTGAATTTACCTAAAACTCCATTCTGAAAATTTGAATTATCCTGGATTGGTGAGATCCTCAGTTCTTGAAAAAAAATCCTCTCTGAAAGAACACTCTTTAAACCTTGGCCTCAGAGAATTCCCACAGATAAAGTTCCAAGGCACATGGACTTCACAATAAAAATTCGACAAACACATGAGGAAATAAATGACTGTGAATGAGGCTCAGTATATGCAACAAATTCCTCAAAGGCTGTAATGACTTGTACTTAGCCAATACAGAATACAAAATGAACATATTTAAGTTGTTTATGAAATAAAAGAGAGTATTGGAAGTATAATGAGGGAACAAAAGACTATCAGAATAACCTAGTCAGATGTAAAAGGAAGAAATACAATTTTAGAAAGTAGAAAAGTATAATCATTCAAATGAACAACTCAATGTATGCAATAATAAACTAGACACAATTGAATTAAGAAGAAAGAATTAGTGATCCAGAAGTTTCTCTGAAGAATGACCTAGAATACAGTAGGAAGACAAGAGATGAAAGAGTGAGGAGATATAAAGAACTGAGTGAGGAGATATAACATATGTATAACCGGAATGTCAAAGGATGACGGAGAGAATGGGAGAGAAGCATTAAAAAAGATAATGACTGAAAAGTTTCCAGTCCTGATGAAAGACATCAGTCCTCAGTTTAGCAAGCTCAGTGAATCCAAAACAGGATTAAGATAAAGAAGCCCATATTTTGTTGAAAAACAGAACACTAAAGAAAAAGAGAGGATCCTAAAAGTAGCTAGAGAGAAAAGATAGGTTACCTACAAAGCAATGAGGATTCCACCCACAGCTTATTTATCAACAGCAACAACAGAAGCCAGAAGACTATGGAATGATAGCTCTGATGTGCTACGTGAAAGTATGCTAGAATTCTACCCCTGGTAAAATTTTCTCTTAAACGTGAGGGCAAAATAAAAACAAGTTAAAAATGTTTTAAAAAGAAAAGTGATACAATTGATTACCAAGAGACACTTGCTAAAAGAACTTATACAAATATGTACCAGGAAGAAGAAAAATGATCCCAGGAGGAGTTTTGAAGTGCAAGAATGAATGGTGAAGAAAGAATATCGTAGATGCATAAATAAATATTGATTGTATAAAATCATCATCATCATCCTCTAATTTGTGGGGTTAAAAATCAAGTTAGAACTAGAATCATGAACAAAAGTACACAAATTGACCATATTTGGATAGAGATCAAAAATAGGAAAAATGAAACTTTTCTTTTTTTAAGAGATACAGAGATGTGTGATAAAACTATAAAGAAAAGGAAAGGAAAGGAATAATTAGCACAAAATTTGGGGTAGTGGGTTACTGGAGTGGGAGGAGGGAGATGCGTAGGAAGGGATAGGGCATGTAGGGGGCTTTAAAGGTATTGTGAATATTCTATTAAGATAGGTGTTGGATATTTGGCTATGTATTTTTTTTATTATAGCACTTCTTTAAAATGTAAATATCTATTTCTTCTTTTTTTACTGAAGTAGAGTTGATTTACAGTGTTGTGTAATTTCTGCTGTATAGCAAAGTGATTCAGTTATACATATATATATATATGTATGTATATTCTTTTCCATTATGGTTTATCACAGGATATTGAATATAGTTTGCTGTGCTGTACAGTAGGATCTTGTGGTTTATCCATTCTATATATAATAGTTTGCATCTGCTAATCCCAAACTCCCAGTCCATTCCTCTCCCCTCACTCCCCTTGACAACCACAAGTCTGTTCTTTATGAGTCTGTTTCTGTTTCATAGATAAGTTCATTTGTGTCATATTTTAAATTCCACATGTAAGTGACATCATATGGTATTTGTCTTTCTCTTTCTGACTTACTTCACTTAGTATGATAATCTCTAGGTCTATCCATGTTGCTGCAGATGGTATTATTTCGTTCTTTTCTTAGGGCTGAGTAGTATTCCATTGTATATGTACCACATCTTCTTTATCCATTCATTTGTTGATAGACATTTAGGTTGTTTCCATGTCTTGGCTATTGTGAATAGTGCTGCTATGAACATAGGGGTGCATGTATCCTTTTGAATTATAGTTATCTCCAAGTATATGCCCAAGAGTGGGATTGCTGGATCATATAGTAACTCTATTTTTAGTTTTTTAAGGAACCTCCATACTGTTTTCCATAGTGGCTGCACCAACTTACATTCCCACCAAGAGTGTAGGAGGGTTCCCTGTAAATATCTATTACATATACTTTTTGTAGGTATGATGTAATAAAAATGGAATAGTTATAATTGATGTTGTAATGACCATTGTTATGATGTGTATCTTTTCACACACCTTAAGGTAAATTCCTGGAAAGAAGATTTTGAGGAAAAGGATGAGTTTAATAATTTTTCCTTCAAATGTATTGCCACCTCCTCCCCTCCACAAAAAAAGGTGCACCAACTTATACTCCTACCAGCAGTGCACAAAAGGGCCCATTTCCCCACACCCTAGGATTACTCTTTTTTGTGCACTTTCTAAAATGTGCTCTTATCATATATGCCAGCATGGTGAGCTAGGCTTCTTTAAAGAGATTGGAATGGGATGAACAGTTTATGAAGAAGGTGGTATAAGTAATCCCATTTTACAGATAACACAACTAAGAATCACTGAGGTTGAGTGACTGGCCCAGGTTCACATTGTGATCCAGTTCAGTGACCTTTTCACTCTGTCTCACTGCTGGTCAAACTCCACTGAACCTTTGTGTTGGAGCAGTCTGTTGCTGTACGTGAAAATCCTTCCCAGAAAAAGAAAGCCAGCAAAGAAGGCAGAAGGAGTGTGTGCTTTGTGAGGTCCTGGTGGAGGCAGTGGAGTACAGTGACAGAGAAAGGCTTTCAGTATTTATATCCTCAAATCTGAGGACTACTCCTTTCTTTGGTCCTTAAGCCCCTGATGATAAACTATGGAGACAGAGGGTTGGAGCCTTATTTAATCAGACCAGGGCCTGGCACATGGACAGTGCTTACTAAATATCTGTTGGTTCTTGAATAAACTCTGGTGGATATTTTTGTTACCAAATATGGAGGGAGAACTGTCCCTTTGGCTAGGCCAGGTTTCTTTCTCTGCGTGAAGTGAGTCTGGGCCAGGGCAGGAAGAGGGATGGACTGACCTTTCAAGGTCCCTTTCTGCTGGAGAAACAAGGACTGTCAGCAGGCAGTGATGCAGTGAGCATCTACCCCACCTCCCGCGCCCTCCAATGTGCATTGGCTTTCTTTGCTCCAAGCGATTAGCAGGGAGATTGGCAGGCAGTAGTGGCAATGGAAGTTTAATGTTCTGGAAACCCAGTCTTTTTTCCTTTTCCTCCGAGGTTTTCCCTGTTGAGTCAGGGAAAGGTCTTGCCGCTTAATAGGCAGACAGGGATGGAGCCTGGGAGTTTTGCTGTCAGAGACTGGAATTTATCACGTGACACCAAGCCCAGGCATGCCTGCATTTGTGGGGGAGATGTGGCAAGTTGGGGGGAGGGAACTGCTGTCCTACCTTGGGGACATTGACCCTGTAAAAGGGCACTGAGACCCAGCCATGACCTTGAAATTTGACCCACTCAGCCCAAGGCAGGCCAGGACACCTTTGGCTCATAGCCTGGCAATAGCAGGTGGAATCAATTGCTCCTGTTTCTCTTAGCTGGTACCAAACATCCTCTGGTGGGTCCTAAGTCCTTGTGCCTGTTAAACAGAGGACTGCATGTAATTGCAGGAGCTGACAGACCTGTGTTAATATCCTGCCTCAGTTCTCTACTCGCTGTTTGATATTGGGAAAGCTTCTCTATTCCTCTGAGCTTCTATTTTCCTCCTCTGAAAACAGAGGCAATCATAATTACCTTTAAAATTAAATTAAGTGGTATATGCACCTGGACAGGCATAAGAGTTGAGTGGTAAAGATCACAACGCTGGAACCAGATTTCCTGGGTTCAAACCTGACTCTGACAACTGCTACCTGTTAAAACGTAGGCAAGTAACAGCCTCTCTATACCTTGGTGTCCTCACTTGTAAGATGGGGATAATAATAACACCACATATCTTATAGTATCATTGTGATGGTGAAGTGAGTTAACATTCATGATATGTTTAAAACCATGCTTGGCACATACTGAGTGCTATACAAATTGTTTTGTTTGTTTGTTTATTTTTATCAGGTTCCCCCTTCCTTCCTTGTTTTCACTACCTTCTCTCTTGCCCCTATGTTGTTTGCCAGTCTATAAGATCTGATTTAGGTCTCGGTTTCCTGATTTATAATCAGTGCTTATTGGGGTCACCCTTGTTGTCTGGGATCCCAGCTCCTGACATTCTCACCATGTCCTTCTCCTTGGGATTGCAGACTCCCCAGGAGCCCTGCTTAGGTAGATCCAATCTAGACAGATGTTTCCAGAATCCCGCTGACATCTTTCTGATTCTATTACTGCCTTTGCCCAAAGACCTCTGCTGCCTCTACCCAGGCCTCCCTCAGGGATCCAGTGCTGTCTTCTCAGCCCAATGCCTTCCTGGCTTCCTCTTGTTCTCTCCGAGATGGTGCTACCAGGGCCTCAGCAAGCCCCAAGGCTAAGTCCACCCAAGGGACAATGAAGTCCCCCTGGGTTGGCCTTCATCTCTGGTGAGCCCAAGGTGGGCAAGGACCCAGAGCTTCCTGGGTTTGAGTCCAACATTCCATCTAGATACTTCTCATTGCTAAGTATAAAATTTCTTTCTGGGACCTCATGTTTTTGAAAGGCAACCAATCTCATTGTTGAATAGCTCTAATGAACAACAATGACAACAATAACAAAAATAGCAGCTATTATTTACTGAGTAATTACTGTATGTCAGTTTACTTTACCTGTATCATCTTTAAGTTTTACAACAACCCTGTAAGATAGGTTTTATTATCTCCATTTTACAGATGTGGAAAATGAGACCTAGAGAGGATAAGTGATTTGCCTAAGAGGTGCAGCCAGGAGGTAGACCTCGTTTGCCTAGCAAACCAGTAAGGTTTCAAAGCCAGTGCTCTGCCATGTGCGCTGAACTGCTGCAGTGGGTTGGATTCTGCCTGTCTCCTCCTTCGCTGGAGGAGGCAAGACACAATCTGTCTTCCTTCTTCCGCATATTCATCTTTAGCGGACTTGAGAGAGCTTCCAAGTTACTTTTAAGTTTTGTCTTCTTCAGGCTAAATCTCCTCAACTATTTGTTAAATCATATGTCATTGTTTCCGGGCGTCTCATCATCTTGGCCTCCCTCTTCTGGACATGCTGTTGGTTAATGTCTTCACGATGTGTTGTACTCTGTATGCCAGACTCAGAGCGTGAGGCATTATGAATCTCTCTTGGTAGTGTACTGCCATGGTTTATGAGCACAGGCTTTGCATTTAGGCTGATCTGGGTTCAAACACTGGCTCTACCCAATTTGCTGGCTGTGTAATTGTGGTAGATCACAATTTTCAAAGATGGCTGACACAGCATATCCCATCCCACACGTTCTTCTTGCAATGTGGTGACATTCTTCCTAGCAAGTGGTGGGGTCTATTTTCCCTTCCCTTGAACCTGGGAAGACCTTCATGACTGCCATGACCAATGAAAGATGGCAGAAGTGATGCTGTGTGAGGTGAGGTCATAAAAATGCCATGCACTTCCATCTTGTTCTCTTTGGAACTTCCCGTTTTGTGAAGAAGCCCAAACTGACCCAAGTGAAAAACCATATGGAGAGGCCAAGTGTAGATGTTTTGGCTGATAGCCCAGCTGAAGTCCCAGCCTGTAGCTGGTACGAAGTAGGGACAGAAGGCTGGGAAACTGAACTTGCAGTGGGGCAACTTCTGGGGAAGAAGCTGAGAGCTGAGCCATAGGTTCCGAATGTGCAGTGAGTTGTGACACTATTCAGGCAGCATCCGGTGTGAGTTACACAGTCCAATGCGGGGAGGGCTTTACTCCTTGACCTGCAGGGTACATGTGAGCCAGCAGCATTAAGGCTGGAGGTGAGAAGGCAGGAGCTGGTTGTTGGGAGGGTGTGGGCAGGACACAGAAACATTTTACTGTAAGATTAAGCAGAGTTGGGATTGACCACTGGGGTGTCCCATAGCAAACCTCAAAAGTGAGAGGGACTTGTGTGAGTATCCTAGGTATTCAAGGTCATTGCTGGCAAAGTTGACAAAGAGCAAGGTGGGGCGCCGGGGAGGGTGTCTGGTTAAATCTGAGCATATGGTGTTTTATTTTACTTGGCTCCTCTGCTTCAGAGGGCAAATATCTCAGGGTCTGAAAGGTACAGCCAGCTGAAGCAAGTGTCTGGAAAATTCAGGTGGTCATGAACTCTTAAATCTTAAAAAGCCAAACTAACAACCCCCCTGCAAAAACCCACCACAACAAAACCCCATACTCTGCCCCCACAAATAATATATATGCTTATTTTAGAAAAATTATATAGGAAGCAAAAAGAGCAAAATAAAAATCACCCACAGTCTTACAACCCAGGGGTAACGTGTAGCCTTCCAGAGGGGATACAAAAAATAGAAGCCTACTGTACATACTGTGTGGTAACCTCTTATTACCTTAGGATATGCCCTGGACATCTTTCTGTGTTATGAAATATGCGTCTGCAGTTCTGAGCTTTTCAAACTGGGGACATGTAGCAGTGTGCCAGGAGTTCTATGAAAACTGTGATTCATCACTCCAGAGCATCAATTTTACTCAGTGGTAAGTTGCCTAAAATATCATTTTTATATTAAAACAAACCTAGATATATCATGGAGAGTACAAAATTTGCATGAATTTTTAGAAGGTATGAGACTTCAAAGAAATATCCAGCTTGCCTCATTTTCTGGTGTACCATCATTTTTAATGGCAGGTAGCCATCAATTTATGGGGCTCAAGTGAATGGGCTGAGAGAGAAGAAAGGGGGAAGAGATGCGACAATTCAGGGGCAATAGGGCACCTAAGGCCCTTCTGTGAGGCACAGGGTCTCTTGTCTGATAAGCAGTAAGATGATCTGAAGGGCAGTGTGAATGTCTTGATGTCATGGCTTGGCCTTTAGAGCCTGGACCTAAGTGGGTGGCTTAATTCTAAGCTATGCCATCCCTAACCTCTCCCTCCTAACCTGTTGGCATAGAACAGTTGAGGGCTGAGGTGGCATCTGGGTAGGGACCATGTGGCTGTATCTGACATGGTACTCAGAACGAACCCAGTAACTCCAGATGTGGTCTGAAGTGTGCACAGCTCTGCTATTTCCGTCTCAGCACTGCTGTTAATAAACTCTGTGACCATAGGCAATTTACTTAACTTCTCTTTCCTTCAGATTGGTCATCTGTAAGCTAGTGATGAAAGTAGCAGCTCATAGGGTAATTGGGGGCATTAAATGAGTAAAGTACAAAACTTAGAGTGTCACTTGGGACATAGTAAGTGTTCAATATATGTAAATTATTATGTAATCTACAATTGCATAAGCTTCTCATGGTAAATGTGTCCCACTCTTGTTTCAGACTGAGCTTGTGGCTAATTAAAACTCTTGGGCCTTTTTCATGGGAATTGTTATCAAGTTTGTATTCTCTGTGTTGTTATTAGTTTTTAGTTGCATGGCTTATTAATGTTCATTTTCTTGATTCTGGTCTATTATTCTAGCATGTGGTAGCTCTCCAACAGCTAAGTTTTCCTTTCCTGACTCAACTGAGTTTCACATTTAATGACATTTATACTTTTATTGTCCCCATTTTACAGATGACAAAATGGAGGGAAGGAAATTACTACTATTTATTGTGTCCTTTGTGCCAGACATTGGGATAAGTGCTTTGCATAGGGCATCTAATTTAATCCGCAGGACAAACTAACGAAGTAGGATTTATTATGTCATTTTACAGATGTGAAAACTGCAGCTCAGAGTGGTTAAGAAAATTGCCCAAGTTTATTTGGCTGGCTTAGTGTTTTTCCCCTACATCACACCACGCCCTAGTTTTGGGTCATCTGTAAACTTTAATGGTGTGCTTCTATTCAAGCTATTGAAGTAGGTGTTTTACAGGACAAAGCCAAGGACAGAGACAAATCACTGGAGAACCCCTTCTAGGTAGATCTATGACTCTCATGTTAATACTCTTTGTAGAGGATCATTCAGCCACTGAAATTGGAATCAGATGCCTCTGTTGGAAACTGAGGTCTAGAGCTTCTTGAGAAATCATAAAGAAACCTCCCTCCATCACATCTTTGAGGGAAGGACCCCTTTGTCCCAGCTCTTTCCTTGTCTCCTCTCAGCTGGAATCTGGATGCTTATAGAGTCACATGTCCCGAATCAATCCCAGAAAACGTTCCTTTTCAAGCTGAGTGTGAGAGGATTTCAGAGTATCCTGGGAAGAGTCAGCGTCTGCCTGTATTTACTCTTGCTATTGATTAAAGCCGACAGCTGGAGCACCAAGAGCCCAGACTGTAGACACAGGACTGCTTACAAGAGGAGAAAGAATCAATAGCAGTGGCCAGACCCAAGGAAACCCTGCCTCTTCTTTCCCTCTGTCGCCACCCTTGACTCGTCAGAAGAGCAGTCAGGTCAAGAAAAGAGGAGGGGGATCTGTCTACCGCACATTTCTCCCAGGGTGGTCTTTGCTCCATTTTGAATGGAGAGACGCTGTGGAGTAGGTAGTGGCACGGAGGCTGGGCCAGTGGGTTCCAGGACTATGCCCTGGGGCCTGTGGGCTGCAGCATTAACTGCGCATTTCCTTAGGGCAGGGGTCCCCAACCCCCCACCCCCGGTCCGAGGCCCGTTAGGAACTGGGCCACACAGCAGGAGGCGAGCAGTGGTCGAGTGAGTGAAGCTTCATCCGCTGCTCCCCATTGCTCCCCATCGCTCCCCATCGCTCGCGTTACCGCCTGAACTATCCTTACCCCCTACCCCAACCCCGGCCGTGGAAAAATTGTCTTCCATGAAACCGGTCCCTGGTGCCAAAAATGTTGGGGACTGCTGTCTTAGGGCATAAGGAAATAGTGGGGACCGGAGCCCTGGGCACTCTGATTAACCCTCTAACCTCCATTGATTAGAGAGTCCTCGAGAAGGAGAGAAGGGGGAGTTGAGAGACGAAATATCTAATACCTGCACATAAAATGATGGCCCCATCTGAGTCGGTGGTTCCCCAAACTCCCCAGGTCTCATCTCTTTGACTACCCAGTGGCAGGGGTAGTACTGCAGGACACTGGGACCTGGAATAAGCTTGATCTTCTACCTCCCCTGTTTGACTCTCTTGGAAGGAAGACACATCAACTCTGTGTCTTCTCTTTCTATCCTTCACACAGCTGCTCAAAATCCAGCAAGGTCTCCCATTCCACTTAGAATAAAATCCAAGCTGCTCACCAGGGCCCCCGCAGCCCTGCACGCCCTGGCCTTTGCCTCTCCCTCCAGGCTTACCTCCCACCACCTGCCCCACAGGAGCCTCCATGCTGTGCTTGGAACATGCCAAGCATGCTCCCGCCTCAGGGTCTTCACACTTTCTGTTCCTTCCCTCTTATAGTTGCCAGCCTTAGCAAATAAAGATACAGGATGCCCAGCGGACATTGAATTTCAAATAGACAATAAACAATTTTTAGTATGAGTGTGCCCTGTGCAATATTTATTTATCTGAATTTCCAATGTAACTGGGCATCCTGTACTTTACCAGGCAACCCTAAGAGCTCTCTGAACGCCAGTCCCTCAGACACTTACTTGGCTCCTCCCCTCACTTCCTCCAGGTCTCCGCTCTTCTCACCAGAGGCCCTGCCTTCCCATCCCATCTGTAATAGAAGCCTCATCAATCTACTCTGGAATCCTGCTGCATCTCATTCAGAACTCTTACCGCTACCTGACATGATGTTGCTCATTTGTTTGTTGGCTTTGTGTCTCCCCTGGCATGTATGGGCTTCAGAAAGGCAGGGATTTACATCTTCACTGTGGTGTCTTCAGTCTCTGGATACTCAGTAGACATTTGCTCTGTGACCAAATGGCCTCTTGCCATGGTGCACCCTTTGTTATATGGCCCCATTGACCTCTCTGATCTCAGCCCAGGCCACTCCCCTTCGCATGGGAGACCAGACACACTGGCCTTCCTGTAGGTCCTCAGACATGCCAAACCCATTTTTGCCCGAGGCCTTAGGACTTGCTGCCCAGGGCAACCTCCCACGCTGTCCATATGGCTGTTCGTCCTCTCCTCTTCGGGCTCTGAGAGGGCTTCCCTGACCTCTCCATCCAAAGTAGCCCTCTGACCCTAGACCTTTCACTCATATGACTTTTATTTCCTTTAAAACTCTTACTGCTCTAGAAAAGCATGTGTTTAATGATTGGTTGGCTTTTTCTTGTTTGTCTCCTGCACATGGGAATGTAAGTTCTGTGGAGACCTTGACCATGCATGGCTCATACAGCACTGTGTCCCCAGCACCTACCTCATGCCTGGCATAGAATGCGAAATCAATCCATGTTGACTTAGTGAGTGAGGGAGTGATTTGGGGTGGGCAATGAACCCCAGCTTTGCAGGTGTATTGGGAACTGCAGTGGGAGGGGATGACCGGCAGCTGAGGAGGACCAAGCCAGCCCAGGATCCAGCCTGGAGAAGGTTGTTGCGCCCCTGTGACGAAGTGTGCTTAATTAGCAGGGCTGGCTGAGGGTGAGGACGGCTGGAAAGGGCTTCTTAGCTCCTTGCTTCTCTCAGCCTCCCTGGCAGTTAGGAGAGCCCACCTCCTTCCCACTGGAATGTGTCACGCAAGTCAAGAGACTGAGAGTACGGCTCCCCACCCTTGCCACCATGATGGTGATGGCGCGGTGACATTGGAGGCTGCCAAACTACGGGGACGGACCTGAACATCTTCCTGAGCTGTCACAGGAAAGAAGCCAGCTTCTCATGTTTTCAGTCACCGAGCTTTGGGGGTTCGTTACCCAAGTGTAACCTCACTAATTAAAACATGGCTGTCTCCTCTGTGTCTACTACATAGAAAGTGCTCGATAAGTGTGCTGTTGTGTTCCCTGGTGAGGAGGTCTGTTTATTCCTGCAAACGGAACAGAATTGTATTAACTAACTAAAGGGAAACAGCTATGTACCTTATTTGCCCGGATAGGCTCACGTCCTTCTTAACTCCCTCAGGTCATCAAACTCGTGTGTGTGGATCCCTCTCCTTGAACGTAGCAGGGGACAAACATGTAAAGCGGTGTGCTTTGAGACACAAGCCAGAAAGAGTTTCTGAGGGATTCCTCTCTACAGTAACAGATAGGCAGCTACAATGGTCTCCCGGTCTATCCGTGTCACCAATATGATGCCCCGGGAGTAGGTGCCCCAGCATGATGGGCTGCACCTGGAAAAGATCCCTTTGATGAATGTCTAAGGACGCTTTGATGGAGATTCTTCGTAGCAGTTTGGTGCTAGATCTTCCTGGATCAAACATCTGCTTTTTTGACGAGCCTCCGCTCTCAGACTGGTTTCCTAGCTCCTTTGTATTGAATAGCTCTTGGAATTTCTATAGCCTGAGGCTTCGTTGGACACTCTTAAATAAATTTCTCTTAAGAGTTTTTGCATGAAATTTGACAACTCTCTTCATGCAGTCTTCATCTCCCCTTACAATGGACCTTGATCTTGCTTTCACTACTACCAATACACACTTAAGCGTGGACAAATCCTTTTCTCTGTGGTTCAACCAAGAGAGATTGTGTGTGTGTGTTTGTTTTTTTTAAGAAATTTTACTTTGAAATTAAGTAAACAAGAAAAATGAAAGAACACAGACCTTAAGTTTAGAGAGCATTTGTTTCCTGGTGGGCACAACTTACAGTCTCCCAGTGCATAGATGAATCACTAAACAAGTATTTATGGCGTTCCTCTAAGGCCTAGCACTGGACACAGGGGATTCAAAGATAAATAGTGTGGAGGCTTTGGTCTCAAAGAGCTCCTGGTATATGCAAAAAGCAAATGGGAAAATGCTTTAAAATATAATGTGATAAATGCAACAATGGAGGCACATAGCAGGTGGGATTTTTCAAGAGTTAAGAAGGTCCCAGATCCCTTCCTCTATGACTTGCTCTCTGGAAAGCCCCGTCCCAAAGTCTCCCTCTTCAGTTTTGGCCACCACATTCTTCTTTATTCAATAAATACATAACTTCATGTGATTTAATTTGCATACCTTTATAAGGCTTTATCTAAACAAATATAATACATCAGAAAAAGATTCCTTGAGTAGGCTATATCTCCTTTTTTGACTTGAAAAATATGCCTGCTTCTTTGAGGAAACAACAGGTGAAGAGTAGCCCCTATCCTGTGATATCTGCTTACTTCTGGAAGAATCTGTGCTTTGCCCTCAGGTTCCTCTGGGAGGAACACCGAGTTCTCTTGGTCACCAGTGTTCCCTCCTGCTAGCTGTTTCTGGCAGGAGAAGGAAGGAGCCCTGGTCAGTTCCAGAAGGGACACCTCCCCTCTGGCCACCCTACAGAGAGGTCAGAGAACCTCACTGAAAACATCATCTTCATTCTTTGCTCCCTTGATCCAGTTCTGGGCTGAAAGGAGGAACAGAGACATGAAGAGCCCTGGCGCTGAGGTGGAGGAAGGTGGGGTGATGCTGCGGAGAAGGTGGCTGCTGCCCTGGAGCTTTCCTGTGCAGGTCCCCGTGGGTTTGTGAGGTACATGGGGCAGGGAAGATGGCACTGTGTCGGCTCCTGGGCCTGTCCACATCTGTCTCTGCTTCTCCCACTTCTTCTGTTTCTGGTGGCTGCCTGAAGAGAGCTATAGATGACCTGGGGGTGGGGAAGGTAGGAACTCTCCAGAATTAGGGGAGATACCTTTATGCCTCAGGTTGGGGTGCTGAACTAGGGTTCCCTAGGAGCAGATGCTTAGAATTAACTCTCAATTCCATGTGCGAAAAGAGGATGGAAAAAGAAAGGGCAGTAAGTTATCCACTTCTATCCATTTTAGGAAGGACCCTAATAGAGACACCGAAAAGGC
This sequence comes from Tursiops truncatus, assembly GCF_011762595.2. Lineage (NCBI taxonomy): Eukaryota > Metazoa > Chordata > Mammalia > Artiodactyla > Delphinidae > Tursiops > Tursiops truncatus. The sequence continues at coordinate 85,381,736 of NC_047034.1, forward strand.
TCCTGAGTGCCTCTTACCCCCTTCCCCCTCCCAACTACTGACAAGAGCCCTGGTGGACATATACCCTGAGAAAACCATAATTCTAAAAGAGTCATGTACCACAATGTTCATTACAGCTCTATTTACAGTAGCCAGGACATGGAAGCAACCTAAGTGTCCATCGACAGATGAATGGATAAAGAAGATGTGGCACATATATACAATGGAATATTACTCAGCCATAAAAAGGATCGAAATTGAACTATCTGTAGTGAGGTGGATGGACCTAGAGTCTGTCATACAGAGTGAAGTAAGTCAGAAGGAGAAAAACAAATATTGTATGGAAAGCAGAGAAGGGCAGAGGGGAGGAGGAAGAAGTTGCTCCCTGGAGGTTTTCATCTGAAGCTGGGTGCTCTCACTGGGGTGCCTGGGTGTCCTTCAGCACCTGAGAATCTACGAGGATTTGATGCCTCCCTGGTACCTAGCTGGTTCTCAGTTTAACCTTGCCCAGAAATAGAGAACAGTCTTAACTATTTTCAATTGAGCAACAGATCATTGAAAACCCAGCCTCACTCTAAGTCTCCTTCTGGAGCGCACATACCTTCAGCAGAACTTCTTCTTGGGACATGTGTGGATTGGCCAGGCCCGGGAGGCCGAGATGGATACCACCACATGGTTTTCTGGCGGCTACACTGGGGTCATCTAGCCAGCTCCCCCGAGAGACGCCTGGCATAATAATGCTATATTTGTCTTTTCCTACTGTCATTCTATTAGTGTTTGTGTCTGACCCCAGAAGCTTTCAAAAACAGCCAGCACCATTCCTCTGATCCTAACTGGGAGAAAAAAGTGCCTCAAAAAGCAAATCACTTCTCTGGTTGCAGGCTTCTGGCTCAGGAGGCTGAGGACTGGGCCTTCCCTGGAGCTTCCCAACACTGTAGCCTCCCCGGGACAGCTTTCCAGAGCCCTTCCATGGGGCTGAGCTCCAGGGAAGGTAATGAGGATCCTGGTTAGTGGCTCGTGGAGAAGTTGAATGTTCTGTATTTTTCTCAGTCTTGGAGTGAAGCAGGAGGAATGAGCAGGGGCTGAGCCTCTAGAAATATCCTCTGTGACCTGAAGATGTGCACACACATTGGCATCAGAGAGGGAAAACTAATCTTCGAGCAGAGTCTCATTAAGCCTCCTTACAAGAGAATTCCCCTGTTGTGGAAAATTGAGATTCTGCATGGTGTTTTGAAGTTAATCTGTTAGAACCACATTTATTTTACTTTCAAAATAACTCTTCTTTTGGAGGGAAGGAATGCCTTTAGTCATGTTCCTAATTTTAAGAGGCTCCGCCGAGTCTTTTTCACTGGTTGAATTATAACAAGACCAGTGAGGTCATTGTCAGTGGATTAATTATAGCAAGGCTGGTGAGAAAATTCAACCTCCTTTGATAAACACACTTTAACTACTTTAAGTGAACAGTTTTCTACAGCAAACATTGCAACACATGTTGACTCCTATAACAAACATTAATGGTCTCATGATTACAAGTCTTAGGAATTCTTAAATGAGTCAATATTATAGGAAAGTTCTTTGCCTTTATTCACGAACAGACTTAGATGGAAACTCAACTTTATGATGACAAGATGCCGAAAAAGTATGGATTTAACCTAAATTTTGTATCTGATATGTAAATGTTTTCTGACATTTTTCACCTGTCTAAGCAAAGGCCCATGCCAACTCCAGGTTTTACATCCCCAAGAGACTTGTGCCAACAGTTTCTTTATTTAAAGTTTTCTCTTAATGCTGTTCTTTTAAATTAGGTGCCATTTAATCAAAGCTGAATAAAATAATTTGAGGCTTATTTTATATATATATATATATATATATATATATATATGTATATTTATATTTCCATATCCAGCAGCTATTTGCTGAGCAAGGTACTCTGCAATACAGTGGGGTAGAATTGGAAAAAGCTGGAAGCTTGCCTTGGAAGGAAGAAAAGTAAGGCGGCAGCTTCCTTCAAATTTGATCCTCTCTTGTGTACCACCTGAATATGAAGGACTTCCTTGTGAGGGAGCAAACCCTAGAGAACACGGAAGCATAGCGTCTTAGAATCAGAAGGTGCAGTATGGTGTTTTTTGTCTAATCCTTGTCTAATGTATGACTTTGTCTGAACTGTATCCATAGTGGGACTCCCTATGAGCACAGCGCCCACCCTGGGACCTGGCACGTAGTGGGTGCTTAACAAATACTGAATGATTAGGTGGATCAATGAGCAACCTCTCTAGCTGGAGGCGGAGCTCACCACCCTCCCAAGCTGCCTGCAGTGTCTGCGCCTGCGAGGACAGATCTATTCCCTCTAGCTATAACTAGTTATGACTCTTGCCAGTGGGTGCCCCATCTGTCTCCTCTGGGCCCAGGATATTGAGTGACAGTGGGACGATTAAGAGAAGAGTGATTCAAAATCATCCTGGCTGGTTATCCTGGAGATGGGATAGATGGAATGTTGGGTGACAGGCTGGATATACTCTGGCTTGATGTGTTGACCACTTCTTAGACCAAAGAGCTCAAAGCATTGTCCCTCTCGTCACCTCATGGGTCCTCCTGATTTCCCATGGGAGAGCAAGATGGTTCTATTTCACTAGACCAGGGGTTGGCACATTTTTTCTGTAAAGAGCCACAGAGTAAATATCTTAGGATTTGTGGGCCATGCAGTTTCTATCACAACCACTTAATGGAGCCATTGTCATGTGAAAGCAGACATAAACAGTAGGTAAACAAATGAGTGAGGTTGTGTTACAATAAAACTTTATTTATAAGGACAGGCCCACAGGCTCTACTTTTCCTTAGACTGTAAGGTCATGAAGCAGACAGTGTGTCTGTTTTTGCCTTGAGAGGGAGTGTTCAGTAGTGGTTAAGGGCGTGGTCTGGGATCAGACAGTCAGGGTCCTACCACTTCCTAGCTGGGAGACATAAGCATGTTGCTGAATTTCTCTGTGCCACAGTGTCCTCATATATAAAGTGAGGATAATAGTAGTGTCTACCTCATAGGGAGATATAAGCAAAGTGCTTAGAACAGCGTCTGTACCTAAAAACCAGGTAGTGAATGTTAGCTAGATCTCCAATACTTGGCACAATGCTTAATGAAGATGCTCAATAAATATTTATGTCATGAATCTGTGGCCCAGGAAGGCAGAACATCTTGTGATGCCCCAGAGTGGGGTGGGAGTGGCACCGTGTCATGAACCACAGAGCTGACTTCCAGACTTTTCTGTCCTGTCTTCCTGAAGCCTTTAAAGCTGTGACAAGCTCTCGTTATGAAGACTTCAAATTATATACAATCTCGTCATTCTCTATAGGTCAACTTTTTTTTGTAAGTTCATCACCTTCACTCTCCCAACCCTGGAAACCATCCTAAGGGATGAGGGTTAGGAAGAAAACCTTCGACTTCTAGGTTGTTCTGTGTGTGTGTCTGTCCCCTACCTCTTCATTGGCTTCCACATCACCTTTTCCAAGGTCCAGCCCAGTAACAGTGTCAGGGGAGTGGGGTGAGGTCTGGGTAATGGGGCGATGGTGAGCAGAGCAAAGACGTACACAGTCCAGGAAAGCGGGTCTCACCCTCAGTTGAGAGCTTCCTGCCACACCTGCTCCATACCTCCCGGAGTGCCTGGATGGGGAGATCCAGCGGGTGAGGACCTCCATTTCCGCAAAGAGTTGAAGGATGAATTTCACACCCTTCTTAGCTTTCAGGGGCTTGCCATCTTTGCACCTGAGGAGCTGTTGATAATCCCTTTTCCTGCCCTTCTCAGTTCCTGTCTGTTCAACACCGCCGCCCCGCCCCACCCTCCTCAGCCACCACCGCCAGAGGATGGGGGCAGAGAGTGAGGTGGGTGGGATCTGGCCCTCCTGTAGTGTGCTGGCATCTCCCTAGCCTGGGCAGATGGGGGAAGCCTTAGGCAGCTGACAGATTGGGAGAGGGTGAGCGGAGTGGGAACGCTGGGAGCTCGGTTTTGCAGGGTGGAAGGACACGGGCAAGCTCCCGAGGCTGCATGTGAATGGCACTAGGGGACCCTCTTGGAGAGGACTCCTCCTTGGGTGAGGAGGGGGCCCAAGCAGCCACGCCCAGCTCTCACCGAGGCGAGTCTCCCCCTCTCTCCACAGCGGACTCACACTCACCCCAGGCGGGGCTGCGGAGAAAGACACTTTCCTTGCAAGTTCCAAGCTCCTCCAGTGCCCCGTGTAAGGTGTTAACAACGTCTCTGCTGTATTTTCTATATAGGAGCCGACCCTCCCTCCCTCTCAAAGGTCACCAAAGGTGGGCTTGCAGCTGGTGAATTGCCAGGGAGCTTTGCTCTGAGGTGGCTGTGATTTGCCACAAACCAACTTAGCTGAGCTGAAGCCTTTGCAGTCGGCTGTTTCTGTATCCAGGGAAGGACACGGGTCACATGCATCGTGGTGGTCTTTTTGCAGGGCCCTGAGAGGGAGTGTCCCCTCACATTTTTGCACTCTTGGTGGCACACTTGCCTCCCCTACTTCCTGCACTTCTTTCTGAACTGAAGGTCCCGGGCAGCAGGACCACCAGCTGGACTCCTAGAAGGCCTCAGGGGGTAGAGGGGAGGCACCGCCTGCCATGGCGTTGCTTTGTTGCAGCTGGAGAACAGCCACCACCAGGGCTGGTGGGGGTGAGGACAGCTCATTCGCTCTGGTTCGGGGTTGCGTGAGGTCAATGTGACCAGGGCTGAATGATGGCTCCAAGCTCTGGCCACTGATTCTTCTTCATTTCCTCCCCGGATCTTAAAAGAGCAAGGCACAGGCAAGGGAAGAGCCTAGAGGACTTGGAAGATAGGGACTGTGAGTTTGGGTTTGTCTTGAGAAGGAAATGGCTTGTACTTTGCCCATTGGTGCCCTGACTGGTTGACTACAAGCATCTCAAGTCTTTCTCTTCCCTGTCTCCAGCATGGCCTCCTAATCTGGGGTCACTGAATGTTGCATGGGCTTTGGGAAGCCTGTGGACACCTGAATTGGCATGTAATGTGTATGCTTGTGTGTGTGTGTGTGTGTGTGTGTGTGTGTGTGTGTGTGTATTTTACTGGGGAGAAGCCTGCGGCTTTCATCAGATTCTCAAAGAGGTCAGTGGTCCCCAAAGGGTTAAGAAACACTGATGATTTGTCTGTTGAAGCAGAAAATTGTTCTGGGGAATTTGGGCTGGAGAGTTCTTTATCTAAGGACAGAGCCTTGTCTTGGAGATAAGTGGAAATAAGGGACTGGAGCCAGGGGACTTGTTAGAGCCATATGGCCTGTGTCCCTGAGCCTCAGAACTCCCACTGTGGGGTGTCTGAGAATTCTTGTCACACCTTTCCCTAAATATTTATTATTTTTGCCCTTTATCACTGTGTTACTAAAACAAAACAAAACAAATAAAAAACATCAACTTACCTCAAGAGAATGAGAAGACAAGCCACAAACTGAAGGAAAAATATTTGCAAAAGATACAAGTGATAAAGGACTACTTAAAATATACCAAGAACTCTTAAAACTAAACAAGCAGAAAATGAACAATCTGATTGAAAAATGAGTCAAAGACCTGAACAGACACCTCACCAAAGAAGATATAGAAGGCAAATAAGCATATGTAAATATGCTACGCCTCATACGTCATCAGGGAAATGCAAATTAAAACAACAAAGAGATACCACTACACACATAGGAGAATGGCCCAAATCCAAAACACTGACAACGCAAATGCCGGCGAGGGGTTGGTGCAACAGGAGCTCTCATTCATTGTTGATGGGAATGCAAAATTGTACAACCATTTTGGAAGACACTTTGGCAGTTCTTATAAAACTAAATACACTCTCACCATATGATCTAGCAATCACGCTCCTTAGTATTTGCCCAGAGTTGTTGAAAACCTATATCCACACAAAAACCTGCACATGGATGTTTATAGCAGCTTTATGCATAATTGCCAACATTTGGAAGCAACCAGGATGCCCTTCAGTAGGTGAGTGGATATACGGTGATATATCCAGACAATGGAATACTATTCAGCACTAAAAAGAAAGCAGATACCAAGTCATGAAACAACATGGAGGAAGCGTAAATGCATATTACTAAGTGAAAGCAGCCAATCTGAAAAGGCTACGTATTACATGATTCCATCTATATGACATGATGGAAAAGGAAAACTATGGAGACACTGGAAAGATCAGTAGTTGCCAGGGGGTGGGGAGGGATGAATAGAGAGAGCACAGAGGATTTTTAAGGCAGTGGAAATACTCTGTATTTTAGCTTGCTTTAGACTCACCTGGAAGGCTTGTTAAAACATCGATTACGAGGCCCCATCTCTGGAGTTTCTGATTCAGTAGGTCTGGGGTGGACCCCAAGAATGTGCCTTTCTAGCACATTCCCAGGTGATGATGATGCTGTTGGTCTAGAAACCACACTTTGAGAACCGCTGCTCTTTACCAAATATTTCAATATCTTAATACCTTGCACACTCCTAGTTGAATATCAAGACTTGGAATAAGAATTACTTTCCCTTCCATTTCACAGATAGGCAAATGGAGGCTTCGAGAGGTGAAGTAACTTGCCGTGGATCACACCAGCGGATGATGCGGGGGCTCTTGAATTCAGTCTTCCTCACCCCGAAGACCGGCTCTCTCCCTGAGTTCCAGTCTCCCAGCGCCCTCGGGGCCGGCAGGGGTCTGGGCCAGTGGCTGACCACCTCTGGGGAGCCCCCAGGGCTGTGACAGGCTGCAGAGGAAGCCAGAGGCGATCTGGAGCCCTGCCCTCTCCTGCTGGGGGCTCGCCGTCTCTTGGCTGGCCTGGGGAATGCTCTTGATTCCTGAGCAGCTTGGCACTTGCTTCCCCAGGCCCCCTCCCTCCCAAGCAGCAGCTGTGAAGTTGACGAATTACACTAAACTGTGATGCCTCCTCGGGAGCCTGTTCCAGGATGTGCTGCGATGGCTTCCTCAGAAGGCGACAGGCACGTGGTCTGCAGACGAGCCTCTCGCTCCCTCGCTCAGCCCAGCAGCTGCTCAGAGGCAGTGTGGGCCCTGAGTGGCCCACGGGGGGAGCCTATTAGAGCCTCCACACTGAGAAAAGCACAGCAGCCATGCTCTATTAAATCTGGTGGGGGGCCTGCTTAACAATGGGACAGGCCCCAGGAGTCCCAGCTCTGCTCCATCCTGCCTCAGTCTCCAGCTTGGCTCTCCTCTCCCTGCCCCTCAGTCTCTTCCCAGAGGAGCTCTGGGCCTGAGTGACTCCGCGTTTCTGCCTGGAGTTGATAAGCGTGTGGCTGGACGGGTGTGGTGAGAGCCCAGGTGGGGAGCAAAGCCGAGAGAGGTGTTCTCTACACCGCCTAGGCGGGGAATGGGCGTGCTACGGGTCATGATGCTGACAAGGATGCCGGATGCTCTGGGCAAGAGGAGGCTCTGCTCTGGAACTTGCACTTTAGAGGGTCCCACTTTTCCAGCCATAACCCTCCTCAAAGAGCAAGGAATCCTTGGTGCCACGAGGATATGCCTATCCAAGTCCCATGACTCCCTTTCTTCGCCATACTTCAGGTACCTGGGAACCTGCAATACTTTGTTCAAATGGCCCCAAGCGGGCTTAGAATGTCCGCATAAGCTTCTACCCCAGCATATCTTTTAAAGAGTGGATTGTGTCATTGGAAGGTGTGCACAGAACTTGGACGTGTGGGCTGGATGTCCACGTGTGTGTGCGTGTGTGTGTGTATGTGAGGTCCCTTAAGGGTGAGTCAAAACCCAGTGTGGGAAGAGGTGGAGGCAGTCTGGAGGGTGGAGGTCATCTTTCCCCATAACTCCACGTGCCAGAGCAGAACTCCAAGGAGCCTGCAAATTCTAGATTTAAACTTTCCAGGCTTATGAAGCTATATGTGTCAAGGATAGAGTATATTTTATCTCACAGTTTGTTAGCTTGATTTATAGCTTTGACTGTCTTGTTCTTGGCCCTGTAAGTGTTACGGGTGTGCCCAAGTGAAGGTGGTGATGAGAACAGGCTCCAAAGGCCTCCCGGAAGCAGCCAGGCCCAAGCGCCATGCTTTCAGACTATCACATACAGTGTCAGTGAAAAGGGCAAAACTAGGTAACGCTCCAAGTCCCGAGGAAAACACTCACTTTTCTTCTGGGATGAGAATGATGCCAAGGGTGCTGGTGAGCTGGCAGGAGCCCTGTGACTCATGGTCTTGTGAGGAAAAGGCCCTAATCTAGTTACACCCTCCTCGACCTTTGACCACGACCTTGGCCACACCGTTGACCCAAGGTTCTCTGGTTCTCTCCCTTTGGAATCTGGTGCTTTTGTCTTTTCCCCTTCCTGGTTGTTCTCCCTGTGTGCCCGCCACTCTCACCCCACCACAGACAAACCATGAATTGTACAGTCACTCTCAGGAGGGAGCAGATCACCAGGGAAGGAAGCCTCTTTCTCCTACGTGACGCTCCCTTACATGGTAAAGATCTCTGCTGGACTTGGCAGGGTTAAGAACAGTGCTGCCAGAGGGTTTATTTGGGAGGGGGAGTAAAAAAGAGAGTCTACCACTGTGATTTCCAGGTGGCCTCGCTATTGGCAAAGAGTGGGAGAAGAGGAGACAGTGTGAGAAGTCCCTTCTTATACTTATCAGAAACCAGACATGCACTTGAAGGACGTTTCCTGAGTCATGATCTTGACCTCCATCTCTATCATCTCTACATCTATATCTCTCTCTATTGATCTGTCTCCGTATCTATCACCTCTGTCTCTCTCTCTCTCTCTTTTTAAATCAAATATGGGGTTTTAGCATATTTACTGAATGTCTACTCTATTCTAGGCTGCGTGCTGTGTTATTACATTAGTCAGTCCTTATGAGAACCCTGTGAAGTATCATCCCCATTTTATAAATGGAGAAACAGACTTTCAGAGGTGAAACAATTGGCCCGAGGGCACATAGCTCAGAAATGGTAGAATTTGGGCCCAAGTCCATGTCATCTGACTTTGAGTTTCGTGTTTTTGTGCTGTTGCTACTGAGGGAAGATTGTCCCGAGGTGCATTTTTTTTTTTTTTTTTAAATCAGGAAGGAGAAATGCCGCCTGCAGTGTTTGCTTCTCTCTCTCCAGCAGCATTCCCAGGGGGTCTGGGTTCCCGGCTCCGAGGAGCTTGATGGGAGCCAGGCACCATCTCTCTCTCGCTGAGCTGTCTGCGGACTCGGCCCATCTGCTACCGCAGCGCCTTACTACCCGCACTGCTGTCTGGGTGTGCCCCGCAGTCAGACTGCACAGGCCGGCTTTGACAAAGCGACAGAAGCTGTAAAAACAGCTGTTTGACATTCCCTGCTGCTTTTTAAAACGAAACAACCAACAAAGAGGTTGAATGAATGCAGAAAGTACCCTTGTTTTCATGTGGATGCAGGTAGTTTTACTTAGAGAACATTTATTTTCCCCTTTCCTTACTCTTGTCCCTAATTATTTACCTACCCAATCATTACCTGCTCCCCTCCCCCCACCTCTTTCCCTCTACCCGTTTCTCTCTCCCTTCCCTCTTACCTTCCCTCTTTCTTTCCATTAAAAAAACTTCCTGCTTCCGTTTCTATGTCTTTTTTCCACCTAAATTTTCTTCTCTCCAAGGGCATTCTATTTCTCTTTGCTCCTTCTTTTTTGTATCTTCCGTGTTTTGTATATTAATTCACCTCTGTAAGCTTTGGGCACATCCCATCCCAAACGTGTAGTTTTATGAATTCCAGTGTTAGTTTTGTGATATCCAAGGTGTCTTCAGTTAGCCCAAGGTGGGGCAGGAAATTCTAAAACAAAATGAACCAACCCCCCAGCCATCATTTAACTTAGATAAAGGCAAGTATGCATGAAAGTGTGCGTGAGAGCACAGGATGTCTGGAATAAGTGGTAGTCCCCTCTGGTCACTTCCATTGCTTCCACCCACAGCAGCTGGGAGAGTTGCTCTCATTTTCAGACTTTAACTTTGGGATTGTTGATGAGGATGCAGGATGCTTTGGACTGTGGTTCCTTTATGGTTCAAAAGCACAGTCCTATCCAGCCAACTGTTCCTCACACAGACTCTCCTTCCCTATAGGGAGACGAGTTCCAGGTTTCGAGGTACACATGGACAGGAATAGGTAAATCACAGGCACTTAGCTGAACAATTAAAGGCAGTTTGGGGACTTCCCTGGTGGCGCAGTGGTTAAGAATCCGCCTGCCAATGCAAGGGACACAGGTTCGAGCCCTGGTCTGGGAAGATCCCACATGCTGTGGAGCAACTAAGCCTGTGCGCCACAACTACTGAGCCTGCTCTCTAGAGCCCACAAGCCACACCTACTGAAGCCTGAGCGCCTAGAGCCCGTGCTCCGCAACAAGAGAAGCCACTGCAATGAGAAACCCGCACACCACAACGAAGAATAGCCCCCGCTCGGTGCAACTAGAGAAAGCCCGCGCGCAGCAACGAAGACCCAGTGCAGCAAAAATAAATAAATAAATACATACATACATAACATGCAGTTTGACCAAGCTTAACATGCAAGATGGACTTTTACACCATGTGGTCGAGTCCGCAGACAGCTCAGCGAGAGTGATCCCCCATCTCAGGTTGTCTTGTGTTAGTGATGAACTCTCCATGTATGTGTTCTCTCTTCCTACTAGTTTCTCCAGATAAGTAACTTGAGGGTAGGAAAAACATCTCAAGGGGTTCTTATTGATCATGCGACTTTCCTTATATTTTAATGGGTTCCCAAGTATGAATGAAGGAGAGAAGTAAGAGAGTTAAAGCCCCAAGTAGTAGTTACATCACTTACAGGGTGTGGAGGGAGCCATTCTCTGGGGTGATGGTTCATAAGCTTCGGTGGTTCTCAGACTCACAGAGCAGTTTGTAAAAAGCTGGGCAGATGCCCAGCCATATTGATTTAAAATCTCCCAGGGATTCTGGTGCAGACCAAGATTTGAGAATGACTTGCAAAACCAACTCTGCAGACTGGAAATATCACATAAATTTTTTTTTAAAAAAAATTTTTTTAAGAAAAGGAAGTTTCCTAATGAATGTTGAAAAAATACATACTTAATACGTTCTGAGAACATAGACACACACACGTACACACAAATAAAAGTTGTAACTAAAAAGAATACTCACAAATGTCAAATGCAAAACTGGCTGTCTAATTTGAGCTGGTATGTTTAATTCATTTATAATTGATCTTAGGTTTATTTTCAGCTCTGGCCTGTTTGCATTTGACCTTCCTACCTGTCTTCCAGTTCTCTGCTCTTTCTGTTTTTTGCTCATTCACTGTTGAGTGAATGAGTTTTGCTTATTCACTATTGGATTTTTATAACCCTGGGGAACACACTTAGACTATCCGGGTCAGGCTTCCTCACTATGGTTGTTCAGGACACCACCTGCCTTCCTCCTGCCTCCTGAGAGCTTGTCTTGATGTGTAGCACTATCCTCACACTTTACTCCTTTAATCAGTGTTTAAGAGGCAGAATTAAACATTTAAAATAGTCTCGTCATTCCTTATACTTATTTAAAGATCCAAAGTGTAAATTAAACAAATAAATGTATGGCTTATTCCATATCCCAGCTGACTCAAAATATCCTTTAGATGCTGGAAACGAGATTAGAAAGCCACCTCTGAAGTTGAAAAAATAGGATGAGTTTAGAATACACATAACTCATCCACTATGAGTCTGTCAATGTATTTCCAGTGAGTTTAGACCAATTTGCAAATCTCCTCAAGAAACAAGGATGTCTTCCCAAATTAAAATGTGATGTGAGGAAAAGTCATATAATTAACTGTAACATGTTTAAAACAATGTTGTCAAACAGAAGGTGGGGTACTGTCTTGGGGCCAGATACAAAGGAACCCTAAGTAAGACTTTTTTCAGCCCATGCACCTGCTATTCCATCTCCTTTGTAGGTGTATTCTTAGAATAGAGAATGACTATATGCAAATAGAACATATGTTCTAGAACAGGACAAAATTTCTAATAGAAAATTTCAAATTCTATACTTGACTTCTTTTTTTTAAAGTCTTTATTAGAGTATAGTTGATTTACAATGTTGTGTTGCTTTCTGCTGTACAGCAAAGTGAATCAGTTATACATATATTTACTCTTTTTTAGTTTCTTTTCCCATACAGGTCATTACAGAGTATTGAGTAGAGTTCCCTGTGCTCTACAACAGGTCCTTATTATATACTTAACTTCTTGACCTGGCCCAGTGGGTTTTAATTCATTTATATTTTGAGTCAGATTTCTTGTTCTTCACTAGTTTTTCCACACTTCTGTAATTATTCTGATTAACCATTGCTTTAACTTCTGTTCTGAGATTGGCCTTTGGAACTAGTTTCAATGTAAAAAGTCAACCTCATAGAAGCAGACAGTAGAATGGTGGTTGCCAGTGGCTGGGAGGTTGGGGAAACAGGGAGAGGTTGGTCAAAGGGCACAAATTTCCAGTTATAAGGTGAATAAGTTCTGAGAATTGAATGTACAGCATGGTGACTACAGTTAATAATGCTGTACTGTATACTTGAAATTTGGTGAGATCTTAAGCATTCTCACCAAAAGAAGGGGAAAAAATAAAAAGGTAACTATGTGAGGTGATGGATGTATTAATTAACTTTTAAATTAATGATTAATGATTGTGGGAATCATTTCATAATGTGGACATATATCAAATTATCATGTTGTACACTTTGAATATATCACAACTTTGTTAATTATACCTCAGTAAAGCTTGCACCCTCAGAAATAGAGTTTTAGTATCTCCAAAGGCCTTCAGCTCCCTTTGCCCTAGCTCCTCACACACCACATGGGAGCTGTTGGACAAGCCCATGTGAAGAGGGGCTCCCTGGAGTCTCTGGGGAAGAAGGCAGGGTGGCCAGCTTTTCCTTTAGGTTCTAGAAATGCAAACTTTTTGAGAGCTGACTATGCCTTTGCATTCTCAGAGCAGGATATACAAGAAGAAGAGCCCCATTTGGAAGCAGGTGTTGGGTCACACCTCAGCGTGAACAGCCATGTATTGATCTTCTCCCCAGTCACTAGACAGGAAACAGTTTACAGAGTATGAGGAACTTGTAGGTCTAATTAGAAGAAGAGAAGCAAAGGGGACAGTGCCAGCCAGATTATAAATTAATAGCAAGTATTTAAAAAATAATAAAACAAATAATTATCATTAATAAAGAATTATTTAAAAACGATAACCAGGCATCATTCTATGCATTTTACATACATTATTTTAATTCTCAAGAAAATTCCAGAAGCTAGGCACTAATCTCATCATCATTATACAGACAAGGAAACTGAAGCATAGAGTGGTCAAGTAACCTATCTAAGGTCACACAGCTACTAAGTAGCAGAACGGGGACTCCAACTCTGATTCCAGGGTCCATATTTTTGACCAGTATGTTATACTATCTTCTATGTACCATGGAGTAGGGAAAAGCCGACATTCAAAGTTGTGACAGGCCTAGGGGTTAGCTCTCCTGGATACTGGGCTTAGATTACCATGACCAGTTCAGGCCCCAGCAGATGCTGGGCTGTTGCTGCTGAAACACTCCCTGCCCTGGTCAGGATGGGCCCAGAACCAAGTAGGCCTGAGGCCACAGTGCAGGACAACAGTGCCTGGGACACATCTAGGAAGTACGCAAGCTGATAGCCTCTTCATTTCCTCACTTCATTTTAACTTTGTACAAAACAGCTGCTCTTTACAGATGTATAATTTGATTGATTGCTTGAAACCAGAGTTCAAAAATCTTAAAGGCAGTGCCAACATTTCTATTTAAAAGGGGCTTACGATGACAATCTGTTTTAGAGGAGGAGGCAGGCTAGGGGACTTGCCTTGGAGCTGTTTTGAACAGTAAGTCCTGGTTCTACCTTAAATAGTATGTGTGTTTGGCGTAGCTTGGGGGCTGATGGAGATCTGGGGGGACAAATATTCCTTCCTCAGGCCATTCCTGGGTCTGCCTTGGTGTGAGCTGGGTGTTGCAGTGTGATGGCAAGCTTGTGCCCTCAGAAATGTAGAACAGTGAGGCAGTCCTGGGTGCCCAGAATCCTGGAGCTTCTCTTCTGAGAAACAGGGGCATGGCTAGTGTGTCTGAAATCTACCCGGCTGGAGAACCTAACAGGAAGAGGTGAGCAATCTGTACTCTGGGATGGGAGTGTGCTTAGTGATCAAGAGCGGATAAAATTCCATTAGAGGTAAATGTTGTCAGACAGCAGGCTGGAAAGATATATTTTAAGCTGAGAAATTACTTAATAAATTCAGACCAACACTCTGTGACATTTCCCACTAGACTTTAATGCTGTTTACAAATTCCAGAGAACACCCTGAGTCGTTTCTGGCATGGGCTTATGATTTATTTCAAAGGAAAATGGGACAGAGTGTGTGGGTTTGTGTTTAATGTGAAAAGGGATTTGGAGATGAAAAGTCAACTGGCGTGAAACATTGCAGGGCAAATGCGAAGTAGTGGAGCCTGTGGGTGGCCTTGGAGCATGTAATAGGGTATTGAGAAAGGAAGGGGCCTCTCACCATTCCAGTGGCAATCAAATAGTTCCATTTGTACAGGCCAATAATGCATTCAAGAGGATGGGTTTGGAGGGAATGCAAGATCCAGGGTTTCTGAAGCACTTCAACTCCAAAGACTTTCATATCAAGAATAGGCAGAGCTTCTGCCCTAGGGAAGGGAGGCCAGTTATAGTTCATTCTCCACCCAAGTCAATATTTAGAGGACATGACCTTCATCTGCAGTGAGATGGACCAGAGGGAGACATTTCGAAAGAAAATAAGACCTTGGGCTGAGAACATGAAGGAGGATCTGGGAGCAAATTTTCCACGTCTGATGCTCTGTGTTTCTTGGAAACATAGGGATGGATTAAGTGACCTTGTGACTTAATCTCCATGTGGTACAGAGACCACACAGGGGTCAGGGAAGGGGATGTATCCCCAGTCAGCTGCTAGAGCTGTCCAGGGGACAGTGGGTTCAAGCACTGGGTGATGAGGGAGGAGCCATGTGGGGTAGGCTGGCGGGGAGGGGACAAAATGAAGAAAGATCTTCTTTCTCCCTTTCTGTCTCTCCCCTTCTCCTCAGGAATCTCCCAGGCCCATTCATCTTGCTTGCCACGGAGTATGTGGTTTGAATGGGAAACGAAGACAGTGACAGCCACCATCTCTCTTGAAAAAAAAAAAATGACATTCCATTTGGTTTTGGAAAATACACAATATTCCACTTATAAAATATTCAATCACTGTCATTAATCCTCCCGCCTGGGCTGGCCCTGTCCCACTTAGTCATGACCTACAGACTTTTATTTTTTTTCAATTTGGAGATTTTTATTTGTTGTTTTTAATACGATGGGAGGTGATTTCTCCAATACCTGACCGTGGATCATCAGTTGCTACAGTTATTGCTTTGTCTGTTGCTCCTGTCTTTTTATTTTTATTTAGTTATTTATTTTTTAATTGGGGTAGAGTTGTTTTACCATGTTGTGTTAGTTTCTACTGTACAACGAAGTAAAGCAGAGTTCTCTGTGCTGTACAGCAGGTTCTCATTAGTTATCTATTTTATGCATATTAGTGTGTATATATCAATCCCGATCTCCCAATTCATCCCACCCTGCCACCCCTTGTCCCCTTGGTGTCCATACTTTCGTTCTCTACATCTGTGTCTCTATTTCTGCCTTGAAAGCTGGTTCATCTGTACCATTTTTCTAGATTCCACATATATGTGTTAATATACCATATTTGTTTTCCTCTTTCTGAATTCCTTCACTCTGTATGACAGTGAGCTATAGACTTTGGCTGCGGCCACAGGTCCAGGAACCACTCAGACTTCTCTTGTGTGGACAATATCATTAGAGGCTTGAGGGTCTTCTGTTCTGAGAGTTGAGCTCTCCAGGTTAGGGGTCTGGGTCTGTAGGGGCCTTCAAAGCAATCTCTAGGCCTAGAGGCAAAGGTCTCCAATTGACCCAGCCTCCTGTGACTGGGCTGAGGACTTATAAAGAAGTCTGGGCCTTGATAAATTAATTCCTTTTAATGTAACAAAGGGCAACAGCTCCAAAAGTCCTTTTCCACTCTCCAAAGTTCAAATGCCGTAAGAAGTGGACCATCTTCCTCATCTTGGGCTGGCCTGCCATTCTTTTTCTCCTTCTTCAAGTTTTTCTCTCACACCTTCCTCTTCTGTTCTCATTTTTTTTTTATTGTTTCAACATTTATTTATTTATTTATTATTATTAAAAAATTAATCATAGAATCCCAACATGTCAGAGCTGGAAGAGAATTTAGGAAACACCAAATCCAATCCCCTTATTTGACAAGGGATGAAACTCAGGCCCAGAAAGGAGAAGTTAGTAGATATTTTCCCCAAAGTCTTCAAAGCAACAGCTTCCTCTTCTATTCCCCACACCATCCCTCCAGAGGAGTACTCAGTTTACCAGGAACCTAGGCTCGTTGGCTGGGAAGCGCTCCTGCCCTGGCGTCCTGAGGCCCCCCCCTTCACCTGCTGCAGTCTCAGATGACCAACAGAGGTCCAAGGTGGGCGAGCTGGCAGATGGCCAATCCTTTCCACTTCCTGGGACGGTTTTCCAGGATTACTCTGCTTTCTGCTAAAAGACTCTTCTTGTCGAAGCCTTTTTTCCTGCCCAGACTCTCAGCTCTCTGCATGTCAGAGAGCTCTCTTGGTTTCATATCTTGGGCTGCACTAACCTACCTCCTCTAGGACTTACCCCAGGATGGATGCTCTCTACCCTCGGCTCAGGGGTCTGTGAACCTGCTGCTGCAACCCCAGGACACTCCTCCCCTCTCCCCACTCCCTTTGCCTGCCCGAGACACTGCTCAAACTTCACCAGAGCTCCAGATTGACTTGAATTTGGCATTTGGTGAATGTTCCCCAGGAGTCTTTAGGAGGGAACTTCAAGCTTAAAAAGGTAGGGAGAAGAGGAGGGTATTTTCCTCTGGGGGAAAACCAGATACCAGATGAGGATAGCGCTTTGGTCCACACAACTCTCCCACGAGCCTGACCCCTGAGCCCCAGGGAGAGCCATTGACATTCCTGCTGTTGCAACGTTCCCTTCACTGTTGGAGAGACTGCCTGGGACTGGATTGGGAGCAGTCTGTGGGTGACTGTCCTTAGCGCCCAGCTGCTGGCCCCAGGCTCTTGCTAAGGGTAAGGATGTCTCCTATGGGGCAGGCTGGACAGATACCCCTGATGCTCCCCCTGTTCCCATCCCTTCAGGTCCCTCCAAAGGCTACCTAGGCCCAGAAGTCTTAGGGCTTGGGGTTGGGGCCAGCCCAGAATCACAGGGTTGGGGACATCTTAGGAATCATCAACTCTTTCATATTGAGGATGAGGAAACTGAAGGGCAGGAAGATGAAGTTACTCCAAGTCCTGCAGTTTGTTGGTGATATGGCCAGAGCACAAGTGATACCCTTGTTTTTGGGGATGTAAGGGTCCATCACCGACACTACCTCTGTGAGCTTCCCAACAGCTCTGTGAGGTCAGCAGAACAGGGAGATCACCCCCATTTTCTCAGATGTGGAAAGAGTCCTGTCCAGTGCTCTGAGACCAGACTTCTCGGTCTTGCTTGGGTTTGCAGTATTGCTCAGAGAGGTGCTGAGGGACCAGTAAGGCATCGGCCCAGGTTCTAGACCAGCACTACCAAGACCTCTCTGGGGGTAGCTCTGTCCCTTCCTGCACTTCAGGGTCTCAGTCACCACAAACACATGCATACGAAGTAGGCAGTTAGCCCACGGTAGCTGGAAATTATGAAGTCCTTTAAGCCATGAAAAGGACTGAGAGTTGCATTGTATTTTGCAGCCTATAAAGGGGCTCGAGGATGAAGAAGGGAAGGGGGTAGTTTGGGCAGAGAAGGACCTGCCCCCGCATGCTCATGGTATTCTGTCTTGTTCTGTTTTTCTCCTGTTCTTTTCAGCACTATGATTCCATGATTCTAAAAGGAAATATTCTGTTTTCTGATTATAACCTTACTAATTAAGGAGTTGAGCTAATAGCTCCAAGAAAAAAAATAAATCATAGGAGCTATTTGACACTGCATCTGCACATTCCCCCGACTGGCTGCTGAGATTGAAAAAAGTGGCTGGAATCCACAATCCACTTGGGTTGTTCACTTGAAACAGCCCACCTGCCGGCAGGCTTCCCCCAATGCCTGGTTAGCCAGCCCCAGGAGAGTCACATGCAGCTTTAAAAACATTCCAGTAAGAACAAAGCTGAAGCTAAATAAGCCATAGCAGCCAGGACAGAGCTTCTTTCTTATCACAGAGAGATAATTGCCGGCTCTGGCTTTTTCCTAATACAGCGAGCAGCCTCCCCTCACAATATACCCAACTGCCGGGATGTCCTTTAATGATGAAGGGAACAATTCATGTGATCCTGCTAACAAGGGCTTATGGACTGCTGGGGTGAGGGCAGAGCTGGACCTTCCACAGCAAACATTTTCCTTCTGGAAGCAGCCCTGTCCTAACACTGGCTCTGGGCTCCTGTGATGCCTGTTCATAAATGATTCAGACCCTACTTTTTACAGAGCATTAAAGCTCTCTTTCTCCATCCTTCACTTGGGAGCACAAACAGCAGCCCGATCCTGGAATTTAATACCCAGTAAAGCTTTCAGGTTCAAGGATAATAAGGCAGCACTGTAAACAGCACACAAATCCCACGTCTAACCAGCAACGGTTGCCAGCTTGGCTGGGGCTCTGGGGAGATGGATGAGGGGGAGAAAGTGCTGCTGAGGACCTATCTGGGGGCTCCTTGGGAAAAGGTACCCCTTTCAGAGGTGCAGCAGCGGGTGGCCCTGCTAGGCTCCTGGGAAGCAGCTTTCTAAGTTTTTTATGAGCATAGGACCAGTTGATTTGATGCCTTCCAGGAAGACCAGACACTTCCCAGGGCTGGTGGTTTCAAAGCCAGGCCACTGAGAAGGACTTTTGCTATTATCCCACCAACAACATTTGAGGCGGAAGCAGTGCGTGTTCCTCAAGGCCTGCACATATGCTCCTGCGGCCACTAGGAGGCTGGAATCTTGTTTCTTTGGCTTCTGTGAGTCTGAAGTAACAATACTATCTTTCTCAGTGGCCTCATAAATCTCGGCCATCATCCACAGCCCAGCCTGGACACTTTGTAAAGCTTTTTCCAACACTGCATCCCAGTTTTCTGAAGTCCAGTGGTAGTAAATTTCTATAACCTGTACAGTAAGTCCCCGACATACGAACGAGTTCTGTTCCAGGAGTGCGTTCTTAAGTCCAATTTGTTTGTAAGTCCAACAAAGTTAGCCTAGGTACCCAACTAACACAGTTGGCTATATAGTACTGTATTGTAATAGGTTTATAATACTTTTCACACGAATAATACATAAAAATCCAACAAACAAAAAATAAAGAAAACATTTTTACTCTTACAGTACAGTACCTTGAAAAGTACAGTAGTACAGTACAGCAGCTGGCATACGGGGACTGGTATCGAGGGAACAGGCAAGAAGAGTTACTGATGGGAGGAGGGAGAGGAGGTGGGAGATGGGAGAGCTGAAGGAACGTCAGCTATAGGAGACGGAGGGCAAGCTGCAATTTCACTCATGCCTGACCTTGATGGAACTCATGTTCGCATCTTTGAAAGTTTGCCCCTTGAAGGTTCGGAGGTAGGGGACTTATTGTAATAATAATGGCGATGATATAGTGACAATAATCATGATAATAGCCAAGATTTACTAAGCACTTACTTTGTGCCAAGTTCTCTGCTAAGTGCTCTTTTGTATGAACAATCTGTCCTTACAATAGCCTTATGAAGGAGGTCATGACAGTGAGGAAGTCGAGGCACTCTTTGTTTTTGGTTTCGTGTGTGTGTGTGTGTGTGTGTGTGTGTGTGTGTGTGTGTGTGTGTGTGTTAGTTCTTCTTCCCTCTACTGAGCTCCCTGAGGGGAGAAAGCATGTTACACGCGTGGAAGGTGAGTGTTCGTGGTCCTGCTAGGCAAGAGCTGATTAATCCTCACAGCAGTGGCATGAGGGAGTCAGTGTTCTAGCCATTTTTCCAATGAGGTTCAGAGACGTAAAGCAACTTGCTGACTGATCTCAAGTTACACAGCTTCTAAGTGCCACAGTTGGACGTAGAATGTAGATGTCTCGTGCCTTCTATAATCTGGTGGCTGAATGCACAATCCTACTACCATTTACCAGGTATATGACCTTGGGCTTAACCTCTCTGCATTTCAGTTTCATCATCTGAAAAATGGTAGGTGGAAATACCTACTCTAAAGTTGTGGTGAGGAAGGAATGAGGTAAATGCATGTATGGAGCTCAGAACAGGGTCCCTGGCACACAGTAAACAATAAATATTGGTTATTATTATGAGGGCTCCATGCGACGCAACAAATCTTTAATGAGCATCTATGATGTGACTCTGGACAGGGCACTGTATTAGGGATTTCCCTGCTTTACGCCTCTTCTGCACTCTCCACGGTGCCTTGAAAAACATTAAGCATGTAGTAGCTGATCAGTAAATGCTTTCTGATGGATTTCTGCAATATAGCTGCCCCAAAGAGCTCTCCTGCCTATTATTGTGAATGTGTCCATCTGTCAGTATTTATCTTTCTTTTTCTCCCTCCTGCACCTGATTTGGGAATAACCAACGGCTGTGTGACAGTTCAGAGACCTGGTTCTGGGAGCCAGGTGACCTGGGGTCTGCTTTAGGTTCTACAATAATTTTGACCTTGTTAAGTTACTTCCACCTTTGCACTTCAGGGTTTTGGCTTAGGTGGTATCTCAGGTACCTTGCAATCTTCAATTCCTACAGAAAGTGAATGTTAAGGGAAAGGAGACCTTGCAATGCTCCCCAACTCTTAGCACTTGGATCTCAACTCTAGAAAGTGGCAGATATTTTAAATCGTTTTCAGCCAAGAAAGAGAATAAATGGAGGTAAGAAAGCCCTCAGTATGGGTCAGCCCATCGCTCTACTCCTAACCATGGCCATGGCCAGGCCCATGCTGGCCACACTCAGCATGCCCCCTTTCCTTTTGTAACCCCAGCTCAGATCAAGGAAGGATTCTGTGAATATATGTACGTGCACATGTGTAAAGTAGTTACTTTGAGAAATGTTGTGCTGCTGAGTTGGCCGTTGGCACCTTTGGCTGCAACTATTGGGAAGAAAGAGACTATGAGTGTTTAAAATTTGCTGAAGTTGGCTAAATTTGATCCACTTGTCGGGCTGCCTTCCGGGGACCCTTCTATGTGTGTGTGTATGATGTGTGTGTTGAGGGGAGGGGGTACAGTGGAGGGAGCTGTCAAACCATATGCTTCATCTGAACAAATGGAGAGTGCAGCCTGGCTCAGTCCAGGAAGTTGGGTGTAAAAATCAGCGCAGAAAGTTGATATTGCTCAGGTGAGAGGGAAGAAGGGGGTCTCTCCATCCTAGATATTAGAGGTTTTCCCTTCAGGTGTGTTGCCATGGAGAGGGGCAGCAGAGCCTAGGCAGAGCTCTCCAGGAACTGGTGAGAGACCCTGCAGGTGCAAAGCTTACCTGGGAAGCAAGAGCTGGAATCACATGACAGGACAAGGGAGGACATGCAGTCGTTCTTAGAAATTTGGGAAAATGATACAACCTCCTAACCACTCCTTCAGCCCCCTTGGGAGTTCCTGATTTTCAGTTCTCTTTGAGATACTTCTTATAAGAGAAAAGGTCTTCTCATACTCTTTGAATTAGCTGCTACTAAATCCTTGGTTGAAAAGGTGGTGGATGTACCCGGCCAAGTATGAGAGAAGGACGTGGGAGGAGAAAAGGTGGGGAGGACGTCTCCTACTCTGCTGAGGGCAGGAGAAGCTCAGGGGCAGCTGGACCTTCTTGTCTCCCCAGTCTGAATTTGTACTTTACCCTAAGAATATATATCTTAAAGAGTGCACTGAAAGGGAATGCTTTCAAGAGTTGCCTTCTACCTGCCAAAACGTGGTAATGAGTTTGCCAGGGCCAAGTCCCATTGTGGAAATCTTTGTGAGGGACGGCTCGAATTAGGATCCTGATCTCCTGTCAAGTCCCTGGAGTACACTTCGTTCCAGCAGGTAGGGCCTGGGCTGTGAGGTTTCCTCGCCCTCCGCAGGGATCATGGAGCTGCAAAAGGGAGTAGGAGGGAGAACGGTAAAATCTGGGAGATCTGTGAACTGGCAAAAGGAGCGAGGGTAGAGCATCTAGAGCAGCAGACCTAGGGGCATCTTCTGAACCAATTTAGACGAATGGGGTCAGCTCCAGGACTAGGCTACAGGGCCCACCTTCTTTCTCTGGGAAATCTTCCAGAAACTCTCGGCACTGCCCTCAGCCCTGGTACATCCCCCAGTCTTAGCCTTTACCATATCATATGGAAATGACTCGACAGTATGTCTCCCCATCTAAACTGAGGTATGCCTGAGGGACTGTGTCTTCCTTATTCTGCACTTCTGTGCCTGGCAAGTGTCAGGGGTGCAAGAAGTTAGTCAAACTGAAAGCATAACACACAGCAGGCACAACACAAAGGCTGTCTTCTTTCCCTTTTGTACCTTGTCACAAATGACTTCTGACTCTGAGAATGAAGGCCACTCACTGTGAAGATGTTCCAACCCATGTCAGCTTCTACCTGTCCCCTCCCACCTTTCTGCACCCCCAGCCCCTCCTCAGTCTCCTGGCCTGGGCTCAAAGAATGAGACCCAACCGAGCTGAGCATACTTGAGCTCCATGTGTAAATTCCAAAGCCGAGAGAGAGAGGGAGAGAGAGAGAGAGAGAGAGAGAGAGAGAGAGAGAGAGAGAGGGAGAGAGAGACCGTCAGGGGGACCCCTCCACTCTGGGCTGTTCCCCTCCATTAGCTCGCATCGCTGAGAGTTGGCCGTAGAGCCCCACTCCTCGACACCCCTCTCCCCTCTTATGAACCCCAGCTCAGATGGAGCAAGGCAGAGCTACTGGGCTAAGAAATTCTCTCTGCTTCCTGCCAAGGAAGGAAAGCGGAAGCAGGAACCTCTTCCTCGGGGGGGAAATTATTTAATCACTTGTCTTTCCCCTTGAATCAATGCAACGAATGAACATCTTTTGCCTCTTCCTCCTTTCCCCTCTGCCCATCAGCTTCTTATTATTCAAATTGCCTCTTCCGGCTCTTGTGCTCTCACCAGTGTCAGCAGTGACTTTACCTGGGGAAGGCTGGCCCACATTGCAAGCCAGCTCTCATCTTCCTCTTCTCATCATCTTTCTCCCACCCCAACCTCTTTCCCCTTCCAGGTCACAGTCAGCCTGTTCTGGAGTGATACCAGCTTTGGGGGACTGGAAATGCCAGTACCTACTTGTGTCACATAAAGGGAAGGCCCTCGAGCTACCTCTGAGAGGGAGACTTCAGAACAAAGAGGTGGGGTCCGGGGGAGGGAGAGGGGAGCAGCAGAGTCATCTGTCATGGTTAAATGGAAATTTATTGCTATAACCCGAGGGCTATAGAAAAGCTTCAGCTAGGCTGACAAAGAGAACACGAACACCAGCAATTGCTAGAAAAACAAGCTACAGCCCCAATTCAATCTATTGGCTGGTGGTTCTTATTTCTAAGGTGAGGGGGCACTGGGTCCCCCGGCTGCTGTGAGGTCTGGGTAGCCTGAGGTCAGATGGCATAAAGCACTGGGCTGCCCGTCTCTCTGATGGCCTCGTAGGTATCAGCTCTGGAGAGCTGCTGACCAGGGGCCAAGTGTGAGGTCTTCTGCCTGTCTCCTCCCCTTTCTGTGAGGCTGGGGCAAACCCTCCCTGGCCATTGTGCTTACACTTCAGGAGACCTCCATCAACAAACCCGGAGAGTGTTTACGAACTGCCCAGCACTTACCTAGACGCCATGGGCAACGCGAAAGTGTGTGACGTGTCTCCACCTCTCGAGCTGCTTGCAATCAGTTGAGGAGAGAAGACTAAGCCAATGACTGAAGTTGAGAGGACATAAGGGCTCGATGTTGAGTGTGCAAAACAGGACTGTGAAGAAGAGAGGGCTCCAGCTGAGCTAGGAGTCAATTAATCAATGAATTCCTTAAACTGGACAGGAATTTACAAAGTGCTTTTATACAAAGCTTACCTTATTTTGGTATTCTGATTCTTATGCCAACATTTCTGTTGTGGGCCATCATTATTTCACCATTTTAAAGATGGGGCAGCTGAGGTTGAGGAAATTTAAGCCATAAGTTGATTTGAACACCAGTGTTACGATTTTGAGTTCCCTACTCCTTTCATTATATTGTGTCAAGGATTTAAAGGAGACAGACTCAAGGTAAGTAGGATTTAGATTAATGAAAAGTAAAGAGAATGAAAATTCAAGGAGGAGAAATGGCATGAGCAGGATGTACACTTGGCATATAGCAGAGGCTTAAGAGTATTGAGTGAAGGAATAAATATACAAATGAATTCAAGAATGCCCCATGTCCTGGAAGAAGATAGAGAGGGGAACAGCGGAGTCATTTAAATGGAAATTTGTTGCTATAATCCCGGGGCTAGAGAAAGGCTTTACTAGTGTCCAGGGCTTGTACTGAAGAACGGTGGGGGAGAAAGGTGAATGAATGGGGTGTGGCTGGAGGATGGAGGCCTGAGGATCTAGGCAGAGGAGTTTGGGTGGATGAGAGAGGCCCAGAGAGAGCCACTGAGATTCTGGAACAGGGGCATTTCCCCCAAAGACAAGAGAGTCATGCCCACCTCTGTATATCCATTCCTAGCAAGATGCCCTACCCAAGGGCACAGTGGCATAGAGGCCAGACCACTGTACTCACAGTCAGAAGATGACAGTTCGGAGCCCAGATCTGTAGCTTCTAGACCCTAGGCAAGTCTAACAACCTCTCCAAACTTTAGCTTCCCCCTTCTTCAGAGCTCAGCTGAAATGCTACTTCTCTGATGCTCTAAGTCAGACCCTCTGTCATACTTTATCTTATGGCGCCCTCTACTTCTCCCCTGTGGCACTTATCACTGTTGTAATTAGTTGTCTAATACCTACAGGTCCAGGAGGACAAGGGTT
The DNA here is from genome assembly GCF_011762595.2 of Tursiops truncatus. NCBI lineage: Eukaryota > Metazoa > Chordata > Mammalia > Artiodactyla > Delphinidae > Tursiops > Tursiops truncatus. The sequence continues at coordinate 85,406,678 of NC_047034.1, forward strand.
GTACCTGTCACGGTCAGTGCTGAATCCCTAGCACTGAGCATGGGACCGGGAATAGTTCTCAAGAAATATGGGCTTAATGAATGAATAGATTTGTCAAATGGGTATAACAGCGTTAACCCATGGAGCAACTGGGAAGATCGGAGGTCATCTTGTGCGTTCTTTGGAAAGCAGTAGGTAAACGGGAGAGTTGATTGTTATTAGGACCCCGATAAAGACCATGTCAAGAGTCTAGAGGCAGGGAGGACCTCTAGTGTCAGTCATCCAGGGGGATGTGAGGATGGAGAGGGGTTGACGGTGTCAGATATTTGGAAGAAAGAATGACAAAGTACAGTGCTCGGCTATCCATATATGGAATGGAGGAGAGAAGACGCTCTTAAGCTTTCCAGCCAGAAAGATTAAGAGAATGGAAGTGTCCTCCAGGGCAAAAGTGGGCGGGATAGGAGAGCCTCCTTCCTTAAGGGTTCTGCTGGCCTCCTACTCTCCCTCTCCAAAGCTTTGACGGACAGAGTCTTCCCTTTCAGTACTACCTCTGTCCTATCTGTCTCTGACTCCCTATCATTCTGTTTTGACGTTTCTTCGTCTCTTTATATTTTTTAGTGTCTGCCCCTCCCTGCCTCTGACCCCACCCTGCACCTTCTATGTTGTCTAACTTGTCTTCCTCTGCCTCTTCCCAATACCTGTAGTTCCCTTTGGCCCTCTCCCCGCCTTCACTTCCACTCTCTACTCAGTGCTTTTCCCTTTGAATGTTTATCTCTTCCAGCCCCTCTTTCCTGCCACCCGTCTGCTGCTTCTGGCATCCTGGTTGCGTATTGAGATATGCCAGGTGGATCAATGTCAACAGTGAAGATTTCTTTTGGACCATCTTCTCTCAGCCTTTGCACCCCACCATCTACCTGTGGTCTCCCATGTTCCCCCTGTCTCCTTTCTCTCTGAATTCAGAGACCACACGGATACCTGCCAATTAGTGAAGCAGGCCCCGGAACTGGCAATCCTTCACCCTCTTTTATAGCCCTTTCGGTGAATCTCCCTGTTCAACCTGAGCTTTCCATCCGGGGATTCAGCCTCCATCCCCTGACCTAGAATGCCCACAGCTGTCCCCTTCTCTGCCCTGCCTAACTCTGGCCTCCCTCCTTCTTCCTAACCTGATAATGAGGCAAATATCTCATTGCCTCTTCCTGTCTTAATTTAATGCTTTGTACATTTGTCTTCACATCAGAATGCCTGTCTAGAATCAACTGTCAGGGGACATAGACCTAGCTAGTATCACTCTCTTTCAGTCTAGCCGAGTGTTACGCGAAAGCAGGCTCTTTGTAAGCACTTCTGAGACTAATGTTCATGAGGTTGCTGATAAAGTAAGTGAGATGAATCATGGCAATGTTTCTGGAACCATGCCTGCCACATAATAGGTATTCAATAACCATTAGTAGACGCTTAATCTGAATGATAATGTTAATTGGTTTTCAAGCCTCCTTTTTCTGATAGCAAATAATGGAAACCAACTCAGCGGAGCCAACTGAAGGAGGCTCTATGGGGTGTAGATGACCCTAGACCCAAGAGCAGGGCATAAATTTGGGTTTCATTAGAGTCCGGAACCAGGGGCTAGGAAGCCGTCAGGGCCTGGGACAACTAGTGCCCCGCTGTGCGGTGTCACCTCTCCTTCTGTGCATTTGCTTCCTTCCTCTCTTTCTTCTGCAGACAAGCCTCCTCTGCCCTCTTGTGTGCATGACAGAATATGGTCACCCCTGCCTCGACGTCAGTCTTCTCTCTAAGCTCCAGAGCCACCAACCCGTGTTCCTGTTCTTCAAGTCCATGTTTGTAGAAGAGAAATGTGATTGCCCCAGTGGAGGTTAAGCACCCCCTCTGGCCCTTCAGCTGTCACATTCCACAAACATAGGCACAGGAATGTTCCCCTCCAGAGTGACTGGAGCAATTCTTAAAAGGGTATGTGTTGGTGGAGGGAGAACAGGACAGACACAACAGAAAGTGTCTCTTACCTAAAATACAGTAGAAAGAATGAAGTCTGTCAGATTTGACATACCCATGTCAGTCAAACTGAGCTCTCTCATCCGATTTCCTTGGACTTGTGCATCCCAGTTAGGGATCACTCTATGAAATCTGGTCCCCAGATCGGTGCTGGACTCAGCTCATCCAAAGTGAGGAAGGAAGTACCAGCACACACCTAGATTCGTCACCCTGGCCGGGTCCTTTAGATCCAACCCAGCTCATTTCCTATCTACCCCAAGGAAGGGAGGTTGTTCATAAACCCTAGACAAGCCTGAGTGGCAGTTCCCTCACAGAAGCCGATTACAAAAGCAAAAGCACTTCAGCTCCTGGCGAAGATAAAGAGAAGCATCTTCCCACACTGGCTGCAGCGATGGACAGGTTTGCCCTTCTGCAAGTGATTACTTTGGCTCAGATAAGAAGCCCAAGTGGCTGGCTACAGATTTCCTGTAATCTCTTTCCTAGAATTTGTACTCAAACAACCTCAATCACCCTCCCCATCCCACCCAGCCCCCAAGCTTTTGCAACATCTACTTTGTGATGTCCTCTGAGAAGAAACAACGTTTGGGCCTCTTGGAAGTCCTGGGGGCTCTGGAAGCACTGGATACTGGGAAAAAGCAAAGTCCACCTATCAATATGGTTAAGAACTCAGGCTTGGGGTAGACACAATGGGGTTTGCATTCTTGTAGGTTACTCAGTAGTTTACGAAGTATTATTTATATTTTAAAAAGTCACGGGGAAACTTAAGAACTTTGTGAATGTCTTTACATTTGTTTTATGGTCTAGTTTAGTTTTTCTTTTGCATTATATTTCAAGGGAATATCAATCTTTTCAGCGCCTTAGGCCTCTCAATACTGCATCCTTCATTTATTAAATATGTGACCTGGGTCAACAAGTAAGATGGGGCAAATTATATACCAATCCCATTGGGTTATTCTGACAATAAGATGGGATAATCTATGTGAGCCTGTAGCCCAGCTTCTGGCACATAGCAAGCACTCTCTGAATTGTAGCTTTTACTACGGTTTCATAAGCTCTGAGAAGAGAAGGGGTTTTGAAAATATGGACCTGGAGCTGGCAAACAGCCACGTCCTGATAAGCATTGTTCTATGGGCGTGACGGGTGTGGACTGTGCGCCAGGCTAGGTCCTGTAGAACCTGGTGAGAAGTACCTGAGGTTTGGGGTGGGGTCAATTCAGGGAGCAGAAGCAGGAGGAAGGTGGGCTGTCCTGTTTTCCCCAATACTTCAACATCTAGAAAAATATGCTAAAAATCCAGTGCTAACATCTTACATCCCACTTGGATTGACTCTTTCTTGTTCAGTTTCTCTCCTCACCTTAGGATCCACATGGTAGATATCATCCTGTCTCTAGAAAAGGCTGTTCTCTGGCCCTGGCCTGACCTTTAGGAATCCCTTTCTCGGAGTTGGCATGCCCTCTCTCATCCTTCCTTCATCTGTTTCTTACTCTACACTGTCAGGAAATTCTTTTTCAAGTCCCCCCTAAGGACTGGGGTTCTCTCTGAGTCTCCTGAGATTGTAGGGTGCTGGGAAACTTTCCAGATTCTTGTCTTGGTAAGAGAACTGTTTAGTTGATTCATTCATTCACTCATTCATTCATTCATTCATTCAGCTATCTGTGGGCCTTTACCAAGGACAAAGCTCTGTGCTGGGCAATGGGTGTCTAGGCCTTTGTGAAACACTTAATCTGTCCTGACTCACTGAGTTGCCAGGGAAGGGGGTCTACCACTAAATCCTGCTTCTCCAAGTGGTAAGGGAGGGGTCCCTACACCTCAGATTCATTCTTGCTCCTAAACCCACTGGCTGATTCTCTAATTGAATAGCTGCACACGGAGAAAATGTTGTTAATATCTTCAGCACCCGCCTGGACTTTCAGGCAGGGGATAAATATTCCTTTGTGTGATAATCGGCTTTCCGGGATTATCCACATTTTCCGGGTTCTCAAATGAAACTCAACCTGGATGCTTTTAGGCAAATAGAATCCTTGCATTTGCATAAATGATTAAATCTGGCCTTACAAATCGGGATAGGGTGCTTCCTGGTTCCCTCAGTGTCCCCGACTCACGGGCCGTGGGACTGCAATATGCGGAAGAGCAGGGCCTTTGCCCCCCAGCCTGTGGACAGCAGGCCCAAGGTCGTCAGAGGTTAGTTAGGTGAAGAGCTCTGGTTTTGGAGCTCAGTCCCAGCTCTGTCATTATTAACTGTAAAGACTTGGGCAAGGTCCTGAATTCTTTGTGTCTCAGTTATCTCATCCAAAAAATGGGGCTAATTGTTCCGAACGGTTGTAAGGATGAAATGAGATCATGCAGGTATAGCCCTGAACACAGTGCTTGAGCCAGAGTGAGCACTGGGTAAGTAAAAACAACAACAATTAGTACTTCCATGGTGGAGGAGGCAGCAAGGGCCTGGAAACTGCCTCGTGTTCTGGGATTTGTTGGCCGGTGCTGTGAAGATGGCTGCCGTGTGCTGTAGCGGGAAGGGGGAGAAAAGGAAAAACTGCATTTATTAAGACAGACACAGTGCTATGTATGTTATATGCTTTCTCACTTAACTTTCAAACACCCCACAAGGTGGGTATTATGGTCTCCCCATTCTAGGAAAGGAAACTGACAGAGACTCTAGTAACTTGTGCTAGGATCGTGAGGCCAGAAGGGGCAAGCAGGATTTGAAATCGTGTCTTCCTGACCCCACCTCATTCCCTGTCTACCTCAAGGAAAGGAGATTTTTTTTTTTAATTGAGGTATAATTGACGTACAACATGGTATGTTTCAGGTGTACAACATAGTGATTCACAATTTTTAAAGGTTATAGTCTGTTCATAGTTATGAAATATTGGCTATATTCCCTGTGTTGTACAATATATCCTTGTAGCTTATTCGTCTTATACATAGTAGCTTGTACCTCTTAATTCCCTACCCCCTATAAGGAAGGGAGGTTTTTAAATGCTAGCGGGAGAAAAGAGAAGAGTAGCTATGTTGCTTTGTCTGCTCAGGTCTGGATCCTCTACACATACCATCCGCCTTAACTGCTGAAGTTGTTATTTCCCAATTTTGCACATAAAAACAGTGAAGCTCAGAGGAGACAAATGGCCTGGCCTGGGACAGAGCAGGCATGGGGCTGTCTGCCTGCCAGGCTGTTCCTCCCTCCTGAGTGGCTGGAATTACCCTGCTCTGCTCTGAGCTGCCTGTGTGACCTTGGGCAGGTCCCCTAACTCACCTACAATGCAGTTTTTTTTTTTTTTTTACCAGTTAAATGGAAGAAGATAAAAGCTGCCCTGCCTGCTCCTTAGAGCTTCAAGGAGGCTCAAATGAGATAATGGATGTGAGAGGGCTTTATAAACTGGAAAGATCTGTGGGGATGGAGGGGATATTACTATCACTCCATAAAACCTCCACATGCACCACATTCCACGTCCCTCCTGATGCTGTCGCCTGACTCGAGTGCTTTTAGAGGCTGCCAGATTGTCTTCCTGTCTCCTGGCACCAGAGAGGAAGGTCCTCCTGCCTCCCCACAGTCCCCGTGCCTCACTACAGACCCTCAGAGTAGAATGGATGACGGAAGCTTGAACTGGACTTGGCCCTTGAGGGACTGAGCTCCAAAGCTCCCTGAGCTGACGGAACCTATGTCCACGGGGCCTCTGGCCCCCCTCGGGTCTGCAAAACACCTTCGCAGGGTGAGGCTCCGCTGGGACCCGCTGGAGTGCCACTGTGCTCGCCAAAGCCCCAGCCCCTGGCTGGCTGGCTCCTATCCCAAGGCGCTCAGACTTTCCATTTTAAGTTGCTTTCAATGGACGGCTTAGAAGAAATAACCTCACACACTTTAATGACTCCTTTTAAAATAGTTTCCTGAACCTTCTCTCTCTTCCTTCTCTCCTTCCTTGCCCTCCTTAACCTGTGACACAGCTGCCCTGGTCTTCCCATCAGTGTGGCCACATCCTGGGCCCTAATGAAGGCTTCTAACTGGACTGTTTGCCTTTGAGGGTTGGTTTGACACCTGAGCTGTAAGAGATTGTAAACATCTCATCCAACCTTGGCATGTTACAGATGAGGAAACTGAGGCCAGAGAAGAGTGTTTAATCAAATGCACCCAGTTTGTCGGTGCCCTTTATCCTTCCAGGAGGATCCTGGTGGGATGGGGTGGGAAGGGGTAGTGGGGCGGTCGTGGCAGAAGGGTGTTCAGATGCTTCTCATTTGACAAGGCCAGATCAGATGGCCTTAGCTACCTAGTATCACTCCCCACCCCCTCCAAATATCAGGACAAAATGCACTGAAAGTGACAGCGGTGTGTGCATGTGTCTGTCTGAGTGTAGGGGAGTAAGGAAGTGGGGAGTGGGACTGACGCTAAAGAGAGAATTCACTGAGTGCAAAATGACCAAAATGACCAGTGGGAGAAATGGGAGACTTGGCCATTGTCCTCCACAATATTCTGGAATATTCTACATATACTCCTATATGGAGGCATGCATCCTGGATAAAATGATCTCAGGAGTTTTCCTTTCCCTGAAACTGGTTTGTGCTTATTTGCTGAATCCACTTTCTAAGCTGGGAGAAAGGTCGCTTGGTACCTTGCAACTTTCTGGCTACTCAGGAAATGTTAAATAACCGTTATGACCAGTTGGAGCATAAAGGAATAAGCTGCATGAAATCCCATTTTCCTACCTGCTCCCATGATCAAAAAGACAAAGCAAATGAGATTATTTCCTCCCTGCCCAGAGACAAGCTCATTGCCTCTGCTCCGTTGACTACATAACCATGAGGGGCGTTATTGCCATCTCTTCATAACACATGTGAAACAAACTTTATGAGAGGCGTGAAGAGTTGTTGTTCAAACTCAGTTGTAAACTCCACAGTGAAATGAATCAAAGAATCAAAGCCTTCTTCCCCTCTGCCTTCAGGCTGGAGGTGCTCCCCCGAGCCCAGTGTGGATCAGGCAGGGGAAGAGCTTCCTTCAGCTTTTTAGTTTTTATTTATTTTATTTTTTATTTTTGCGGTACGTGGGCCTCTCACTGTCGTGACCTCTCCCGTTGTGGAGCACAGGCTCCGGACGCGCAGGCTCAGCGGCCACGGCTCACGGGCCCAGCTGCTCCGCGGCATGTGGGATCCTCCTGGACCGGGGCACGAACCCATGTCCCCTGCATCGGCAGGCGGACTCTCAACCACTGCGCCACCAGGGAAGCCCGACCCTTCAGCTTTTTGAATAGAGGCTTGGGCCCTGCTACGGCTCTACTACACCAGGCCCTGAGCAGGTCAGTGGGGCAAGCACAGAAGGACGGACCCACCTGCACTAGGGCTGTATGGACACAGCCTGCGGTAAGCATGACCAGACCCAGACAGGGTTCCCTTGGCAAGATGATGTTTGGACTCCTTTTCAGTTGGTGCAATTACTTGTAGACACGTTTGAGAGCTTTGGGGGAAGAGTGGAGGGGGGACAACTGGTGGCAGGTCTTGCCTCTTCCCGGTTTACCCCCAACAATTCAGTGCTGGCTCCAAACTTGCTTATCCCACCTAGTGAAATGAAAGCCCTACAGTCAAGGAGGATGGTCTAGCAAGTATCTATAACTGGGACATGCCCTACCTTCGACTGCTTTATCTCTGAGCTTTCTTCTTATCACCCAACCACCACCCACCTGCCCACCCAGTTCCAGTGAGGCTCAGCAAAGCACTACATTCTCTCTGCCTTCTTACATCTCCAGGGATATTTTAACTTCTCTTTATAGATGGCATCTGAGGTAGCGGCCTGGCTGGTCTGCCCTTGATTCTGCCCAACTTGCAGGTCCTGCACCTTTCTGGATCTGCTTGGGAATTCTGATCCTTGCTTTGTGAACCCTGATTCTGTTTTCTCTCCTGAGACTGATGCCAACCTGTTTCTAGCTCTCATTTGATTCAGCTCTCCTCTTCCTATACCCATTTTTCTCTTCTTTCTGCCTTCCTGGCACTGGCCTCCCATGGTCGCAGCTAAATTCAGATCTTTGTTCTCCTATACAGATCGCTCTTCTTCCTGCCACCAAGTACCCTGTTTATCCAGAGAACATCTCTGGCCAAAATGGAGTAGCCGGGCAGCTGGCTTCCCAAGGGTTGGTGCTCTGCTGCCCCCTGGGGGTGCACATTCTACAGGACAATTTGGGTGACTCTAGTTTCCACCTCTAGTATAAACCAACGGAAAGCTTTGAAGTCAACATTCTTCTGTCATCATCTTCCCCTTCTTCCCTCCTGCAGCTGCTTCTAAGCCCAAAGATGTTTTCTCCAGTTGCACAAGTCCCCTGCAGAGGCCAGGTGAGGATGCCATGGTCTTCCTTCCAGCTCGGGGATGGGGACCTGCGGAGAGAAGGCTGGTTCCTTCCAGGCTGCCAGATCCTTTCGTCTATAGAGAAAGCAATCATTATAGATTTACTCCAGCCTGGGCTCTGCTAGAATAAACACACATGTGCATATAACACCCATATGCCAAAAATTCAATTTCGGCAAACAACCAGACCCTGCTAATTAAAATGTCTAATCCATTTAAATGAATGCAACAGTTCATTTAGCCAGACAGTAATTGTGTGATTTGAATACTTTTCCTTTTCATTCCCATCTAGTTGGCTGGAAGACTCATTTTCTGGGCGGGCTCCAAACCTTGCAATGTTGAAATGGATTTCATTGCTCAGCTTCCCTCCACAGAAGACCTTCCCCACAAACTGTTATTGATGAGATGGACCCTGCTTTCAGGAAACGTCAACCTATTGGATTACTTCTGGTTTAAACCACGCTGATGGAGAAACACACAGCTTGGGTCAAATTTATCCTCTCCTTGGAATGCTGCCTCTCTGCAGGTGCCTCTCCCTGAATTTCTGCCTGGGATGGGAAGATTTGGGGCTGTGGTTGTCTCTTGTGTTCCCATTCCTGCTCCTTCCAAAGGCTGCCATATTAGCCTTATTACCATCAGGGCCAGAGAGAGAAAGATAGACAGAGAGAGAGAATCAAAGAGAGTTAGGGATCGGGATACAGGGAAAGAGAGAAGGAGATCTTTTGCCTGTACAATTTGAGTATACAGAAGAGAAACATCACAGACATATCTGTCATCACAAGTGTGCAGACCCAGGGTCTAATGGCTCCTGCCTGCCCCTCTACCTGGTCTACTCTTCATCTCCTGACTCTCGTCCTGAAACATTTATTGAGTGTCTACTCCATGTAAGGCCCTGAGGTGGTTGCTGGAAAGAGATAAAACAGGAACATAAATAAGTATAAGTAAACAGTGCTGGGCGCCATGACAGAGGTATGAAAAACTGCAGCTATGGCTCCAGCATGCCCACATAATGGCATGGGGGGCCCTAGCTGGACAGGAGGAGACGGTAGGGCCCTTGAAGTGGTGTTTGCATAGCAAGAATGCTGTCTTCACGGAGATTCAGGAGGAGATCCAGGCTTCGGGGGTTCTGAAGCTTTTTAATTGAGAGGGAGGTTATTTAAGAAAAAGAAAATAAAATTGTGAGTAAAGAACTAAGTATAAGATCAAAGATTTATTTCAAGTAAGAAAACAGATCAGAATAAATGACATCTTTTTATTTTTAAAGCTGGCAATACCACAAACACCACAAAATCCAGAAAAATAATGGAATTGGAAAATGAATTAGCTGACTGACACACCTCTGCAGTACTTTCTCCCTGCAGTGTTTGGTTGCATGCTCTTCGATGCTTCTTCCTGTGATAACCGTTTTGAAATTTATTTTCTAAAGAGAGAGTAGAAAGAGAACTCTGTCTTCTGGCACAGTTGATCAAAATTTATTTTTTATTGTTGATAGTTGTGATTCATAAAAAATGCGATTCCCCTCACAGATGTACTTGTTTTCGTGATAACGTTCCAGGCCTGTGCTCTGCAACTGTGGCATTGTGATAAATTCAGCACGAGAGCCACCTTGGGTTCTGTACCCTGTGTCAGGGTGCCAGGCGATTTGGCACAGTGAGTGCAAAGTGTCCTCCCTGAGTCATTGCTAGGCAATAACTGTATGTCAAACTGTGAACTAGAGAAATATAACTGACTGAACTAAAAGCTTTCCCGATCCAACTTCCCCTGGGCTGGATCCCTAAGTGCCCATGGCCCCTCTGGCATCGCTGATTTGAGGGGATGTGTGATGGAAGGAGATAGTCACATTAACCAATTTTGGTTAAAATATTTTACTTTAGAAAGTTTTACAAGAACATAAGGTCATGGGAACACATTGCCAGGGCCTTTCCCAGAACTTCCAAGGGGTCTGAGAAGTGAGGGGCCTTGATGCATAAGACTTCAATGGCAGCAGAATAGATCTATCACTGCTTAGATTATAAACTTATCTGGGATGGTGACGGCAATGGAAGGAAAGATGAATCCCTCCCTGCTCACCCCTTGGAGCCCAAGAGAAAGTTTTGCACAGTAACTAAGGGCATAGATTTTTAGGCTTGGTAGTTCTGGGTTCAAGTTCTGGTTCTTCAATTTAGATGTTCTGTGACTTTGGGCAAACCAACTAAACCCCAGCTTTCTCATCTGTAAAATGGGGATAGTAATCAAATTGATACGACAGATAAATGTAAAGTAAAGTAAGTACTAGGCAGTAAATGCTGGCCGGTTTTGATTTTTCAGAGAAAGGAGAGATAGCTTCCAGCTTCTGGGGCAACAGAGTGAGGGTGGAGGGGAGAGTTCACACCGATGACATAGTTACCCTATATCTCTCTGAATTCTTTATCCCTCTCTCTGCTAGGACTTGACAAATAGGAGAGCAGCCTGGTGGAGTGTTGGCTGGTACCAGGCTGAAGCAGTGCTCTTTCAGGCACGCACTGGGTCCTTGCATGAGAGAATCATGCTCCCTGGGCCTGAAGGGTCACCCCCAGCACTGGCTGCAGCTGGCTGACTTGTCATCACATCTGAGCAGGCTCTTTCTAGGAGCCGGTGGAAGCTGCCAGCAAGGGCTGGCCTCCAGAAGGCTGATGGGCAATGCAATTTCTTTTATGCTGAAATGACATCGAGACAACAGTGCTTCTTGCAGGAGACAATTTGGGCTCTTTAATTGCTAGCCTAGGGGCAGGGGGAGCTGTCCCCCTCTCTCCTCTCAACACCTGCCAGAGTAGCAGGGATGGCAGCAGCAGGCCTTTCTGGGAAAGAGGCTCAGATCGCCCTCTCCTATCGGCCTACCTGCAGCCTTGGCCCACAGTCTTGTGCAGCACTTCTTCCAAGCCAGGCAGGAACCAGAGATGACGTGATGATGGGTCCAAAGCATTAGTCAGCCTGGATGTGCCGTTGTGCCCAAAGGCTTCTACCTCGTTTGGATCCAGCACTATTCTGGAAGTTTCTGCCCATCGATTCAGGAGATTGTTGCAAACCCAACAAATCATTAATGGTATTTCTTGCACATCCATTTTCAAGATACAAAAAATAGAGGCATAGAATGTTTCAGACTGGGCAAAATGGAACTTAGGATCTACTATCATACATTATATTTCTCATGCGAAACCCCGCCTCCCTCTCATTTGCCTATATTTGCACCTTTATTACAGTTGCATAGTGCCTAATACGGTTTTTGGCGCATCAATTTTTACTATTTTTTTTGACTGGCTGATTGCATTCTGAGATGAATAATAATTTGGACCAGGTAATTAATTTCTATTACTCTACTGTGAGGAGGAAAGAACACGAGTGTATGTCTTCATTCATTCACTTATTCATTCTACAAAAATTTACAAAGTGCTTACCCACGTCCTAGGCACTGTACTGTGTGCTGGAGATAGAACAGCAAATAGCTCAAGGAGCTACAGTCTCATGAGAGACAGATTAAATGCTTTAACACATTACCTTAGGGGAAGTACCTTGTTCTGGTGGAACACCTTCTAAGGGCACTTAACCCAGACAAGGGGTGCAGGGGGTGGTGATCGGGGAAGGCTTATTAGAGGTGTTGAAGTCTCAGTGGGACCTGAGGGAAGTGTGGGAGTTAGCCAGGTGGAGAGGGGTGGAGAGGGGAAGGTGAGAAAAATCCACGGTCCAGGACACCACAGAGCTTCTGGCCTAGGGAAAGAGTTGGGCAAAGAGAAAATGGTGATTGTAATCGTGTGCACGTACTGGGACGGGGGAAGGATGGTGTGCAAGGGAGCTTCTACCAATTAAATGTCTTCAGAGACAAACAACTGAATTGACTCCAGGCAGCCCAAGATAAAGGCCACTATGACTGTTCACAGGATCAAAGGGAAACCTGCACAACCAGGGCAATCCCAGGGTCCTCACTAGTAGATCCTCCTGGATCTTATCTCCAGGACAATGGAGATGAGCTCCAGCTGCCTGGTCTCTGTGTGCTCAAGTCTTCATCTTCCTGGGAAGAAGAATCTGATTTTCCCAGATTAGGTCAGGCATCTCTACCCTTGGACCAATCAGGCATGGGCAGGGAACAAGCGTGTGGAGAAGACATGGCCAACGGGGGGTCCCTTTGAATCCTACAATCAACTCCATGCTTCATTCTGTTTTTTAGAGTGTGAATAGGAAGGGAGGTTACATCACTAAGAGCAGGTGCAGCAAGGAGGTAGGAAGTTAGGGAAGGTTTCATAATGCCTTCACTGAGTCTTCACGGGCATGGTGGGGGGACAGTCTGGCATTTTTTTGCAAGGTCCATGGGTTTCTTTTTCTCCATGCCAAGCACCCCTCCCCATGACTGGATCTCAAACAACTGCTAGACTTCAGTATGTCTTCCAGTGTCTCTGACAAACTCTGGAAATGACTGCATCCTGAGAATTTTCCAAGGCTGTGACTTGAGGAGGTTGTGGGGAGGGAGGAAGGTACGTGTGGAAGGGTGGGGCAATGGAGGAACACTCTAGACATCTGGGGGGTTAAGAGAAATGTGTTCCTTTCCTAAGTCTAATTTGGGTTTATCCAAGTGAATAATTTCTCAGGCAGCCAGGAGGAGCTATAAACCCCGCGAGACCAGGGCTGCTCAGAATTCAAGCCGTAGCTGTGACAGCTTCAAATTGGAATCAAGCTCAGCCTTGGGGCCTGTGGGGTCCCTCACTGCTTCACTCTATCCACCAGGCCCAGGACAGAATTCCCAGCGGCTGAGAATTGTTCTGTCATGTCTTTGCAGGCACATGAAAGGGGCAGAGGAGTCTTTAGCTACTCATTCGTCTTCACTTACTTACCAGGCAAGTGGCTTGACACCCCCTGGCCTGGAGAGTGAGAAGGAACCTGGCTCTGAATAAACACCTCTTCTTGGGCAGGACCTCCTGGGGCCCCTTCCTCACGCCCATGGGTGCTCTTGGCCAGTTGGGTGGGCAATTGCTCTTAATCTTTTAGAATCATAGACAATCAAATCTAGAGGACTCCTAAGATATATTTATTTAGTGTATTTTTAATTTTATAGGAAAGGAAGTTGTGCCCACAGAGGGGATGAGATTTGCCCAAGGTCAATCAGTTAATTTGTGACAGAACTGGCACCAGAACCAAGACCTCTCAAAGCTCAGTCACACTGTCACTTACATTGCCTCTCACACCTCTGCTTCCCGTGGCAGGACTGAATGTGCTGAGACCCCAGAGCCAGCTTTCCCTTTTGCTGCCACCTTCCCTAAAGGCCAGAGTTGTTTTCAAGCCAGCTCTGGGGTAAGGAAGAACTCTTGAACCTCCCTCCCTTCCATGAAGCATTTTTCCTAGGATTGGGAGCTCCTGGGTCAAAGAGTGAGACCCAGGCTTTGCTGAGGAGAAGGATCCACCTGATTTTAAGAACATGCTCCTTAGAGCTTTACCACCAATTTAAGAAGCTCCTATTCCCAGGCCCTGACTGACCCTGAGGACAAGTGTCCCATTAGCAGAGGCCCCTCAACATGTCTGAACAACAGAAGAGAGAGAGAGGAAGTGAATTGATGGGGTTAGGTCTTTCGTCAGATTGGGGACTTGGACTTTGGGCAGTTTTGTATGGACAGGGTGGTAACAGCAGTGGTCCAAGCTTCTATCGATATCCTGGACATCCATGGGTGACGTGACCTGTTCAAGGCCATCTGCTTTGCCTCCTCTCAGCACCTACAGGCCCTTCAGATGAGAGAGGATCTGAGCCTCTCAGGGAGAGCTTCTTCAGAACTTGAAATACCTACCTCACATCTCCAGGGACAATGATTTGATCCCTTCCTTAGGTAGTGGTATATTCCACCTCCCCTCTTTTTGATAGGGGACAAAGGGGAGTGATCAAAAGGAGAGAGAGAAGAGTTTCAAGATTTTTTTATATGGTGGATTTTGTGTGTGTGCAAATGTGCATAGGTGTGTGCAGACCTGTGTGTACTTTGTGCATGTGTGTGCTTGCTCCAGGCCAGCTCATGATGAACAGCAACAGTCAATACCCAGAGACATGCCTTGTTCCATTTTCTCTGATAGTTTTTGGGTAAATACAGTACCTATCAGGCATGTTGATGAGCCCCACTTGAGGGCCAAACTGGGTTCCTCTTTACTTTAGGGACAAATGACAATGATATACTGTAGGGACAAATGACAAAATAATTTTCTTTCCTCACCAATCCTTCCAGAAATGATAATAGCTCATACTATTGGGCAGGTGCTCTGTGTTAGGCACTCTTCTAAGCTCTTCACACACTGGGAATTAACTCATTCATCCTCATAAAGACTCTCTGCAGGTAATTTTATTTGCCTCATTGTACAGATGAGGAAACCGAGGCACTGAGAAATTAAGTAACTTGTCCAAGTCACATTGGTAGTAAGAGGTGGAGACAGGAATTGAACTCTGGCAGTCTGGCTCCAGGCCCTTGTTCTTAGCTGCATATGATTCCCCTCTTCCTCCTCTGCCTCCTCCATTCCCGCTCCCCCTCCCTCCTCCTCCCCCTTCTTCTCCTTCTCCTTCTCTTTTTCCTCCCTCTCCCTCTCCCTCTCCTTCTCCTTCTTCTTTTTGATACTACTTCTTAAGGCTCATGCCTGAATAACAGCTCTGATACCCACTGCTGTAGAATCTGAAAGCTGCAGGGATGAAAGGGAGCCTAAAGTATGTCTAACCCAATATTCACTTGGGATGGATGCGTCAGGGAGAAAACTGCCCTAGATACATCCTCCAGCCACCACCCAGCTATGTAATTTCTGGGATACTCAATCACTGTTCTTGGCCACCCACCTGCCTCTCCCAAAGTCCATAAATCACAGGCCATTCTTACTGACAGATAGTAAGTAAGTAACCTGTCCCTAATTCAGTGCCAAGTTCCCTCTACAAGACCCACCGTGCAGTTGTGCAGGCAATGTTGAACAGCCTGCAGTGATGGGAACCTTGCTGTCCCATAGAACAGATCCTTGCCTCTTAGGATAATTGTGATTATTGAGAGTTGTGGCTTGCACTGAACTTAAATCTGCCTTCCTGTAGCCACCTGCCTACAGGTGGAACAGATCTGGGCCCTCAACCACAGAACAACCTTTTCAGTATTTGGAGAAAGTCTTTACCTACACCCAGAATATTCTTTTTCCCAGGTGACACCTTCTCAGTTCTTTCTATGACAGTTTCAGGGCCAACCTAGTCTCTCAATAGCTTGTCCATATTCCTGTTAAGTCATCACAAGTTTGGCCTCAGTAAGAACAAAGCATAGCAGGGTGGTCCCCTCCCACCTTGCAGAGGTTCTTGAATGAAGCTTAAGATGAAAGTCAGTCTTGACAAACTTCATCCCAGACTACTTAAAGGACTTGTGATTGATCCTCTGAGGCATCAGAGGAAATATTTGCAGCTCCCCATAGGAATCATTTGAAGCTCTTTAAAAAATAGTAGAAATTCTTATTTAATTGGTCTGTGTATGCAGTGGGGATATTAGGATTTTTAAAATTCTCCAGGTATTTCTAATGTACAGCCGAGGTTGAAAACCAGTGGTCTTACCAAGGCCACACTAGAAGGTAATTTTTATGAGCTCAGAGGCTTGGTCTTTTGATTCACTGCTATATTCCCAGCAACAACATAGGTACCTGGCATATAGGAGATCTTGCTCAAAAGCATTGGTTAATGAATGAATGGATCCTTTGCACATTGCTGTGTATACTCATCATTTCATTAAGTCTCCCTGGTAAAGTGATGATTGAAAGACATCGAGAGACCATCTCTGCCTTGCATGGGGAGGGCTGGAGGTGGCTATGTCTGGGCCCTGGCCAATACACGGTTAAAATCATCTAAGTAGGACAGAACAGAGCTTATTGGCACATGGGAAGGGCTCTTGGGTCATAGAGACTGTGAAGGAGGCTGGCTTGAGAACTTGGTGACAATTTTGTGCTTAATTAACATGGCTCCAGCGGGATCAGGAACAGAATTTAATGGTGGCTAAGATTACCCACAGACGGGGGAGAGGGTCAGCTCAGATCAAAGGAAGCAGCTGGAGGCATGGAATAAGGCCTTGCTGAGAAGAAGCAGGCAGAATATCTCCTTTCACAGTCTGGAGTTTTTGTGAGGCATTTGAGAC